>NC_133156.1:140624172-141249172 GCF_040802235.1 Manis javanica
ACCTACGTATGTAGGATTAGCCTCTGGTGGAAGATAGATTAAATGGTCTTATCAGATTCAGGGTAATGGTGAAATCTCAGTGATTTGAGGAAAAGATTCTGCAAACTTGAGAGGAATGAATACTGGGGAAAGTGTGAATGAATGAAAGAATAATCTTAGTAAAACAGCTGGAGCTAAAACAGGGGCCGCTGCTGCTGTTTGCCACAGCTTCCCCGTATAACACCAGGGAGGGCTGGCTGGAGAAATCCCCAACCGTTCAACCAGCACCTTCTGGTTACAGCTGACCCTTGAACAGTACTGGGGTTAGAGGGGGCAGACCCCCATGCCGTTGAAGATCTGTGTCACTTGACTACCCCAAAATGTACTACTAATAGCCTTCTGTTGACTGGAAAGAAGCCTTGCCAGTAACAAAAACCATTGATTAACACATACTTTGTTACTGGTATCACATATTGTATTCTTTCAATAAAGTAAGCTAGAGAAAAGAAAATTTTTCATATTGTTGCAAATCTCCAAAATATTTTCCAATATATTTATTGAAAAAAAACCATGCATAAGCAGATCTATGAAGTTCAAACCCATGTTATTCAAGGGCTAATTGTAGTTGGTTTGGGGGCCTTCCCATCTACCTGTTGTGGGCTGAATTTTGTCCTCTCCTGACCTCATAGAAATGTTGAAGTCCTGATGTGCAGTATTTCATGTGGCTATATTTTGAAATAGGGTCTTTGCAGATGACTGAGTAAAAATGAGGTTGTTAGAATGGCCCTAATACAGTATGACTGGTATCCTTATAAAAAGGGGAAATTTGGGTATAGAAACAGATACAAGTAGAGGGAATATGATGTGAAGACACAGAGATAACGCTATTTATAAGCCAGGGACTCCTGAGGACACCAGAAGCGAGGAGAGAGGCACGGGATAGATTCCCACAGCCTCAGAAGGAACCAATCTGTGGTTAAAGGCACCCAACTGTGTCATTTTGTAATGGCAGCCTCTGAAAACTAACACACCACCCTTTGCCTGAGGTGTATCATTTATTACATATTATTTAATTCCTTGTCTGTTTCCCCTGTTGACTGCTTCCACTGGAAAGTAAGCTGCATGGGCACAGGGATCTTGTCTGTCTCCATCACAGCCCCTAGGATCCTGCCTGAGACATGGTAGGTGCAACACAATATTTGTGGAATGAATCACTACCGTAGGCCCAGCATGGGGAATGACAAAGGCAGGAATGCCTGAGCCCTGGTTTGACCAAATGAAATGTGGAACACCCAGCTGGTGTGTGATACTGTTCAACTTAATGCTCAGCACACATTTGCTCTGGACAATTACCTCCAATCAACGAATAAACCATCCCCAAATGGTAGCTATATCATGCTCTGATCTGCAAAAGGGTATCTGATAATTAGAATGGCCTTGCTGTTGCTCTCATGTAATCAAAGTTGGATTATAAATATTTAAAACATAACTGGCATGCAAAATGAATGCTAAGCACTTATATTTAGCTATTGGGTAACTTCTCTAGTAAGCATATAACTAACTCTTGGAAACCAACAGCTTGTAAGATCCATCTAACTGATCCTGTATTGGTTTTCTATTGCTCCCATAACAAATCACCAAATATTTTGTGGCTTAAAATAATGTGCATTTACTCTCTCACAGTTTTGGAAGTCAGAAGTCTGTAGTGGCTCTCACTGGGCTAAAATCAAGGTGTTGGCAAAGCTGTGTTCCTTCTGGAGGCCTCAGGGGGAAGAATCCTCTTCCAATTCTTTGAAACCACTTGCCCTTTGTGGCCCATGGCCTGCTTCCCACTTCAAAGTCAGCAAGGGCCGGTAGAGTCCTCTTGATGCTGCCATCTCTCTGCTTCTGACTTTTCTTTTGTTTTTTACCCACTGAAAGGAAATTTGATTATATGGGGCCCATCAGGATAATCCAGGATACTCTTTATCTTAAAGTTAGATAATTAGCAACCTCAATTCTATTTGCAAACTTAGTTTCCCCTTGCCATAGGACATACCCCAGGTTCCAGAGTGTAGGACGTGGCCATCTCGAGGAGGCTGTTACTCTGCCCCCCAGAGGGTGACAGAGCCCAGGATATCCTGTGGGATATTAATTAACCATCTATAAAAAAAGAGGTTCATGGTCAAATGACACTGGGAATGCAGATTCAGTAAAACCAGTTCTGCTGTTTCTTTGCTGAAAGACTTAAACACCTTTATCATCATGCACTGTGGTGCTCCAGGAAGGATACCATAGCATGGGGGGGTCCCCCAAATTATTTGGCCCTGGAAAGCTTATTATTGCAGAGCATTCTGTGGGGGTAATGATCTGTGGAACATACTGTGAGAACATTCTGTATAAAATAAAGTGTAGAGTAATGAAAAGAATTAGGAGCCTCTCTGGGCTGAATCATCCATAGGAAATCAATGTCTTAAGTTCCCAACATTTAATTGCAGTGGCAATTCCTAAAACAAATGAATCATCACTTGGGGATTGAAAATAAGTTTGCTACTTAGCAATTTTCAGAGCAGGAAATTGTAGGAGGCTATCATGACATCTCTTGAGTTCAACATGTTCAAAGCTGAGCGTATCATCTCCCTGCACCCCCTTTCCCAATCTACTTTACTGAAATGGGCTGAGTTGTGTTCCCTCTGAGTTCATATGTTGAAGCCTTTACTTTGGTACCTCAGAATGTGTGTCTATTCAGAGATAGGATATTTTAAAGAGGTCTTCAAGTTAAATTGAGGCCATTGAGGTGGGCCCTCTCCAGGGTCCAAGACTGCTGTCCTTCTCAGAAGAGGGGCTAGGACATGGGCACTTACAGAGGGACGGCCGCCCAAGCACAGGGAGCTACAGCCCCCCACAGGCCTTAGAGACAGACCTCAGACCCTGCTCACATTTTGGTCTTTGACGTGTGGCTTGCAGAATTGTGAGCAAATACGTTTCTGTTGTTTAAGTCCTCAGGTGGACATACTTTGTTATGACAGCCTTAGAAAACCAATATACCTACCTTATTAAGTTCTCCATATTTGGTCAAAGGCACCACCACTTATTCCTAGTTTTTCTGATATCCAGTCTATTTCTAAGTTTTGGCATATTTTCTACTATATATTTCTGAGGCTCATCCCTTCTTCACTCTATTCCCACGTCTGCCCTGCCTGCCTAGCAGGCTTTACTTTTCATAACTGAACTGCACCAGCCTTTTCCTGTGAGGCTGACCTCTATTCCAGGCGGTTCTGTCTTTCTCTCTCAGCCTCCACCTGCTGTCCTAGCCCTCTAATGCCATTCCTCCATTTCACGGCTTGCAGAGAGAATGGCTTGGCACAGCACATCCGATTAGTAATAGCTGACAACCCTATCTGGTCCTACCTTAATTCCTATGTCACGCAGCCCTCAAGCCTCCAGGGACCCAGTGGGGTCATCCCGTTGCCTTTGCTGTGCTCAAATGCCACTCCCTGCCCAGAACCCTCTTCTTCCTTCTTTTACCTGTCCAAGTCCTTATTCCTTTAAAGACTTTGAGTCAGACCCACATCTCCTTCATTCCCTTCAACAATTTTTCAGTCTATGCTGATAGGGCTTCCTGCTTTTCCACAGAACTCATTATATTACCATGAAATGCTGGCCTTCTCAATAAAAACAAAGCCGGCACCACCAAGGTTGTCAGAGGAAAGAAAAGGAGCTGGTAGGAAAGATCACCAAACCTCTGGCCCAACTGGATTCCCAAAAATCACCTTACTCTTGAATTGCTGTTTCTGCTGGCAGGTTGGCCTTTCCTTTAAAATTCTGGTCCTAATGTGGAATGATGACCACTCCTTTCAATACCCTGCATAGCTCGTACATAAGTATCCTGTAGATTACCTGAGAATTTTGTTTGTTTACTAATAGGTAAGAGACAGAGATAAGTGCATTTATGAAACATGGCTGGTCCTGAGGATTATAGACCCTGTATGCTAGCATGAGTTCTGGGGAGAAACCTCATACATTCAGCGTTCCTCTTTTGTGGGCTCCTGGCGTGATTCTCTAGGAGAAATCTTTCTTTGAACTCTGTTGCTTAGTGTTAATCATTTCAGAACCCAGAACAAGCGTGAGATACTGGGTTCCTATTCCTGCACTCACAGTGTTGAAGACCTGCCTCTATTCACGTGATTGACACCAGGAATGATTTTTCCTTTCAGGTAAACCCATATGCTTTGCTTTCTGAGACACAGCCTGACACTTTTAGAACTACAGAAGCACAGAACTACCCCATCCGCAATAACTCCGACAGTCGTGAGACACGAACTTGCTGCAGTGGACATCACTGGCGATCCGTTCTCCTTTGTGCAAAGGAGGCTTTACTGCCAAGGCGATCTGACTGACACTTGCCACTTCATTCATTGTCAGAATTGACTGGTAGATGTATTAGTTTCCTACTGCTGCTATAACAAGTTACCACCAACTTATTGCTCAAAACAGCACAATTTTATTATCATGCAGCCCTGGGGGTGAGAATTCTAAAAAGAGTTGAGCAGTTGTGTTTCCACTGGAGGCTCTAGGGGAGAATCCAGTTCTTGCTTTTCCTAGAGTCCAGAGGCTCCCTGCAGTCCTGGGCTGTGGCCCATCCTCCATCTTCAAAGCCAGCAGCATCTTCCTGTCTCCCTTCCTGCCTCTCTCACGGCGCTGCCTTTTCTCCTCTCTGCTCTCATCATCTCATTCCCTTGACTCAGACCCTTCTGATGACACTGCTGTCAGGCTGGCCAGCTTAGATAAACCAGGACACCTCTAGATCCTAAATTTAATCACAAATAATGCAACCACCAATTTCAGAAATTAGGGTGTGGACATCTTTGGGAGTCATTATTCTACCTGCCATAGTGGATAAGGATGGATAGAGAGGTGGCCTCTTCCTCTCTCAGCAAGTACTATAAAGATGGTGACTTTTCAGGAAAGAAAACAGCTTTTTTTTTCAAACCAAGTTTGTGGAAATAGCTGAGCATCTCTATTACAATCTCAAATTGTTGTGATCTACTGTTTATCTATCTATCATCTATCTATAATCTCTATCTCTATCTATTATCTATCTATCTATCTATCTATCTATCTATCTATCTATCTATCTATCTCTATAATCTCTATCATCTTTCTATCTATCTATCTACCTATCTATCATCTATCTATATTTATATCTATCATCTATCTATATCTACCTATCTATCATCTATATCTATCTATCTATCTATCTATCTATCTATCTATCTATCTATCTATCTATCTATCATCATCATCTATCTATATCTATCTATCATCTATCTCTATCTATCATCTATCTCTATCTATCTATCTATCTATCTATCTATCTATCTATCTATCTATCTATCTATCTATCTATCATCATCATCTATCTATATCTATCTATCATCTATCTCTATCTATCTATCATCTATCTCTATCATCTATCTATCTATCTATCTATCTATCTATCTATCTATCTATCTATCTATTTTTCTATCTATCTATCTATCTATCTATCTATCATCTATCTATCATCTATCTCTCTCTCTCTCTCTCTCTCTCTCTCTCTCTATCTATCTAATCCATGGGTCTGCCATAAGAAAAATATCAAGACTAGTTGGCTTGTAAACAATAACTAATTTTTCTCATGGTTCTGTTGGCTGTCTAAGTCCAAGATCAAGGCCTGGCAATTAGGTGTCTGGTAAGGGCCTGCTTTCTGACTCAGGGATGGCTCTCCTCTCCCTGTATCCTCACAACGCAGAAAGATTGAAGGAGCTCTTTAGAGCCTCTTTTATGAGAGGCTGATCCCATGCATGAGGGCTCCAATCTTATGCCCTAATCACTTCCCAAAGGCCTCACTTCCTAAAACTATCACATTGAGGATCAGTTTCAACATATGAATTTTTGGGGGATGTAAACATTCAGTGTACAGCAATATGTACACATTTGTGTATATATATATATACACACACAAAAATATTCATATACAAATATACATATGTGTGTATGTATATGTATATGAAATATACACATTTCTTATCCATCAAATTACCTACTTCTGTATAAAACATCATAGATCTCTGAAAAAGTCCTTCAGAATTATAATGAATTTAACAAAATTCTAAAAGACTTTTAATAGAAGAGGAAAAGGAACCTATACTTGATTCCTTTTAAGCACTGATGACTGGGAACTGAGGAATAAATGAGGAATAGTGAAGAAAATCTATTATCTCTTGAGACTAGAGAGCAAGTAAGTATAGTTTAGAAGTTGGAAGAATGTGGAGGTTTTTAAAATCTTTTTTTTGATGAGTACACACTAGGGGATATTATTTGCAGAGTCTCACAGCTCCACTCTGAACTGCAGGATAAATGAAACAGTAAGAGCAGAAGTTAAATGATGATTAAAAAACAGCATGGCAGGGTTTAAACTGGCATATTAAAGATGAAAAATTTTTCCCAGGACTGTTAGGTAAGGCTTCTGTTCCTCACCTGAAGACACTGAAGAGTATAAGATATTTTTTAGAAGGGGCTTCTTGTAGAAAGTGTTTGTTCTGGATAAGAATTTTGCTTTTTGCTTAGCTTGGTTGATAATATTTATATGGCATGAATTTCAGTAGAACTGAAAGCTTATCAATTAATCATGCATGATATTTAAATTAGGCACTGCTATTTGTGACTTGAGGTGGCTTTCTCTCCACCCACATAACTGTTAAAGTAATTAAACAGAGAGGCCATAGACTGGGGTGGTTCTAATGCCTCCAAACCAAAACCTAAGAGTCAATGCACTCAGATCTAAGAAAATGAAATTTAATAACAACCATCACAAAGCACGATCTAGGCATTTCCTAATAAGTTAACCACCTAAGCTATAGCCAATCAAATAATTTCCCTGCTTTGCTTCCAAGTCTCTGTAAAATTCTCTCCCCTAGCTCTTGCGTGTGGAGCTCTCCTAATCCCTTCTGGTTTGGTGTTGCCCAGTTTGAATCCATGCATGCTCAAGGAAACTCTTGAAATTGTTAATGTGCCTCAGTTTGTCATTTACACAAGTCAGAAGGAAATGGTATCTATGCCTTGAGTAGATACTAAATGGTTCAGCCCTGAGAAACCTTGACTATGTTCTTTGTACTCCTTAGTGGTATGCCTTTCAGAAGCATGGGGTGAAGTGAAAAAAAAGTCCCACAAAACTTTGGGGTAAAATTCTGGCTCTTCACATGACAGGTTGGGTTATAGTGAAAAAGTTTAGCATGCCTGTCTGAGCCCATTACCGTCTTTATAAATTGAAAATAACCCTTCTCCGAAAGCTATTGTGAGGATTTCTTGAGACAATTTGTCAAGAAGGATGCTCAATGCAGGCTGATGCTTATTACCATTGACATAAAGTGCTATTTCTTCACACCCCATGGAAAGTTTGGGGTCCTTCGGTAGGGTGCTACATAGAGATAGCTTGAAAATGACTGAAGGGGTCCCCGACTGGACTCTGCCTTCCCATCCATCTTTTGCATCATAAAGTCTTGCTTTTAGGGAAGGCAATGAGCTGAAGGCAGGGAAAGAGGTTGCCTGCTGCACAAGCTAATTGTCGATAAGCCTGATTCTGGGGAGCAGGGCTTATAATCTCCCTGAGTTGATTCTTCTCTTACATACTTCATGTGGCTGAAAGATGCAAGAAATACTCCTTTAGCTTAAAAAAGCATCTTGAAGCTGAGAAAGCCCAAGAGTTTTACTTATTTCTGGGCAGCTAGAATAAATTACACCACACAAATTGGCTTTTGAAATGCCCATCTTCTCCAGTGATAGAAAGTAAAGAGCTGTGTTAGTCTGGGCCCTTTCATTGCCATCAATCTCTTTTCCGTTTCGGATCCTGCAATAAAAATACACAGAACCTATTTTTAGAATTGAGAGGGAAATCTAGAAGATCAAAAGTTGACTCAGGAGCTTGCTGTTTTCATCTTGCTCTTATGTGAGTTGAAGAATATATTTTTTCCCTTGAAACCTTACAGTAGCATCAGAATCTTTTGTCCTAGAATCACTGAAGTATTGGCAGACTGGAAGGCAAAATATTTTCAACTAAAAAAACCCCATTACTTTATTGACTCATTGGTCTGACATCCTTCATGGACACAAGGGTGAGGGAGCATCTGTTTTCCTGCTGTCTCACTGAGGCCCCTTCTGCTTTTTTATCTGTGCTCTCCTGCTCTCCTGCTCTCCTTGACTTTATGAAGTTTGGAAGAGCCCATACTCCAGTCCTCATCTCTAGGTCAGGAGTTGGCAAATTTTTTGAGTAGGTATTTTAGGCTTTTGTGAGCCAAACAGTCTCTGTCCCAACTACTCAACTCTGCCATTACAGCACTTCAGTGTCCTGAGATGGTCCATGAGTGATGAATGTGGCTGCATTCCACCAGTGTTTTTCCCCAAACAGGGAGGTGTCCTGATTCGACCACGAGTCATGGCTTGTGTACCTTGACTTAGGTAATCTCAAACTAGTGACTTTTAATGCCCTGTAAATTACTATGATTTTATAAATACATTTCCCCAGATACAGCCATGCGTATTCAGTCACCCACTTGATGTCTCTCTTTGGGTATGAATAGGCCTCTCAGCCTAATATTTCCAAGAAAGAACCTCTGATTCCCTCCCTCTCTACAACTGATCCCTCCCCGTCATTCCTTATCTCAGTAAATGACATCTTTGTCCATCCAGTTCAAATCCAAAGTGCTGGAGTCATCTTTGAGTGCTGCTGTTTTCATATCCCTTTATCATAGCATCAGTGCCATTGGCTCTACCTTTAAAATGCATCCCATATCTGATGGCTTCTCATGGGCCCTGCTCTTACTACTCTGTTCCAGGCCACAATTCCCTCTTGCCTGGACTTTTGCAGTATCTTCTTGAGGGGTCTCTTTTCCTCACCCTTAACCTGATACAGCCAATAAGAAGTCTCCCTGGGCTTCCCATTGCCTGTGGAGTAAAATTCAGTATCATTATCACAGTCCTAAAGACCACACGAGGTCTGTACCCTGACCTCCTCCCCACCTTACTTCTCCTGCTCTTCTCCTTGTTTCTCTATCTCACAGCACCCTGACCTTCTTACTCTGCATTTCACCCATGGTGCCTCTCCTCCCTTAGCACCACTGCACTTGGTTTTCATCTATCTGCCTGGAAAGCTCTTCTTCCAGGTAATTGCATGTATCTTTCTCCTGTGTCCTCAGTGAAGTCTTCTCTGACCACTCACCTTGAAAGACTTGATACTCTCATTATTTTTTCTCATCTTACTGCACAGATTGCTTGAGAACTTGCATTGCATATGTATTTATTATTTGCCTCCCCACTAGAGGGCAGGTTCCACAAGGTTGGGGACTTTGCTATTGTGGTTTTTCTGTTCCTAGAACAGGTTGTGGCACGTAACACATGCTCACTGAATATCTACTGGCTGTCTGGTAATGAATGAATGAATGAGGAAAGAGAGACACAGTCATTTTCTTCTTAAAGTTTATACTCAGTGGGGAGATTCAGAGAAGTAAATTGTAAATAGCACAGTAAGAATACAATGCTAGTAGGACAGGAGAAGGGATTTGCATTCCTCTCCTAGATGGTGGCTACCAGGACAATCTTTCCAAAGAAAGGGATACCTTCATCGAGACCTTAATGATGAACAGTCATTAGCCACCCTGACACAAGGCACGCACCTTTGGGTGTGCTGGGCTGAAAGAGGCCAGTAAGCTGAGCCAGCTGAAAGAGCTGAAAGACTGAACATGGCTTTTTACATTGCGTCCCTTTTATCTGAATTAATATTTAGTATTTGCCTTTTTACTGATTTTAAACTGAGTAAATTGCTTAACTGACTCACAATTTTGTAAGTGTGATCATTGGGTTGAAATTGTCCCTGCCAAGACAATAGCTATGAAATTGGTGACATTTAATAGCAGTCAGAACTTTCCATTGATAACACAGCAGGCAGTTGAATCCTTGGGGGCAAATCCTATCTCCTACTTGCTAGTAGTTGTGCCCTGTGTGATTCCAGTGTGCCCACTACCTTCACTCCTTGTCCTCCTCTTAATGAATCATTCAATCCTGGGGAGATTCAATTGTCTTGGATTGTCATGGCAACTTTGCAGTAAGGAATAAAAAGCCTACACTTTAAGTAAAACATGATTAACAGGGTTGGCCATCATTCTTCCCTCTGCTTTGCCAGAAATGCAATTTCATCACATTTTTCACTTGTAAAATATATACTCCAAGATTTACCTTCAATTTACATGTGCCAATGCTTTTAGCGAGTCCACATTTCCATTTGTAGCTTCATGAAACTGGCAGGCCAGCAGCAGTGGGAATTATCCCCATTTTACATGGGATAAGTTGTTTTCCATCCTCCTGCTAATGGTATCTCTTGGTACCTGTTTGGAAGCTTGGAATGAATTAATTAATGAGACACCTCACGTTGACAAATACCCCTAATGGCACCTGAAGTAGAGCTGTAATCATAATAATGCATTTCCCACAATATACTTTTCAGTAATTTGGGGAACTGTACAAGACAGGCATTCATGGCCAGAGTATGCATGCCCATGTCAGTCACTCTGAACGCATCATCTGAAGATTGCAAATTACATCAAGCCATTAAATTGTACTTATGACCTGCTGAAAGGGTATAGAACACACTTCATATTCGCTTTTCAGAACACTGCATCACTCTCCCCAAGTGCTACCAATGCATGCACTGGTGATATGGATCCCAAACTAATCTCCCAAGAAAGATAATCATTTGGTATGGTATGGGGAAGAAGGTTCAAGTTCTGATATGCTTAAATTAGGAAAAAGTAGGCTGTATTTTGAAAATAAGGATTTTTTTCCATTTATTTCATATCTATTAATTTAAAGATAGAATCTTAACAGATTTTAGAAAACAGTCCCACCCCTCCCCAGTTCATGTGTAATCAATGTTATGGGCTGAATTGTGTCTTCCCCAAATTTATTTACTGAAGTCCTAACACTCTACTGGGACTGTACTTGGCGATGGGGCCTTTAAGGAGATATAAAGGTTAAATGGGGTCATGCAGGTAGGGCCTAAGCTGGTAGGACTGGTGTCCCTATTATAATTGCAAGAGACACCAGAGATAACTCTCCACATGTGCTCCGAGAAAAGGCCAGGTGGGGACACAGATGATGTTTCTCCACGCAAGCTGGAGAGAGAGATCTTACCAGAAACCAACCATGCTGGCACCTTGAACTTAGACTTCCAGCCCCCAGAACTGTAAGAAAATAAAAATGTCTGTTATTTAAGTCAACCAGTCTGTGATTTTGTTGTGGCAGCCTGTGCAGACTAATACAGTCACACTGGGGAACAGAGGCCATAAGAATAAGGGTCTTACTCTCTCGAGGTCTTATATGGTCCTATATATCCTCCTAGGTCTTACATTATAGAGTTAATGTACTCACAGTATTTCTAGAGTAATATCTGCATTTGTGGAGCACCAAAGTACAGTGTTAGCAGTATACATTACACTTGTGCAGGATTTTGTGTATCTATTACAGGCACACCTTGGAGATATTGCGGTGGGGTTTCCATACTATTGCAACAAGGCAAATACTTCAATAAAGTGAGTCAGGTGAGTGTTTTGGTTTCCGGGTGCATGTAAAAGTTATGCTCACAGTATATGTAGTCTACTATGTGTGCAATTGCAGATGTCTAAAAAATGTATACACCTTAATTAAATATTTTATTGCTAAAAATGCTAACCATGATCTAGGCTTTCAGAGAGTCATAATCACTTGTCACAGATCACCACAGAAAATACAATAGCAATGAAAAAGTTGGGAACATCATGAGAATTACCAGCAGGTGGCCCGGAGACATGAAGCAAGCAAGTGCTGTGGAACGAGTGGTGTGGACAGACTAGCTGGACCCGGAGCTGCCACAGACCTTCAATTCATAAAATCCTCAGTATCTGCCAAGCACAGGAAAGTGAAGCTCAATAAAATGAGGTCTGCCTTTAGGTTTCAATAAAGCTGTTAAAAAATAAGGCATACCAGATTTTTCCTACACATCTTATTTCTGATCCAAAACATTACAAGTGAAATCCCTGGATTGCTCTCTTCTAAATATTGCATGGTATGACTGACTGGTGATGTGTGCACCACAGGAAGGGTGACAGCTGTCTGGTTTGCCTGGGACTGAGTGATTGCTGGGCTACAGGACTTTCGGTACCCACGCTGGGGTCGTCCCCGACAAACTGGGCCAGGCTGGCCACTCTGGCACAGGGCTGTGCTCCAGCTGTCATGACCAGCAGGCAAGAAGCCTCACCTTGGAGAGGGGGGACTTGCCCTGTAGATTTATCAGTCAGGGTCCTGTTAGAATTGGACCATCACACCAGTGATTTTAACAGCTATACTATATACAAAGAATTGTTAACTAGGTAAAGCAGTTGTTGACTAGGACACTGAAATGGGAAAACGAAATCCCATAAGTGTATCATAGAGCAGCAACTACAGGAAAGGGACCCCCTCTTTGGGTCTGGGAACAAAGGGGCAGTGTTGGAATTAGCAAGCAAAGATGCTTAAGATGCTTAGAGGAGGGGTCCCTTGGGGCAGGGACTGCAGTCCTGGATTGGACAGAAGGCTGACTGGCTGATGCTGAGGGGCAGCATGAGGCGGCTGGACTAGTGGAACCAAACAGCCCCTGCCAGCTCCAAGTGCCACTGCCCAGTGAAGAGGCAGATCGCTGCAGGAGTTGTCCTGGCAGACAGCGTCCCGTCTCAGTCCTCGGGCCTGCTGTCTCCCTCCAGAGCCGCCTTTGCCAGAACCCAACAGGGAGCAGCTGGCCACGCAGACATTGGTTTAGAGAATCCCGAGTCAGCATCTCAGAACAGAATATTGAGGGGTGATTTATAGATGAGATGCGGACCTAGTCACGGGCCAGTGTGGGGATTAGTGAAACACAGGAAAGGTGTCCAGAGGCGCTGGACAGTGCAGAGACTACACAACAGGCTGCCTCAAAGCCTGTGGCCCCCACTCCACAGGAGGGGCGCTGCGGCACCCTCAGCTGTCAGCCAAACACTGCCCTGCAAGCGGAGCTGGTCAAAGGCTGTAGGGACACGGCGGCAGTGGGAAGTGAGCCCTGGCGGCAGAAGGAAGGCAGAAGTGATGGTCAGCATTCCTGAGGGTGCCCTGTGTGGATGGACAGCCTGTTTATTTCAGTGGCCGCTGAAAGTAACAAGGAGGGGAGAAAGGCGTGTATGTTGTGTGAGGATCAGGCCTGGGGACCAGAATCCTGTTCTAGCTCAGCTGTGGGCTGGCCCAGTTTTGGGTTCAGCATTAGCAAGTTGCTGACACCAGCTCTAGGCCACCTGACCCAATATCAGCTCTACAGCAAAATTGGTACTGCTGCTTATCTTCCTGCCTTACTACTTTTTCTTAGTTTTAAATTGGTTCATAACTTGCCAAGAAAGAGAATTTATCAAATCCATTGGAATCCAAAAAATACCCAAAGAACACCTATTCTTCCATTTTCCAGATTTTACGTTGAGAAGATTTTCTGTAAACATATATCTATCAGGGATATTAGAAAGAAGAAAAAGAAAAGGTATTTTCATTGTCCTTTTTGGACAATGTCTGTAATTGTTTTCTTATTTCAGCACACCTACATAAATTTTTTTAAATTAAGGTATCATTGATACACACTCTTATGAAGGTTTCACATGAAAAACATTGTGGTTACTACATTCACCCATATTATCAAGTCCCTCCCAAACCCCATTGCAGTCACTGTCCATCAGTGTAGTGAGATGCCACAGAGTCACTACTTGTCTTCTCTGTGCTATACAGTCTTCCTTGAGACCCCGCCCACACCATGTGTGCCAATCATAATGCTCCTCAATCCCCTTCTCCCTCCCTCCCCACCCACCCTTTCCCACCCCTCCCCTTTGGTAACCTCTAGTCTCTCTTGGAGTCTGTGAATCTGCTGCTGTTTTGTTCCTTCAGTTTCACTTTGTTGTTACACTATACAAATGAGGGAAATCATTTGGTACTTGTCTTTCTCTGCCTGGCTTATTTCACTGAGAATAATATCCTCCAGCTCCATCCATGTTGCTGCAAATGGTAGGCCACCTACATAGATTTTTATTTTTTTGTGCAGTGTTCAGAACTCTCACCTGTTCTTTTATAGGATATAATTTGTAGCCCCAATTATATATTGTATTGTTCTTAGATAATAAAAACTATGTAGAAACCATTATTTTACCAAATCATAGATCTTTAAAACCTTCTACACAAATCAATATTTTTGTTTTTTTATATGAATACATTGAATGTTTATCAATAATTTAATTCAAGGATAGATTATGTAAAGCTAGAGGTTTTCTTTCCTTACCACTTAGTTCCTTAAAATATTTCATGTATTTGTGAAAAGAGTATTAAAAAAAATCACCCATCTTCTTAGTGCCCAGGGGTAGTCACTGCTAACATTTTGGCATATATCCTCCTAGGCTGTATTTGCTGTAATGAACACACAACATACACACAACACAACACACGTAGAATATACACACACCACACATACCACACACACATGCACACACACACACCACTGTCTCTTATTAGAGAAAGAAATTGAGTCCCAGAGAGGTTGTAATTAGACTAAATCAGTTCTGTAGTTGTCAATGTAAGACAAAGATCAGCTCTTACCTTGGTTTTAGAAATGGCTCAGGACATCTTTCCTTGTGAAATATCTTTAATCATTAAAAGATAAGTGAATTTGTATTAGTCTTCTTTAAAGTGCTAACTGAAAGTCTGTTTTGACTAGATGGTCTCCAAGGCTCCTCATTAAAATGATAAACACCAGATGTTGAATGGCGACTCAGTGAAAGCCACAGGAGAGAAAGGTAAACCTCACCAGGATTAACACATTCTGGGGAACCACGCTCGGCTGCACTTCGGAAAAGATGCAGCTCACCATGAAAGACAAACAGCAAAGGTACTGCCATTTCTCAAAAGAATGAAAGATGAGAGGAAATCTAGACTAAATTAGACCAATTGGGAGGTTATATCTTAAATGACATCTGATAGAGAATTTCATGTAGAAAATGTACAACCGCCAGATGTAGAATTGCTTTACAATTTCTTTTTTCATTTGGATCAGGATATAGTAAAATGTCATATTTGAGCCTGACCACATGCTGCTCAAAGCCCCCACGTGTACACAATACCTTTCCCAACAGTCTACATCCTCACTGCTTTGACAGCTGAGTCTCTAAAACATTATAAATCTGACAATTGTAGGTGAACAATTCCAGATGAATAGGAACATAAATACCTCACAACTCAAGTACACTGGGTATTTTTACCTAAAGAATTCAATGCACTTTCTGTCTCTCATATTTTTCTTTATGCCATATATTAAATACTTTATAGTTACAGCTTGATTTTAAATAGAAATGTTTCAAAATTATTTGAGATCTTGAGGTGGAGCCAAGATGGCGGCGTGAGTAGAGCAACAGAAATTTCCTCCCAAAACCATATATATTTTTGAAAATTCAACAAATACAACTATCCCTAAAAAAGAGACCAGAAGATACAGGACAACAGCCAGGCTACATCTACACCTGCAAGAACCCAGTGCCTTGCGAAGAGGGTAAGATACAAGCTGTGACCTGGCGGGACCTGAGCACCCCTCACCCCAGCTCCTGGTGGGAGGAGAGAAGTTGGAGCGGGGAGGGAGAGGGAGCCCAGGACTGCTAAACACCCAGCCCTAGCCATCTGCAATGGAGCACAGACACACAGTGTGTGGGGTGCTGGATACAAGGGAAACGGGACAGTAATATCTGCAAGTGGGTCCCTGCAGCTGGCACCCCTGGAAAAAAGAAAAGTGAGTGCTTTTTGAAAGACTTAAAGGGACAGGGACCCCACAGCTGGATGGAAACATCCCAGGACACTTTGCCTAGCAGCTGGGATTCCCAGGGAACTCTGGGCATCCTAAACCCCTGGGCGGCAGTGCAGCTTGGAGGCCCCTCATGGAGATAAACAGCCTCTGGCCTGTTTCCCCTCTGATGCCGCTCCGCCATAGTGGAGCAGCAGCCTGAGGCAGCAGGGCAGAGCTTCTTTCACAGTGGCTGGGCAAGAATTAGAAACACTGTCTGTGCACAGCTGCCCAGCACAAGCTGCTAGGGGTCGCTGTTCTCCCAGGACAGGAAGGCCACAACTAGCAAGAAGGGATGTTTTCCCAGCCAACACACTTGCCAGCTTCCCGCAACTACCTCTATCACCATGAAAAGGCAGAAGAATTTGATACAGACCAGACTAACCCAGACATCCTCCCCTGAGAAGGAATCTGGGGAGATAGAGCTAAATAATTTCCCTGAAAAATAATTCAAAATAAAGGTCATAACCATGCTGATGGAGCTTCAGAGAAATATGCAAGAGCTAAGGAATGACATCTGGGAGCAGATTACAGAAATGAAACAATCCCTAGAAGGATTTATAAGCAGAATGGATAAGATGCAAGAGGCCATAGATGGAATAGAAACCAGAGAACAGGAAAGGATAGAGGCTGATGCAGAGAGAGATAAAAGGATCTCCAGGAAAAAAATCAATATTAAGAGAACCGTGTGACCAATCCAAAAGGAACAATATTTGCAGTATAGGGTACCAGAAGAAGAAGAGAGAGAAAAAGGGATAGAAAGTGTATTTCAAGAAATAACTGCTGAAAACTTCCCCAAACTGGGGGAGGAAATAATCGTTCAGAACACAGAAGTACACAGAACTCCCAACAGAAGGGACCCAAGGAGGACAACACCAAGACACATAATAATTAAAATGGCAAATATCAAGGACAAAGACAGAGTTTTAAAGGCAGCTAGAGAGAGGAAAAAGGTCACCTACAAAGGAAGACCCATCAGGTTATCATCAGATTTCTCAGCAGAAACCTTAAAAGCCAGAAGAGAATGGCATGATATATTTAATGCAATGAAACAGAGGGGCCTTGAACCAAGAATACTGTATCCAGCACGATTATCATTTAAATATGAAGGAGGGATTAAACAATTCCCAGACAAGCAAAAGTTGAGGGAATTTACCTCCCACAAACCACCTCTACAGGGTATTTTAGAGGGACTGCTCTAGATGGGAGCATCCCTAAGGCTAAACAGATGTCACCAGAGAAAATAAAATTACAGCAAAGAAAGCAGACCAACCAAATACTAACTAAAGGCAAAAAATCAAATCAACTACCCATAAAAGTAGTTAAAGGAAACACAGAAGAGCACAGAATAAAACACCCAACATATAAAGAATAGAGGAGGAGGACTAAAAGAGAGAGAAATAAAGAATCACCAGACAGTGTCTATAATAGCTCAATAAGCAAGTTAAGTTAGACAGTAAGGTAGTAAAGAAGCTAACCTTGATCCTTTGGTAACCACGAATCTAAAGCCTGCAATGGCAATAAGTACATATCTTTCAATAATCACCCTAAATGTAAGTGGACTGAGTGCACCAATCAAAAGACACAGAGTAACAGAATGGGTAAAAAAGCAAGACCCATCTATATGCAGCTTACAAGAGACTCACCTCAAACCCAAAGACATGCACACACTAAAAGTCAAGGGATGGAAAAAGATATTCCATGCAAACAATAGGGAGAAAAAAGCAGGTGTTGCAGTACTAGTATCAGATAAAATAGACATCAAAACAAAGAAAGTAACAAGAGATAAAGAAGGGCATTACATAATGATAAAGGGTTCAGTCCAACAAGAGGATATAACCATTAGAAATATATATGTACCCAACACAGGAGCACCAGCATATGTGAAACAAATACTAACAGAACTAAAGGAGGAAATAGAGTGCAATGTATTCATTTTAGAAGACTTCAACACACCACTCACTCCAAAGTAGAGATCCACCGGACAGAAAATAAGTAAGGACACAGAGGCACTGAACAACACACTAGAACAGATGGACCTAATAGACATCTATAGAACTCTACATCCAAAAACAACAGGATACACATTTTTCTCAAGTGCACATGGAACATTCTCCAGAATAGACCACATACTAGGCCACAAAAAGAGTCTCAGTAAATTCAAAAAGATTGAAATCTTACCAACCAACTTTTTGGACCACAAAGGTATAAAACTAGAAATAAATTGTACAAAGAAAGCAAAAAGGCTCACAAACACATGGAGGCTTAACAATGTGCTCCAAAATAATTAATGGATCAACGACCAAATTAAAATGGAGACCCAGCAATATATGGCAACAAATGACAACAACAATGCAAAGCCCCAACTGCTGTGGGACATAGAGAAAGCAGTCTTAAGAGAAAAGTATATAGCAATCCAGGCATATTTAAAGAAGGAAGAACAATCCCAAATGAATAGTGTAACATCACAATTATCAAAATTGGAAAAAGAAGAACAAATGAGGCCTAAAGTCAGCAGAAGGAGGGACATAATAAAGATCAGAGAACAAATAAATAAAATTGAGAAGAATAAAACAATAGAAAAAAGTCAATGAAACCAAGAGCTGAAACCTAGAAGAAATGGACAACTTCTTAGAAAAATACAACCTTCCAAGACTGACCAAGGAAGAAACACTGAATCTGAACAAACCAATTATCAGCAAAGAAATTGAAGCGGTAATCAAAAAACTACCCAGGAACAAAACCCCCGGGCCAGATGGATTTACCTTGGAATTTTATCAGACATACAGAGAAGACATAATACACATTCTCCTTAAAGTTTTCCAAAAAAATAGAAGAGGAGGGAATACCCCCAAACTCATTCTATGAAGCCAACATTACCCTAATACCAAAACATAAAAGAAAATTACAGACCAATATCCCTGATGAACATAGATGCAAAAATACTCAACAAAATATTAGCAAATCGAATTCAAACATACATCAAAAGGATCATACACCATGACCAAGTGGGATTCATCCTGGGGATGCAAAGATGGTACAACATTCGAAAATCCATCAACATCATCCACCACATAAACAAAAGGAAAGACAAAAACCACATGATCGTCTCCATAGATGCTGAAAAAGCATTCGACAAAATTCAACATCCATTCATGGTAAAAACTCTCAGCAAAATGGGTATAGAGGGCAAGTACCTCAACATAATAAAGGCCATATATGATAAGCCCACAGCCAACATCATACTGAACAGCGAGAAGCTGAAAGCTTTTCCTCTGAGATCAGGAAGAGGACAGGGATGCCCACTCTCCCCACTGTTATTCAACATAGTACTGGAGGTCCTAGCCATGGCAATCAGACAAAACAAAGAAATACAAGGAATCCAGATTGGTAAAGAAGAAGTTAAACTGTCACTATTTGCCAATGACATGATATTGTACATAAAAAACCCTAAAGACTCCACTCCAAAACTACTAGAACTGATATAGGAATACAGCAAAGTTGCAGGATACAAAATTAACACACAGAAATCTGTAGTTTTCCTATACACTAACAATGAGCCAATAGAAAGAGAAATCAGGAAAATAATTCCATTCACAATTGCATCAAAAAGAATAAAATACTTAGGAATAAACCTAACCAAGAAAGTGAAATATCTATATCCTGAAAACTATGACACTACTAAGAGAAATTAAAGAGGACACTAGCAAATGGGAACTTATCCCATGCTCTTGGTTAGGAAGAATTAATATTGTCAAAATGGCCATCCTGCCCAAAGCAATATACAGATTTGATGCAGTCCCTATCAAATTACCAACAGCATTCTTCAACGAACTAGAACAAATAGTTCAAAAATTCATATGGAAACACCAAAGACCCCAAATAGCCAAAGCAATCCTGAGAAGGAAGAATAAAGTGGGGGGATCTCACTCCCCAACTTCAAGCTCTACTACAAAGCCTTAGTAGTGAAGACAATTTGGTACTGGCACAAGAACAGAGCCACAGACCAGTGGAACAGTAGTGAAGACAATTTGGTACTGGTACAAGAACAGAGCCACAGACCAATGGACCAGAATAGAGACTCCAGACATTAACCCAAACATATATGCTCAATTAATATACAATAAAGAAGCCAGGGACATACAATGGGGAAATGACAGTCTCTTCAACTGATGTTGCTGGCAAAACTGGACAGCTTCATGTAAGAGAATGAAACTTGATCACTGTCTAACCCCATACACAAAAGTAAATTTGAAATGGATCAAAGACCTGAATGTAAGTCATGAAACCACGAAACTCCTAGAAAAAAACATAGGCAAAAATCTCTTGGACATAAACATGAGTGACTTCTTCATGAACATATCTCCCCGGGCAAGGGAAACAAAAGCAAAAATGAACAAGTGGGACTATATCAAGCTGAAAAGCTTCTGTACAGCAAAGGACACCATCAATAGAGAACAAAAAGGTACCCTACAGTATGGGAGAATATATTCATAAATGATACATCCGATCATCTAAAATATGTAAAGAGCTTATGCACCTCAGCAAACAAGAAGCAAATAAACCAATTAAAAAATGGGCAGTGGAGCTGAACAGACAGTTCTCCAAAGAAGAAATTCAGATGGCCAACAGACACATGAAAAGATGCTCCACATTGCTAGTCATCAGAGAAATGCTAATTAAAACCACAATGAGATATTACCTCACACCAGTAAGGATGGCTACCATCCAAAAGACAAACAACAACATATGTTGGTGAGGTTGTGGAGAAAGGGGAACCCTCCTACACTGCTGGTGGGCATGTAAATTAGTTCAACCATTGTGGAAAGCAGTATGGAGATTCCTCAAAAAACTGAAAATAGAAATACCATTTGACCCAGGAATTCCACTTCTAGGAATTTACCCTAAGAATGTAGCAGCCTAGTTTGAAAAAGACAGATGCACCCTTATGTTTATTGCAGCACTATTTACAATAGCCAAGAAATGGAAGCAACCTAAGTGTCCATCAGTAGATGAATGGATAAAGAAGATGTGGTACATATACACAATGGAATATTATTCAGCCATAAGAAGAAAACAAATCCTACAATTTGCAACAACATAGATGGAGCTAGAGGGTATTATGCTCAGTGAAATAAGCCAGGCAGAGAAAGACAAGTATCAAATGATTTTACTCATATGTGGAGTATAAGAACAAAGAAAAACTGAAGGAACAAAGCAGCAGCAGAATCACAGAACCCAAGAATGGACTAACAGTTACCAAAGGGAAAGGGACTGGGAAGGATGGGTGGGAAGGGAGGGAGAAGGGCATGGAGAAAGAAAGGGCATATTACGATTAGCATGTATAATGTGGGGAGGGCATGGGGGAGCTGTGCAACACAGTGAAGACAAGTAGTGATTCTACAGTATCTTATTATGCTGATGGACAGTGACTATAATGGGGTGTGTGTGGGGGACCTGGTGAAATAAAAAAAATTATTTGAGATCTTTATAATGGTCATTCATAGATTTTAACTTGGATATTGGACAGCCCTTATTCACTTTCCTGAGGCTGATAACTACTCCAAATATTATCCCAAGAGTTATCTTCTGGTGTGACCATGTGTAGCACTTGCAAGGTCATCAAGCACAACTATTCTCTTTCTACAGGATTGCAACATCTTTGATGGACATTTGATATGAAGACAATTAAAAAGTTAATTGAAAAATCTGGAGATGGAGAATGACATTGTGGCTAACAAAAATAATAAATGAAAAAATACTATTTATTTTTCTGATTATATTTATACAAGAAATGCATATTAATTATAGGTTGGGAGAATACAGAAAAAAACCTCCTGTGAGAAACTTTCATCTTGAATGGCCACATCACTGCATCATTACCTGGAATGTGTCAAAGTTCATAGGGGGACACACACATATGCATATTCAAATAAACTTACTAAAATAAGTTAATGGTCCACACTGTTTATAACTTTTTAAGTCATCCTTTATAATGTGAGTATTTATGCATGCTATCAAATATTCTTTTAAAACATAAATTTTAGTGGATAACAAATACTCCTTGCTATGGATATTTCATCATATGTATGTTTGAGATTTAGACTGGCTCACCTATAAATTGTTTCTTTCTCCTCCTTTTTTGTTTTAATTAAGGTATTATTGATATACAATCTTACAAAGGTTTCACATGAACAACATTGTGGTTTCAACATTCACTCATATTATCAAGACCCACCCATCCCGCTGCAGTCACTATCACCATAGTAAGATGTTATAGAATCATTACTTGTCTTCTCCATGCTATACTACCACTCCCATGACCTACCTATACTGTGAGTGCTAATTATAGTGCCCCTTAATCCCCTTCTCCCTCCTCCCCACACACCCTCCCCAAAACCTTCCTTTTGGTAACCACTAGTCCCTTCTTGGAGTCTTTGAGTCTGCTGCTGTTTTGTTCCTTCAGTTTTCCTTTGTTGTTATACTCCACAAATGAGTAAATCCTTTGGTACTTTGTCTTCTCTGCCTGGCTTATTTTATTGAGAATAATACCCTCTAGCTCCATCCATGTTGTTGCAATTGGTAGGATTTGTTTTCTTTTTATGGCTGATTAATATTCCATTGTTTATATGTACCACCTCTTCTTTATCCATTCATCTACTGATGGACACTTAAGTTGCTTTCATATCTTGGCTATTGTAAATAGTGCTGCGATACACATAGGGGCACATATGCCTTTTTGAATCAGGAATCTTGTTTTCTTCAGGTAAATTCCCAGGAGTGAAATTCCAGGGTCAAGTGGTATTTCTATTTTTAGTTTTTTGAGGAACCTCTGTATTGCTTTCCACAATGGTTGAACTAATTTAGATTCCCACCAACAGTGCAGGACGGTTCCCCTTTCTCCACATCCTTGTCAGCATTTGTTGTTTCTTGTCTTTTGGATGTTGGTTATCCTAACTGGTGTGAGGTGATGGCTCACTGGTTTTAATTTGTATTTCCCTGATGATTAGTGATGCACCTTTTGGCCATTCAAATTTCTTCTTTGGAGCAGTGTCTGTCAGATCCTCCAGTCATTTTTTAATTGGGTTGTATATTTTCTGGGTGTTGAGGCATGTGATGTTTAGATGTTAACCCCTTATCAGATAAGTCATTTACAAACATATTCTCCCATACTGCAGGAGGCCTTTCTGTTCTGCTGATGGTGTCCTTGCTATCAGAAGCTTTTTAGTTTGATGGAGTCCCACTTGTTAATTTTTGCTTTGGTTTCCCTTGCCTGAGGAGATGTGTTCAGGAAAAAGTTGCTCATGTTTACATTCAAAAGATTTTTGCCTGTGTTTTCTATGAGTTTTATGGTTTCATGATTTACATTCAGGTCTTTGATCCATTTCAAGTTTACTTTTGCATATGGAGTTAGGCAACAATACAGTTTCATTCTCTTACATGTAGCTGTCCAGTTTTGCCAACACCATTTGCTGAAGAGGCTGTCATTTCCCCCTTGTAGATTCATGACTCCTTTATCATATATTAATTGGCCATATATATGTGGGTTTACATCTGGGCTCTCTAGTCTGATCCTTTTATTTACCGGTCTGTTCTTGTGTCAGTACCAAATTGTCTTGATTACTGTGACTTTTTAGCAGAGCTTGAAGTTAGGGAGTGTAATTCCCCCAGTTTTGTTCATTCTTCTCAGGATTGCTTTGGCTATTAGGGGTCTTTTGTGATTCCATACCAATTTTAGAACTGTTTGAATTTTAGAACTGTTTCTTCTAGTTTGTTAAAGAATGCTGTTGGTATTTTGATAGGGATTGCGTTGAATCTGTAGATTGCTTTAGGTAGGATGGCCATTTTGACAATATTAATTCTTCCTATCTATGAGCACAGGATGTGTTTCCATTTATTGGTGTTTTCTTGAATTTCTCTCATGAGTGTCTTATAGTTTTCAGTGTATAGGTCTTTCACCTCCTTGGTTAGGTTTATTCTTAGATATTTTATTCTTTTTGATGCAATTGTAAATGGAGTTATTTTCCTGATTTCTCTTTCTGCTAGTTCATTATTAGTATATAGGAATGCAACTGATTTCTGTGTATCAGTTTTGCATCTTGCAACTTTGCTGAATTCAGTTATTAGTTTAGTAGTTTTTTGGTGGACTCTTCAGGATTTTTTACATACAATATCATGTCATCTGCAAACAGTGATGGTTTCACTTATTCTTTTCCAGTCTGGATACCTTTAATTTATTTATTTGTGTTGGCTAGGACCAATTGCGTTGGCTAGGACCTCTCATTCTATGTCGAGTAAGAGTGGTGAGAGTGGTCATCCTTGTCTTATTCCTGATCTTAGAGGAAAAATTTTTCTTTTCTTTATAAATAACACTGTGGTAGACCTTTTATTAATATATAGTTTTTATCTTTCATTATTTCCTCACAATAAAATGCTTGAAATAGAATTAGGAAGGGAAACATAATATTTATTTTTAAAGATTTTGATGAATGCTCATGTATTTCCTTTTAAAAAGAATGTAGCAGGTAACATTCCCACCAGTAGCATATAAATATCCATTTTCTCATAACTTCATTAATACTGAATATTAGCACAAAAGTAATTGATTATATTATGGGTTAAAAATGACAGTGATGTTTAAAGTCCCTTTCTTCAATTTGCACAGAAATTAAACTCAAATAAATATTTTTATTGTCCATCTGTATTTTTTCTTTTGTGCACCAGCTTTTCACATTTTGCCAATTTCCTACTGGAATATCCCTCTCTTTCTTCTATAGAAGAGGATTTTATATATTAAGAATAATGACCTATTATCTTTTATTTATGGTGTACCAATTTCCTTCTAGTTTGTGCTTTTCAGATCTTGCTTTTGGCAGCTTTTGTTGCCTAAACATTAAAAATTTTTATGTGATCAAGCCCATCAATCTTTTACTTACACTCTCTTTCTTTATGTCTGTGCTTGGAAGTGCTTTCCCTACTCGGTGACAGGTATTTATCTGGAACAACACACAAAACACTGTGTTAAAAGTGTTGCTATTTTCAGTGGTTCCCTTTGGGAAGGGTGTGCAGGGCCAGTAAGGTGAAGGCAGGAAGGTGGGAGAGGTGGTAGGGTTGCTGAGGAAGAGAGGCTGAGCACGCCTGCACTTGTGATGATCTCCCAGAGTTTTCCCTCTTCCCATTAATGACAGCAGCAGAGGCTGATGAGAGGAAGGAGGGACAAACTGGTGTGCTCTGAATGACGGTTCTTTGGGTGGACTGGGAAGATCAGCAGCATCTGTCACAGTCCTGGCCTCTGTCTGGCAAGCCTCCCGGACACCACCCTCCCCAGGGATCCTGGGGTCTCTACTGGTGCTATTAGACACAAAAATGTTCTCCATTGATTTGCATCAGTTTGTATGACTGGCTCAGCAGAGGATAGACCTTTCTGAAACTGGAGCATGTATTTGGGGTGGGCTGATGCAAAATGCAGACTCCCTGGAGAGTGATACATTCACCTCGGGAGCTTCTACAGAGTGACCCCCAAACAAAGGCAGTTGTACCTCATGCAGAGTGCTGCAGGCGAAGCTTTCTACAGTTGTGGGCTCTCACATGAGTATGCCAGGGCACGTGGCAGTGGGGAATCATTGCTGTGTTCCCTCATGGTTCTCCAGACTTCTGCATCAGAAGTCCAGTGCCCTGGGTGAGAGTGAAGACTGAGTAAGAAACAGACTTATGCTGGCACCAGCAGATAGGCGCATGCCCCCAGCTTTCCAAGAGTAGGACGATAAGACACTCAATTACATAATGTATCATGTCTATCGATTTGATCTGAGGAAGTGGGAGAAGCTAGAGGTGAGCAGACCCCCAAAGCTCTCAAAAACAAGACTCCTGGGCTCATTTATCTCTATCTTCTTCCCCTTTATGTCTTCATTTTTTCTGTGGCTCAAAACTTCCATTGTCCTACCTGACCTTTCTCCATGGTGGAACTCACTAGACTGTTAGAACTCTGTCTCTAATTACTGTTTATTTAATTTACTTTTATTTTTACTGTTTATTCAATTTACATGTGTATTATAATATCATTATAATTATCTAATTATAGTTTATTTAATTTACATGTATATTATAATATCATTATAATTATCATTGTCATATTATATTATGTGTCTTATATATGTCTTATTATAATATCATTATCATGAGAACCTTATTGTCAGGGTAACAGAATGCAATAAACACACTCAAACTAGCTCTAGACTGATAAGCTTAGTTAGTGTCCCATTATTCTTGGCTAACCTTACTTGCTTATGAGATCCCAGAAATGCAAACTATTTCCCAATTCTGCATGTTTTCTCTCCTGTTCTGTCACTGTCTTGACATAACCTGGCTCATCTGCACAGTTTCCCTTGCAATTGCTCATTTAACTCTCGAATGCCTTCCACTTCTCACCATAGAGTAGTGGACAGTATTTCTCAGACTTTGCTTCATATTGGAGCCTTCCTGGGGGTAAGACCCAAGCCTCTTTTGTTTCTTTGTGTTTTTGTTTTTTCAGCTCTCCAGGTGACTTAAATGGACAGCACATTTATTTGAGAGCCAGTGGAGCAGAGTCCTACTACTCAAAGTGTGAGCTTCAGACTGGTGGGATGGGCATCACTAGAGCTTGTTAGAGATGAAGAAGCTCAGGCTCCTTTCCTGTCTGTCTGAGTCCAAACATGCAGTAAAATGAGGCTGTTAGGTGATCCATATGCACATCGACATTTGAGAAGATTGAATATTCTCTCCAATCAATATGTCACAATTAACAGTGTCTCCCCTTCCATCCTCTTCAGCCAAAGATCAACAGGAACACATTTGAATCAAGCAAAGTTAGGTTTATTTAGCTTGTTACAACGTGGGAAAGTGCACATCAGAGAAACCCTGGGGCATCTAGGAAAGAGGAAGTTGAGAGAGGTTTATAGCAGGTTTTGGGATTCAGGGAAGAAAGCCATGTTAGTGGGAAGGTGCAACTCACAAAATGACAGAACTCAGATTCCTAAGCAGATCTTCAGAAGTCAAGGCCACCCCCTGTTCCTTTGGATGGCGCAGCCTCTCCCATACATGATGGGAAGGAAAACTCCAGCTCTAAGTACCCTGTGGCAACCAGGTCTAACCAGCAGAAACTCCACTGGGTTAAGCGATCCCCAAACCAAGATCCTGGGTGGGGGTAGGGGTGAACGGATGGACCCCTAAAGGGTTCCAAGCAGACGAAAAAAATAAAAAAATAAAAAAATAAGACCTTTACCAGCAGCCTTTGGTATACCATGGTGCTGCTTAAATCGAGTTAGCCAGCCAGATGATGCATTAAAATCACCTTCCATCCCCAGAGCATCAAAAAAGAACTTCACTTGTTTTGCACAGATTGTTCCAGACACTGGAATCCTATCTATTTTCTGTTGGTTAAACTACTCTATCATTACCCTATCAAGTTCCTCATATGTTGATGACTTAATAGATTCATGTTTGGATACCTCACTTGTAGGGTCTGAACCGTTTGCATAGTGGTGCCATGTAATGTTAAGAGTGGAGGGCTGGAGCTCACTCTAATCCTCCTCACTTCTAGGTAAAAATGACTAAGATTCCAACCCAGAACTGCTTCTACCTTGCTTTCCCGATCGCACCCAACCAATTGAGAAGTAGTCTCTGCTTCCTTGAACTCTTCTTAAGGGAAAGGCGTTTTGATGTATGATACAGGTATGTTAGGCTGGCCAGGGACTGGAAAAGACTTGATGATTATCAGCAGTTCAGTTTTTTAACTGAACTAATATGCAGCCATTCACACTGTTGACGTACATTAAGCTGTGTGACTGTACATTATATGGTGCTGTGAAGGGATTTTTGTAGCAATAACTGAGACATTAGATATTGCTCCCAGCCACTGTTGAACTAACTGTGAATGTCTGGGCTTCAAGGGGACCTTGCCAACCCCAGTCCATGCTGCTGAACTAGCTGGCAACCTCACTGTGTCTTCCCTGAATCCAGAGAAAGTAGAATGCTGGTTGCCAGGAGCTGAGAAGAAGGGAAGATGAATTCCTTCCTAATCAATAGGTGTAAGGTTTCAGTAACGCAATATGAATATGTTCTAGAAACCGGCTGTGCAATATTGTGCATATAGTTACCAGTACTGTATTGTGTACTTAAAAATCTAAGAGGGTAGATCTCCTGTTGACTGTTCTTATCACAATAAATAAAAGCAAAATTAATAAAAGAAATGTGGAAAGAAGCAGAGGGGTTTTTAGGAAGAGAATTTATGGAGGTGTCCAATTTGTGAGAAGTTTGAGGACTTACTCTTTTTATCTTTTCGCTGAGAAAAGAGCCACTGGGCATATTTCCCCAAAATACTGTGGTGTTCTTGAACTTTGGGCCCGAGGTCTGACTTCACCTGGCTGTTGTTCAGTGGCAGTGCCAGTAGACAAGCTCCTGTGGCAGCAGGCAACTCCTGTAGAAGACGGTAAAGTGGCAGAGCTGGTTAGGAGAAGGCGTGGCCATCTGTGACTTCACCTCTCCTGCAGACACTAACGCCCTTCCTCTTTCTACCAGTAGCAGAAATTAGACAGAAGCCCTTGAGGAGAAGGAGGGGAGGGGGAAACATTCAGAGCAAGCAGCTATTACTCATGGAGAAAGATGCCTACTTTTCCGTCAGGTTTAGGCAATCTCACGGCATTCTTGTAGTGCCTATGGCTGCCCCCCACCCCAGAACCACTGAGACTCAGTGTCAGCTTGCCATTGTCTACAATCCACAGTGTTTGTCTACCAATTGCTCAGTCAGCTATCAGTCTAACTCACCATCTCATAACCAAGCACATATCTCTTTATATTGCCCATAAAGCTATCCATGCAATTTTTGTAAAAATCTTGCTGAAATCAGGACCCAGTATTCCAAGAAAAAGCTGTGTATACTTATCATTAACCCTGCTGGCTTCAAGTATCACCCTTCCTTTGCTAAGTGCTTACAAAACACCTAAAGGCCATCTTATACAGTGACAATTTTTGCAGCAATTACTGAGTATTGCTATATTCCGGGCATTTTGGTTATCTAATTTTATTCATTGTCAGACCTCTAGGTGGGGACAGAGCCCCAGAAACCCTTGGTAGATTTTAGCCAGGCTTGAAGACACAGAACAGGCTCCTGGCCTTCAGGACCAGGTGGAAGGTGTGGCCTGAGGGAATGGTTCTAGTTGTGGCTGTTACTTCCATCCTGCTTCATATTCTGGGGCTCGCTGGAGATTCTCTGGGCTCGTGCCTTCCGTCTGCTTTCTCTCCCTACCCTTCTGGTTTCTTCTTCACTAGGGTATTTGTGATAATATAAATGTTTCATTTTCCAAACGCCTCCCATGATCATTCAGATGTGTTTCCTTTTAGAGTTTTTGCAACCAACCTATTTTTTCTACTTGAATTGTTTGAAATCTATTTTTACTGAAGTTTATGGAACTCTGATGGTCCTCAGTGTTCCCATTCTTTTCCTCTGTCTTCTTTAAATGAAAAATCCCTTATCCTCAGTTTCAGCAGCTGCAAAATGGGCAAAAACAGCATCAACCTCAACTATCAGCATGGCTAGCCAGGAGTAGTATGTGAGGTATTCCATGCAAACATTCCACGCAAACTGGCATAATTGAGCACACCAGTGATACATCGATGGGTGCTATGTGCCTCCTGGGTCCCAGACACTATTCTAGGTACTAGTAATAGACAAAAACCAAATACATATGTATCTTTGCTGGTGCTGACAATTGTTATAAAGAATGATGAAGTAAAGAATGGGAGTAGGAAAGGAGATGTCCACACCACACACACACACACACACACACACACACACGTATATGTGAGAGTTACTTTGAGGGGTCGACTTAATTCCACCATAATTGTGGAATCGTGGAATGGAAGCAGGGGAGGTCTGACCTCTGGGTGCAGCCTGGGAACTCAGGCAGGGTCTCTATATTACAGTTTTGAGGCAGAATTCATGCTTCTCAGGGAAACCTCAGTTTTTGCTTGTAAGGGGTTCAGGGGATTAGATAAGGCCCAATCACATTATCCAGGGTTATTTTTATTTAAAGTCAACTGATTGCAGGTGTTAACAACAGATGCAACAACACCAAGACTGGTGTTTGAGCAAACAGCTTTTCACCATAACCCAGCCAAACTGACACCCAACTAACCATCACAGGAGAGGCACATGCTCTCGTACTAAGACTCAGAGGGGAGCTCTCTGAGAGGTGAAGTGTGAACTGAGGTCCAAACAAAGTTAAGAGAGGCAGCACGCAAACCCTGGAGACAGAGCACCAGAGAGGAGCAGCCTGCACAAAACCCTTGAGATGGGAGTGTTTAAGCACACATTGGCTATCATTTGCAAGGGTCTTACACTTTCCTATGCTTTGATAGTAATTTGACACTTTTTGATAAGTTACTCTTATTTTCATTATTCTCTTAAAAATGTGTAGATTTGCACTTTAAAGCATTTGGTTGATTAAAATGCCTTATTAAAGCTCCATAAAAAGAATGAAATGACATACAATTACCTATGAAGTCCAACTTCTCAGCTCCCTAGCATTGTTTTTTCCCTTTAGTTTTAGCACAAGAAATTTTATTTCACCCTGGCATCCTGGTACAGGGTGCCTATATTTTTTAAGTGATAAACAAGAAATCAGTGGTGTGTGACATTTTAGAATTGTTAATATGTTAGGAATCCTTGTAAATGCACAGCACACAACTTTGCGTGTGCCCATGCCTGTGCCCCTGCACATGCATATGTTCTTCTACCTGCAATGGTCTTTTCTGCAGTCTTAAATGACATTCTGTGCCCCCAAAAGAGAGTTCTTGTGGTTCTTTACCACTTAGCTGAGAACATATAGTGGATTTAGAAGTGCGTTCCCAGGCATAATGCTGAGGACTGGGCCAGTTTCTGTTGTTTAGATTGAAAGAATATTTAACTTTGTAGGATTTCTGCTGCTGAAATACTGTGCATTCTGCCAATTGGAGCTTTCTTTGATATCGATTCAGCTTAGTTTGCCTGTGAGGTGCTGGGGCTCTGGGGTCTGGGGAACAGCTATGCACACTGGGAAATTCAAGAAGACAGGTAAACCGCATGGAGCCTTGCCTTGGTCTGGGTGGTGTGTAACCTTTCACATTATTCTAATGAAAATGACATTTATGATTGCTGTCTTCTGTGAACTTCCAAAAGCCAGTTGTAATATAATTTCTGCCTGGATTGTGTCTTTACCTTTAAATTGTGTAACGCTATATACCAGGGCCAAAGAGAAACTGAAGCAAAGTTTTCTTTCCTCTCTAAGAACTCAACTTTGATATTAATGTTTGATGTCTCCACTGAGTTAAAATCTGTAAAATTCTAGGAAACAGAACAAAGTTTGAATAAAATGAAAGATAGGCAGATAGGTCATCACATGGAAAGTTTTTTTTCGCTCTGGGAGAGATTTGCAACCTAATTTTGTTTCTCCAAAGGAATGGAGAGGGTGCCCATGGGAGCTTACCTGAACAAACTCTGAACCTTTTGAAATTACCCTCCCAGAGGACCAGCATCTTCTACCTCATTTAAACCTGGAAGCTGAAGTTTCCCCTGAGTCAACAGGATGTGCTGAGGTTTTAAAGCCAGAGCCCCTCAGATACTGTTGAACTGAGTGACCATCCACATAGATTCCTTATTTGCTGGCTTTGCACAGACACATCTACAGTGGCATCTAAACATCAACATCAAGTTGTAAGCACTTGATGTTGAACATCATTCAATAAGGTGAATTCAGAACATCTGAAGAACAGAATCAAGCTCACCTTTCTCTCCCCTATTTTGACAGTTTGCCACTGCCTGTCAGAGCTGCCCTGAATTTTTCAACAAGTTCGATTGATCTGCCTCAGAAACTTGATCTGATCAGGGATGGCCTCCATGGCAGTCCCATTTGCTTTGTGGTTGGCCAAACATACCCTATAGATGTGTCTTTCCTGTGCTCACATAGTCACCCTAGAAAGGCCATGATCACAATTAATAATTCCAGAGGCCTTGAGCATTTGAGATACTTGGTATTGTGTGAAATAAAAAATATTTTTATGCTGTTTCTTGCTTAACTCTCACAGGAGAGCTGGCATGTTTTTCCCCAAATGTTTTTGGTAAGTATTGAGATCATGTTTTTCTTCCAAGTCCTGCTATTTAAGAGAAAGCTAGCAAGACTAAGATTTGGGAGCCTGAATCCTAGCCTCTAATTTAATATTTCCAGGAAAAGCGCTACCTCTTCATTTAAACTGGAGTCACAAACCCATATTTCTTCTCTTTCTTTTCTCCTAAGTTTGACAAGAATGGCTGACTCTGAACTCAGCTAGTAGCAAGCCAAACCTCCTAAAGGAAATTACAGTGAGAACGGGAGGGGAAGTGTGACAGTTATCAGCTCACAATATGACAAGAGCATCCATCATGGCTGCTTTCAGGTGCAGAATTTCAGGAGAGGAAAAAGCAATAAAGCAAATAAAAGTGTGGAGGGCTTGATTGGCGTGTCGGGAAAGCACAGTGGCTGTTAACCTCTGACTGGGACCCGGTCTTCTTTGCCCTCCTCACACCTGAGGAGACACCAGGCTCCTTCTTGGGCCCGAGGGAGGCACACAGTCCTACTCTGGCAATAGTCCCTTGGGTTCACTTTTATTATTATTTTGAAAATTTGTATTGTTTTGTTCAGTAAGAATTGTTTATTGTTCTATTTGGCGTGATGATTGATCATCAAATTGTTATTCAAGGACATGCTGTTGTGATTGAGTTTGTTTCCTTTTTAATCTTTAAAAAAAATAAGGTAAAAAAACACACAACATAAAATGTACCATCTTAACCGTTTTTCAGTGTATAGATCAGAAGTGTTTAGTTACATTGTTGTGCAACAGATCCCCTAGAACTTTTATATCTCATAGAACTGAGACTATGTCCATTGAACTACAACCATCATTCTACTGTATGTTTCTGAGTCTGACTACTTTACATAACTCTTAGAAGTGGAATAATACATTTTTTGTCTTTTTGTGACTGACTTCATTTACTTAGCATAATGTCCTTAAGGTTCATCCATGTGGTGGCATGTGATAGAATTTCCTTCTTTTAAAAAGGTAAGTAATATTTCATTGCATGTATAGACCACATTTTCTTTATCCATTCACCCATTGGTGGACATTTGGGTTGCTTCCCCTTCTTGGCTATTGTGAATAATGCTGCAGTGACTGTGGGTGTGTCCTTTGGGTCCTTCTTTGCACAAATGGGTTTCAAATGTTCAGGGGAAAAATTATAGCTAGAGACCCTTTAGAATGCCTATTAAGTTGTAGATGTTGCTAGCCTATAATATTTAGAAATTATGCAAAATAACTTGTGCAAGAAAAACTCCACAAAGGTAGGGGGTTAGAGAGATAAGATTAAAAAAATTACAGCTCCAAGTATACTTTGCCTGATTAAAGAAAAACAAAAAGACATGTGGACAAATGAAGTACATTTGTGGGTCCCGTGTTTCCCAGAGCTACTAGTGGCCCCACGAGGATAAAGGGAACAGGGTGAGGCAAGGAGATGCATGGGGGCACCGTGCTCTGACAGCGCCCTCCCATCTGAGGACCACCATTTCATTTCCAACTACCATCCATCAGAACCACACCTCACATTAATCAGCACTCTGGAAACACAAAATTCTGGTGACTATTTGCCCATAGAATAAAATTCACCCTCTTTATCTAGTGATAGAAAATCTCCATTATGTGGCCCTGGATTTATTTTACAGCTGTATCCCCATTCTTCATTTCATGGAGGCTGTGTAGGGCAGACCTAGCTGTTTGACCTGGGTTATCTTAGCCTGTCAGCCTTATAGCTGTGTGATGTTTAGCTAGTTAGCCTCTTGAAATCCCAGCTTTCTTATCTTTAACGTGTAGATGACATTACCTGCCTTAGTTGTAATGATTAAATAGGATAATATTTGTTGACAATTTATAGCAAATTTTAAAAAATGTTTCCTTCCTGAATCCTATATATATCATGTCTCATTCTTACCCAAGGGTCAAATGATTATGTCCTTAACTCTAAAATTTGCTCATATCCTCCTCTTTTCACATAAAACATCTTTTTTTTTCCTACCCATTCAAACCTTACACATTTCCCAAGACCCAGATCAAGTGCAAGTTACTACATGGAAACTTTCTGGGTGAATCTTAGAGGTGACAGGCAACTTGGCAAAGATATGACCTTATGATGCATATAAAAATAAATCTATTTGGCACCTAAATTCTAATTTCTCTTCTTGTATACTTTACGACCATGCTAATCCAATATAATTTAAATTCCATTCAATTAGTGGAATAGAATTTCTTAAAGACTAGCTTCTGAAATTCAAGTTATGCTTATCTATATTCTCCCTAGTATATGTTTGAAAATTTATGACCAACTACTTACATTTATTTAAAGGAAAGAAGGACATTGTAACAGAGAAGAAAAAGGCATGAATTGCCCATTCTTGATCTCTTCCTGGGCCTTGGTAAGATATTTGCATGGTTCAGGAGTACTCTTTTGAATGGATGTGGCTGGAGGTGGGTGTGATATTAATAGTAGTTCCATGCTTAGCTGCAGTGGTTTTGTGTTTGTGTTGTTTGACTTCTTCATAGAAGAAAGTCCCTAGGTTTAAATTGGGACTTAGGGTATCACCTGAACAAACTGAATGTCTAGCAGGAGACTTTCCCTCCCTACTTCATATTCACTGTACATCCCTGGCCCCCCACATATATCCCGACTCAGGCTTGATCCTGACTGCTTTTCTCCCAAGGACCTTGCATCAGAGACAATAACTATTCTTCATTGATGTTTCCTCCTGAGACCCAGTCAGAGCAACAGTATCTGATTATTTTGGGCTCAGTTAGTTCATCTTAGGTGGAGGGAATCACAGCACACAGCTGGGTTCTAGGGGCAACCGTTTGTCAGCTCAGAGTCTGTGTTCAATGGCCCTCAAATATCAGTATATTCTTTCCTCCAGCAGTTACCTGAATTAATGGCTGCAGGCTCTGTTGTGGAAGAAGCAGGGGAATCACTGCAGTTTATACCTGTTGTGATGTTGCTGGGACCTTCCTCCTGGGGACCTGGGCATCTTTTCGGACAATTGGTTCCAGGCCTAAATTGACTCATTTCTGGGAAGTGGACAGGGGATTGTTAACCTGGGAATGGCATCATTTCTCCTTCAGTCTTGAAAGATATTTTTGCTGGATGGAGAGTTCTTGTTTGACAGCCTTCTTTGCAGCACTTTGAATATGTCATCCCAGTGTCTTCTTTCCTTTATTATTTCTGATGAGAAATCAGAAGTTAATTTTATGGAGAATCTCTTTCATGTCATGACTTGCTTCTCTCCTATGACTTCAAGATTCTCTCTTTGTCTTTGTCCTTTGACATCTTGATTAATAAAGGTATTGTAACTTACTCTATGGCCTATGGGAATGTCTCTCTCCCCAGTATTGTGGGAAACTTGAAAACGAGCAACTCTACAATCTCACTGAATACTAGAAGACTAACAACCATAGGAGGGGTGCAATGTGCTTGGCTCTCCTCTTAAGTCCCAATCCCAGAGAACTGTTATTATTTGGCCTTCCTGACAGTTCCCTGGGAAACTCCACTTTCAGGGCTTGTCTTTATTTGGCCTAGCTGCAGAGGTTACCCAGTGCAAACAGCCTTTTTCTCAGGAGTATCTGTCAAAAACAGAGCACAGTTGTCTAATATCACACTGCCTGTGGGAGTGATAGCAGTGGGACAAACAACAAGCTGAACAAAGAAAATTGTGAGGGAAAAGTCAAGGAATTACATATACATAGAAGGCTTGGAGAACTCCAGCATATTCCAGGGAATCTGAAAGATCATGCCTATGTATAAGGCTATATGCATGCTCAGAATGTACCCAAGAAGCCTTAAGTTCTCACCTCCAATCGACCTTGAGGCTCTTTGCAAGCAGAAGTGAAGGCTGAGACAGAGCTGTAAACTGCTCACCTGAGGTACATTCCAACACACACAGAGCCCCTCTGCAGAGGCAAGGAGACTTACAGGTTCCAGTCATGAGCTGATCACTAGGCTAACCATGCAGTCACTTCTGTGGCCACACATGACTAAGAAACAGACTTTAAATAGTTGGTTCTGGAAAGTCACTAAACAAAACAATAGCAGCAGAGCAATGACAACAATCAACAACAGTATTTTTGGGAGATTTTAGAAGAGTAAATGCCTGAGTAAATGTATAAATTTACTAAACCTGGCTTTAGTGTTTAACCAAAGATGATGTTTAACCTAAACCTGGCTTTTCCTATGCAAATCTTGGTATTTTTCTATAGCCTAGACAGTCAAGGTATGACAAAACTTTTGCCAAAGACTTTAACCTTTGACGATGTAATGCTAATGTTCTTTACCACTGTTGTAGATTGGAATTTTGTCCCCAACTCTTCACTATCTTTTCATAAATTATGCACACAAATGCTTTGCATTGAAATTTTGCAGCACCCTCCTTCTGTGGGCACAACATATTTTCCTGCCTCACCAACAGTGGACTTGGCCATTTGACTTGTATTATCCAGTGAGATGTCACACAAGCTGAGGGCTTACACATGCTCATGTTAATTTGTCTTGCTTTCTTGTGCTTGCTGTTCACCTTGAGCAAAGAGTGTCCTGGGTTGGCATTGGCCCTAAGACAAAGAAGAGATGAATGACAAAGATATGAATTCAACCTGTAGGCTAGAGCCCAGCTCAGCTCTAATGGCCTAAACTGAGCCATTCTAACCAACCTGCAGAGATATTAGGAAGAAAAATAAATGCTGTAATAAGCCATTGAATCTGAGGGTGTTTTGTTAAACAAGGTTATTACAGCACTAGCTGACAAATATCACTAGTCAGGAAAACAGCAATGTTCTTATAACATATTAATTTTGACAAGTTGTTATCAGATTTTTGTACTGATTTTAGTTTTTCAAGCATTTATCTAGATTGTAACTCTTTAGAAGTCAGGGACAATATCTATTTGGAAACTGGGTTTTAAATAAACATAGGGCATCAAATTAATGCCCAACAAAAATTTATTGAGTAAAGTATGAAATTGTTCTACTTTCTTTTTATGACAATTCTTCTTCTGATATCAGTTTAATTGATAATTACCATTAACCTGTTACCTCCACTGCATTTGGAACTTCAGTTACCAGCGTAACTGAGCAAGTTAAGACTTTATTTTGAGCCAAAAGCTCAAAGGACTTTTCAGGTTTGATAAGGTCTTGTTCACTAATTAATTAGCCTCCCTATGAAACATGAGTATTAGAATTGCATATTTCTTTTCCATTTATGATTGTTACCCAGAAAACAGATTACCCTTAAGTCTGACTCACAATTACTTGCCAAACTCCACTTTACCTGTTGGAGACAAATGGGCATGTTTCTTGATTGAGCCACTAGCTAAAAATGGAGTTGCGGGAAGTGAGAATTATAAAGCTTTGGCTGTATTAAGACAAAAAATTGTGGTGTGGGAAAAGTTTATCTACTTTAATAAAAGAATGTTTGGTCATCAAATTAGTTTTTGTTTCTCTTGAAATATTGCTCCATTCTTTGCATTACATTGGTATTTTAAGCAGGGAAGAGTTTATTAAAATCAATAGTGGACAGGCAAAGAGAAACTGCTATTCATCACAAAGGGACTACTGGTAGCAATTACCTGCTGTAATATTAGATGGTGATGTCAATTGGGTGGGTTTAGGAAAGGGTTGGAGGGATACTTTTACTATACAGCTTTTATATTTTCTGTTTTGGAATCACATTACTGTATTACTTCTCTGAAAATTATACATAATTTAATATAAAGTTTATGACTTAGTATAGAAACTAAATTTCATAGTCCAAGCAGAATTTGATACCTTTACATGAGTTGTATAATTCTATATGCTTAGCATAACAGCTAGTATCTGTGACAGTTAGTAAATGTTATCTGAAAGTAATAATTTTTGGTGAAATCATTATCCTCAGATCCATACCTAGTGTGAACCTGTTCTGTTTGCTGTTCATAGCTATTGCTTCATTTAAGTTGATAGAATAATTGATGTTTAAATACTAGGCTGTTATTATTAAGGAAGAGAACTAGGGAGAAGTCAGAGGCCTTATATACTCGTTTGAAAAGCAACTGGTTTAGTATTATTTTCATAAAAAAGGAAGAGATACACATATAAAACCTACTGAAACTTTATATTCAACAAAATTCTTTACATCACTGTTAAACAGCTCATTTCCTGGTGGCTTGAGGTCATCTCAATTGGTGTCAGTTTTTACCATTTTGTAAAAGTAAGCTTTGAGAAAGTCTAATTTCAGAAAACATCCTAAAATGGAAATCTGAATTTTCAGTGAGCAGGCAAAACCATAAATATCTAACAATTTCCAGTTCTTAACATTTTAAGAGTTTGTTTTGAATATCTAGCCTTATCTCCATAAGGGCAGGTGCAAGGGGTTGGGGGATGGTTATCTCCGAGAAGGATGCAGTGAGAATTAATTAGCTAATGGGTGAAAAATTATCTGTGTGTTACCTGCCATTGATTATGAGCTTGGGTTATAAAAACATGTACATATCTTTTGCTATCTCTGGTATATAGTCTTTCATTTCCTTCTTACGATTTTGGGACCTCTCCCTCTCATCTTAATCCAGTTAATTTTGTTATGACATTAAAGATCCACTTGCATGAGATTTATTGTTTTTTAATGATTTAGAAGACAAATTTGGAAGAACTCTATTACTTTTCCTGTTGAGTAGGTAGAAAATGAGGTCAGCAATCCACGTGTCAGCTGGCTTCGTTCTGTGCCCTGCAAACCCAGGAGGCTGTGTTTTCCGGAGCATCAAAATGCTGCTGACTTTCCTGGGGCAGCACGGGACACATGCACCATCGCCTTGCTCCCGAGCACCAGCTTGGCCCAAAGGAGAGGAGCTGAGAGGGTTGCGCTGCCTTCCTGATGCAATGTTCCCTCTTCCCTCAGGCAATTAAATTACAATTCCCTCTGCTTAAATTACAGAACTGGCAGTGACTTTTCAATTCTAGAAGGCTCATTGAATGTAGTCTTATGAGATGCAAGACCTGTGATGCCCCAGTGGGATCCTTCTAAATTCCACTGAGAGTTTACAGTCACCATTTGCAGACACAGGTACAGGGCAGTAGAGGAGAGGGAATTCAGTGGGGGGCTTTGGTGCTCTCCTTGAGGAGAGCCTGGGGCAGGGTCTCATGTGGCTTGGGCTGCTCTAGCAAAATACCACCGACTGGGTGGCTTCTCACAGTTCTGGAGGCTGGGAGGCCCAGACCACTGTGCCCACGTGATTGGGTTCTGGCAAAAACCCTCTTCCAGGCTGAAGACTACGGGGTAGCCTCACTTGGCCAAAAGAGTAAACTAGCCCTCTGACCCTTCGGATAAGGTCAGCAATCCCATTGTGGGTGCTCCACCCCCATAATCTAATCCCCCACTCCACCTCTACACCATCACTTTGGGGTTAGGGTTTTACATACAGATTTTGGGGGAACACAAACATTCACTCCACTGCAAGCTGGAAAATCAACAACCCTTTAAAATCCCAAATGGAACCTTATCAAGACACACACATACACATGCAAAGTACACACCTGTCACTATAGATGATTTTATGGAGATGAGGACAGGAATTCAGCAACTCTAATGACTGGAATGTATGCATTTGCAGCTATTCTGGTGATGCAAGTTTGGTCATTACAGACTTTATGTTCCTCTCAGACTGGCTAAACTTTTGGCAGATTTCTTCCTGATTATAGGCCCTGGCCTCCCTCTTCTCAGAACTTCATCTTAAGAAAACTTGCAGTTGTAAATTCTTTCACCACCTCTTGAAATGTATGTAAATCTCCTGGCCCTGTGGCCAGTTAAAAAACCCAAGAAATGTCTTTCTCAAGGACTTGAGGAACCATTTCTTTGAAACTTAAACATCAAGTACTGTAGCACCTCTATGCCCCTGCCTCCTGTCTCTGGGGCAGGCTGGAGCCAACTTGGCTGGGGGCTCATTAGCAAACACAGATGGTGTAATTATAGAGAAAACCATAGGCAAACTCGGGACTAACTCAACGTGCTCTACACGTCCATCAACCCTACCTGATGCTGTCCAGCCCTTTCCACCAGCTCATCCTCATGCTTATAAACCCTCCTGCCTTTTATTCCAGAGGAGTTAGTTCTGTTATTTTCTCTCCCCTATTGCAATAGCTTGAATAAAGGCTTCCTTGTCTGATTACTGTATCTAGTGCAACTATGGCATTGACATTCTATTGTTCCAGAGTTGAAGTAACCAAAGTCCCTGGAGATGGAAAGATAAAGGATAGACAATGAAAGCTGAGGAAACTTTAGGGAGATAGGGATAGAGAGTGTGGCGTTATTACATCCTCACAGCACTGAGACATGGGTAGCAATCTACATTTCAAACACACTTCTGGCCAGGAAATGAGCTCAAATCCACTAGCCAGAATATAAGCACTCAGAAAATACAGAATTGTTTGTGGTGTGGATAATATGTTGCTTTGTTTCCTCAAAGTTCCCCAGAAAATAGCACATATTAGAAGATGGTTTCAAAATGAGAATCACTAAAGACTTAATACCATGGTTAAGAACCACACTCTTCTTTGTAATAGATATTTTTTTTTTTTTTTTTTGAGAGGGCATCTCTCATATTTATTGATCAAATGGTTGTTAACAACAATAAAATTCAGTATAGGGGGGTCAATGCTCAATGTACAATCATTAATCCATCTCAAGCCTAATTCTCGTCAGTCTCCAATCTTCTGAAGCATAACGAACAAGCTCTTACATGGTGAACGAATTCTTACATAATGAATAAATTCTTACATGGTGAACAGTACAAGGGCATTCATCACAGAAACTTTCGGTTTTGATCACGCATTATGACCCATAAACAATCAGGTCAAATATGAATATTCATTTGATTTTTGTACTTGATTTATATGTTGATCCCACATTTCTCCCTCTATTATTATTATTATTTTTATTTTTAATAAAATGCTGAAGTGGTAGGTAGATGCAAGATAAAGGTAGAAAACATAGTTTAGTGCTGTAAGAGGGCAAACATAGATGATCAGGTGTGTGCCTATGGACTAAGTATTAATCCAAGCTAGACAAGGGCAGCAAAACATCCACGGATGCAGAAGATTTCTCTCAAAGCAGAGGGGGTGAGGTTCTGAGCCTCACCTCTGTTGATCCCCAAATTCTCACCTGCTGGCCCCCCTGCGACTGTGCCTGTCTTAGGTTGTTCCTCCCTTGAGGAATCTTACCCGTCTCTGGCTAACCAGTCATCTTCCGGGGCCATACAGGGAAATGTAAAGTTGGTAAGTGAGAGAGAAGCCATATTGTTTGAAAAGGTTAGCTTTTTACTTCTTTGCAGATTTATGCCCTGTGGCTTCTATGCCCAGCACTTGTCTCGAGGTATCTTTACCACCTGGAGGAATTATGATACTCGGTAAATTCGATATGAGGCACGAATTCTATTTAAGGGTTGTAATTATATTCCTGGCATACTTTAAAGCAAGTTTCAGGTATCTTACCATTTGATTTGCCAGTATATGCCTCTTAACTAATAAGGAACTTTTCTACCTTTTAAATATAACTATAATGCCACTATCACAACTAGTAAAATTAATAATAATTTTATAAAGTTTTTCTTAATACAGACTGAAGCACTGGGTAGAAATTTTAAGTAAAAAACATGGGTGACTAGGAAGGCTGTAAAGAAATGCTGATACAGGGGTCAGAATTAGGTAGTTCTCAGATGACATCATTAGAAATTATATTGTAAAATGATATTAATTACTTGGGAAAAATTTAAGATGAGTGCATACATTAAATATTATAAGTATGAACTATAACATTTTTGTTATGTATACACACAGATATGTGCATACAAAATCTTCCTCTGTATCTAGCAGATAAGATATCACATGTAGATATTTTTTTTTTTTTTTTTTGAGAGGGCATCTCTCATATTTATTGATCAAATGGTTGTTAACAACAATAAAATTCAGTATAGGGGGGTCAATGCTCAATGTACAATCATTAATCCATCTCAAGCCTAATTCTCGTCAGTCTCCAATCTTCTGAAGCATAACGAACAAGTTCTTACATGGTGAACGAATTCTTACAGAGTGAATAAATTCTTACATGGTGAACAGTACAAGGGCATTCATCACAGAAACTTTCGGTTTTGATCATGCAATATGACCTATAAACCATCAGGTCAAATATGAATATTCATTTGATTTTTGCACTTGATTTATATGTTGATCCCACATTTCTCCTATTATTATTATTATTTTTATTTTTAATAAAATGCTGAAGTGGTAGGTAGATGCAAGATAAAGGTAGAAAACATAGTTTAGTGCTGTAAGAAGGCAAATATAGATGATCAGGTGATCAGGTGTGTGCCTATGGACTAAGTATTAATCCAGGCTAGACAAGGGCAGCAAGACATCCACGGATGCAGAAGATTTCTCTCAAAGCAGGGGGGGTGAGGTTCTGAGCCTCACCTCTGTTGATCCCCAAATTCTCACCTGATGGCCCCCCTGCGACTGTGCCTGTCTTAGGTTGTTCCTCCCTTGAGGAATCTTACCCGTCTCTGGCTAACCAGTCATCTTCCGGGGCCATACAGGGAAATGTAAAGTTGGTAAGTGAGAGAGAAGCCATATTGTTTGCATAGGTTAGCTTTTTACTTCTTTGCAGATTTATGCCCTGTGGCTTCTATGCCCAGCACTTGTCTCGAGGTATCTTTACCACCTGGAGGAATTATGATACTCGGTAAATTCGATATGAGGCACGAATTCTATTTAAGGTTTGTAATTAGGAAGGAAGAAGAAAAGCTATAGATGTAGCATATGAAGGAAACTTGGGAGGATTGATTATTTCTTTGACATATCTTCTTGTATAGTACCTTAAGTATGTATAGGTTTTAAACTACTAACTAATTTGCACACACATATTAACATAATAGGAATACGGTGACATAAACAAAGCAAATCTATAATTACCAGCCATCTCCAGTGAAGCCAAGAAAACCATTTAGGCACCCTAGGCATTTGTGAAAATTTATCTATGATATGATGGATATTGTCCAACTGTACTTGAACCATCAGACAAATTAAAGCAGCCCATTTCTGGGATCTGTTCACATCCCATATGTTCTTTTAACCATAGATAGTCTATAGTCATGAGATTTTGGGGTGCTACAACTTGCACCCCTCCCAACTCCTGGTTGAGTTCCAACAGTACAGATCCAGTCAAATTCGTTGTCTCACTGTATGCACATGCCAGCCTAGACATCTCCCTCCTCCTTCTTATGGCAAGTCCAGGAGACGGTGGGCTGGATGCAGCCACAACCGCAGCATCGTCCGGATCCCTGTGGAGGCTTTTTGATGATCATCCCCTGGCACGAGTCCTCCAGAGAGTGCTGATGCCGGAAGCTCCTCCTCATATCGTATCTTAGTTCATTTTCTGGGTATCCAAGCTAGGCCTTGATCTTCTGCGTAGAAACAAACAGACCCTTTGCCCACACTTTGACATGCCCTCTATACCACTGTGCAGAACTCATTGGAGGTCAGCACACAGTAACTGCTTTCTTTTTTTTTTTTTTTTAATTAAGAGAAAGGAATATTATCAGAAAAGAGTACCTCCATAGCTGATCATCTGACACCCTTTAAGTGATCAACATTAAGGATATTTAAAGCATGCGTTGATCTTTGATTTACCAATAGTTTTATCCTGTTAAGGAGTAATCCCCCTTTTCTTTCTTTCTTTCTTTTTTTTTTTAAATTTTTAATCTACACTTACCTGAAGAATACTATGTTTAATATGCTCTCCCCTATATCAGGTCCCCCCTAACAACCACATTACGGTTACTGTCCATCAGCTTAGCAAAATGTGGTAGAGTCACTACTTGTCCTCTCTGTGTTGTGCAGCCCACCCTCCCCTTTCTCCCTCCCCCCCATGCATGCTAATCTTAATACCCCCCTTCTTCTTCCCCCCCCTTATCCCTCCCTGCCCACCCATCCTCCCCAGTTCCTTTCCCTTTGGTACCTGTTAGTCCATTTTTGGGTTCTGTAATTCTGCTGCTGTTTTGTTCCTTCAGTTTTTCCTTTGTTCCTATACTCCTCAGATGAGTGAAATCATTTGGTATTTCTCTTTCTCCGCTTGGCTTATTTCACTGAGCATAATACTCTCCAGCTCCATCCATGTTGCTGCAAATGGTTGGATTTTTCCACTTCTTATGGCTGAGTAGTATTCCATTGTGTATATGTACCACATCTTCTTTATCCATTCATCTACAGATGGACATTTAGGTTGCTTCCAATTCTTGGCTATTGTAAATAGTGCTGCGATAAACATAGGAGTGCATCTGTCTTTCTCAAACTTGATTGCTGCGTTCTTAGGGTAAATTCCTAGGAGTGGAATTCCTGGGTCAAATGGTAGGTCTGTTTTGAGCATTTTGATGCACCTCCATACTGCTTTCCACAATGGTTGAACTAATTTACATTCCCACCAGCAGTGTAGGAGGGTTCCCCTTTCTCCACAGCCTCGCCAACATTTGTTGTTGTTTGTCTTTTGGATGGCAGCTATCCTTACTGGTGTGAGGTGATACCTCATTGTAGTTTTAATTTGCATTTCTCTGATAATTAGCGATGTGGAGCATCTTTTCATGTGTCTCTTGGCCATCTGTATTTCTTTTTTGGAGAACTGTCTGTTCAGTTCCTCTGCCCATTTTTTAATTGGGTTATTTGTTTTTTGTTTGTTGAGGTGTGTGAGCTCTTTATATATTCTGGACGTCAAGCCTTTATCAGATCTGTCATTTTCAAATATATTCTCCCATACTGTAGGGTTCCTTTTTGTTCTATTGATGGTGTCTTTCGCTGTACAGAAGCTTTTCAGCTTAATGTAGTCCCACTTGCTCATTTTTGCTGTTGTTTTCCTTGCCCGGGGAGATATGTTCAAGAAGAGATCACTCATATTTATATCTAAGAGGTTTTTGCCTATGTTTTTTTCCAAGAGTTTAATGGTTTCGTGACTTACATTCAGGTCTTTGATCCATTTTGAGTTTACCTTTGTATATGGGGTTAGACAATGGTCCAGTTTCATTCTCCTACATGTAGCTGTCCAGTTTTGCCAGCACCATCTGTTGAAGAGACTGTCATTTTGCCATTGTATGTCCATGGCTCCTTTATCAAATATTAATTGACCATATATGTTTGGGTTAATTTCTGGGGTCTCTAATCTGTTCCACTGGTCTATGGCTCTGTTCTTGTGCCAGTACCAAATTGTCTTGATTACTATGGCTTTGTAGTAGAGCTTGAAGTTGGGGAGTGAGATCCCCCCTACTTTATTCTTCTTTTTCAGGATTGCTTTGGCTATTCGGGGTCTTTGGTGTTTCCATATGAATTTTTGAATTATTTGTTCCAATTCATTGAAGAATGTTGCTGGTAATTTGAGAGGGATTGCATCAAATTTGTATATTGCTTTCGGCAGGATGGCCATTTTGACGATATTAATTCTTCCTAGCCACGAGCATGGGATGAGTTTCCATTTATTAGTGTCCCCTTTAATTTCTCTTAAGAGTGACTTGTAGTTTTCAGAGTATAAGTCTTTCACTTCCTTGGTTAGGTTTATTCCTAGGTATTTTATTCTTTTTGATGCAATGGTGAATGGAATTGTTTTCCTGATTTCTCTTTCTATTGATTCGTTGTTAGTGTATAGGAAAGCTACAGATTTCTGTGTGTTGATTTTGTATCCTGCAACTTTGCTGTATTCCGATATCAGTTCTAGTAGTTTTGGAGTGGAGTCTTTAGGGTTTTTTATGTACAGTATCATATCATCTGCAAATAGTGACAGTTTAACTTCTTCTTTACCAATCTGGATTCCTTGTATTTCTTTGTTTTGTCTGATTGCCGTGGCTAGGACCTCCAGTACTATGTTAAATAACAGTGGGGAGAGTGGGCATCCCTGTCTGGTTCCCGATCTCAGTGGAAATGCTTTCAGCTTCTCGCTGTTCAGTATAATGCTGGCTGTGGGTTTATCATATATGGCCTTTATTATGTTGAGGTACTTGCCCTCTATTCCCATTTTGCTGAGAGTTTTTATCATGAATGGATGTTGAATTTTGTCAAATGCTTTTTCAGCATCTATGGAGATGATCATGTGGTTTTTGTCTTTCTTTTTGTTGATGTGGTGGATGATGTTGGTGGATTTTCGAATGTTGTACCATCCTTGCATCCCTGGGATGAACCCCACTTGGTCATGGTGTATGATCCTTTTGATATACTGTTGAATTCTGTTTGCTAATATTTTATTGAGTATTTTTGCATCTACATTCATCAGGGATATTGGTCTGTAATTTTCTTTTTTAGTGGGGTCTTTTCCTGGTTTTGGTATTAGGGTGATGTTGGCTTCATAGAATGAGTTTGGGAGTATTCCCTCTTCTTCTATTTTGTGGAACACTTTAAGGAGAATGGGTATTATGTCTTCTCTGTGTGTCTGATAAAATTCCGAGGTAAATCCGTCCGGCCCCGGGGTTTTGTTCTTGGGTAGTTTTTTGATTACTATTTCAATTTCTTTGCTTGTAATTGGTTTGTTTAACTTTTGTGTTTCTTCCTTGGTCAGTCTTGGGAGGTTGTATTTTTCTAGGAAGTTGTCCATTTCTTCTAGGTTTTCCAGCTTGTTGGCATATAGGTTTTCATAGTAGTCTTTAATAATTCTTTGTATTTCTGTGGAGTCTGTCGTGATTTTTCCATTCTCATTTCTGATTATGTTGATTTGTGTTGACTCTCTTTTTCTCTTAATAAGTTGGGCTAGAGGCTTATCTATTTTGTTTATTTTCTCAAAGAACCAGCTCTTGGTTTCGTTGATTTTTGCTATTGTTTTATTCTTCTCAATTTTGTTTATTTCTTCTCTGATCTTTATTATGTCCCTCCTTCTGCTGACTTTAGGCCTCATTTGTTCTTCTTTTTCCAGTTTTAATAGTTGTGATGTTAGACTATTCATTTGGGATTGTTCTTCCTTCTTCAAGTGTGCCTGGATTGCTATATACTTTCCTCTTAAGACTGCTTTCGCTGCATCCCACAGAAGTTGGGGCTTAGTGTTGTTGTTGTCATTTGTTTCTATATATTCCTTGATCTCTATTTTGATTTGTTCATTGATCCATTGATTATTTAGTAGCATGTTGTTAAGCCTCCATGTGTTTGTGAGCCTTTTTGTTTTCTTTGTAGAATTTATTTCTACTTTCATACCTTTGTGGTCTGAAAAATTGGTTGGTAGAATTTCAATATTGTGGAATTTACTGAGGCTCTTTTTGTGAGCTAGTATGTGGTCTATTCTGGAGAATGTTCCATGTGCACTTGAGAAGAATGTATATCCTGTTGCTTTTGGATGTAAAGTTCTATAGATGTCTATTAGGTCCATCTGTTCTAGTGTGTTGTTCAGTGCCTGTGTGTCTTTACTTATTTTCTGCCCGGTGGATCTATCCTTTGGGGTGAGTGGTGTGTTGAAGTCTCCTACAATGAATGCATTGCAGTCTATTTCCCTCTTTAGTTCTGTTAGTATTTGCTTCACATATGCTGGTGCTCCTGTATTGGGTGCATATATATTTAGAATGGTTATATCCTCTTGTTGGACTAAGCCCTTTATCATTATGTAGTGGCCTTCTTTATCTCTTGTTACTTTCTTTGTTTTGAAGTCTATTTTGTCTGATATTAGTACTGCAACCCCTGCTTTCTTCTCACTGTTGTTTGCCTGAAATATGTTTTTCCATCCCTTGACTTTTAGTCTATGCTTATCTTTGGGTTTAAGGTGAGTTTCTTGTAAGCAGCATATAGATGGGTCTTGCTTTTTTATCCATTCTATTACTCTATGTCTTTTGATTGGTGCATTAAGTCCATTTACATTTAGGGTGACTATTGAAAGATATGTACTTATTGCCATTGCAGGCTTTAGATTCGTGGTTACCAAAGGTTCAAGGTTAGCTTCTTTAGTATCTTACTGCCTAACTTAGCTCGCTTATTGAGCTGTTATATACACTGTCTGGAGAGTCTTTTCTTCTCTCCCTTCTTATTCCTCCTCCTCCATTCTTCATATGTTGTGTGTTTTGTTCTGTGCTCTTTTTAGGGGTGCTCCCATCTAGAGCAGTCCCTGTAGGATGCCCTGTAGAGGTGGTTTGTGGGAAGCAAATTCCCTCAGCTTTTGCTTGTCTGGGAATTGTTTGATACCACCATCATATTTAAATGATAGTTGTATTGGATACAGTATCCTTGGTTCAAGGCCCTTCTGTTTCATTGCATTAAGTATATCATGCCATTCTCTTCTGGCCTGTAGGGTTTCTGTTGAGAAGTCTGATGTTAGCCTGATTGGTTTTCCTTTATAGGTGACCTTTTTCTCTCTAGCTGCCTTTAAAACTCTTTCCTTGTCCTTGATCCTTGCCATTTTAATTATTATGTGTCTTGGTGTTGTCCTCCTTGGATCCTTTCTGTTGGGGGTTCTGTATAATTCCATGGTCTGTTCGATTATTTCCTCCCCCAGTTTGGGGAAGTTTTCAGCAATTATTTCTTCAAAGACACTTTCTATCCCTTTTCCTCTTTCTTCCTCTTCTGGTATCCCTATAATACGAATGTTTTTCCTTTTGTATTGGTCACATATTTCTCTTAGTGTTGTTTCATTCCTGGAGATCCTTTTATCTCTCTCTATGTCAGCTTCTATACGTTCCTGTTCTCTGGCTTCTATTCCTTCAATGGCCTCTTGCATCTTATCCATTCTGCTTATAAATCCTTCCAGGGATTGTTTCACTTCTGTGATCTCTTTCCTGACATCTGTGATCTCCTTCCGGACTTCATCCCACTGCTCTTGCATTTTTCTCTGCATCTCATCCCATTGCTCTTGCATTTTTTTCTGCATCTCTGTCAGCATGTTCATGATTTTTATTTTGAATTCTTTTTCAGGAAGACTAGTTAGGTCTGTCTCCTTCTCAGGTGTTGTCTCTGTGATCTTTGTCTGCCTGTAGTTTTGCCTTTTCATGGTGATAGAGATAGTTTGCAGAGCTGGTACAAGTGACCGCTGGAAGAGCTTCCCTTCTTGTTGGTTTGTAGCCTTTTCCTGGGAGAATAGCGACCTCTAGTGGCTTGTGCTGGGCAGCTGTGCGCAGACAGGGCTTCTGCTTCCTGCCCAGTTGCTTTGGGGTTTATCTCCGCTGTTGCTGTGGGCTTGGCCTGGCTGGGGCTGTTCCTCCAAAATGGTGGAGCCCCGTTGGAGGGGGAGCAGCCAGGAGACTATTTATCTCCGTAAGGGGCCTCTGTGCTCCCTGCTGCCCAGGGGGTTAGAGTGCCCAGAGATCCCCAGATTCCCTGCTTCTGGTCTAAGTGACCTGTCCTGCCCCTTTAAGATTTCCAAAAAGCACTCTCCAAACCAAAACAACAGCAGCAACAATGAGAGAGGGAACAGAAACAAAGAGAAAAAAAAAAGGAAAAAAAAGGAAAAAACAAGCGATTTTTTTTTTTTTTTTTTTTTGTCCTCAGGTGCCGGTCCCAGGCACCCGCTCACTGGTCCTGCTGCCCTGTCTCCCTAGCACCAGGGTCCCTGTCCTTTCAAGGCTTCCAAAAAGCACCCACCCACCGGTCCCACAGGGAAGGAACGCTCAATATTCTTTGTCCTCAGGCACTGGTCCCACGCACCCGCTCACCAGTCCCGCCGCCCTGCCTCCCTAGCACCGGGGTCCCTGTCCCTTCAAGGCTTCCAAAAAGCACTTGGCAAAAAGAGAGAAAAAAAAGGGGAAAAACGCGCGATTTCTTCCGTCCTCAGGTGCTGGTCTCAGGCACCCACCCACCGGTCCCACAGGGAAAAATGCGGGATATTCTTTGTCCTCAGGTGCCGGTCCCAGGCACCCGCTCACCAGTCCCGCCGCCCTGCCTCCCTAGCACCGGGGTCCCTGTCCCTTTTAGGCTTCCAAAAAGCACTCGCAGAAAAGAGAAAAAAAAAAGGGGAAAAACGCGCGATTTCCTCTGCCCTCAAGTGCCGGTCTCAGGCACCCGCCCACCGGTCCAGCAGGGAAAAACGGGGGATATTCTTTGTCCTCAGGCGCCGGTCCCAGCCACCCACTCACCAGTCCCGCCACCGTGCCTCCCTAGCACTGGGGTCCCCGTCCCTTCAAGGCTTCCAAAAAGCGCTCGCCAAAAAGAGAAGAAAAAAAAAAAAAAGGGGAAAAATGCGCGACCTCCTCCGTCCTCAGGCACCGGTCTCAGGCACCCGCCCCCAGGTCTCGCAGGGAGAAACGCGGGATATTCTTTGTCCTCCGGCGCCGTTCCCAGGCACCTCCTCACCGGTCCCGCCACCCTGCCTCCCCAGCAACGGGGGCCCGTCCCTCTAAGGCTTCCAAAAAGCGCTCGCCAAAAAAAAAAAAAAAAAAAAAAAAAAACCGCTCCGGTTTCTCTCCACCCGCCGGGAGCCGGGGGGAGGGGCGCTCGGGTCCCGCCGGGCTGGGGCTTGTATCTTACCCCCTTCACAAGGTGCTGGGTTCTTGCAGGTGTGGATGTGGTCTGGATGTTGTCCTGTGTCCTGTGGTCTCTATTTTAGGAAGATTTTTCTTTGTTATATTTTCATAGCTCTATGTGTTTTTGGGAGGAGATTTCCACTGCTCTACTCACGCCGCCATCTTGGCTCCCGATCTGTAATAGATATTTTTAATAGAAATAATGACTGTCGTATGTGGCTGATATAAAAATATCACATTTGCAGCAGTGGAATGCAGATATTTTAGGACATAGAATTAAAAAAAAAAGCCCAGAATATCTGTAGTGAATGTTGTACAGTAAGATAACTAACCTCTTAGGTTCACATCAAGGTATTGTTGAAAAAAATTCTAAATAGACATTTTCCTTGATTTATAGCTCTTAAATGTATTATATTATGCATATTTTACTATGAAATACCTAACAATGTTTTTCTTTTCATGTCCAACATGCTATTACTAGCCAACTGTCATGATTCAGGCATAGAATTGAGTTTTGTGGGAAACAGAGGAAAAATGTACACTTCCTCTTCTTAAGACATATATAATTTAATGGTGGAAGGAAATACATAAACCAATAGTTTAATGCTGCACAGAAAATGGCCTGTGAGCTCAGAGAAGGGAACTTGTATTCTACCAGGCTCTGGCCACCCTTTAAAATAAATCAACTCACCCACATAGATTTTCATCTATCTGTTGCAAGTAGCTTTGTACATTCATTCCTTCAACAAATATTAATTGAGAACCTACTATGTGCCAGCATTGGGAACATAGTGGGGACTAAAGAAGACAAAGACCCTGTTGTCTAGTGTGGTAGATAAACAGTAAACATTTAAAATAGATAAGGTAGTGTTATGTGTTATGAAGAAAAAAATAGAGCAGGATGAGAATGTTAGGCAGTGCGGGGAGAGGTGGTCGTGGAAGGCTTCCCTGGGAAGAGGCCTCTTGAACAAAGAGCTGGAGGAGGTGAGGGAGCAAACTGGGGAAAACCTGGAGGGAGAACTCAGGGCCTGAGCCAGGAAGGGCCTCTGTTTGGAGGAACAGCAGAAGGGCCAGTGAGGCTGGAGCTGTGATCCAGGGAGGGGGAAAGAGAGGAGGGAGAGCAGGTCAGAGGAGAGGCCAGGGGCCAACTCATGTGGCCTTGGAGGCAAGGAAAGAGTTTTGAATCTTACTCTCTATGTGATGAAGAGCCTTGGGGAGTTGAGGGTGTTATCAGATGAACCAATTAACATTTTGTAAGAATGATCCTGGCTGAAGAGGGTGACAGAGGAGGCAGGCAGGGACCCCATCAAGAAGAAGGTATTGAAATCCGGATAATAGATGGTGATGGCTCAGATTAGTGTTTCTCAGCCTCAGCACTGGAGACATTAGAGGCCACATAGCTGTTTGCTCTAGGGGAATCTCTTGTGCACTGCAGCAGATTTAGCAGTGTCGCTGGTCTTGCTCGTAGATGCCAGCAGCAGCCCCACAGGTGACAACCAAAACTGTTTCCAGATATTGTCAAATATGCCTTGGAGGGCAAAATCACTCAAGTTGAGAATCACTAACTTAGACTAAGGTGGTAGTGGATGAGGTCATGGGAAAGGCTGGATTCCAGATATATTGTAAAAGCAGAATGAAGCATTTATGTGCATTGACTGTGGGGTGTAATGGACAGAGAGGAGTCAAGGATGACTCCCCAATCCCATAGGTGGGGAAGCTTTTTACAGCTGAAAAAAAAACTTAAGAAACTGGTGGCTGGAGGCTGCCTGCTGGTAGCTAGCCACAGTCCTTCCCGGAAGAGGAATCTGGGAGCACGTGTCCATTTGAGGAAACACTTTGTCTCCAGGAGTCACCCTGACCGCCTCCCACAGCCTGCGTCTGCTTGGCGTTTGCAGCTGCTACAGCTCCTCCCCACTCCCGCCCCAAACTTCTCCCTTCTGTGATTGCTTAGGTAATTGTCTTTGGTAATTTCTATCTATTGTTATATGGAGAAGTGGATTGGACTCCCACATTGGCTTTCAGGCCCAGACACCACTTTAGGTATTTCCCTTTTTTCCTCAATCACAAAATCCAGAAGCAAGAAATATTTTGATCCCACTTTCCATGCTCACACTCTCGGGTTTGTCAGCCAGGCCCATACAGTGGGGGATAAAATCTGATACAAACTGAGATGCTGCAGTCAGAGAAGAAGATCAGCAAGGCGGGTTACACCAGCTCAAGGAGTAATCTTTCCAGGCACTCTTAGGAGGCAAGCATGAGCCAAGATATGAGTGTGACAAGCATACCTGGATTAAGGAATTAGGATTAACATGGGGTGGTTAGTCTTTTATTTGTGATTCGAAATGGCAACACACAGCCCAGCGTAGCACTCGCTTGTGAATGGCCTTGGACTCTGTGCTGAAGAGTTTGCATTCTATAGTCAGCTGATGGAGCAGCAACTGGGGATTAAACTCTTTTTGCCTTTGGAGAGATGACTCAGGTGGATGCCCAGGGGGTTTGTGGGGAGCAGGAGAATGTGCTGGTGCTTTATATTTTTGTGGATTTTCAGCAGGGCAAGAAATGAGGGATAAATAATGCTGCAGCACTCAAATGCCACTCAAGGGGGTCAGAATCACCCCCCAGAATGGGTCCAATCTAAGACTTCCTTTATCTTTGGTCCCTGTTATAACAAATGTCAATGAAAATGCAGTGATGCATGAGGCAGATGGTAAGCACTGGACAGTCACTTAGTGTTCCATTGCTTTCCCAGAGTGAAAAAAGTGAATTTTAGCTTTTAGATGTTAAAATATTTGATCATTACAGGAGGAGGAAAATATAGATATGCCTTTCATCTATAGCTTTTAGATATTACAGTGAGATTTTGGAGCAGCATGTCTAATATTTTTCACATGAATTCACATGTGCTGTTTTGAGTCCCTCCTGGCCCATTGCCTAGCAGTAATAATTAGTTCAATAATATTTAAATTTTATTGAATATTTAACATATGCTCAATACCTTATGTATGTTATTTTAGTTAATTATCATGGCAACATTATGAAGTAGGTTTTGTTTTTATCTCTGTTACAGATAACGACAATGAGACTCAGAAGAATGAGGTCAGTTTTCAAGGTCACATGGGGGTAAGTAGCCGACAAAAGTTCAAATCTATGGAATACAGAAATACCAACTTTTAACCACTTTATAGCTCTGCCTTCCATACCAACTGCATACTTTGCTCACCTGGAGATGAGGCTCTGAAAGGGGACTGGAAGGGGGACACACTTCTTTCAGAGGCAGGAGGGCTGTAGGGGGTAGATGGATGATTGGGTGACACTAGAGGTCACCTTCTTGGATTAACTGGATTGATGCCACAGCCATTTACAGAGAAGGGAGATAGGGAGAAAACAGGTGAGTGTGTTGGGCATGCATGTATGTGCAACTGAAATGGGTTTTTATTCAACATTTTGATTTTGTGCACCTAAAAAGCATAGCTTTTAAGGTCTACTTAACATACATCTTAAAAGGAATAAAGTTGGAAACCTCTTAGGGAACTATATCCCTCCAGTTTAGAGTTTGATTTCTATGCTAATAACATTTTTGAAGAAGTTATATTTTTGAACTATGCTCATCCAAACTCAAATTACTCCATAATGGTTTCATGTTCTTGCTAAGGTGTCCATATTTCTCCCTAAAGCACCAGAGAGTTATGCCTTTTCCTGATTGATGTCTTGCCTTTTATCAACCAGACTAAGTGGGAGACAAAATGGATTGGAGCACAGTTCATTCTCTAACTAGCTGAGGCTCTGTGAGGTACAAAACTTCAGTGCTGAACATTGTTCCAAATTCTGCAAGTTTACTGACTTTGGAGAAACACGCTATTGATACTTGCATGGAATGTCTTTGAACAGGCCTCAAAGTATTTTAATAATTTAAAAATAAAATTCAAGCACCAATCTATGCAAAGCCCCTTATATAACATTTTTGAAACTAGGCTAAATATATAAAATGGTTTTATTAAATCCTTCAACTTTAGTGTAGTCACGTGTTTCCTGGTCCCTGTACTTAACACCCACCCCACCCACAGCCATCCCCTTCACCACACACACACACACACACACACACACACACACACACACACACGCACACACACATACACACACACACACCTGGAATGTTCTCTATTTGCCTGGTGAACTGATTATTTTTCAATCCCTATCAAGATTACTTTCTGTGTCTTTTTTCTCCCCCCAGTATTTCCTCAGATTATAGCTTTTCCATTTATTACTGAAAATTCTCTGGATACACCCTCATTTGGGGTATTCTGTACTCACAGTGTGCTTACTCTTAAGTCTCTCATTGCATGGTGACACATCAAGGATGGGTCTGTCTAACTTCCCACATTTAGCACCTCCCCAAATGCACAACATGGAAGTCAGCTGTATGATGGGCTGGTTGTTACTTGCATCTCTGACTCTTTAGACTCTGAAAGTGGACACTCAAAAAGAAAGAGATATGTCAGCATATGCCTTTTCTCCATTTGATCTTGACTGTTACGGTTTTGCACTTAATCTCAAGGGAGCTGCATTAAGAAGATGCAGATTCTAGGTTTCCCTAGACACCAACTTCCATCCTTCTCCATGATAATTACATTCATAATGGAAAATAGTAACTGCTGGTCATTTGAGCCGTACGATGGTAAACACAGAATAAACATTTGAACATAACAGAGGAAGTTGACTTGGCTTGCTGGGAAGGACACAGATGGAGAGACATAAAAAATCTATTGAAGTCCAGGGCTCTGAAATTTGCTAATCTTATACCCGAACGTCAGCTGGCTCTTCTTTTAGAAGGGTCAGCATTCATCAATTTTAATTCTTCCTGAAATATTGTGCATTATCCTCTTCTTTAATCACCTTGTCTTGCAGACCCATCTAGGCTTCCTGGAATATCTGTAAATTAGTTCAGCAATAATCTTCCAAGTGTTCAATTACTACTGCAAGGAGCATAAGCCCAAATGAAAGTTCTAAGTGAACTCCTGCACTGCCTTGTCCTGTGTCCTGGGGCATCCTGGGCACAAAAGTACCATCTCACTACCCCTTCCATGACATCCAACCTAGGGAAATCCTTCACTTGTTCCGGTTCCAAGCATCACTATTATAACACCCCCCATTTTCTTCTTTCTCTCTTTCCTGTTCCTTTTTCATTTTCTAGATCCAAATCCTTATCTCTTAGCTAGATAGTTCCCTTAGCCCTTGGTTCATCCCTCGATCTGTTCTCTTTTACGTGCTTGTGCACATGGATGCCTTCCTCAGGAGGTCAACTTGACCACGCCCATGGCATTGGCAGCCCTTTCCACCCATCTGGTCCACCTCTGGGCTCTGCTTTCTATGGCGGTCATCACCTTCTAACTCTCTATGTATTAATCTATTGATTATCTTTAAATTTCATTGCCAACTAGAGGCTAATGACAGAGGTTTTTGTCTGTTTATAACGCATCCCACCTGGCACAGATAAGTATGCAAAAACAGAGCAGCAAGTGAATACTAGCCTTTGCAGCCACCCTTCTGGTGCTGACTATGCCTGCACTGGCATGGGGCACCCCCCCACCCCGCCATCAGTAGGGGGACGTGGTATTGCTGTCCCACTGTAATGCCAGGTCCAGAGCTCACTGCACAATGACTAAGGGCCTCAGTGTATGACTTCTGTCTCGTTGTTTCCTCAGAAATTAATCTAGATTATTTTTGGAGGGCAAAAACTATATTTCCTGCAGGGTAGTTTTTACTGAACCGCAAAGTGATAGATGAGAAGGATCCTTCTGGGACATTCAGGGGTCACTTTTTACCCAACTGTGTTCCTTTGAAAATGCAATTCTTTCCTACTTGACATGGTCAGCTTTATAAATCTCCTACCTCATTTCATTAGGAAATTTGTCTTATTTGAATCTATTAAGTCCCCAAATGGAACTCAGCCTGTTACGGTAAGTTAATGGAACAAATTTACAGATCACCTACTATATTTCAGGCACTGTACTCAATGCTTGGGTTCCAAGATAAATAGGACAGAGTGGTATCAGTCAATGGCTGAGCAAGTCTCAGATCTAAATACACACACATACACACATACACACACACACGTATACATACATTTATATAAAATTGTGTGTGCAAGTGTGATATAATGCCTATGTCTTCCTTGCTACCCAAACATTATTTCTGGGCAAGAACCTCAGGGCTGTTTGAGCATATAAAGCACAATCATATAGGTCAGCCAGTTTTGGTACAAAGCAAAGTCACTTGGGAAATGGGGCTGTTAATTTCTTCCAGTGAAATCCTTGTTTTGGGAAGTAAATTTCAGGGTAAGTGAGTTACTTTAATACAATGTTCTCTTAACTTAAAAATCATGTATTTTAAGTTTAGTCATGGAATGACTTTCCATTCGAAACACAATGACACGTTTATTTACCATGGCATTAGCCTCTAATGTCATCATTGGGCTGGGCTCATGCATCCCTGGGTGGGAAATGTCAAGTTTCACCAGGGATTGCACCAGCTCCTAACACATTGTTTCTGAGTTCCCTCCCCTCCTATGCTGCCCATGCAGTGTGCCTTAGTTCATTCCCACTCTGAGAAATACAATTTTACATAATTATAAATACCGCCAAAACCTCTATTACTATGACAAGAAATCTCAAACCTGAAGGTAAGATGCATTTATATTGGCATGTTAACATTATTATTGAAAGCAAAAGCGTTTCTCACGTAATTCCTCTTACAGACAAGGAAATAGCTCCTTCCCCCTCTCACCCTGCTTCATGCTCTGAGCCAGCGTGATTCCGTGTCTTCTTTGTCTCCCAGAAATTCTGCACATTTCTGTAAGACTGCTTAGCCAGTTTGAGAGAAATAAATAGGAAAAATATGAAGACTCCCTTCCCCCTTGAGGGTTTATTTTCCACATTCTCTGCTAAATTGGTTGCTAATAAAAGGCACATCTTTTTCTGGTTCCATATCTCTCACGACGTAAGTAGAAAATGGAGCTCAGCTCGAGGAGATAAGAAGGGCTTCTCATCCACAGGACGCCCTCTGTTATCACCTGAGGCACGTGGGGCTTGTGGGCGTGGAGAAAAGGCAGTGTCTGTAGCCTCACCAGACAGCAGGGTCCACTTCATGTCCAACAGGGGAAGGAGACTGTGGGTCCCGGCCTCTGAGACCCTGTGATCTAAGGCTGCTGCCTCAGGGGTAGCACAGGGAGGCCCAGGGCTTTGGTGTCTGGAATGCAGAATCGGGACATGAGGTTCTGGGTCCTGGGCTAGGAGCTTGAAAAGGCCCACAACCCTCAGTATAATCATATGTGGTGGGCACTATTATCTACACATGGTTTACATGTACTAAAGGTTGTAGGAGGGGCCAGAGATTCATAAAAAATGAAGAAACCACTGTGCACAGGTGTTAAATGAAAGAGAAATAATTCAACCCAGGCTTATTGCTTTTTTTCTAATTCTCTGCAGCATTGCCAGCCTCACATGCTCTAAAATACCCCATCTCTTCAGGCTTTACTGGAGAGCCTGCTCTATTTGGCCACAGTTAACATTTCTTTGAGCAAACATGCTAGGCTTATGCGATTTAACTAGGAATTGCAAAGAAGAGAGAGACTGATAATGCTGTCTTTGCCCTCAAGGAGCTCAGCATTTGAGAAATTAAAAATGAATGCCGAAGAGCAATGAAGCACATGGGATGTTGTCACGCAGGGAAACAGGACTCACTTGGAGCCATGGGCCTTTGCGGCGGCTGGGGTGACCCGGGCTACAACGCCAGGGCAAATGGGGTCCACCTGGCACAGGGCCCGAGTGACCGAGATGCTGCGAGGGCTGAAAGGCCGGAGCTCTGCTGGGCGACCTGACAGAAGTGGGGAGAGCCTGCTCTTGGATTTAGCTCGGTGGCGGTCCACAGGAACGGCCGCCCTCTAAGTGCGGGCACCTGCGACTCCCTCATGATGCTTTTTACACATCTGGAGCGCCTGGCAAGTATTGTTCAGTGGGTTACAAATGCCAAGAGTGGGAGTGATTGGGGTAAATGCCAACCGGTTCCAGGAATTAATCACAAAGGATCTAATATAGTTCCATTGGGATCTTAATCCATAGTCTGATTTTTCGCATAGGCAACGAGGAAAGGCTGGTCACGAAATTTAAATTTCAAGGCATAAAAGAAAAGCACAGAAGGGCATCAAAGGAGAAAGTAGAAGCAAATTTATGTAAAGGAAGTTCAGAGCAGAGGTATGAGGTTTTTGTACCATGTCATAGTTTGTGGGAGGCCCTTTTTTTCTAGGGGAGTGCATTTTTTTTTCTTTTTACTGAACAAAGTAAGACAAAGAACAACTGCCCTAAAAGAACTTCAGCACCCATCAGCACCCGCTCTGGAAGAAGGGAGAAACACAGAGGACGGGCACATTTTGGCAATGCACAGATCTCTATACCTCTTCACACCTCATTAAAATGAATGCTTTTGGTGTTTAGAACTTTTCCAGACAAATGAAGAGTTTCCTCTGGCTTCATATGTCTTCTCAGAGGCTAGCAGGTTTCCTGAGATTTTTCTCAGGGTTTTTGCTATTTTTGCAATGAATTTCTAACAGCAAAGCATCTGTTAACAGAAAGCTTCTGTTGATGTTCTCCCTGAATCAGAGAGCAAATGTTTACATGCAGATATCAGCTCTGTCCTTAGTAAAGAACACTGGATTTTGAAGCACTGGACGAAGGTTTCAGGATTAAAGAATCCAGTCTGCTGTTTACTTTTCTCCCCTCAACTCCTCTGGAACTTTATTCAAAGTGTTCCAGAGAAGATTTTTAGCTCGTCATGGCCACTGTCAGTTGTAGCTTCTACCCATTTCAGGAGTGTGCTAGGCTAGGGGGCTTGATGATTGCGTACATACGTGAACCTGAGGCCCTTAAGGATACAGTGGTGACGCAGGCAGGAGGTAGTCACTGAGCTGAAGAGGAGAGAGAAGTTTCAAGGTGACCTTTCACCAAGTGTGAGGTAGAACTCCGGCCTTCCTTGCTTCACGTTCTAAACCCTTTATTCCCTTTACCTCTTAAACCTGCAGGGGGAACCATTTCTCCTACCTGGGTCGGCCACTTCTGGGGAAGAAAGAGTGCGAACGATGGGATAAGGAGGAAGCACGGGAAATTTTAATTTCTGTTGAATTATGATTCATATATTTTATGACTTTTTCTATTTAAAGAGGCAAGAAATATGATTGAAGGTTAGCTGTATCAAGTAACAAAATGAAATTTGTTGTATTCCTGTTTGCTAAGGGTTATTTGCTGTAAAGTGGACTGATGCTGAAATAAAAACTGTCCGAAAAACAGCTAATAAAGTTAAAAATATTTTTCTGTGTTTTAATCTTAAGTGAATTTTGTAATTTACTTGACAGTTTTTTAAAAACTTTTTTGAAACGAATATGCCAAAATCAGATCAATGAAGTACATTTGCTGTGAAATAACTCATTGGAGTATTTACTTAAACACTAATGAATTCTGACAGCACATTATTTAGAATAGGTTTTATTTTCCTGTATGTAATCATCATATTTACTCTGGAAACATAATTGATTCCCTCCAAATCATATATATGGTTTAAATATATGTATTTACTAAATATCATATTTACTAAATTTTAATGCTTATCAAATATATACATTTATTAAAATATGGTTAAAACTGTTCTTACAGATATATATATATATATATATATATATATATATTTTCAAACCTTTAAGGACGTCTTTAAATCTTGCAGTTGTTTTTCTACTACTAATGTCATCCAAACTAAAAGTTTGTACTTAAACTGAAGAAAAGAAATATGGCTTAGAAAGCAGAAGCACCTGGGGTTCTAGTCACAACTTTTCAGTGACCTTGAAGAAGGAAAGCAACATCAGCGTGCCTCAGACTCTTCATTTTTAAAAAAAATTAAGTGCCATTAATACTGTCTTTCAGAATGTGATATTGTCAACCTTTACTAGAGTAAGTGGGGAATTAGATAAATAAGCAGAAAAGGGGTTCTGAGGGAAAGGCCTGCTGCCTTTCTGTGCCCCCAGAAGCCTGTTATATTCAGGCTGAGGGTGTACTGGGCACATTGATATGACTCTTGAAGGCTCACCTGGGGCTGCCCTTAACCATGCTTCTCCAGCTCTGGCAGACTTTTAAACACCTGATTTCTTTTGCTCATTCCTCTAGAAGCTGATGATGTTAGCCTGGCCAGTTGAACACTGCCATTCTTCAAACTCCCCTTTCTAAGACTCCCTTATAAATTATTCCCCATATAAATGGCACCGTATCTTCTTTGAGTCACTTACCAGGAGTCTGTGGAAGTGATGTAGTAAAGCAGTACCCATGAGGGATTAGGGAAGATTCTCAGTGGTTGTGTTGTCTTCCCTATGGACCTGCCAATCACTGAAAGGTTTTCTGGGCCCACATTTTATTCAGCAGCATCCTAGGTGCTCTGTGAGATATTAAAGAGTTTTAAGACATGGGTTGTTCTCCATGAACTTTCTAGCCATTTGAACAGTGAAGTTAGGCAAAAAGATATTATTGTGGGTAAAACTGCAATATTTCCAGAATCTTTCACCTGGCCTTAGTGTATCTCCATATCAATAGGTGTTTCCAAGGGGTGGAGGGAAGTAGTCCATCTCCATATCAACAGGTGATTACATGGGGGAGTGAGGAGGGCATATCTGGACCTGAGAGGTTAGGTGGGGTCCCTTTTTGCATTGGGGTCATGACAGACCCAGGTGAGCAGAAGTGGATGACTGCCTGGAAGCTATAAATGGGTTTCTTCCACTTTATTTTTCCCTTTGACTGATTTCGGTTTCAAAGTAATTTGCTCTGGCTGGGAAAATATTTTCTCCCCAGAGTTACATTATAAAACTTTAATTGTTTAAAGAGCTATGACAATCTGTATACTAGACTCTTTGCTGTATCATCCATCACATAGAGCTCACCAACCCTGTGAGGGAGGCATCATTTTACAGATACTGAAACAGAACCTTAGAGACTGAGGTAACCTTCTTACTGCCAGTCAGAGAGTAATGGATAGGCAGGCGCAGCATACCAGTCTGCATGACTAAACTAATTCTCTTTCCATTGGTAATGGTTTCAGGTAAAATTTCAGGAGCAAAGAATATTCCCTTTTCACTGGAGATACAATTGAACTCCTGAGGGTGCTACTGGCAACTCAAGAAGCCCAGGAAATAGCAAAGTGTTTCAGTCCAAGGTAACTTAGTTTTCAGAATAATGAAGGAATTAGTATATACTGATGAATCTCCAATATTGATGACCAGTTCTTCAATTTTTCAGGTGAGCATAGCAGAAATTAGTAAGTCTCAATTGAGTTCTACATTATGTCCATGCTTTAGAATGGAAAGTTGTAGGAGTGACCTCAAACAGCTCAGATCCAGAAATACACCCTCCATGAGTAAGCACAGATTTGGTTAAGAGAAATTGAATGAGCTCCCAGAACTGAGAAGATCCATGGATCAAGAGCTCGGGAGAGCATAGAATGTCGGGTGGAGGAATGGGAGGATCATGAAAACAGAGATGCACCCGATTTATACTTGGGGGTAATACCATACAACACAAGTACAGGCAAGGAGCTGCTTATGGGACCCAGAGGACTTGACCAGACCCCACCTTTTATGGACTCTGGAGGAACAGTGGACAACTGATCTCTGTCTCCGGGGACACAGCTGCTTCTGGAGTTACAGGAAAACCCAGGGAAGTTTTCCCATATCTGTAAACTAAGGATAATTATATTTGGATTATTGTTACTATTAATTGTAATTTATGTGTTAAGCACTTCATGGTTCAAAATAGAGAAAACATTCCTATAAGTAATTCAAAATGTAGTGGGCCTTTACTAGGTATTAACAGCTGTAGAAAAAAACTTTCAACTTGCCTTGGAGACTTGTTAATAACCCTGACAGGTTAAATTCTCCCAGTGCAGCCATATGATGACTTCTGAGGCCAAGAATGCCCTGTCGTTCTGCTGTTTTTATGCATTACATGCCGATTTTTCTACACTATAAGCATTTTCAGCTTCAGAGCAGGATTTGATCTGAGTGATGTTTGTTTTTTCTTCACAGTCTTGTATTTAAATAATTTGCACCCTTGAGGCAGTTTTTGCCATTCTGATTGTCCCATAATTAGGGTTTGTTGTCAAGGGTTAGACGGCACATTTTTTACCATAACATCCTGGTATAGCAACTACACTCCTTTATTAACTCTAACTGAAATACAATAATCAGCTGCTTAATTATTATTTGGAAAAACAGATCATGATTATTTATTTAAGAAATGAGCATAAATAAATAAATGCAGTGTAAAAATACTGCAGTTAGAAAAATGAAACAGTTACAGAAAGATAAACATGCTTAAATTGCACTACTATTGCAAATTCTCCTTTAATGAATTACTATTTCATACAATATAATTTTCTCCATGTTCCTCCCTGGTTTGAAAACATCAGTTCATCTTGACTCACCATATTTCTGGTTAAATCCTTCTGCATGCCCAAAGAGTACTTCAGCATGCCGGATCCTTTCATTTGTGGAGAAAAACATGAAAATTTCCAAAGTACAAATTATTCTTAGAAAGGTTTCTCTTTCTTCCTTAAAGTTTCTTGTGCACAATGTCTCCATTCTTGCCAAGTCACACAGCAAGAAGAGAAAAATAATTCTACCACGTAAAGCCAAGTTATTTTGCTGTATGAGTGACTATGGCTGGTTTTCTTTTTGATTACTTTCCTGTCTTTTACCTTTTTCTTTTCTTTTTCCTATTGATTTCTTTTTTTCTCAGGTGGAAATGATTCGTCCCTCACACACAAGAACTTTGAGCTCATTTGAACCAAAACTTAAGTCATTTAAACAGGTGCAAACACTTTCCTTCTAAATGGGCCATTACTCTTCTCCCCCTCCCGCAAATCATTAGTTGTAAAAACCTCATAGGATGGAGTAAAACAAGAATAGTAAATCTCATATCATGCAAAGTTTTTTTCTTTAGAAGAAAATCCACCTTATTAACACAAACAGCATTATCTCAGGAGTAGAGCTCAGTTGAAGCTCCTCTTTGGCTTGGAGAACAAGATTTTATGGATGAGACAGAAAGTGCATCACCCTGAGAATAAATGACCTTAAGGCAAAGTGACGAGAGAACCAGGAGGGGTTTATTTAGTGCCTGAAACCTGACGGCAGATCTGGGTTACATAAAACTCTGCTGGTGATTTCTTTTAATAAGTAGAATTCTGAGCATAACAAAATAGCAAACCATGGTAAGTATTAGTTATGTATTGAAATCAAACAGGGTGGGCTAGACAAAGTGGATAGGATACATGAAGGGATTTTTGGAAGAAGCAACAGATAAAGGCCAGCTTCAGTCTTGGATGGAGGAAACTCAATCTATGATCCAACCACCAGATGAGAGACAGTCAAAAGCCTAGTTTACAAGTCATAATCCAATCACCAGGTGTATTGCTGTTATTTTTTATGGTTGTGTTTCAGGGTAAGTCATTTTTCAGACTCTCAAAAGTCATCCAATCTAGTTGCAAAAATATCCAATATACACAAAATGATTAGAGGGACTTTTTTTTGGTAACAGGGACCTCTGACCATCTGCTTTCTTGCTCATAAAATGGGAATGAGAACGCCTAACTGCTTTACAGGGTGTTGCTCATATGGCTTTTGTATGGTCCTGAACTCTTCATTGTTGTATTTTGATAGTTAGTAGCTGGTTTAACTTCTTACTTTGAATCCCTAAAAAATTCAGTATTGACCACAAATATTACACTTAATTCTGACTGCACTCACTTGGTACTCAGAAATGTTTGTCAACTGAAAAATGCATTTTACCCATCTGTGATATGAAAGTAACATTGAATAATGCTTTGATATGTTCAGTTATACCCAGTAGTGTTATCTTTACTTATGAACAATACATAAATTTAATTTTTGGGAGAGATTGGTGTCGTTTCCCTCCCCTTCCTCTTTCACCTTTTCCCCTGACTCAGAGTTAGGGGCTGGGTCTAGGGGTGGGGGGTGGTGGCGAGGTGGGAAGGGAAGGGGTGGGGAAGGCTTGCAAAGGAGAAAGGCGAGCTCAGCTGCACTGTCTTGGGAAGTCCCAGGATGAAGTTAACATGAGCAACCTGAAGTAACTCCACGTAGCTGAGGGCAGGGGACAGCGTGCAGGTGCCCCTAGGACCCTGGGAAGACAACTGCACTTCGAATCCATCCTCCTGGGCTTGCCTTGCTTGGAGAACACTTCCCCTTGTCACTTTTACTATGTTGTGTATGTGAGAATTATGGAAAATGAAAGAGAACAATATTTGAAGACAAATGATCCAATATTTGCTGTTATATAATCACCTTATGGGAACATGGCCCCACTGTTTGCCAAATGTTCGTAATGAGCAGAAACATTCTCCTAACAGGTGCGGCGGCTGCTATGAGCGTCAGCGCACAGACATTTCACCTACCTACAGCTGGGTCACTGCAACCAAGTGCAAAATAATGAAAATACATGACTACTCAGATGTAGTTGGTGAAACCCGTTGGCCCAATGGTAATTAATGCTTACTGAAGACAGGGGAGCACAAGGAATCTGTTGTGATTTACCCCATATTTCTGTTGCCACCTGTATAACTATTCCACAGGCAGAATATAAACAAAATGCAAATTTGTCTTTGGGGTAGTATATAATTTCATGTACTTTTTTCCTCCTTGGGTTTCCTTTTATTCCTTTTTCACATGGCTTTCCCTGATTTTTTTTTTTTTAATGTGCTATGTAGTAAACGTGTATTTCTCTTTTTTTCCCCTCATGGTATGGGAAAAAAATCCTCAAACAGATGTTGCATTAAGATTGCCAAAGTCATTTTGCTTTTGATGCGCCCTGCTCAAAGCTACTTTTTGGAGAACACATGGGGGGAATGTACGCCTTCTTGTGCACTGTACATTTAATAGCAGGAAGGCAGTTGGAAAAGGATTGTAACACAGTTCCTGAAAATCCCAATGTCACTGAGCATTCAAAGATAAGCAGAAAACCTGGCAAAAGTTCACATGATGTGACACAAAGGTTGCATTTACAAGTCTGTTTACTATTAAAAACAATGTTGTATTTTTTTAAAAAAGGTATTCATAGTGCTGAAATGTTCAGAGCAGGGAGGAATTAGCAACAACTCAAAGATGCTGTTTGATAAGCATTATATAACAGTGAAAAATTCCCCAAATCAACAACAATTAATAGCAAAAGTTCTCCTAAAATCATTTGGCAGGGAAACTGTAAGTTAAGTCCTCTTCCTGCTAAACACAACATGCAAATACACACACACACACACACACACACACATTTTCTTCTTAGCCAAGCTGAGATCTGACACTTGAAACTATGACAGGAATTCAACTGAACATAGTTATTGTACATTGGTCTATATCTGTAGCAAGAAGTGGAAGATGAAAAATGGAGCCACCTGGAAATAGCTTGCTAGTGCTGCCATTATAAAATACAACACATTGGATGCTTAAACAATGGAAATCTGCTTCCTCACAGTCCTGGAGGCTAGAAGTCCAAGATCAAGTCATCAGCAGGGTTAGTTTCATTTTGAGCTTCCTTTCTTGGCTTGCAAATGCCACCTTTGTCCTGTGTCTTCATGTGGCCTACTCTCTGGGCTGCATCTGTGTCCTACCCTTCTCTTCTTATAAAAACACCGACCATGTTTGATCAGGGCCCATCCCCAACAAACTCATTTAACCGTAATTGCCAATTGGAAGACCATGTCTCCAAATACAGGCACATTCTGAGGGCCTGGGTTTGGAAGGACACAGTTTAGCCCATCACCCGCACCAAATGAACTGACCTAACACTGAACACCTGCTGCTAGTGTCGGGTGCTGAGCTATGTGTTCAGGATACACAGAAATGGTCCCTGATCCTTGTCTCCAAGGAACTTGCAAATAAGTGTGAGCTATAGTGCCTATAAATTCCTATAGTAAACATTTAAAACATCCTTCATGGAGGGGTAGATCATAAATGTTAAGGGATACAAATGATTGAATAACCAAGTTGACGAAATCAAGGAAGACAACAGAGTATGTGACATTTGAGCTGTGACTTAAAGACGGAGCAGGAGCTCACTGGACAGGAAAGGATCATGAAGACCGTGTCGGGAGAGACTAGGACAGCCTGGCAAAAGCACAGACCTTTCAGGGAGACTTAGTCAAGGCTCATGTCATCCCCAAAGAGCCATCAAAACAGAAGCAAATGAATTAGTGCAAAAGTCATTTAAATGTTGCCTCTAAGAGCTGTAATATATTCTAGATAATTAAGAGAAAATTTAAATGATGTATAAAATTCAACTTGAAAGTTGAGTCTGTGTGGATTTTTGTACTAAACTGTTGATCCAACTTTAGAGTCTAAAAATAGTATTCAAAATAAGACATCAGGAATTCCTGATGCTCCAGCAATTAGAACAGAAATAGAGATAAGTCAGAATTAGGATCAGACCACCACAGTCATGCAAGTATGTGGAGAAGGCTTGTTGGGCACCGTGTCCTTATCTCTCAGGGGCTCTCACCACACTCAGCTATGGCCTAGGAAGGTCTATGACATTTTTTCTCTCATTCTGTCTCAGAAGAGAAAACTCAAAAGTTGACTGCCTCATTAACCAGGAAGATAATTCTTTTAGTAAAGATGGTGAAAACGACCATCTTGTGTGACTGTGAATTTTGTAAAATCATCAACTAAGAACATCCTCATCCTGTAAGGTTCCAGCTCTGTTTATTCCTCTGGCCAAGGTCAGTCACACGGCTGTTGAAGTGCTCTTCATGGAACTCCGATGGAATTCAGAGAAGCCAAGAAATAGGGCTTCACACTGGTAAGTGGTTTACGTCTGATTCCTGCCTTAAGTATGCCTATTAATTCCCACATTCTAGTTCAATGTCTTGAAAACCACAGTACTTATTTGTAGCACACTGTGTGCAAAACACCCAGAAAAAGAACAAAGCAGGTTATTAATTCTAGAGGAGTTATACTTAAATTATGTGTTTATTCTGAGGCTTGCTGTTCCTAATTAGGTGCCTCTTCTTAGGTCGATTCAGTCTACACATAGCAGTAACTAGAGAGATCCTCTCCTGGGATTCTGCAAGGTGAGGAAAACCCAAATCACTAGGTCCACGAAGGTCCAAGCACAACAGACCACTACAGTTGTAACGTAGATTCTGCTCTCAGTCTCCAGTTCTTTCTTAAAAAGCACGGTTGATGGATAAGGCAAACGTTTTGACCTGGGTGTCTTCCATTTTCTTTGTCTCAGGTTGTGTAAGTGGAATGCATTCTTCTTGCTTCTGGGCCATTTACTGAAGTCTTAGATTTTGAAAATATACACCTGCTCAAAGTGTAGACTTTTGACTATTAAATGCTCATAAGCTTATTTCTTCAGGATAACTAGATTTCATTTAAGAAGCTCAGCAAACTAAAACACGTGGAAGTGTGACACCATAGTGCTCTTTCCACCGAGCCTGCTGGATCTGGGTCTCCTGCTCCTCACTTTAGCAACAAGGGACAAAGGACGACAGTCTCTGAAATCCATCTTGAAGATCTATGTCATTTTCCATGTGCCTCAGTAAACATGTCACTTGAACTTCAGTGTTTGTCTTGCTCAAATGATGGGTCTATCCAAGCACTAAGGCTTTAGTATGATATATTCAGTATGATAGAATGATTTTTTTTAACTTTGGATGTAACTCTTGCATGAATAAAGGCATTCCACGTATTTTTTATGTTAGCAGAGCATCCCACCATCACCTAGGCTAGTTTACATTTGTTTTATCCAAACACGGATCATTTTAAAATGCTAACAACACTGACAAATATTTCAAATACAATATGAATATTATATACACATTTATATGTACCCAGACACTTAAGTATTTCTAAAGTGACATACTTGTTTTATTGATCATAAAGATAATGCTCTTTCTAATTAACCAGACTCTAGAAAATAATTTTTTAAAATTCACATAGTTACTAAAAATAGAGTAGAAGTGAATTAATATGGCAGATGGTTATCTTTTCTTATTAGCTGGGTCTGATAAGAGGGATGATAAGAAGGATGTTGGGTCTATCACCTCAACAGCTGCCTAACCTGCCAATAGACCTGTAGTCTCCATCCCTCCATCATTGTTTTATTTTACACCTTTCTTATGTACCTGGCCAACTACAATACCCTCAAAGCTGGTGGCTATCTCTTCTCTCTGTTCCCTCAATTTATCCACACTTTTATTCCCCATTCTTGACTACCATTCTTCAGCACTCGCCTTTTCACCTACTATTTTCCCCTCAGTCCACTCTCTTCTTTTTATAGTTCCTTTAAAATCTTTGTTAAATGCTTATTATGCATCAGGCTTTGGATTCCAAGTGGAAGGCACTGCCTCTGTCTTCCAAGATCTCTTAGTTTGGTGATAAATCTGGCGAGATGATGTAATAAATAGTATTCTATATTGTATTGAATGGAGGTGCCCTTGAACCACTGAATATTCATTCTTAAACTTAACCACATTTTTCACTTTTTTTGAGATATAATTGACATACAACATTGTGTGAGTTTAAGGCATACTGCATATTAATCTGACACATTAACCTGATATGACTGCCATTGTAGCACCAGCTAGCTCTTCCATCATGTCACATAACTGTCATCTCTTCTGGTAGTGGGAACAGTTAAAACCACTCCTAATTTGGCTTTGGCAAACCGCTCCTGCCCAGGTCATTAAGAAAACTCCATGTGGCTTAATCTAGCGGGCACTCCTCTGTCTTTGTGGTACCTGACTTCTCACAACTTTGTGACCAGCTCTTCGAAATATTCTCTACTCTGTTCCCATGACGCCAAGATATCCTGAGTTTTTATCTACCTAATTAGCAGCTCCTGCTCTTGCTCTTTGTCTTGCCTTCCTCCTATTCTGTCCCGTCTGATCACGTCGCACCTCCCAGGCACCTGTTCTTATGTCTTCACTATTCCTGTGTCTTCACGCATCATATTACCTATGACCTCCAAATACATTTCTCCTGCCCAAATCTGGCCCCTGATCTATCTTATATACCCAATGGTCCATCTAATAATCTCCCCTTAAAGACATAACAGGAATTCCCCAACTTAATATTTCCAAAATGGAATTCTTGGTTCCCACCATCCTCTCTTTCTTTCACTTAAGTCAAAGTCATCATCATCTGTAATGTTTTGTCAAGGCCAAAAACATTATGGACATGCTCTTCTTGGTCAGTGTTTCATGCCTAGTTTATCACTAAGTTCTACAGTTTCCATCTTTAAAATAGACAGAGACTTTGTTTTCCCTCTTTGACTACCCCTGCAGCCATGCTTGTTCCTGTTGCTTTGTCTTTGTCCTTCATAACCGGTCTCCCTGATGCTACTTGGGTCCTTGCTCCTTCTAAGGCTTCCCCAACACAACAGTCAAGGTTATATCTTTTTCCTATCACTTCCGGAAGTTTTCTTCCACCCTCTTTATTTATTGTTATTATTTTGTGATAAAAACTCTTACCTTAAGATCCTCCTTCTTAGCAAAGTTGTAAGTATACCATGCACTATGGTTAACTACAAGCACTATGCTGTGTAGCTGATCTCTAGGACTTATTCATCTCACATAACTGGAACTTTGTACCCTTTGGCCAATATTTCTAATATTTTAAAATGTAGAATTTAAAAAATGTAAATTACATTGCAGGCTGTGATCCTCCCTTGCCTGAGAACATGATTTCAATGATTTCCCTTTGTCTTCAGAATAGCACCTACTTTCTTTCTGTGGATTAAGAGTTCCAATATGATCCATCTCTGCTTCTCTCTCTAAGCTGATGCTCTCTTCCTCCTTAACTTGCTCCAGACACAGCTCTCATGGCCTCCTTTCAGTTCTTATGCTTGCCAGCCTGATTCCTCTCCCAGAAACTGAACTTGGTTGTGTTGCTCTAATCGGGAAAGCACTTCTCTGGGACATCATTCTCCCTGGTTTCTCACATTTCTGCACATCTTGTATTCAGAATGACTGCCTATTTTCTTAAGGATGTTTGTACAGTCTCACAAGGTAGAGGTGCTGTCTCTCCATGGCAGAGAGCAGATTTTTTTACTGTCCAACATAATAAAGATCACATATTCCTCTTTGGCCAAGGTCAGGAAAGTTTGCTCACAGTGCTTCATGAAAGATGTGGGTTCTGGGACCCCAGCCTGCTGTGTGTAGTGTTCTCCTGTGCACTTCTTCATTGCCTCCATGGGATATGAGGGACAGGAGGAATGAATGTCTGTGAACTAGAAGTGCATGCTGCCTGCAATGTCAGAAGTAATAAAACCCTTTTTCTCTGACCCAGGAATCTTACATCTTCTTCCAGTATCAATAGGACTTGTTACCTTGCAACTGTTAACTTGCAAGTTGGGTAAATTTCATACTATTCACAGTTCTTAATGGATTTTGACAAATGATTTTTTAAAATTACAGAAGCATTATTTGCTTTACCGAAATACTCACTTTAAGGTTCTTTCCAAAAAACACATTTAGGTTAGTTATACTACTGTATGATTTTTAAGAGCTCCCCAAGATGCTTTTTCCTTCCTCTTCCAAACATGCAATCTTTCCAGGAAGGCATGCCAAACTATATATTCATATGTTTAGGAATATATGATAAGGAAGACAATATGTAAAAATTGCTGCAGTCTTACAAATAACTATTAACAGAGTGAAAAGATTGAATTCATATACTTTTCTATTGGCTTTACATCAGTAATCTTCAGAAGGCTTTGCCCCATATCTTATACATTTAGTAAGATGCCAAAATAAGGCACTCCATATTTAATTTTGTCACAAAGGTCATTTTCATACATACGTGAAAATACATATGTTTATGTATTTCTGCTTTTGAAATTAATTGTTTTGAAAACATAAATGGTTCTATATATTTTTAATGTGCGCTTTTAAAATTATAATCTGTTTTGAGGTGAGGCTTAGAACCTCACCCCCCCTATTTTGAGAGAAATCTTCTGCATCCATGGATGTTTTATTGCCTTTGTCTAGCTTGGATTAACACTTAGTCTACAGGCACACACCTGATCATCTACTTTTGCTCTCTTACAACACTAAACTATGTTTTCTACCTTTATCTTGCATCTACCTACCACTTCAGCATTTTATTAAAAATAATAATAATAAACAGAGAAATGTGGTATCCACATATAAATCAAGTATAAAAATCAAACAAATATTCATATTTGAACTGATTGTTTATAGTTCATAATGCATGATCAAAACTGAAAGTTTCTGTGATGAATGCCCTGTACTGTTCACCATGTAACTTATTCACTATGTAAGAATTTGTTCTCCATCTAAGAACTTGTTCGTTATGCTTCAGAAGATTGGAGACTGACAAAAATTAGGCTTGGGGTGGATTAATGAGTGTGCATTGAGCATTGACTCCCCTATACAGAATTTTATTGTTGTTAACAACCATTTGATCAATAAATATGAGAGATGCCCTCTCAAAAAAAAAAAAAGAAAGTACAGACTTCCAATTGTAAAATAAATAAGTAACTGGGATGTAATGTATAGCATAAGGAATATAGTCAAAATATTGTAACAACTTTGTATGGTGATAGCTGGTAGCTAGAATTATCATGTATATAAATGTTGAATCATTGTGTTGTACACCTGAAGCTAATGTAATACTGTGTGTCAACTACCCTTCAATAAAAAAAATATTATAATCTGTTTTATGATAGCTTTTTTCATGGAGAAATAAATTATGACTTTCATTTTAGAGATTCAAATGAAACTTTTAAATATAACCAACAACTGAATCTCAATAAACATATTTCTTATTACTAACTATTCCTTGGAATTGACTTGACACAACTATTTTGACATACATCTCTATTTTTTCCAGGCTAATGATAAAAGTTGAATTCAGAATTTATAGAGGAAGTAATTTTTCTCATTTTCTTAGGTCTAACTCAAAAGATACCTCTTCCCTCAAGCTCCCAGTCCTTCCATAAGAATATATGACTGCTTTCCACTCTTGTAATATTCACTAGATTTAGGTTTCCCTTTACTTAACAAAGTATAAGAACAAATATAGACAAGTACAGTGGCTTAGCAAGGTAGACCTTTTTTTTCCATAGCGTGGTTGCTCCATAATCCCCAGGGACTCAGGCTGTATACCGTTTCACATCCTCGCCCTGTGGCTCTCTTCCTCAGTGATCTCATGGTTCTGGAGCTCTGATCATATGTTCCCCTCCTTAGGAATCAGTGGGAGAGAAAGAGTTAGAATTCTTACAAAATACTTGCTTATACCCCCATCCACCAGAGATAGGTCACAGTTATTCTAGGGGTTATGTATGCAGCTAAAAATTGCATTCTGTTACTTAAGGAGGGAAAATAGTAGCTGAGCAGGGAATTATCCATCTCAGCATATACTGCTACTTAATTCTTTTGTTATCTTGCTTGATCACAATTAGCTTTCACATGAATGCCACCATCCCTAGAAAGCTACAGCCTCCTTGGAGGAAGGAAATGGATATTATTTATCCTACTTCTCAGCACCCAGCAGCATCCTGTCATGTAGTTCATCCCCAATCAATATATGCTGGCTTTAATAGTATTCATTAAATAACACAGGCTACTATATACCAAATTTTGGAAAAGAACTTTAAATTGTCTTTAGTAATCCATATAAAACCCATGATTAAATTCTGTGAGGAATACTTTCTATATTCAAAGATTTATTTAAAATATTGTCTCAGTCAACCTCAAACAAATCATTTACTAGACATTTAAAATGAATTTTGAGTATAAGCACAGAATTTATATTCATCAATTCCTTAATTAATCAGTTGCCTCACCCATAAAATATTTACCAAGCACTTTTCCCAACAAGCACTCTGGCAGGTATTTGCTATACAGACAAATAGACAAAGTCCCTGCTGTAAGAGAAGTCACACTCTAGGGGACGCCATCGTGTACACAGATGCCATTGCCTGGTGTATACTTTACATACAGCACAGGTTTTCAATATTTTCACATTCTGATGTCACTTTCTTCCATAATACTTTCCTTTGATAGTCACTGTGGAAAAATTAATGGCCCTTTGGGCAGAGAGAAAGAGAAAATTAACCCACCATTTTTGAAAAATCCATTCTGGGGAAGAACTGAGATAAATGGGTAGAGTTTAATTATAAAATAAAGATTTTTAAAAAGACTCCTTTACTCCTTTCTTCTATGGGATTTTTGAATTTCTTTTTATCACCACGTAAGATTTCTCCCAACAGGGTAGCCTTCAAAGTCTAATAAAGTCAACTTCAGCATCTTGTAAGACTGTATAGAAATCTATTAGCTATTTTTTCCCTTTGTTCTAAACTGCTTATATGACAGGTTTTTTCCTGTTGGGAACAGATTTAATCACTCTGTTAAGTACTAAATTTGTTTAGTCTCTTTGAGGATTTCAGTCCCGTGCATGTTAACAAATAACCTTGTTTGATGCATGCTGTCATATGCCACCCAGATTCCAAAACACTCATTCCCCCTATAGCTGGGGGTCTTGCTGTTTGCTAGTGGTTCACAACTGAGTTCCTACTTAGGATTGCATGTTGTGGAAGAGAGTGGCCTAATAGCAGTTACGTTTACTTCCAAAGGGAAGTTCACATTGAATGGCTCCATGACATAAGGGGTTCAAAGTCCTGGCCCTCATATTTTTTTTTAAATTAGGGCAGCTATAAAGGGTTATCTCAACTCCAGAGCTCTCCATGGGATGGGCTGAGGTCTGCACTGTAACTGTTACATAGTAGTGCAGTGATGAAACTCCCAACAGTACTGAATTGGGCTGGGCAGTCAAAGGGAATGCAGTCGTTTTTGAGACAGGGACTTGAGATGTTTAGGATGACTGGTGGTAATAGGACGATGGAGTAGAGTGGCTCATGTTGAGTACTGCTGATGTAGTAGAGAAAGAAAATTAAGCCCATAGGTTGATTAATTACCCATTTGGGCTTGAGTGTGCTATTCACATAGCCTCATTAGAAACTTAAAAAGTATCACCTTCTGGAATTTGAGAGAAGAAAAAGATGAAGATCAGTTTCAGAAATTGATGATAAGGGAACCCGGGCTCCAGAGAAGGTTAAATTCTCCACCTGAGAAAGTCTGCTATGCCAAGGATAGCAAATTACATAAGTATGGGACCCTGATACTTGAGATGGGAGACATCGTGTTGATAAACTTGACAATCTTAACTCCCTAGTTATTTTTGACTGTTTTAGATCTACAGAAGTGATCCTATTACTCCCCATTAAAGGCTAGCATTCCTACATTGACTGAAGATGATTCAAGGTCATATACCTGGAAAGAGAACATGCGTCCTTCCCACCTCTGTCAGAGTCTATCTCCATCTCCCTTCCAGCCACCAGACAAATAACTAAGATTAAGTCACAGCATAACACAGCAAGGCACATGCTGGACCTGCTAAAGGATGAAATAGACTCTCTCCTGAATGAAGCTGTGGGACTTAGTCAACACATAACAGCTGAGAAAATATGTGTGGGTCTGGATACTGAAGGTCTGAATCAAGGTAGAGGGAAGAACAAAACATAAAGTGGGTTAAGGGAGGATTTATTGATAAGGGAGGATACCCCCATTGCATAGGAAACAATAAGCACCTGGAAACAATACGGGGAGATGGTACTGACATGCTTTCTAAGTGGGCTGTTGAAAGCTTGGAGTAAGCCATGGTTTATACTAAGTGGAAATGACAGAATTCTGTAAAAGCAGTGGAAGAAAGGAATAAAAATCTCAGATAAGGGTGCATATATGATGAAAAACTGAAAACCCAGTAGCTATCCATAATAGCTATGGGACAGTATGGAAGACACTCCCATTCCTCAAAGCTATGAGGCATGTGCTGGTGAGGGGAGCACCAGCAGGGCAGAGAAGCCCTGGAGTGACCATACCCAGAGCATTGGAGGAGATGGCAGACATATTTTTATAGAATGGGGCTCCCTAATGCAACAGGGATGACATGATGGTAGCAAATAAGACAAGATAGAAAGCATATCTTAACCACCAAAAACAAGGTAAGCACAATTAGAATCAAAGGGCAAGGTCAGTGAGGTGGTCAAGGGTCCCTGACCAACAAAGAACAAAGAAGATAGTTATTAGAAAGAAGCCACACTGAGGGCAAAATAAGTGGTGAGTGTATTGGAGATCTTGGTAAGACACATTCACTCTAGAGGTAGAGAGAAGAACCACATGACCATTAGGGAGCCTCCACATCACTGGAGTTCTTAAGGGGTTCAGTTGTCAGGGGTGTACTGAAATATCCACTGCAAAGTAAAAGGCAAATTATTGTACCTCATGCCTCCAACTCTAAAACAAACGAAACAAACATACTGATTGCTAAGGATTTGGGGTCTAGAGGTAGCATGTGCTACAATTTATAAATTTGGCTTTGACCCATTTGTCCAGTGGCACGTGGAGCTACCATCTCTGAGTGGGGTCCCAGCCAGAAAAAGGGCCGTGCAGCCAGTCAAGGGCACAGTACCAGCAGACCTTCCACTTTAGCCACACAATCTGGCTGACTCTGTGGTATTAGGTGTATCTGTGATGGTAAAAACCTGGAGTTTTTCTCAAGTAATCCTCCTATTATATATCAATCCTCCTTTATATCAAGTAATCCTCTACTATGTAGACCCATAGTTCCTCATAGGTTTCCAATGGAGGATATATTCTCTTCCAAGCTTCTGGGTTGTTTCTAGGTCCTGGTAGAAATGAAGCCACTGACTAAGTGACATAAAGCGAACATGCGTCCAGCAGTGTCCATAAAGAGTCGGGTTCTGAGATGCACTGAGTCATAAGATCACACAGGTCCAGCAGCAAATCACAGTAAGTTGGAAGCAGTGTAATTTGGATCTGCACAGACTCTGAGAGGAGGCACGAATAAGGTCATGGAGCAAGGATCCCAGTCTCCCACACCAGCTGCCAGTGTTGTACAGGTACCTCTCCCTGTGGCTGGCTGCAAGGAGAGTCTCTTATGAGCACCAACTGGATAAGAAAAAGTTAAACTTCATAGATAGGTCATTATTGTAATTTGGTGCATACCAAATGTGGACTACTGCTGTACTGTAATCCCTTTCAGTTGTGGTCCCAAGAAATGGCACTGAGGGGATATACTCCTAACAGGGAGAACTTTGTGTGCCATGCTTGATCATTCACTTTGTTTGGAAAAGTAAACAGACCAAAGTTATAGTTTATATGGACTCAAGAGCAGTGGTGAATATCTGGTTATCTGGTTGTTCATAGGCCTTGAAGTATCAAGATTGGTGTGTCAACATTGTGTGAATCATAAGTGTCCGCTTATGCAAGTGGGTTTAAAATGTGAAGGCCTTAGGATCACATATTTCATTCCCAATAGAGAACATTGATCACAGAAGAGGCTCTAATATAAAGAAGAACTTGGCCATGTGTGCCAAGCAGTTCTTGTATCACCCACTCCAGTGGAGGTACAATTGGTACATGAACAGATTAGCTGTTGTGCAGAGAAAGAGGCAATGCATGGGCCTTACACCATGAGATTTCAGTCTCCAAGGCTGGTCTAGCTAATCCTTTGCTGAACGCCCTGTCAGCCAGAAACAGGAATCAATGCTGAGTCCCTGACAAGTCTCTGTTCTCTGGGAAGACCAAGCAGCTATCTGTGGCAAGTTGATTACAATGTATTTGTTCTGCCCTGGAAGAGGCCGAGATTGATGTTGAAAGGAACCAATATGTTTTTCAGTTACGTGCTCATCTTTCCTGCCCAGAGCCTGAGCCAGTGCCGCTCTCTGAGGGCTTACCGGGTATTTGCTCCACTGATGTAGGATCCTGTTTAATGTTACATTGGACCAAGGGATGACATTTGCAGTAAAGCAAGTATGACAGGGGACATATTCACTGGTTCTATTATAAATCACAGGATTCAGAAGCTGGGGTTTGGAACAGGTATTTGGAGATGCAGATATCCTGTGATAATGAGATGCTGCCCTCCCTCCAGAGTACAGTGCATATGCTAAAGTAGTGACATTTGTCTGGTATGGTGTCCCCAAAAGGCAGATTACTCAGTCTGAGAACCAAGTGTGGAAATAGGATTGGCCCTGCTTCTCACTGCTCCTGGTAGCCCTCTTGGGGGAAATCTGTGTGTTTCAGCCACATACCTCCAGGCTTTGAAGGATAAAAGCTCTTCATTCTGTGGGGAAAATCTACTAGTTGACAAAACCAAGTGCCATTAAATTTTAAGCAATGACTACCACCCATCCCTTTGAGCGTCTTGTGCCAAAAGACCAGCAGGCAAGGAAAAGTGATGCTTCTTTTGGAGTTAGTGATTCTGAATATCAAGAGTAGGTAGGCTTGTTCTGACATAATGAGGGCAGAAGGAATATAATTGGCACCCGGATGGCTCACAGAATCTTCTCTTTGGAATTCCTTTCCCAGTTGATTCCTCCTAACCTGATAAGGACATGGTGACCAAACCTATCAGGATGGCATATGGGTCAGTTTTCTAGGTAAGCTATGTAGACCAGGAATATTTCTAGTGAAGGGTAAAGGGACATCTAGAGTGGATAACTGAGGAGGAAGATGATAATGCAGCCCAGTGACTAACAGAAACAGAGGCTGTAGCTTGTCCTACTATCTTTTCTTCTGTAATTTTCCCTAGGAAGAGAGACAAATTTGAATCTTGGAGGAGATACACCCTGATGATGTTGATATATTTATGAAGCAAGTAGTGATGAGTAGTGCAAGGGGTGGACTGTAGTGGGTGATTTGGTGCATTGCCCAGATCATCCCCTTGGAACCGAGGCCCTCATTCCTCTAGCTGCTGACAGCAATGCCTACCAAAGGTTCCAATCTGTGTCCCTCTTGAGGACTGGTCCTCAGTCAAAGGAGCTACCTCTTCTAAAGTTATGCCCTCACCTTGGGAGAAGCCTACTTCCAATGATCAGTCTATGAGAAGATCAGTGCTTGGGTTCTTTTTTTTAATGGAAAACAACTGTAAAGGGTCACCCTAGTTCCAGAGCTCTCTGAGGGATCAGCTGAAGGTTTTGTTATGGCTTAATCTCCATTCAGTCTCTCTTACTCTCTATTCTTGTTTCCTTTCCTCCCTCACAGTTGCTCCAAAGAACACTCCTTAATAAAATTCCTCTGTGCCAATCTTGCAAATCTCCATTTTGGAGTCTGTTCCTGGGAAAGAAATCTCAGTGATAGCACTTTGTTCTCCCCAGTATTTTTGTAAGTTTTTCTGTAATACCTCATCATTATTTCTATTTTATCTCATAGCTAATAATAGCTCATTATTCTACTTTACTACATGTATCCTTGTTGCAAATTAAGCATGGAGAATCATGACCTTTCATAATTTATATCTTTTACTCCATGGTATAGTTTTGATTCAATACTTTCTGTTAGTTGTCTGACTAATCTTATGGGAAACATTTTCTGTGATTTGTGCTTTTCTGAAGAACCATTATATAGTACCATTATATTATCTATTAGGATTATCTATCATTTTCTAATAAATGTGGCACCCAAGATTCTTCAATCTCACCCTATGAAGCAGATTTTTAAAATTCACACAGAAATATTACTCTTCTGTGTCAGTGCAAGTTTCATTAAATGCATAAATCAAAATGTCTTCTTGCAGGATAGAGTAAATCAGGATTCAAGGAAGTAACTAAAATATTGGTTTTGGTAGGGCTGATAAGTTTCCTATCCATTGTCTTGATCAATTTCCACATATCCGAATAGCCACATTCAATTTCTGGTTTTCCTCCCTTTTGTATGTGTCTATCTATCTCATTAAGATCAATTGAGCATCTATCTTTTTGTGCAAGATGCAAGATTATCCATGCTCCCAAAACACACGATGCTGGTTATGGAAAAGTTTCTTAGTTATTGTCACTTACAAGAAGAAAAGAAAGTATAGAAGTTCTTATAGTTGTTTCCCAGGGGCGTTTCTGTGCCAGCAGCTTGAACACACAACAAAGAGCATCCCAGGACGGAGCACATCGATCCCAATCTGAGCTCCTTATTTGTGCATTGGCTCCAAAGGGTTGTTTTAGTTGCTGGAGCTGCCATAACAATGAAGTATCACAGGCTGTGTGACTTATCCACTGGCTAACACCACAGAAATTTATTTTCTCACCATTCTTGAGGCTAGAAGTCTGCGATCAAGCTGCCATCAGGGTTGGTGTCTTCTGAGGCCTCTGTCTGTGGCTTACAGATGGCCATCCTCCTTTGGTGTCCTCCCCTGGCCTTCCCATCATGCCTCCCTGTGTCCTAGTCTCTTTTACTTATAATGATACCAGTTTTATTGGATTACAACCCACCCTAATGACCTCATTCTAACTTAATGACCTCGTTAAAGACCTTGTCCCCAAATGCAGTCATGTTCTCAGGTATTAGGAGTTAGGAATTTTGCAGGGGACATAACCAGGGGCTAAGGAACACCTAGTTTCTCTAAGTAATGAGAAACAAAGTAAGGGATTCCAGACCTCAGAACAGTGCTGGGGGGTATGCTTACCAAGGGCTAAGTCTATATACTGAGAGCCCCTGGAATGGTGTTGACAACACCCAGAAGCCCTGTGGACTCTGTGAAATGTTTTGTGTAGGTGAGTCAGACTGTTGCTGGATATCAGGTAAGGGGAGGAGAAAAACCCCAAAAAACAAAACCATATGGGTTTCTTCCCTTCACACCTTACATAAGGCGCACTATTTGAGTTGCTGTGGATTTGGCAGTGAATAAGCAGAGAAGGGTCTTGTTTTTGTGATAGTCATGTTCTAGTAGGGAAACAAAACCTATGTGAAAACAAACTGATTTCATTTAGTAAATACTTTATGTAACATAGAAGAGGATATTTGACTGGGTTCTAGTTTAGTGACAGAGCCAGGGAGGGTTTTCTGAGACCTGCATGACAAGAGCCATCCGCAGGGAGAGGGGTAATATATTCACCGAAGTATAATTTACTTTATTTTCCCTCATTAAAAAATTATTTGAAATAACTTTAAAAAATATATTGTGTTATACACACACACACACACACACACACACACCTCCCCAAACATATACCATTTGCACTGTGATTTTGTAGTCCCTCCCGTTAAGAGGTGGAGTCTATTTCTCCTTTTAAGTTGGGCTGATCTACGACTTGTTTTGCCAACAGAATGCTGCCGAAGTTCACCAAGGTCACACCTCCAAACGCACTGCATGATTCTGCATTCTCTCTTGGTGCTTGTCATGTGCGTCAGCTCAGCCTGGGACCTCAAGCAGCCAGCCAACTGTCAGACGTGTGTGTGGGTTGTCACAGGCCAGCCTGCTCCTGCATACATACCATCTAGCTGACCTCAGATGCAGGTGCAAATTGACAAAAGTCAACCAGTTCTGGCCTAGACCAGAAAAATCAGCAAATGACCTACAGACAACTGAGACATGTTGAAGGCTTATTGTTTTAAGCCACTGAGTTTTGGGGGTTTCAGTGCTATCAAGCCACAAGGAAACAAGGAGAAAACTTAAATGCATATTACTAAGTGAAAAGAAGACAACCTTAAAAACTATATACTATATGTAACATTCTGGAAAAAGCAAAACTATGGAGATAGTAGAAGTATCAGTGGTCACCAGGGACTGGGGGAAGGAAGGGATACATAGGAGGAGCAGAGAGGAATTTTAGGGCAGTGAAAATACCCTGGATGGATACACATCACTGTACATTTGTCCAAACCCATAGATGTACAACACCCAGAGTAGACCCTAGTGTGAACTATGGATTTGGGTGGTCATGACACATCATAGTATAGGTTCATGAATTGTAACAAAGGCACCACTGTTGGGGGCTTGTTAACAGAGGCTCTGCACATATTGTGGGTAGGGCAAATAGGAAATCTTTGTACCTTCCTCTCCATTTTGCTGTGAATCCAAAACTGCTCAAAAATAAAGACCTCAAATACAACCCCTCCCTAACCCCAAAATATGAAAATAGAGGTAGTAAACCCAGGGGAAAAGTTAAAATGAAATGTGTACCATGTAAAATATGTGCATTTGTTAGAGAAGGGATGAATATTTAGTGGTGGGTTGAATATTTAGTTCTAGGTTTCATAACAATCAATGAGAGGAAGACTGGGACAACTATTAAATGAGACATAATATTCACAGGACAGAAGTAAACTCGTGGTAACTAGGCCTTTGATATTCCTAATAAATACCTGAGTGCAATTATTCTGCATTGGAAACTGAGCAAGAAATGAAGTAAAATGCAACTCTGAGTTTTAATGATAGTCCTTTTTCCTCCAAAGAGGTTTTTGATTACTCCACAGTGTTTTTCTCCTATTTTATACGCTTCTTTATTCCTCTTTCATCTTTTCTGCCCCACATTATTTATCTTGCTTTTCTTTATTTTTCATCATTTCTTCTCACTAGCAGAAAGCTAAAAAGATTAGAGAAGCAAGGTCAACACTAGAAAATACTTGGTTAGGATTAATAGGGGCAGTTAATTCTAATGACCATTTTTGCCTTCTTCAAAAATATATTTAGATACATGACAGTTCATGCCACTCATCACCCCAATGCTTCAGTAGTTCATGAACTTCTCCATTTCACAAATTTCAGATATGATAATTAGAATTAACATATGTATGTATTAGTGCATGCATATAACAAGGGAAGTTTTTGTATCATAAATGGCAATTATTTACCAGAAAGTTTAGGAATATATCACTAGCATATTTTCAAAAAATCTTTGAACATGAGCTAACGTATCATTCTGCTTCACTGGCTTCCCAAAGAATAGCCACTAAATTTTACCTTGAAAACCATACTGGGTTTTAGCTTCAGTAGTTAGCAATTCACTGCAAATCATTACAAAAAAAATGTGTGTTTGCCAAATGCCAATACTGGCCACAACCAGACAGGCTGAGGGCGGCCAAAGTGGGAATTGCTAGAACATGAAGACAAATTAGCTGTGTAGTGCCAATGATATAAACTGCTCTTGGCCATGTCGACGTCTCTATTTCAGCCTATGATTGCTTGGGGCAGTAAGGTGCCAATGGTACCCTGAGGACCTGAGAGGAGGCAGCTGGTCAAAAAAACTGGGCATGTACTAATTTAATATAAATTTTAGTGACATGGAAGATTCTCAGAGATCCACTGTAGAATGATGACTTGAATAGGAAATTGGATATTAAAGCACCCAAATTAAACAGTACGAAAATGTCCTTTCTCTTTCTGAGACATGTATTAAAGCAAGTAATTATTTTTAATGGTTTATAAACACAGTGAAAAAGTCTCTCGTTGAGCAGCTGAAAGGACTCACTTAACTCATTAACCCTTCCTATGATGTTTCTCTCTCTCTCTCTCTTACCAGGGTTGCAGTTTTAGAGTAGGCACACAGAGGAAATACTATGTTAAAGAATAGTTCATAAAAAGCCTCAGGAAAAGTCCACTATAGGCTCTCCTGTCACCAAAAATAGAGCAAAAAATTGAGATGTTACAGTAAAAAGCCCAGCTGGCTGTCTCTCTCTTATCGGGGTTGCAGTTTTAGAGTAGGCACACAGAGGAAATACTATGTTAAAGAATAGTTCATAAAAAGCCTCAGGAAAAGTCCGCTATAGGCTCTCCTGTCACCAAAGATAGAGCAAAAAATTGAGATGTTACAGTAAAAAGCCCAGCTGGCTGGAAGAAAGTGATCCCAAGAGAATGGTTCTTAGCCAAATTTCCACACTCCCTCACTTAGCTTGCAGTGCGAGCCAGTGGGCAGATTTCTGAATTCCTGATAGAGAAGGAAAAAGAAGTGGAGAGAAGAGAGTCAAGGAGAGAGAAGCAAAGCAGAGTGTGGGAGGGAGGCTCTAAGTGGCCTGCAGTGCGCCCTGACTCCCGGCACTTACAGCCTTACAGAATCGCCTCCTCTTGAGGGTGGCCTGCACTTATAGACAGGTTTCTGATAAAGACTACAGCAGGAGTGATAAAAAGCCATTTCCAAGATTAGGTTACCAAAAAATGCGGCTTCTGCTGTGAGCGCCCTTTGTCCCTGCGTGTCAGAGTCCTCGCTCTGGGAGAAGTAAGCTGCCGTGCAACAACCAGTCCTAGGGAGAGCCCTCGACGGCTGGAGACCCAGGTCTGTGGCCCTACCAGGGAAGACCCGAGTCCTGCCCAGCAGCCAGGTGAGTGGGTGTGGAAGAGAATCTGTCCCATTCGAGCCTAGAGATGACTCCAGTCCCTGCCAACCCCTTGATTGCAGCCTGGTGGGAGACCCTGAGCCAGAGGCTCAAATCTATATAAACACAGATCCATATAGGAATTGGCTCACCTGGCAAGGGCCGCTGGAAGTTCCATGATCTGCAGCCTGCAAGCTGAGAACCAGGGAAGCCAGGGGTGTAATTCAATTCAAGTCTGAAGGCTTGAGAATCACAGGGCCAATGGTATTAAGTCCTTCTGTGTCCAAAACCCTCGGACCCAGAACAGGAGAAGCTGGATGTCACAGTTCAAGCAAAGAGAGAATTAGCTCTTCCTTGGCGTTTTTGTTTGAACGTCTTATCTACAAAGCTGGGTATTATGCTTTTAGGTTGAAAAGCAATTATCTTTGTAGTTCCAGGCTTGTTTTACTGCTGCCCCTTTGAAGCCCATGCTTTCAGCCATGCCAAACCTTCTCTACCACTTCACACGTCACTCCTCAATCTCTAACCAATCTTTTGAGCGACCTTGATCTGGATTTAGGAAATTTATAATAAATTTTGTTGTCACAATCCATTAAGCTTGTCTGTGTGGATGTGTCTGTGTGTGGGTCTACCTATGCATTTTCACAACACATTGTCCACTGGCTTACTCTGTATCCACTTAAATTTTCTCTTCTATGTATTATACATGTTAATCTAATTATGTTCTAGTTAATATATATAAAGCACCATCTGTGTTAGCTTTTATTATTCCATCCCTCACAGTTGGCATTTCTTTTATGAGATGACTTCAACCCCTTATTAAGTCACGTCTTCCTTTGTTCTTACCTTGTTCCATTAAGAAGAGATCGGCAGTGTTTTACTTCCTCTGCCAGTCCCAAACCTAGCTGTGTGTGGTAGGAAGGTTTTCACTTTCAGAAAAGAATGAAGGATTTGCTACGTTTCTGACATTTACTTGGATAATACATTTCATCATTGTGCCTCCAAAACATGGGATCAGCCTCTTTCAGTGTGTTGGACCATGAAAAGTGGAAACAGAAATAGATTTTTCACCTTTTTTAAAGTGAAATAATAGCCATATAACTATATGGTTCACTGCTTTTGGTTATTTTCAAAGTTGAAAGCAGGCTTTTTATGATAAACCAGTTTCTCTATTCTGCCCTTCATGGTGAGCTCATTGTTTCTGTGAGAGGAAGGATTTCTTGCAAGTTATGGGATGTTCTCTTTAGAGTCTTCTCAGTCTTCAGCAATCCATCTGATTCTGGAATCCTCCAAGAACAGATCTGCCAAATGATTAAGTGACAAATAAATTAAATCTGGCTATCACAGTATCTGGGCATGAGGAATGACATCTTTACCGATGTCCACAAATTACATGATACTAACAGTGAGTTTAATCTCAACAGCAAAAGGATTCACCAGAATGTAAATATTTAAATATTAGGATTTTCTCTTAGGTTTTATTCCCCGACCTCCTTTGTCAATTGAATTTTCTTTCATGTAGTTTTGGAGTTTGTGTGATACTGATTTTGTAGGACAAGGTATGTCAATTAAAGGGAAAGCTGGTTTGTTGTTTTTTCTGAAACAAAATTTTTTGACAGCACTAAATGCAACATCTTCCAGCATCTTAAAGGAAGCATCTGGACTATGGTTATAGACAGGCATTTCTCATTTCATTGTCTGAGTACAAAGCCATTTATAGGGCAACTTATCACATAAACACCCCTTGGCATCTTATAATAGAAATCAATAATGCAGCAAAGAAGAAGACAGACACAGTGTAACCATGTGCTATACCAAAGAGAAAATAAAAGATATCCCGTGAACTTCCTAAAAACTTAGTGTATATTCTATTTACCGTGCATTAATGCCATTTCGTTTTCATTGATCTTTAGCAAAAGGAGAATGAAATATTTGTTTTAATAGGAAGATTAGAAAACAATAACCATTTTTGGATTCATGAAACATTCTCATATTTCTTGCTGTTTTTAAGTGTACCATCACTCATGGTAAACAGAAATGCTTTTGAGACATGAAAGGAAGGGAAGAGGCATCCATTTATGAAGTTGTAGAAGTCTAGGAAGATGCAGGAAATTATTGTCTATTCTGAAGGGTGGCCCAGGTAGACAGATGTATGGACAGGACATGGCAAGCTGGTGGTTCTGGAAAGAGGAGGTGTGAAGTGGGGCCGAGGTGACCAGGAGCTGGGAGAGTCAGGATAGCTGATACTCTGGACCTGAGTGAGACCCCCCACACTGAAGCGAGAGTGGTGCCACCCCAGCCCAGTGGGCGCAGTGACGCATGCCTGCTCAGTGAGGCTCAGCCAGACGGTGCCTGAGGCAGAGATGGCGGCAGCTACTCTGGCATGTCACCAGGGCCCCAAGAGGCAGCGCTGTTTAGAAAAGAAGGGTCTAAATGGCAAGGCGAGTACCATGCTGGCCTTGCAGTGAGGGCTTCAGATCTGCCAAACTTGCAGAAGACACACTAGGAGACCTCACCTGACCTTCTTGGCGGGACAGCAGTGGCAGAGGGGAGCATGTGGAGGGAACCGAGGTCTGCAGGATGGATTTGTGGTCATAGAAGCACTGCAGAGACTGGTTTATGCTGATTGCCCCCCAAGGATTCCACAGGTCTTTATTTTGTCTAGGTAACTTGAGGACAAAGTGGTGATGTCTAGTAGCTATGCTGAATCCTCATAAAGAACTCCAAGGTCACTGCTATTGTGGAAGTCCCAGTCCCCTGAGTTGTGTTCTAATGGTAAGAGAAAGCCCAGTCATCTCATCATATCTTGCAATAAGAATTGATCAATACTCTTTTAGGTTTAACAGCTTTTTTGTCACCCCAAATATCAATACCCTCACTTCCTTCAATGCTTTATATTATTTGGTATCAGAATCACATATCTACAGATCATGTTGTTTTTGTCTTCTTCTAGTACATTTAGCATTTATTTTTGTCATTCACATTTACTTTTGTGATTTTGTGAAAATGAAAAGAAGAAAACTTTAAAAATTTTATTTTGCATTTATAATTGCATTAGTCTATTGTAATTTTGCATTTCATTTCCAAATGTTAGAGTGGACAATTTTTTCCTTCCCTTTACTGCTTTTTAAACAATTATTCTCTCTCTTGTTAAGAAGCCAGGACTGGTCTCCTTTTCTTGTATGTTGTATTTTATGTCTTTATTGAGATATAATTCATATAACATAAAGTTTACCCTTTTAAAGGGTAGATGTTATTCCAATGGATTTAGTATATCACTTGATGTGAGCGAGTCAGAAAGTATGGATCTGTAGGGTCATGGAGTAATGAACTTAACATCCTTAAGGTTGCACAAATCACATGGTTTATTTTGCAATTTCCTCTCATATAACACTCAAAGGGGGGATCACACATACCTGAAAATCCCACATATCACGGATCAATACATCTCATACTTGTTATGATGGATAGTTTGGGTACTGGCTGTCCCAGTAAGCCTCTCATCTTCTCATCTTCCCCAAAGGAAGGCGGTGCAGTAGAGACAGTTCCAGTGAAGTGAGGAGTCCGTGAGAGAGCAGGTGTGCAGGCAGATGAGCAGGAGCAGCCTCGGAGCACACGCCTGTGGTCGGGTGCTAGGGACCTCTGGGACGAGCTTGCCGCAGGGGCTCGGTGTCCAGCCCCTTACATAGTCCAGCCCATCCATTGGGCGGGGCAGAGATAAGAGGGAACAGTCCACATGTGGTGTTATCCAGCTGGGGCATTTTCTGCATGCCGGACACATGTAGTTGTCTGGTTTGGGCGTTCACCAGCACGCCTTTTAGGGTGGGATATGTTCACAGAGGCAGGTGGGCCAAAGCATGCAAGCCCCATGCAAGCAAGTCCATGTTGGAAGCTCACACCATCGCTAAAGAAGCTATGTGACCATCACAGTACCTAATTACAGAACATTTTCATCACCCCAAAATAAGCCTCATACCCATTAGCAGTCACTCTCCATTCCTGTCCTCCCATCCCCTGGTACCCACTAATCTACTTTCTGTTTCTCTGGATTTGCCTACCATGACATGTTATGCAAATGGGATCATACACTACGTGTCCTTTTGCTTTGTTGCTGGCTTCTTTCACTTAGCACAATTTCCTCAGCATTAATCCATGTTTTAGCATGTGTACCAGTACTTTATTCATTTTTATAGCCAAATAATATTCCATGGGAAGGATATACCGCATTTTGTGTACCTATTCATCAGTTCACGGATATTCAGGTTGTTTCTGCCTTTTAGCTACTATCAATAATCCTGCCCTGAACATTCAGGACCATGTTTTTGGTGTACATACATTTTATTTATTTTGGATAGATGCTGTATTTGTTTTTTAGGGCTCCCAAAACAAAATGCCACAGACTGAGTGGCTTAAACACCAGAAATCTATGTTCTCACAGTTCTGGAGCCTCACTGGTCCAGATCAAGGTGTTACGTTGGTTTCTTCTGAGCCCTCTGTCTTTGGCTTGTAGATGGACACCTGCTTATTGTGTCCTCACCTGGTCTTCCCTCAGTCTGTGTGTTATCTCTGTCTTAATCTGTTCTCATAAGGACAACAGTCATATTGGACGAGAGCCTGCCCTAAAGACTTTGTTTTAATGTAATTACCTTTTTAAAGACCTTTTCTCCAATTTCTGCACATCCTCACCAACACTTGTTATTATCTGTCTTTTTGACTATTGTCATTCACAGGAGGTAAAATTTTGACTTGTATCTTTTTGTGAGTTTTCCATTTCCTGTATTTCTATTTCTCCTCTCACATTGTCTTTCTTGATAGTGATGCTTTCACTTTTATATGTACATGTGGCATGCTCTAAGAGCTTAAGTATTTCATCACATGACTGGTATTATTAATAATTAGAGTAGGTAGGGAGTGCTGTAAAATCTGATGAATTGCATAGTTTATTATCAATACAACAAACTGCACAGATACCATAAATCATATTATTACTCAGAAATTAGACAGTTTGGATGAGTGATCTGAGTTTATTTACATATTATTCAGCCTACATTTGAAACCATCCCACGATGTTGATACACATTGAGCCAATAAAGAACTTATCACTTTGCCCTTTCAGTAATACATCTTTGCTTATTGAAAAATATCACAACCAGTGTAAAGGTATTGCTTGGCAGAAATGTGTGTTAGGAAATGTATACTCTATTGCAACCGTTCTTCCAGAATGGAACTTATTAGGGCAGAAATTGTTTACATGAATTGGATTATATACACCTATTTGCATTCTAATGAAGAATTTCTGAATATAGGTTTAAGTTAATTTATAGTTTTTCTGGAAGACCATAATACCTTCATATAATTGCATTCAAGAACAATAATCTTTTGCAATAGTCAACAAAGAAACCATTAAAACCCAAACAAAAGTATTCTACAAAGAGCTATAAATGGAAATGATCTTTCTTTTTGCCAGGTGTCTGGGAATGGAGTTTTCATTTTGCCTGAGGCCAATACTTTTCTAATGTCTTCTTAATATCTTTGTAACTTACATCAATACCAAAACAATAAACCAATAATGATATTCTGAACACTGAGGTCTCATTTCCACCTAGATGGTTTTTTTTTTTCTTTAATGGAAAATTTATTCAGTCTGAACGTCTTCCTTGGGTGTATCTTGCTGGGCTGGTCACACCTAGAAATTCATCCTGATTGTCAACTCCTCTGTGGGCTTCTGTGGCTGCTGTCAGCAGAATCCCGTGTGTCTTTCCTCTGTGCTCTGCTTTACTCTATTACAACATCACCGCCATCAGCTACAGGAATTCTGTGTCCATCTTCTCATCTGCGTCAGCGGTTCTCAAAGGTGAAAGCACATTAGTATCACTGGAAGAGCTTTTCAAGCATCTGTTCCATCTGGAATCCTGACTCAGGGGGAGGTTGTGTCCCAAACTGAATGGACTCCTTCCAGTTCCTCGATGTTGGACCCTGGGATGAGTTATCAGAATCTGGAATGGGCCAGAATGCCATTCTCCACCATGATCCTAATTTAGATGCACTGTCCTTTCTTGTCTCTTCCCCTCTCCTTTGCCTCTCTTGTGGTCTGACTGCCAAAGGAGATAGTGGACATTTGTACATGAAGGACTTACTAACTGTGCATTTCATTGATGACATCTAAGAAGGTGGGTGTAGGATGGGCTTTTTAGGAAGTCTGGGCTGAAAAGACATCCTACTAGAAAAACTGAAGAAAGAATGGAGATAATTTTTATTGAACACATGCACATGTATTAGATAGTTTGCTGAGTCCTTTATAATAATTTAGTTCCACTTGTAACTCTGTGAGGCATGTATCATTCGACTGACTTGAAAGATTAAGACGTTTCCTCAGAGAAATTGAACAGCTTGCTTGAGGTTTTACACTATAATGGCTGGAATGAGGCCACATGGTCTTATTTTTTTGTTTATTTCTTAAGGTTTATGTTTTTATGTTATTTTGTTACCATTTAACTGTTTATTATTTTGTTATTTATATTGTTTATGTTATTATGTTAATATTAATGCTAACATGTTAATAATACAAATTAAATATTATGTGTTTACCATAAATACTAACACAGATATTAATATTCCATGTTAATATTAACATATTAATGTTATTTTTAAAGTTTGTATCAAGTTAGGCAAAAAAATTAATACCCATTCTAACCCAGAATGACAATGTCCCAACGGAAGTGTGAACTTTACTATATTAAGTACTCAGACCGAAGCAGTACTGAGTCTTCTCGTTGGTGTATCATGTGTTTATTTTCAAACAAAAGACAATTGCTTCAGTATGAGCATGACAGCTCGTGTGTGTCTCTCCATACGTGTGTGTGTGCACTGGATGTAATGTGCACGGTGAGGGTGTCTGGCTCTCCTTTGGTGCACACAGGGGTCCTTGCTCAGAGTCTCATGTGAACAGCAGACTCCTCAAGTGTCTTCCTGATGATAGTCTCACTTATTCTCTCAAATTAATCCCTTTAGTGTAAAGCACCGATTCTATAACTGTGGTGTATTTATAGTTTAGGAGTGCTGGTTGGTGTGTCTGTGGTGAAGAAACCTCTACTGAGACATTGCACATCCATCAGAGATTCGTACTAGCATGGCTAACTGATGAAGGGTCCTGGTGAACTGGGTATGGGACGACAGTACACTCATAGATGTGCATGCATCTATTCATATAGTATCGTATAAAAACTACATTGGAGTTAGAAGATCCTTGTACATAAATATCAACTAATGCCTGTTATCAGGAATCTACATCTTCATAATATCTACTTGTAACATAGATTTGCATGTATAGGTATTGATTCCTTAACAATTTCTCAGGAGAATACAGAGATTTTGCGTATAAGAAGCTTGGGACAACATAAAAAATGAAAGATCCCTGGAAAGGAGGTGAAGGGTGCTCTGGATGAGTGTTTCACACTATCTGTGGTGAAGAACCAGTTTTTTTTTTCCCAACTTGTTGCAGACCAGCACTGGTGTCAGTTCATACCAGAAGTGATTGTCACTTGTATTTTATGGCATCAGACTGGCTAATACCCTGTTCAGTGAGATGTGTTCACCAATATACACTTGGGGATCAATGTCAAATTGCTATACAAGTATGTAAATGCTCACTTCCAATTTCTGTATTTATTTCATCAAGGGATACGTAACAGTTAGTGGGTGGCACCTGTCTGTGGATTGCCCTTTAGGCAGCAGTGCCCCAGAGACTCCTTGCCCACTGGACAGTCCTACCCAAGGCTCACACAGCCAGTAGATGTTATGAGGATGCAGGCACTCTGGGCCTTGGATGATGTTTATATCTGTACAAGGCTACTCTAACTACAGCAAAGTGTTTATGCAACACTATATTGTTTGAGTGGTCTCTTCACTATTTTATTTATTGCATAGTTATGACAAAGACACCAGCTTTTCTGATCTGAAGTGTGACTGTCTTGTATAGAGATGACACACAAGCAAATATCATAGTTACACAAGCAATTGGGATTGTTGCCCATATGTGTACAGTACCATAGTCAGTCTTGGCAACTCGCAAACATGAGAAGAATGGTGGCTTGCTTCTGGAGAGAAAAATGTCCAGTGATAGATAACAGAAGAAATGGTGCTGCTTAGGAAGAAAATTTGGGGAAAAAGTAGACATATCTAAAAAGAACTCTGTAAAATATTGTTCTTTCTCCATTTTATTACAAAATTGTCTTTCTCTTTAAGGTTGTTTGGAATTTGATTTATTTTTAGAATTTTCAAGTTTCCATTCCTGGAGAGACTTACTTCAAGTTGAGGGGTGAGGGGTGTTAACAGAGAACTGACTGTACTCAATTAGAAAAGGATGGAGCCTATTTACCTGATCCAAGTATTTAATTTCATTGCCATAAAAATCAGCATCAATAATCTGTGCTTCATTATTTGGGTAACTGCAGTCTTTGGCTTTCATTCAACGTAAAATTCACCCTTTCAGTGTTCTGATGCTTAGATCATTATGAAGAAAGGGCTTCTAGAGTCACCTCCCCTTCGTTATTTTTCTGTTTGTGGAATGTGTGAGGGAGAGGTTGTTTGATCTTTCCTTTTCAGCATTTGAGTCAGAAGTAAATGTCTGTGGGGTGATTACATTGAGTGAATTGATTGGCAATTATGTTTTGGTACAGAAAACATTCCAGTTGAGGCAGCAGGTCTAGTTATTAAGCCAAACATTTGATCTCCAGTGTGATGCAAAGCTACTTCCAGAACTTGTTCTACAGCTGAGCACTTGATTGCTAAGCAAATTCTGTTTTTTGTTCCCCAGTCAGGGTGCACATATACAGTCTGCAGGATTTTCTACCTCTCCTCCCAGCCCAGTAATTTTAACATCTGTGTGTACTTTTCAAGACAAGCCTGGAAACAAGATAGGGAAAACTCAGAAATGGCAATGCTACCTCTTTCAGGAAATAAACATAATTCTTGGCAATTGGTGCCCACCAATTGCAATTTTTTTGTTGATGTTGTGAAGCCACATGAAAGATGAAAATCCCCATGGTCTAAGTCACTATCATTTAATTAATTATGGATTCTAAGTATAGGGGAAATGAAAAAGGAAACAAAATTTCTCTAAACTGTGGTGGATTTTTAAAACTTAGACCATCAGTTGAAAAGTAATCTTTTTTAAATGAAAAGTATCATGCAGTCACTTAAAAATATTTATTGCATTTTTATTGAGGTGCCTAGAGAATCATGAGTCTTGATCAGAGATGTCAGTTTGACACTAGCAAGTCAATGTTTGGTAGCCTTGCACATACTACGTACAGCTTGTGACCTGGAGTGCAGGTTGTGTAGGCACCAAATACATATAGCAGAGACTCACAATGGAAGTTCTACCATGGGCCAGGAGAGCCGAGATGGAGTAGAAAGAGCATGTGTGGAGGATTCAATGTGCTGAATTTCAGACACTGTGTGACTCCATTGTGTTGAGTACTGTCCTAGAACATGCCTCTTCCTCCAAGAATAATAGCAAAAGGGCTGTTAGTCCTAAAATATTTCCTTGGCTTCTTCCATTACCAGCTACTGTATTTCATTCAATCTGAGCTGCCATCAGTTATAAGGGAGAACTAATTTTATTTCCACTAAGAAAGAAAAAAAAAACCACTTACAAATAATCATGCCTTCTCATTGAGTTTTTTTATGTTTTTTGTTAAGAACATTTTTACACTTGATTAATTGGTCACTAAGCCTCTCATTATTTTGAAGTATCTTTTTATATTTTCTAGGGATGTGGCCATTTATCCTGCATCTAGTTGCACTGTACCCTGTGTTGGGCAGGCCTTTTGTACATACCTCTGTGATAGAATGTTAACAAAGTTCTATCTTCCTATAGATTCTGTTTTCCCTTAAGTTCCATATAACTCCATTTTTTTTTCAAGAAAATATGTCTGGATGTATATCTGAAGGAAACACACTCATAATTGTGAAGAGATATCTGCACCCCCAAGTTCATCATAGCATTATTTAGAACAGCCAACACATGAAACAAGCAAAGTATCCAGCAATGGATGAATGGATAAAAAAATATACACAACTGAGTACTATTCAGCCATAAAAAATAAGGAAACACTGACAGTTTCAACAACATGGATGGGTCTTGAGGACATTATGCTTAGTGAAATAAATAAGGCAGAGAAAGACAAATATGTAAGATCTCATTTATATGTGAAATCTAAATAAGCCAAACTCGTGGAAACAGACATCAGATTTGTGGTTGCCAGAGGTTAGGGGTGGGAGGTGGGCAAAATGGGTGAATGTGATCAAAGGGAAGTTTCTACAAGATAAATAATTTCTGGGGATGTAAGGTACAATATGATGACTACAGCTAACAATACTGGGCTGTATGTTTGAAAGTTGCTAGAAGAATAGATTTTAAAAGTTTTCATCACAAGGAAAACAACTGGTAAATACGTGAGTTGACATATGTTAACTAAGCTTACTCTGGTCATCATTATGCAGCATTTACAAATATCAAATCATTACCTTGTACCCCTTCAACTTAGACAATGTTGTATGTCAATTCTAGCTCAATAAAATTGGAAAAATAAAATAAAATAACGAGAAAAGAAGATATGAAATTGTCATTCCTGCAACAACCATTTTTACTTCCACGGAATGTGGGTCCCACGGTTCTGTGTCCAAGCCTTTCTGCCTCAGCAGTAAACTTGGGACTCCATGCCGAATTGCAGTGCAATACTTTAGAGTATTCTTTTAAGTGGATGTAAAACACACCTACTATCAGCAAAAGTGAATACCACTCAATTAAATTGATGATTGAACACTCTAATCAAGTTCAAGCTATCAGACACAATGCCAGCTGTTGCGTGGCCACTGCAACTGGAAGAAACCCACTGTAAGTCATGCCCATTTATCAGAGAAATCAGAATATTTAAAAAGCATGTTTAGAAGTGATGAACATAATTGATTGAACTTACTGGGACTCTAGTTTATCTATTGCATACACAAAATATATGTATAACCAGCTGGGAGTATATATATTTTTTTTTTTTTGAGAGGGCATCTCTCATATTTATTGATCAAATGGTTGTTAACAACAATAAAATTCAGTATAGGGGGGGTCAATGCTCAATGTACAATCATTAATCCATCTCAAGCCTAATTCTCGTCAGTCTCCAATCTTCTGAAGCATAACGAACAAGTTCTTACATGGTGAACGAATTCTTACAGAGTGAATAAATTCTTACATGGTGAACAGTACAAGGGCAATCATCACAGAAACTTTCGGTTTTGATCATGCAATATGACCTATAAACCATCAGGTCAAATATGAATATTCATTTGATTTTTGTACTTGATTTATATGTTGATCCCACATTTCTCCTATTATTATTATTATTATTTTTATTTTTAATAAAATGCTGAAGTGGTAGGTAGATGCAAGATAAAGGTAGAAAACATAGTTTAGTGCTGTAAGAAGGCAAATGTAGATGATCAGATGATCAGGTGTGTGCCTATGGACTAAGTATTAATCCAGGCTAGACAAGGGCAGCAAGACATCCACGGATGCAGAAGATTTCTCTCAAAGCAGGGGGGGTGAGGTTCTGAGCCTCACCTCTGTTGATCCCCAAATTCTCACCTGATGGCCCCCCTGCGACTGTGCCTGTCTTAGGTTGTTCCTCCCTTGAGGAATCTTACCCGTCTCTGGCTAACCAGTCATCTTCCGGGGCCATACAGGGAAATGTAAAGTTGGTAAGTGAGAGAGAAGCCATATTGTTTGCAAAGGTTAGCTTTTTACTTCTTTGCAGATTTATGCCCTGTGGCTTCTATGCCCAGCACTTGTCTCGAGGTATCTTTACCACCTGGAGGAATTATGATACTCGGTAAATTCGATATGAGGCACGAATTCTATTTAAGGTTTGTAATTAGGAAGGAAGAAGAAAAGCTATAGATGTAGCATATGAAGGAAACTTGGGAGGATTGATTATTTCTTTGACATATCTTCTTGTATAGTACCTTAAGTATGTATAGGTTTTAAACTACTAACTAATTTGCACACACATATTAACATAATAGGAATACGGTGACATAAACAAAGCAAATCTATAATTACCAGCCATCTCCAGTGAAGCCAAGAAAACCATTTAGGCACCCTAGGCATTTGTGAAAATTTATCTATGATATGATGGATATTTTCCAACTGTACTTGAACCATCAGACAAGTTAAAGCAGCCCATTTCTGGGATCTGTTCACATCCCATATGTTCTTTTAACCATAGATAGTCTATAGTCATGAGATTTTGGGGTGCTACAACTTGCACCCCTCCCAACTCCTGGTTGAGTTCCAACAGTACAGATCCAGTCAAATTCGTTGTCTCACTGTATGCACATGCCAGCCTAGACATCTCCCTCCTCCTTCTTATGGCAAGTCCAGGAGACGGTGGGCTGGATGCAGCCACAACCGCAGCATCGTCCGGATCCCTGTGGAGGCTTTTTGATGATCATCCCCCGGCACGAGTCCTCCAGAGAGTGCTGATGCCGGAAGCTCCTCCTCATATCGTATCTTAGTTCATTTTCTGGGTATCCAAGCTAGGCCTTGATCTTCTGCGTAGAAACAAACAGACCCTTTGCCCACACTTTGACATGCCCTCTATACCACTGTGCAGAACTCATTGGAGGTCAGCACACAGTAAGTGCTTTTTTTTTTTTTTTTAAATTAAGAGAAAGGAATATTATCAGAAAAGAGTACCTCCATAGCTGATCATCTGACACCCTTTAAGTGATCAACATTAAGGATATTTAAAGCATGCGTTGATCTTTGATTTACCAATAGTTTTATTCTGTTAAGGAGTAATCCCCCTTTTGTTTCTTTCTTTCTTTTTTTTTTTAAATTTTTAATCTACACTTACCTGAAGAATACTATGTTTACTATGCTCTCCCCTATATCAGGTCCCCCCTAACAACCACATTACGGTTACTGTCCATCAGCTTAGCAAAATGTGGTAGAGTCACTACTTGTCCTCTCTGTGTTGTGCAGCCCACCCTCCCCTTTCTCCCTCCCCCCCATGCATGCTAATCTTAATACCCCCCTTCTTCTTCCCCCCCCTTGTCCCTCCCTGCCCACCCATCCTCCCCAGTTCCTTTCCCTTTGGTACCTGTTAGTCCATTTTTGGGTTCTGTAATTCTGCTGCTGTTTTGTTCCTTCAGTTTTTCCTTTGTTCCTATACTCCAGCTGGGAGTATATTTAAAGAACTATTCAAATAATACATTATACAATTGAAAGGTGTGAGTACCAAACTGAGTCCAGGCTGCATCAAGTGGCTGGCCAACACGGTTTGCTGTGCTGCGTCAGGTTTCTCAGTTCCTTATGGCACATCAACTCGGTTCAAAGAACAGTTTGCTTTGCTTCCACTTGCTGGTGTATGATGATGTTTACCCATATTAAGATTAGTTGCAAACAGAATAATTTTGAGTTTTATCTTTATTCTAACAACATATTTATACAAAGGTTAGAAATGCAACAAAACAAAAGAATGAAATCAAGATAAAAATTGCCTTTAATGTTACCATCCAAAGATGAAGGTAGCTTCTATCACCTAATGATAAGGGGCATTCAACACTTATTTAGCACTTGTTGTCTGTCTCATAGATTTTCCAAGAACAAAATCTTATAACTGCCCCCAAGCAGTTTTGTAGGGAAGAGGAGAATCACCCCAATACCCACAGCATAGGGATAACTTGTGCCGAGTGCCAGGAGAGAAGGCTTGAGGTTTAGAGAAGGGAAGTTTATGTAATATTGGAGGCAGTTCAGTGAGAAAACGTCCTGTGGAGGAGGCAATATTTGGTACTATTCCTCATGGGTAGAATGTTCAGATTTGTATGAAGTAGGCATTTCAGAAGGGAAATGTTTAATCCACCATCAGGCAAGAAGTTCATTTAGGCTAATGGTGGGGTCATGAATCCTTATTATAAACGCTCTGTGGTAGGGTTCTGCTTTGCCTGCAAGTTGGTGTGGCTACGTGATGGACCTGGCTGAGTGGAATTGTAAGGTCTATTGCCTGGGTCCCGTGGGAGGTTCAGGAGTGGGACTCTTGGACTCTGGCTAGGGCAGGAAGGGGCACTGTTCCCTGGAAGAAAGCCATGGGCTCAAAGGGAGGAGTAGGGCATCCTTGCACCAGTCTGGCTGGGGGGCTGCCCAGTGAGGATTTCCACCAGGGGGTCTGGGCATAAGTGACAGAAGGAATCATCAGCTTCAGGGGATGCACAGCCTACCCATCCTACCAAGAGAAAAAAAACAACACTGTATTTCCTGCAATTTAATGGTTGTTTTTCTTTTTGGTTGTGGTTTCTAAATCTATCTTTTATGAAGGCTAATGCAAAAATAAAAGATGTGAAAAGAAAAGAAAAATCAGAAGCACAGGAGTAACTTTCTGCTCCTCAGTAAGTCTATTATTGTTCCGGCCAACTGATTTTTGTGCAGATTTGCATTTTATCTTTCACTGATCGCCTTGCTTTTCATATTAGAAAGGTAGCAAAGCTTAACATGTTTTTGCAAACACAAACTCTACCTTGAAAGATGGAATAAGGAGGTTGCATTTCAAAAAACCCAGACATTCCAGAATTCTGCCTAATTGAAGAAAGCCCTTTGGTGTGATGAATGCAGTCATTATTTACTATCTAGCACTACACTGAAATCTCTTACAATCAGCTTTTGAGTTAAAGGCGTCAAGGTAAAGTCTTGCCAGGCCTTCACAGGTTTCCTACCTAATAGTAATGGGCTGCACACTGGATATTTTTACTTGCTATTCTCTAAATTCTGCCAAGTGCAGAAGATGATGTGAGAAATTCATTAATGGAGCACAGGGCTGCATACTGGTGGTGTTTAGAAATTCTAATACATTAAAATTTAATGCCCAACAGTTGATAGACTATTGCCTTATGAAAAAATATTTATTATTTAACCACACTTTGAAAAGCCATATACTAGGAACATATAAATAATTCTCTTTGTAATCCTAATTTGACCCTGGGAAATTCAATGCCTTTTATTTTGCAATATGGCTTTTGAACAAAGCTGGAATGGAAAAGTTGGCTCAGTAGATTCTCTAAGATTTTATCTGAGGTTTGCATCACTAAAATTCATTTCACTCAACCATGATTTGGATATAAAACTTTGGTTTTAAAATGACTATCTGGATTCCCATTATACAGTTTTTGGATATGTACTAGTCTTATTCAAAAAGCAAACTGAAGGACAGCCTTGAAAGAACTCAAAGTTAAATACTAAACTATGTTTTAAATTTCTAACCAATGCTATTGGCAGTATTTAAAAGTGAGCACCAAATAATGATATCCCTGAAAAGTAGGTATACTAAAACCCTTTACTAACACTTCTTGACATATGAGTTATAAAACTAGGATGTTTCCAAAATTATACTCACAAAATATTGAATATTTGTGTATTTATGTATCCAGAGTCTTATGAGGGTTTTTACATATAAAATGGACTTAAGGATAGCATCATTCACTCATCAAATATTTAATGGGGCCCTGTGGATGAAGAAGTATTTTAATTACTAGAGATTCAAAGATAAATAAGGCACTGCTTCCAGCACATGGCTGGAGAAGGCATATGGGTAAATGAATAACAGAGATGTTATGTAAAACACACACACATTTTGTAAACCATTAGTTTGCTGGGTCTGGTGCATTGGAATAGATTTAAGGTTAAACTCAATTTTCCTTCCAAGAATGAGTAGTTCGTTTTCAGTTAGAAATCTGGAAGGATGCTGTAGGCAAAGGAAACAGCATACTCGGAGGCATCGAAGTATGTGGGCAATCTGGCCCCCAGCACAGACCGGACTCTGTTAGAGAAAGAACTGGTTGTGCAAGGGGCAAATGGTGTATGTAAAAGTAGTTTTGAGCAAGCACTTCATCTAAATGGTAGGGAATTTGAGGATTATAGAGCTATGAAAATGGAAACTGAATCCAATAGTTGGACTGATCCAACCAGCACATGATTCCAGAGAAGAGCAAATGTGAAGGTCATGTTAGGCATGCATAATTGCAGCATTCCAGTTCTAGCTTGGCAACTATTATTTGGATGATCTTTGCCAATTCATTCTGTCTCCATGTACATATCAAATGAAGTAGCTGGCTCAGAGGGTCTCTTTGCCTAGTTAGAGCTCTAAAAGACAAGCTGGAGTTCTGAGATGACTACTTTGCTTGTTATTTGATGCTGTAATCTATGCATACTTTACCAAATATATGCATAGAGCATGATCAGAGAAACCAGCCACAAAGCAGTGGTAGGTGATTTTTGATACACAGTCTAGTATTTTTCCTTAGAACTTAAAGGGTCCTGTGGTCCCTCTCTGTTCTAATTATGCCTCATTTACCCTCTTTGTCTTCTTGCCTTGCCCTTCAGTTATTGCTTTCTATTTTGGCATGTATTTCACAGCAGCATAAAAGCTACTCACTCTTAGTAGCAGTGCCTTCCCAGAATTGTATAACACAATCAGCTCTTCTGTTTCTTGCCAGGAATGAAGATGTCTTGCCAATGGGTTTCAGGCCTGGGCAAGGTCACTGTAGATTCAATGTGACCAAAGAAATTGACAGCAAAACGTTCTTGGGTGAAAGGGTTATACCCAACTTTATTTCCAGGTGGCAGGTCAGTCACTAGGATCCCATTCACTCAGAGCGAGTCTGCATGCAGCAAGCCGGTCTCTGCCTCTGGGCCCCTCTGTCTGCACAGCCATTCTCTGGGCCCCTCTATCCACACAGCCATCCTCTGGGCCCCTCTATCCACACAGCCATCCTCTGGGCCTCTCTACCTGCACAGCCAGCTGTCCTGCACAACAGTCCTCTGGGCCTCTGTCCTCGGTGCTGCCACCACTCCAGCCTCTGCTCTGCTCTCCTGCAGCCTTGCAGCCCTGCCACCATGTCACACGCAGAACACTGGGTGGAGCTCTTTATGTACAGTCAAATTGCCCGCAAGTGTGCAGTGAACTAGTCAACCAGGGCCAGGTGAGAATCCTGGCCACAGGAACCCTCATTTTATCCACAAATAGCATCTCAGTCACTAGAATATCGTTCACTCAGAGTGAGTCTGCATGCAGCAAGCCAGTCTCTGCTTCTGAGCCCCACTGTCTGTATAGCTGTCCTGTGGGCCTCTCTGCCTGCACAACCGTCCCACTCAGCCATCCTCTGGGCCTTGCTACCTGCACAGCCTTCCTGCACGCCTCTTTGCCTACACAGCTGTCCCACACAGCCATCCTCTGGGCCTCTCTGCCTGCACAGCTGTCCCACACAGCCATCCTCTGGGCCTCTCTGCACAGCTGTCCCACACAGTTGTCCTCTGGGCCTCTCTGCACAGCTGTCCCACACAGCCATCCTCTGGGCCCCTGTCCTTGGCGCTGCTACCACTCCAGCCTCTGCTCTGCTGCAGCCTTGCAGCCCTGCCACTGTCATGTGCAGAACACTGGGTGGAGCTCTTTATATAGAGTCAACAGCCATGTGTTGCCCACAGGTGTGCAGTGAGCTAGCCAAACCAGGGCTAGGTGAGAATTCTGGCCACAGGAATTCTCATTTTATCCACAGAAGGATACATGGAAACTCTGACCACCCTCCTTACCTATACTAACTCACCCATCCAACACATAACTAAGTAGCTTTTCTGGAAACATGAATAAGACACTGGCCAAAATGTTACCTGACTTTTTGCTTTCAGCAAACATGGGCCTGGGCTATTGAGCAAACACTGACATTTAGTAGATAGCAAACATTTTCACTTGTAAGGGTCAAGAGGACTCAGCTGAGTGCATTTCCCAAAAGTAGCACCAGCACCAGTGGGCTAGAATCCTCAGTCGAACAAATCAGTGTAACTATACTTTCTGCCTCTGGTCTGTGACTTCCCTCAGCCACACACCTTGGAGGCTGCTGATAATAATCAGATGCACATGTGGGATGAGGGCTCCCTGGCGTCTCTTCACCAAATCAGTGAAAATTAGACATATTCATGAGGAAGACACACAAGCTTTGTATCTCCAGAAAGATAGAGCCACACTGGATTTCAGTTTTTATGTAAAACTTAAATTTTATTTGTAGACTGAAGAGTGGGGTATGAAAACTCAGAGGATGAATGTGAGCTGATTTTTTGTTACATGTATATTTGTGTAACCTGCAGAAAGTGTAATTGAAGACAGTTTAACCCAAAGTTTTCTATAATTATCTTAACAAGACACAGAGTCTTCCATAGAACTATATGTATGTAAAATTACTTCCCCTAGAATTTTAGTTTTAAATAAATTAAATGTTAATAAGAAGCTAAAATAGGTGTACTTGTTTCAACTGGTTACCTTATTTATTTTAGAAAATATTTTGACAGTGTTGGTTTTCTCATTCGTTCTGAAACTACTTCCAGAGACTTGAGCTTCAGTTGGAATTTATCACTTTATAGAACTCTAATACTGTGCAGTTTCTCTTTCTGAAATTGCCATAAATAAGAATGAGCTTTGGTTTTAGCTGGTGCCATTATATATGACAGAAAGAGGTCATTGAAGGGTCTAAGTGGAAAAATGTTGGCAAATTGACACTCATCAGAAAAGCTTTTTTATTGTTTCTGTGTCTAATTAAATATCATAAATCCACTTTCAGAGGCTTTGCTCCTGTGGTGTGTAACGCCATCTCACTCTGTGATTGGCATGCCTTTTGTCACCCGTGCCTATGTATAATGGAACAAAAAAGCTGTGCTGCCAGCTCTGATGACATTGTCCAGGTTCTTCTTTCTGGGGAGAATGATGGATGAGGAGCTTTTCCGCATGGCCCACAATATCCTTGTCTTGTAGCATGTGGTCTGTGCTAAGGTGCAGGTGTCATGATTGGTTACCTTTTTGAAGAGTATTAATCATAGCTTAAATTTGCCTGGAGTAAGTCTGAGTTACTGGAGTATTTAGAACCTGGGTTCCATGTAAAGCTTTGGCTTCCCTCCATGGCGCTCAGTGAAAACCTGGCTGATGCTGTGGGCTGCTGTCACTCCCCAACTCAAGGGTGTGCTCCTTCCGCATCTCCCTGGCTGGGAATAGCCCTCTAATGACATGTCCATGTTGAGGAAAACACCTTGGTACAGCCTCCCAATGCTTACAAAGTGATGTCACTACCACTAAGGTGACACTTATCTAGAAGTTGCTGTTAATCACTTTGTGTCTGGTACACTAATATGTACCAATAACATACACATGCACGTATCTATATATACATTTGTGTATACATACACAACACATTGAATAATACAAATACAAATTATTTTATTTTCTATAATTACTAAAATTTCAAATGTCTACACATAAAAAAGAATTATAAATAAGACACTGATTTTTCACATCATAATGTACCAAAAGTAGTGTCTTGCAAATGGGTTTCAGCCCCGGGTGTTCACTGTGTATTCAGTGTGACCAAAGAAATGACAGTAAAACATTCTTGGGGTGAAAGGGTTATGCCCAACTTTATTTCCAGGTGGCAGGTCAGTCACTAGGATCCCATTCACTCAGAGCGAGTCTGCATGCAGCAAGCCGGTCTCTGCCTCTGGGCCCCTCTGTCTGCACAGCCATTCTCTGGGCCCCTCTATCCACACAGCCATCCTCTGGGCCTCTCTACCTGCATAGCCAGCTGTCCTGCACAACAGTCCTCTGGGCCTCTGTCCTCGGTGCTGCCACAACTCCAGCTTCTGCTCTGCTCTCTTGCAGCCTTGCAGCCCTGCCACCGTGTCACACGCAGAACACTGGGTGGAGCTCTTTATATAGAGTCAAATTGCCCACAAGTGTGCAGTGAACTAGTCAACCAGGGCCAGGTGAGAATCCTGGCCACAGGAACTCTCATTTTATCCACAAGTAGCATCTCTTTGGTGGCAGAAAACAAAAGAAAATAACCAACCAACCAAAAAATAATAAAAATAGGTGCTTGTGTGTGTGTTGGAGGAGGGCACAGATGGGGTGACTACTGGTTGACCCTCAAGTTGGCCCCAGTTAATTGGAGGGTTCTCACTGGCTCCTGGTCCTTGGAATATAAGCTTTGCCCACCATTCCACAGAGGGAGCCATTTTCAGGGACGCAGCCTTGATAGAGTAATGTGTTGGAAAGACCATCCGGACCACATATAAGCCTGAACCCAGGTATAAAGGTAGATTCTGGTGGGCACATGTGGGGGTCTATTCTTCTTGCAGCTGCCCAAGCCTAGCCTCCTATGCAAGTTCCCTTGCTGGTTAACCTGCCACCCATGCCTCTGGAGTGTCCTGCCTCGTTTCTTCAGTCTCTCCCTGCCCTCCGTGGATGGGCCAGTTTGTGAACGAACAGCGTGTGGAGGGGGAGAGGGTTAAGGTGTGATTATGGGATAGAAATTGCTCTTTAAGCAGCAGGTAAGTCTGCTATAATGAACAGATGATTCCCCAGTGCAGACAGAGAAAAACAGAGACCCAAGCCTACCTTGCTCCTGTTTAACAAATGATCCTGCTATTATGAAATTGAGGCATCATGAGGAAATGGGGTGCCTACCAGGATAAATAATCTGAGCACATACACCTCCATGTAACCACTATCTAGCTTGGGGAGGAGGACACTAAGAATACATTTAAATCTCCTTAGGTATTTCTTCCCACACACACCATCTTCCTCCCCCCCAGACATAAACACAATTTAAAATCTATAGTAATTATTGCTTTACCTTTTTTGTAGATTTGTCGCACATGTACATATCCTTGAGTAATATATCGTGTAGTTCTTTGTGTCTTCTTTTGTACTTCACACAAATGAACTCTTTCTGTGTATTCTTTGGTGATTTTCTTTGCTCACTTATGTCTTTGGAGGCTCAGTCATGATTGTGTGTGCAAATTCGTTTTATTTACAATGTTGTGTAGCAGCGGTTAGCCAACGTGAGAGTCAGGTGGGGAGCTTTCCAGAGCTCACTGCCTGGGTTCCACCACAGACCCATGAAATCCTTCTCTGGGGTAAGGCTTAATCATCAGTATTTTTAAGACCTCTTCCCCATTCCCAGTGTGTAGGCAGGGTTGATACCTACCACTGGTTAGCATAGCATCATATAAATGCACCACACTTGGCTTCCTCTTTCCCTGTTGTTCATAATTTCTTACTATTAAAAGGGATGCTGACATTCTTATATATCTCCTAATGCCCTAGGCAAGATTTCTTGTACATAATACATGTAAGAATAAAATTTTCTGGTGCTTGGAGATATGGATGTTCAAATTTACTAAGTTATGACATACTGTTTGATGAGCACTCCCATTTCTCCACATCTTGGCAACATTTGATATTTTCAGACTTTACAATTCTTGTCAGCACAGATGTGCCATGTCATATTTTTGTGGCTTCAAGTTTCATTTCTGTAGTTATTACTGAAAGTGTGCATTTTGTATGACTTTTAGACATTTGAAGTTCTTTTTTCTGTGAACTGCTGGTTCATGTCTTTATCCATTTTTCTATTTGGAGGTTTGTCTTTGATAGATACAGAACAAGGTCCTAATATATTCTGGAGACAGTCCTCTACTTTCCTTTTGAAAAATTTTCCAATGTGTGGGTTATCCTTTGCTCTAATTATTATGTCTTATGATGAACAGAATTAATTTTAATGTAGATGTTAAGCATCAATTCTTTCCTTTATGGGTTAACTATTAAAAATATTTTTTAAAGAAATCTTTCCTTACTCCAAAGTCATAAGATTATTTAGCCATATTTTTCTTCTTTAAAGATTTTTCTTACACATTTAAGTCCACATTTCATCTGCAGTGTGTGTGTGTGTGTGTGTGTGTGTTTGTGTGGTAAGCTAGAGATATCTTTTTATTTTTAATTCCTTATAGATAACCAGTTGTCCCAGTTCTGATTTTTATGCTGTTTCATTGATCTGTTTGTCATTTTCTGTGTTAATATTACATTGTTTTAGTAACAACAGATTATTTTAACAATTCTTAGTATCAGTGGAAATTATTTGTGGTTATTCTTTTTCAGTAGTGTGTTGACTGTTATTGGAACTTTGCTCTTCCAGATAGATTTAGAATTAGCTTACCAAATTCCATGAAAAACTCTTGTGTGATTATGATTGGGATTTTATTGAATCTATAAATAATTTAGGGAGAATTAATAAGTATATAATAATTGGATTTTCCCACCTATGGATATGTTATATATTTTATTTATTTTCTTTAATGTATTTCAATGGCATCTTACAATTTCTTACAAAGTGTTCATATATACAGTGTGTTATTTAATTAAAAATGGCTGATTTTTTGTTGCTAGTGAAAATGGTGTTTTATATTAATTTTCTCACAATTCTTTAATGGCATAGACTGTCATTTGTTATTGTGGTAAAAATATACATAACGTGGTATTTATTATTTTAACCATTTGTGAGTCTACCATTCAGTGGCATTACATACATTCACAATGGTGTAAAATATCACCCCATATACACCCCAAACTTTTCACCACCTCTAATATAAACGTGATATCCACTAAACAATACTCCCTATTTCTCCCTCCCCACAGCCTGTGACAGTTTTATGCTACTTTATCTTTCCCTGTTCTTCCATGGGTTTTACTTTAATATGGAAAATATTCCAGTAGACAGCTGGGCAATATTTCCTGTGTTTGTTTCAAATTATAGAACAAGATCATAATGAAAGCAAGATGGTGGATTTTACTCTTCGAGTAGTAATAAGTGTCAAACACTGAGCACAAGTTCCTTAGCCAGACTGTACTCCTCCAGGGTAGAATCTGATGAGTCAGCAAGTGTTTGCTTAATTTTGAATCTTCTGAATTTCTCTTCAAACCACAGAGCTTCTCGGACACTTTATGCATACGCACAATGATTGATTAGTGGTGTCACATTTGAATTTCTTATGGCTCTGATTTGAATTAGACTTCTAATCCTTAGTATTTTAATATAATTTTCAATTTCCTTTTCATTTTTGAAATTAAAGTTTCTCAGTAAGTATAGATTTTAAAATGTTATGTGCCTTATGCTTCTTTCTAGAAAACTCAGTCTTTGCCTGTAGGTTTTATGTATATAATACATGCCGTCATTCAGATGAATGGTAGTAATTACGGTGTACTGCAAATTTTTTTATGTGTTAGTAGAGTTTTGTCTCCCTTAAAACTCAATATACATTAAAGGTTTTTAAAAATGATAGAAATAAGCTTTGATAAGTTATTGTTCTCAAACAAGTCATGCCAAAACTTGTTAGTTGCTTAAGAAAAAAGCATTTCACGTTATCTCAATTAATACCTCAGTTGCAATTATTAAAACTTTGCAAAGTTCTTTTGATAAACCATTTTTAAAAATTATGGTAACTTGATTCTTCATATTGTTATAAGCAATCAGCTTGTTGAAACCACCATCAATGAGGAAGTGAAATTATTTCTATCCAAAGGCAATTGTAAAGGATCCAGGCCTCTCTGCACTGTTTTTTAAAATAGTTTATTCGTTATTGTTAAAACTTTAGGTGCCCCTTACTCCCTAAATTGGAATTAAACTTTTGAAAAGGATATGGCAGGCAGAATAAAGGCCTCTCTAATGTGTTGACCTCCTAATCCTCAGTATCTATGAATATGTCAGGTTACAAGGCAAAGGGGGAGTCAGGCTGCACGTGGAATTAAGTCTCCTCATCAGTTGACTTTACAGCAGACAGATAATTCTGGATTATTTGGGTGAGCCCAAATGCAGTCACAGAGTTCTTAAAATGGGGAAGAGGGAGGCAGAAAACAGCTAGAGACATAAAGGTCTAAGAGGGAGTCAGCCCAATGTTATTGGCTTTGAAAATGGAGGACAGGGTCATGAGCCAATGCCCATGGGTAGCTCTTGGGAGACAGAAAAGGTAAGGAAATAGATTGCTCTGGAGTTTCCATAAAAGATGCACCGTGAGACCCATCCCAGACTTCTGACCTCCGGAACTAAAAGGAAATAAATTTGTTATTTTAAATCACAAAGTTTGTGGTGATTTGTTACAGCAGCAATGGGAAATGAATACAAATGGTAAAATCTGTGCGATATTATATGAATATGAAAGTACTGTTTTGAGAAGAGAGTAAAGGAACTGCAGGATCCCATTGCAGCTGGCCTCTAGGTATCTTAGTCCAAAGTTTCCACCTTTTCATTTATGTAACCTAAGTGGAGACATTGACAAGAGTTCTCATACAGCTCAGGATAAATGAGTAGGTACCTTATAACAGTCCAGGTGAGAATACTGAAGGGAAACATAGGTGTCATTTACTGTAATTTGAGCAAACTTCTAGACTGTTTCTGGAAGCTCATTCAGGTTGGATCAGACTGAAGACAGTCATAGATCATCAGTGTTTTAGCGTTGTCACAGCAGAGCAAGGCAGGTCACCCATCACTTGTTTAGTTCTTTGAAGGTACCAAATGGAAAATGCCACCTCATCTTTTATCATTAAACTTTAGAGCAAAATTGTTATTTAGAGAAAAACAAGTATAAACAGGAGAGCTACACAAAGAAGAGCAGAAAAATTGATGTATAACTGGACACAGAAAAGGTGAAGAGTAAAACCCCTATTCTGGCAGCAAATGAATAATCTCTGGGCCAAGTTTCCCGCAGCTGGTGAGGGGGATGCTCTGAAAACGATGTGACCCCATAAAGCAAAGGTTATATAAAGGATGTGCTAATATTTCTAGGATTCAAAGTTACCCTTTATACTGTCTAAAGCTAGCAAGAGAAACATATTTTTCCTAGGTATTTTTATAGCAGGTTTTGTTAACAACAAATCCACAGCATGATGTACATTGGTGGATGTGACACCTCCCTCCCAGCCCCAGTGCTTGCCTGGCATATGAAAGAGAAAGTAGAGAACTAGCTAGAGCCAGGAAATAAATCCCACGAAGCGTGTGCAGTAAAGGCCCAGGGGACTTTGGATGCACTGCAATTTCTCATTTCCAAAATGACCAAATCTGCATTAAGTAGGGTGACTCAACAGGTGGTTCCATGTTGGTTGCAGTAATGAATAAGAGGATGATGCAGAAACAACACCAGAGAGTTTCCTCTCATGAGCAAGGACTTTCTAATAAAGGACTCGGCAGGAATTGCTGATTAACTGCAGAACCACTCTGCATTACCACATGCCCATGAGCTCCAGTTCCTGTGACCATGTGCTTGCCTGTATACATGTCTACCTCCATCTCTCTATGCTTCATTGCATAGGCTAAGTTAATTAGATGATTTTAGATCATTGCAGATATTGAGGGCCATAGACCAAGTTAATTTTCTACTAAAACTTTCTTGTCTTTTTAAGTCCTGCAGTGGAATGATTGCCTTGTGTGTTGTTCAGAAGATCTAAACTGGATGAAATCATTATTTTTGAATTAGTAAGCTGAAACCAAAGGTAAACGAAATTCCTTACCAAACTGTGCCTAAACAGGATCTAATCCTGTTTGAGTGTCAACCCTCACATATATATTATTAAGAAGAGGCATAACAAAACTAATAACACAATAACAATACTATATCATAACATTATAAGGACTTAAATGGGTTATCTAATTCAATTTTCAAAAAAAAAACCCTGTGAAGCATGGACAATTATCATACCCTTTTTATAGACAAGGAAACTGGGACTGAGTGATACTGGTAATGGCATAAACAGAGTAACAGTCCATAACTGAGTAACAGAGTCAGAGTTTGAACACAGGCCTGCCTGATCCCCAAGGGCATTGATTCAAAGACTATGCTGTGTCAAGAGACCTACGTATTGGGTCATAACCTTAACAATATATAGATCTTTTCTTATAACACTCTCCTATTCTCTGAATACTTGAATCTTCCAACATTAGACGAGATGAGACCTCAGTCCAACATCTCTACATTTCTAATTTTGTGGGCATGGAGCTTGAGGTGTAGGAAAGCAAAGACATATGTATGTGGCCCCTGAACATGCCTTGTACTCTTGGCTCAGCTTTGCACTCATTCCCATTATTAATGGTGCATTCATTTCCTTCCCTTCCTTAGGTACTTCACTGTGCTTAAGAGGCTTAAATGGAGGAGTTTGCTTCATATGTGACATGTGACTTCTCAGCCTTGGTTATGTCAATAAATACACTGACACAGGCTGCGAAGAATTTGATGGAGTTGTACACAAAGTTACGTGTTTCCAGTTATCAAGAAATTTGGTCAAATGCCTCAAACCTGGCCCAAAGCCTGGGCCCCCATTAAGTGGAATTTGAAGCAGAATATTTGTATTGTCTGTGTTTCAATGCGATGGCAAGACTAAAGCACAATGCAAACTGGCTGAAAAGATTGATAATTTTTTAGTGAACCAGCAGATGTCAAATGTACTTCAGTAGAAGAATGCAAAATAAACTGATCACAAATGATACGAGCTAATCATATGACACACAGATTGGAAAACAGATTTTTTGTGGCTATTATATGAAAATGATGAAAACCATTAGTTTAATGCATAACTAGTAAGCCTCATTTTAATATCCACTGTAATATATGCATGCATATATTTAAATGGATAAGGAATCATTCAGTATACATGATGTAGTCTGAGAACTCTTGTATTGGGCTACATTCTGCAGAGGGTGTACAGCTCTAAACATCAGAGATTGAAAATTTCCATAGGGAGAGTTTCACCATTAAGGCATGTTCGAGTTGAAATACAGAGATTTCAACATTCTAAATCAGACTCCTTGGGACGCCCCAGTCAGGCAATACTAATAGAATAGAAAGCTGTCTCTCTTTTTTTTTTTTTTAGGTAAACAATCCCTCAAATAAGACTAATATACTCTTAAACTGAATCTGTATTCCTGTCTGTATTATTTGCTAGGGCTGCTTTAACAGAGTATCATGGACCATGTGGCTCAAACAGGCAGATTAAATGACAGAAATTTATTTCCTTCCTGTTGTGGAGTCTAGAAATCTGAGATTGAAGTGTCAGGTGGTTTGGGGTCTCTTAAAGCCTCTCTCTTTGGCACGGGGAGATGGTCCTTCTGTGTGCATCTGCGTCCTAATCTCTTCCTCTTTCAAGGACACCAGTCATATTGGATTAGGGTCAAATCTGATGACCTCATTTTAACTTAATGACCTCTTTAAAAACCCTGTTTCCAAATACAATCACATTCTGGGGTCCTTGGGTTTAGGACTTAAACAATGAAATTTTGGGGGATACAATTTAACCCATAACATTGTCTCATAAACATAATCTTGGAAATAAATTTTCCCATATGATCTAGTACTGTTATTGTTGAATAAACATTCATTGAGATGCATTACATGTACAGTTACGTTGAAGTTTGCAATTATAATTGCCCAGAATATGAAGTCTAACTACATCATCAAACAAGATTCTTATTTTATATAATCACAGGCTAGATTCTAAGTGTTTGGTTCCCTTTTCTCTGCAAAGGTAGAACTTACTATCTCTTGTAGGCTCAGACTCACTTTCCCATTACCAGATGCCCCCATTAATTAATTTTTCATCAAATATTTATTGAATGTTTGTACATTCTAGAGTTTGTCATTGCTTCACTGTCTGTCTGCTTCAACACTGATGGTTGGATTGGGTTACAAGCTACTAATGGTGTGATTAAAAATGATAAAATAGTTGGGTGTTTACTATGGGTTTAGCACTGCAATAAAATCACTTCCATTATTTCATGACTCCTTACAAAAGTCCTATGAGGCAGAAAGAATTCTAATCCCCACTGTACCCGTGGTGAAAATGGGGTGCCAGTCGGCCATGGTAGAGTACTAGTTTTCTCTTGCTGAATAGGCAAATTACCACAAGGTCGTTTAAAACAACAGTCCTTTATCAGTGAACCGCTCTGTAGATCAGAAGTCAATTAAGTGTATGTCTGGATTTTTGGCTCAGGTTACCACGAAGCTGAAATCAAGGCACAGGAGTTTTAATCCTAAGGCTTGTTGAAGAATCCAGCACCTTGTGGTAATGAGACTGAAGCTCCTGTTCCCTGCTGGCTGCCAGCCAGGAGGCCACTCTCAGCTTCTTCAGACCACCTGCATTCCCTGCCACCCGGCTCCCTTCATCTTCAAGCTGGCAACAGCACATCGAATCCTTCTCATGCTTCCAATAGCTGCCTCCTGCCATTCTAGGACCTCTAGATGCACATTCAAAGGGCCCACAGGACTAGATTAGTCCTGCCTATAGAATCTTCCATTCTTAAAGTCAACTGTACCATATAATATAACCTCACTGTAGAAGTAAAAGTCATCCTATTCGTAGACTGGAATCATACAGATCATGTATACCAGAGTGTGAGAAATCTTGGAGGCCATCTAACCTGCTGCCTAGTACAACTGGTTAACCAGTGTTGCTGTGTAACAAGTCTTCATGAAAGCTCAGTAGCCTGCAGCGTTATACAGGTATGTGCCTCACACATGTGTGTGTTGGTGGATGGGGGGTCAGTTGAACTAATCCAGGTTTGCCTTGGGTACCTCAGCTGGGGCAGCTTTGCTGTATGTGTCTTATGTCCTCTGTCTCAGCTCAGCAGACTAGCTGGGCATGACGGTGACTGAGCAAGAGGGAAAGCAGGAAGATGCAAGATTCTCATGGTTTAGGTTCAGACTGGTCCTGATGCCTGTCACTTGCTCTTCATTTTACAGGCAAAAGGAATTCATATGGTCAAAGAAATATTCTCTCCGCCTTTAGCTGGAAGAACTGCAAAGTCAGAAAGCAAAGAAGGTAAAAACAGGGAAGAGTGAAGAACTGGGACCAAAGATAAATCTGTCAGAGCTGTGTTTTGCCATAGCAATTGTCTCCAAAGTCTCTACTGCTCTTTCCCTTCCAGTACCTGTGCTGTCTGAATAGGTGGGTTTACTTCAAATAGCTCTGAGCATGAAAGATTCTTCTGTCTGGTTCACCAATGTTTTCTGTAAAGAGTCAGTATTTTAGGTTTTGTGGAGTGTAGTCTGTTTGTCACAATCACTCTGCTCTGCCACTGAGGCAGGAAAGCAGCCCTAAGTAATACACAAATAAAACTTCATTTACAAACGCTGCCTGCAGGCTGCATTTGGCCAGCAGGCTGGAGTTCGCTGACCTTTGGTCTATATCCAGTTAACTAGACTTGACTATACCTGGTGTTTTTGTCAAATGCATTTAATGGGATAATATTAAATAACAAATTATGCAAATATTCAATGACTTCCCCAAACAAACATTTATTATTATGCTCACAACACTCAGAGCAGCTGCAGTTTGGCTAATGTACGATGGGTGGCTCTGCTTTGAGATGTGGGTTGGCTGGGCTTCCATCCAGGCAGTAGGTTGAGTCAGACCTGCTATACAGATGTTTTTACTGGGGCCCAGGTTGAAGGGACGGTGATTAGTTGGTGCAGGCTCAGTTTATGGCTGATCACCAGAGTAGAAGGCGCAGCTGAAGCTCCACAGGCCGCTGCTCATGTCACATCCAGTAACATTCCACCAGCCACAGTAGTCACAGGGTCAGCCTGAACATAGGTGGCATGATGCCATATACTCTACCTGTGGTGAGAAAAGGAGGGAAGTGAATATTTAGAGAAAAAAAATCCACATGAGCACACCTGGTTGAATGACAAGATACAACTTTCCTTCATTATTTTGAACATCTCCTTTTATGGGACCTAGAAATATTCTGCAAAAAGGAACCCACTTACTAACGATACCAATGTGACTGACCCGTGGTGGAATGATTTTAAATAAATAGAAAGTGCTCTACTTTACATATGGACATAGGAGAGAAATGTTTATATTATCATTTACAGATTCTCCCTCCCCACATTAGCTTACTTGGGATGCCCATCGACTACAAAACAACAGGGAGAATATTGACTAGAAGAGGCCAATCATTGCCCACAGAAATTAAGTCAAGTACCACTCAAATTCTCAGCAGGTAAATTTGCAGAAATCCTGCAGGAGGTGTGTAGAACCTGCTCTATTGCTGATGAGCTCAATTTCACTCACTTCCTGGTGCATCTGAGTGAGATTGGGAAACCAGAGGCCCTAAACCAAGAGGAAAGCCTAGATATAAAGCTGACTCTAAGAGTTGAGAGTTGTTTGTTGGAACCAGTTTATGTAAGGAGTAATTCTCAAATCTGGCTGGACATTAATGTCACGTTCTAGAAACTTCTAGAAAATTTCCTGTTGGGGATTCTGAGAAGACAGTGTCAGTTGTAGCATAATTTTATGATCTTTTTCAATCACCACACAAAAACTGCTAGAGCAATTCAATAGCAAATCCAAAAGCCCAGGGACAATATTTACAACAACACTACGTGACAAGGTGTTTCAGTTATTTATTGCTGCATAGTTGCCCCCAAACTTAGGGGATTAAAATAATAACATTTAATTCTCTCTCATGATGATGCTGGGGTTCTTGTTTGTGGAGTTGAAGAATTAACTTCTCAAACACTCAAGGTAGGAGAGCAAGTGAGAGGCTTCTATTTAGAGTGAAAGCAAGAGGACAGAGCTCCTGGCTCAGGCCAGGATGGGACAAGAGAGTCCCAGGGTGGTGCTTTTTTAGGGATTTTACAGGTCTTTGAGAGACAAAGGGCTAGGGATACACACCTGTTAGATGGTCCCCAAACATTTTTCTTTGAAGAGACATCAAGTTTCTTATTAGTCTTCTCGGTTATTTACAAGAAATTTATTGCTCTGATTTCCTCCCAGGATAGCAGCTCCCTGGTCTGGGAGAATATCACTCAAGATAGCCTGCTTTGTTCCCAAGGTGGGCTGAGTTATTGTCTATTTGTTAAAGAGGATGTTAAGAAACTTATTTTTTAACTAATTGGGTTTTAAAATGCAATCTTACCTTTAAGATGGAATCCTTCCTGTTTTTACTATGTTATTTTAAGCTTGCTTGTTAAATTGCCCAGGTTGCAAATCACTTGATTAGGGCTGGAGGAAGAAAAGCAGCACCTGGGTAAAGTCAGAAAACTAAGCTGGGCCCCCAGCAGGCCAAAGCAAATCTTACAATGGATTATCTTTTTTTTTTTTTTCCAGAGGCCCTCACCCTATTCTGTCTAAGCCTGTGGTCCCTGTCTCAATGATATATGTAGACCAGAAACTTGGAAACAGCTCAGCTGGGTTGTTCTGGTTCTGAGCCTCTCGTGAGGTTGCACTCAGATGACAATGGCAGGATGCTACAGAAGCTGAGCGTTGGCCAGACAATTTTTTCTCTTCTTATGGGGTTAGGGTGTTTCCATAAGCTAGTTTGGGCTTCCTCAGAGCATGATATTTTCTAGGAAGTCAGACTACTCACAGTATGGCTAAAGACTCCAAGAGTATTCCATCAGGCAAGGTGGGTACTGTACTGTCTTCATGGCCCAGTTTCAGATGTCAGTAGTGACATGTCTGCCATCCTCTACTTAAAAATCTAGTCAAAAAGTCAGTCCAGTTTCAAAGAAAGAGGACATAGACCTCACTTCTCATTGGGAGTGGTATCAGAGCCATTCTGTGATGTGAGCATGCAGAGTGATGGGTGTTATTGCAGCCATCTTTGAAAAGTATTGTCTATATTCAACATATCCTTATGATCTCCAAAGTTACAAGCATGTGGGGAAAATTTACCCTCGGCCCCAAGATCTGCTTCATGTTAGAAGGAAGCTGAAGCAGCAGGCAGCATGTGATGGATGTGGGAACAGAAGAATCACAGAATAGCCAACAGGTATTCATGGGAGTACAGCAGATGGATTTCAGAACAGCAGCTTAATGGGGGAGAGGATTTATTTTCTCCAATAGCAGGTGGATGCGAGGGCTCCCCGGGAAGAAGAACCAAAGGGGCTGGAACAGTTTGACTCTTTTCACTCCTGAAGCTGACCTGCTTATGCTTTCTTATAAATCAGGACCCATCATGGAGAGAAACTTCTGGAAATCGAATCAAAATTGTGTAGGATGGGGAATTAAAAATTAAAAAAATGCTCAAAAGTCAGGAGGAGAGTGGTCAGGAGATCTCAGAAAGGAAGTTGCCATATTCTGGACTTAGACGAAAAGCAATAGGATATTGATTATCAAGGACACAGACTGATATTAAACATGCTGGATTCAAGGATTTAGCAGCTTAAGCCAGGATCTGCTGAAAAAGCCTTAAAGAGAATCCAACTCCAGGCAGGCTGGACAGTAGATTGCTTTGACACAAAGAAACTCGTGCAGAATAATTTCAGTCAGTGAGTGATAACCTAGAGAGGTTGCCGCTTTTAATTTTTCCTATTTTTGTGTTTCTAAGGCATGACTGAGTAAATAAATACTGAGCAGGAGTAACCATCACACCTGTAGCCAGTTGAACTTCTGTTCATTCACTTATTCCTTCATTCATTCACCAAACATTTATTGAGCCCCTATCATGCACCAGGAACTGTGGCAGGAGCTGGGAACTGAGCCTCTTTGCTTCTTTGCTCACCTGCACCCTCTTTTTATTCCCAGTCTGGTCTTCTTTGCAACCTAATTCAGTTCAGCTCTAAACTCTTTAATCTTCATGTGGCCCTAAAGCTTGCATTTATTTCCTTGAGTTTCACTTTCTCTGCTCCCTAATGGCCTGTGGAGGGGCTGACCCCTTTGTGTTCTTGCTTTGCATTGTAGAAAGATAACCATAGCCTTGGTTAGTTGGGCTCTGGGAAAATTAGCATCGCTCTCCTATTGAGGTAGTAAGTTTTGGGGAGAAACCATGGAAAGGAGATATTGACATGACAAATAGGGACTGAAGTTATAAGTTGTGCTGGGCACAAAGGTGCAATGTTAGGCCCATAGGAGAAATAGAAGACAATAAGTTTTTCACATTGTAATACAGCAATATAACTTAGCATAAAGAGCTGGCTAGTTATTATGTTCCTTATTGTATTACTTCATATCATATGTCTCAAGAAGGATTGTGTTAAGTCCTATATTGAAGACAACTCATTCAATATTTTATAAGCACTTGAACTGTTAAGACTCTGTAATGTTGATTAATGCTGATTAAATCACCATATGCTTTAGTTGTCAGATGTGTGATGACAGAATTGGTAATTGATTTTGACTATTGAGGAGCCTAATTAATATTCTTGCCTGAAAGTAGCACCATTTTGCTTTTTTTATAGGAAGGTGTCAGTTCAAAGATTACCAGCAAGTAGGATCTACATTTCTTCTAATCAAGAAAGTGATTTTTAATCTGTTTAAAACATTGGATAGGTACATGTTTTGGTGCCATATTGCACATAAAGCATTGATTTTTGGCACTAAAAATTCAAAAGAAAATGTTAGCAAGTAAGAGCCTCTATGACAACAAATCTTAGAATGTCCCTCCAAGAACTGCTAATTTTAAGTGGAACCTGGTGTGAGTCTCCTGATATTGCGGTGAGTTGATCAGAATGAACTGACTCATTGCAGAACCATTGAAGAATGAAAACACAGCTTAAGTAATTTATGCTAAGTTGTTCTTTCTGATGTCCTGTAGCTAAAATTTTAATTACTCCTTAAGATAGTACCTTTCTTGGGGTACTTGAACAGCATCCTCAGGACAGGCAATGCCTGTCTACTTGGAGGCAGCTCACCACCCGTGCAGCTCACTGAATGCCCTGCCTGCTATTTCAGTGCAGATGTGGGAGAAGGGGAGGCAGGCTACTGCAGAGCCCCATTTTACAGTTTTGCAGAGATTCAGTTTGTCAAAACACTGATCTTACTCATTCTGAGCAGAACAGTGTCAGTGTATGGGATTTGAGGGAGTGGGAATACTTTCGAATCTATACTGGAATTATAAAACTTGCCTAAGACAATTTTTGATCAGTACAAAATGTTAATCTTGTCTTCGGTGGGATGAAGGGAATAGGCCTCTGCATAGCGCTTGTAGGGTACTTAGCAAAGCCACTGGGTGTGTGATCCTCACAGCAACGTTGCAAGTTACTTTCTTTTCTCACTTACAAAATAAAACCAAGGCTTGCAACCTATGGAAGAAAATATAAAATCATATTACACCATAACTAATAAGACTTCCCAAGGTACTTATATTAACAGAAGAAGAGGTCCTACAAAATATTAGCTCATCAATACAACAACTCTATAATATTAGGGCTACTCTCCCATTATATGGGTAAGGAAACTTAATTAGAGAAATTACACAGCACAGTCAAGATTACACAGCTACAGTGAGGTGGATTTGTAAGCAAGCAAGAGCATTTGGATTTGAAATCCATTCCTTTTTTTTTTCTATCCTGTGTTGCATGATGCAAATGCAGTTTGAGTTGAGAGACTCTGCATGATGTCTGGAAATCAGTTACTACTATTATCCATATATTTTGTCCACACATTTGACTCATTCTTTTAACATTAAGAAACAATTGGATTTGGCCCATATTTAACTGAAAAGGTAAATTTCTTTTCTTCTGAGAACATTGTAAGAATCATATTTTGATTCTCAAGAGTTGATAGTATTTTTGTATCTGTGTGTGCTCCAAACAACCCTTTGGTTTTTTGAGGAGAGCTTCTACAGGGGAAATAGTTTCTTGCCAGAATGTCCCAGTCTCATCCAGTTCTTCTGCTAAAAGATCCTTTTGTACCTTATCTTGTTCAAGGTTTTATCTTTCTCTCTTCCAAGTCTTATGTTAGATTATCCTTGGTTTATACTGCTCCTCGGCTTCCTTCTCATTTGCTATATTACATTAAAAAAACTCATCGCATTCACTTTAGTTCCCTAGCTAAGGAAAATTTATAGGCCACCTATATAATGCTGTGTCCTGCAGATAACAATAAACACTATGAGAAGTAATGGGTTTTTTGCTTATTTTCTCTGGCAAGTCCTTAATGTTTTTGCTCAGTTGTCAAGTAGACTTCTATTCCAAAAAGGCTAATGATATTCCTAATTCAATTGGATTATTCCTTAATATTATTGTAGGTTAATAAAAATACACGTTCGTCATTTCGAACACTTTGCTCTGAATCCTTAGCTTGAGTACTTTTACTTTCCTTGAAACATACTGGATATGTTTATTAATATTTTTTATTTAATGAGTACTCCACATATACTAAACTATATATTGTGCATAAATAAGTATACTTGTGTTTGCAACTACTGGCTTCTATATCTTCTTCTAAGTTAAAGTGGTGAATATATCATTCCTCTTTTGATAGTCTTTATTAGTAGAAGTATGTCTTCCTGGGAAACTATAATATTCCATTTATATGACAGGGAAAAAGAATGTTTTGGTAATTTTAACAAAGAAGGATTGTTAATCTTCTTGTTTACCTGAAGGCATCTAAAGGATTAAAAATGAAGACCCAGAATCCAGCCATCAGAAAGTGTGTTTGAATGCTGTGGTTGATTGCTTTCCCAACAGCCAGTCCCTCTCCACCCTTCCAAGAGCCTGACAACCAGTGAGCAGGCTGGTTCTGCAGGATCTGCCTAAGGGGCCAGCTCCAGGGAGAAGCACTCAGCAAGCCTGCCTCCCTCACCACAGTGATTAGGTCAGCAGTTGGCTTGAGACTAAGGCAACTTTTCTGAGAAATACTGGCACTCAGATACTCATGTTGTCATCTCTGGCCATTGTTTAAATTCTTTCCTGGCTCTCTATAGCTCTTTGGAGAAAGTTCAAATCCTTTCCTTCAGCATACAAGGCTTTTGTAAGCCAACTTGTAGCTTATTTCTCTAGATTCATCACACACACACACACACACACACACACACACACACACACACACATACTCATAATCTATTGTGGGGTGTTATTTTACTAGATGAAATGTTTCAGGCTTTCATGCCTATAACTCTGGGGAATATGCTCCCAGCCCAGGGCAAATAACCTTTGAAGCCAAAATCAGTCAAAGGGAGAAATAAAGTGGGGGAAACTCATTTATTGCTTATAAGCAGTCATCCACTTCTGCTTGCCCATGTATCTCATGACCCAGTTGCAAAAGGGCCCGACCAAGGCTCTCCAGTCCAGGCGAATGTTTTCTCTCCACACCCTTTGCAATTATCTATTGATATGAAGATGGACTACTTCTCTCCATCCCTTGGAAATACCTTTTGATATGGAGATGCATTAAGGACAGGCAAAAGATTCTGGAAATATTGCAATTTTACCCACATGACTTGGCACATTGCAGTACACTGCCTGGAGCTCCACGCTTCCTCTTTCTCCCCAGGCCCTGAGGCTAGGTTTCTTCGTTTTTCTAGATATTGTCAAGTATCATCTCCTCTGAGAATATTTCTTGACAGACACAGTCAGAGTTTGATGTGATCATCTATGCCCCCATAGCTTAAGCTTCGTAATCTTTTCTGGTTTCCTTACATTGCACTGTAATTATTGATTTTATTATTTGTGCCTTGAGAACACTGTGATCTTCTAGAAAGCATGGCCTGTGTCCTAGTCACCAGAATAGAGTATAAGATGAGTACTTACTTTGGAGTCTGATGGACCTTCATTGCTCAGGGCTTTCCCTTATGTATAGCCATACACAAGTTCCTTTACTTTCCTAAGCATTAGCTTTATTTTAAATAGAGTTACTAATGTCTACTTTTTAAGGAGTGTTCCTATAAAAGAATAGCATATATATGTGGTGCCTGGTACATATTTCCTGTTACTATAAAGGATTCAATATATTTGTTGAATAAATGAGTAGCTGTTCATTACTAAAAGAAAGAAAGTTCGTAAGGAACTTAGATTTAATTCCCATTGAGATATAACTTCTACAACACTATTCTAGTACCTCTTAAAATGATGTCCTAAAGTTAACAATGGCCTATTAATGACATGAAAAAATATTTTCCTTCTTTTAAGTTTCTTTGTAAGAGATTAATTCCATAATTTTATCCCAAAATGTTCTTCTGTATGTAGGTCCTATGGTGCATTAACTATTTTTGTTCAGCTTTGGGTGATCTGCAAATTTGAATGGTATACTATCTCTTCTCTACCAAAGGCGTTAATAATTTTTAATGAAAATGAAGGATTTAGATTGTGGCAGCATACAGAACAAGAGCAGTTCTGTCTTTAAGGGACTGACCATCCTCTCCTTTCTGTTTGCTTCACTGCTGGGCTCTCTGGGTTCCTAGTGATACAGGCCAGGGACCTGGGACAAGCATCATGATTAATTTTCCAAACAAGCTGAGATATAAACAATATAATAAGAACATAAGGGATTCCATTTTAAGGCTAAAATTCTATTTTAAAAGCCAGGAAGTTAGAAGGTAAACCTAACATTATTTGGTAAACAGACAGCAACTCAACCCATCTTAAAACAAGGCAAATAGTCTTAACTGATATATTCCCAGAAAGAAGTCACTATCCTGGAGAGAAGCCACTGTCCTGGAGAATCACCAGATCAATAAATTTCTTGTGTTAAGTTTGTTTTGCAGAATTAGCTGGAGGACTGATAATAGAGAAAGGAGATATGGTGTCTCTCACTGGAGATAAGTATCTTGAGGCCACTTGACAAATCTATACCACCTGGTCCTTTGTCACATTCCTGAAAAATGCTTTAAAGAGGGAAGCCCCAACCTTTCATTGCATTTCCTTTCTGAGGTTGTCCACACTCTTTCTTTAAGTGCATAACTTTAACTAAAGTTTTCTCACTGCTCAGTTTAACTGCATTTTGTCTCTGCGCTTTTCCAGTGGAAAGCATCTTTGCTTCTTTGCTGTTTCATTCTATTTCCAAGTCTCCACTTAGTCTACACTTTACTTCTGATAAATAAGGAGGGGCTGCTGAGAGCTCAGATTTGGGCCTGTGCATTCCTGACACCTGGATGGGGCAGAAGGAACTGGAACTGCAGGAGCTTGCCTGAAAATCTCCCTCCTTTAGGATGTTTTCAGAATATAATCTCACTCCACTCCATGCTCCCCAAATCCTGGGTGGTGGAGGCTAGCCCCCATGCCATTCAGATCAGAGCAGACATGGCACCAGGAGCCCCTGGCCCCTGGCTTTAGGAGCAGGTGAGGGAGCCGTCCCTATGCGGAGAATTCAGCAAGCTCCTGCTCCCTCCCTCTGCTCTTTCCTGCCCTCACCAGTCTGCAAGGCCACGGCTGTTCATTGCTACTCTCACTCTAATGAATTCCTTCCTTACCTACACTCTTCTGACCTGCTCAAGAATTCTTTCTCCTTCAGAGTCAAGAATCCTCCCCGTCCAGGTTGAAGTTTCCTGGGTGCGCAGGGGGGGGACCTCCTGGCAGCCCAGCAACACCAGTGCAAATGTGTAGTTTCATATTCAGCCAGAGAGGTGGTGGGTTATGGGGGTGGCTGGCTGGAAGGCATTATATTCATATTTTTGACTTCCGATCTTCTGAGATTTCTTGCTTCTAGGATATGGTCCCTTAATATTCAATTTCTCTGCTCTGATTCCCTGGGCTTTATCTGTGCCACTTCAAAGTGTAAGGCTGTAGTTTTGTGTTGTCACAGTTGATGAGTTGAGAAGTGCTCCCAGGCTGAAGAGACATAAACATACAAGTCTTACTTAATGTAATAGGTATTTTCAGACAGAAACTCTTTTCCAGTTTCTCTTTACTGTGGTCATTTTCTATTGCCTTGTGATTTTTTAAAGAATATTTTCAAGTTTTATAATTATTATCTGATGGTTGAATTGCCTAACCTCTTTATGCCATCTTTATTAAAAATTTTATCGTGAGCCACTTCTTGGAAACAAATGTTAATCAAGTATTTTATGGAACTTTAGATTTTAAATCTGAATGATGACAAGGTTGTTGTAAGATTTTCAAAATGTATTCAGGTCCATATTTACAGATGTAAGGTTAGAATACCTTTACTAATATATGAAAGTTCTCTTTGTGTTTTATTCTTTGTCCAATGATAAAAATGCTTCAAATGACTAGATTTAAATATATCCTGGAGAGAGAGAAATATTTTAATAGTATTAAAATTTAAAAATTTATCTGTATTGGATAAAAATCTTCCACATATAGCTAAGACAAATGTAAATACTTCAGATTAAAAATGTAAAAAGAATTAGTTATAGTAGTGTCTCAATTACATACAATCATATGTCTGATTTTCTATTGCTCCATGATCCCTTATATGCCTTATAACATGATATTACAGCAATATAATGTTATTACTTCAAGAAGTGCTTGGGGCTACACAACATAATGAAGCATATTAATATTTCTGCTGTGAAATGTGTAAATATTGCATTAGTGGAATGATGAGTATGTACAAGTTCATGTCCTCGCTTAGCAGTATTTGTCACCAAAGCTGTAAGGTAATATAGATTCAGATGAATTTTCACCTTTCTTGTTATACTTTTAGTTATTTTTGAATGTTTTTACAATCAACTGTATTACTTAGGTGATCTTAAAAGTATTTTCCAAGTGTCTTATAACAATTTTTATATTGTCATTAGAACTTCAATGAAAAACATTTTGTTTTTAGATTTCACCATTTTAAAATTTAACTAAATACTGTTTAGGTAGGAGGTCAAGGTTACCAACAGATCATTTCCTTGTAGAGGACCTGCTTAAAGGAATGAATAAGGATAGTTAATTCATGGTTTGCACATCAAAGCAGCAGGTAAGCCCAGTGCCAGGGATCAGCTTTGCTCTATTTACTCATGTAGAACATTTATTTTATGAAAAGGTAGATGCTATTGATGTGTGTTTGAAAGAGATTTGGGCCTCTTGCCTGTCTTCAAGTCCTCTTCATTCTCTCCTTTTGCTAGTTGAGTCCATTTTCCCATGCACAGTACAAAAGTAAACATTCCTTTAGTCCTTAGTTGACTATAAATAACAAATTAAGTCTATAAATGAGGTTTGACAGTGCCTGTGAACACACATTTCCTCATTTCCATAAACTTTTGCTGGGAAATAATAAGCTTCCATTCCCCCTTCCTTGTTCTACTTACTATTCTAGTAAATTCCTCAGTGCCCTTCTTGATTTTCATTCTTTTCTATTTCTCTGAATAATTCATCTACATTCTTTTGAGGTTGGTAAGGGCCTTATACATGAAGGAAATAGGCAGGGTTAGGAAGGGGACAAAAAATCAGAGTGCAGAATTTTTTGCCAGGAGGTTCTGGTACTCCTGAAAAAGAGGAAGGGTGTGGCTATCTTCAGATATAAGTAAACCTATATGTAAGTTTGGTATTCTGTTTGTATTCGATAAATAGTTAATATTATGAAACTGTAAAGTTTAAGAATTATAGAAAACACATTATTTTCTGCTCTGCTTGCTAAGTAGCCACTTACAGGGAAATAGAAGAATATGACTTTCTTTTCAGAAGCTTAGTAGTTCTGTTAGATGTTAAATATAAGATATTTTATCTTATAAATCAGTTTGGATTTCTATGATTGTATCTCTTGCTACATTACTCACAGTAACATTTGCATATGTACACACATACACACACGTGCTATTTTTCTGGAAAATAGAACTTTCAACAATGAGCAGAGAATGGGAAAATTGCATGCCTATATTCTTTCATTCTGCCTTGTATAGGAAATTAGGGGAAGCAGAGTCTGTCATTTACAGCTAGCCTAATGGTTGTTAATAATCTTCAAGAAACAGGAGATTGTTGACAGGTGCTATGAGAAGGTGAGGCTTGAATTAATCATTTTATTATGTAAGATAGATATGACAGTTACTCATTATTTTATATCTTGTCATAAAATTTTAATGAAATCTAAATGTACACACGTTGCCTGTCTTATCATAAAGTTGAATTTCTAAAACTGTTTGTCGAGCAAGATAAGAAGTTTTCTTTGTAATAACAAAAGATTTGCTTTGCTAGTTACAAAGACTGTTGATTTGTAATCTTGAGGCTACAATAATTTGCTATGAAAAAACACCCTACATTTTTAAAAAAGCTTTTCAGAGCCAAGAATATACAATGAGAAAAGGATAGTCTCTTCAATATATAGTGTTGGGAAAACTGGACAGCCACATGCAAAAGAATGAAACTGCATCCATATCTTGCACCATATATAAAAATCAATGGATTAAAGGCTTGAATGTAAGATTTGCAACTATAAAACTGCTAGAAGAAAACCTCCTGGGTAAACTTGACATCTACTCTGACAACGATTTTTGGATTTAACACCAAAAGCAAAGGCAACCAAAGGAAAACAAAACAAGCAAAACTACATCAAACTAAAAAATTTCTGAGCAGCAAAGGAAACCATAGACAAAATGAAAAACAACCTACAGATGGGAGGAAATTTTTGCAAATCATATATCTGGTAAGGGGTTAACATCCAAATATATAAATAATTCATACAACTCTATAGCTGAAAACAAACATTCCAGTTCAAAAAGTGGGCACAAGAACTGAATAGTCATATTTCTAAAGAAGGTATATAAATGGCCAACACAGACATGAAAAAGTGCTCAAGATCATTAATCATCAGGGAAAAGCCAATCAAAACAACAATGAGATATCACTTTGTTCCTGTTAAAATGGCTGTCATCCAAAAGGCAAAAGACAAGAAATGTTGGTGAGGATGTGAATGAAAGGAAACCTTTGTGTACTGTTGGTGGGCTGTAAGTTGGTGCAGCTACTATGGAAAACAGTATGGTTTCCTCAAAATTAAAAGCAGAACTACCCTATGGTCCAGCAATTCTCCTTCTGAGTATATTTCCAAAGGAAATGGAATCAGGATCTCTCTGAAAGATATATCTGCATCTTAATGTGTATTGTAGCATTATTTACAATACACAAGCTTTGGAAACAACCTAAGGGTCCATCAATGGATGAATGGATAAAGAAGATGTGTCACACACACACACACACACATTCCGGAATATTATTCAACAATGAGAAAGAAGGAAATCCTATCATTTGTGACAACATAGATGGAACTTGAGGGCATTATGCTAAATGAATTATGCCAGACAGAGAAAGACAAATAATGCATAGCATCACTTATGTGTGGTATCTAAAAAAAGTTTAACTCATAGAAACAGAAAGTGGAAAAGTGATTGCTAGGGACTGGGAGGTTAGGGAAATATGAGGTTGGTAAAAGGTATAAACTTTCAGCTATTAGATGGGTGCTATAGATGAGGATCTAATGTAAATCATGATAACTATAGTTGATTACACTGTATTATATAACTGAAGTTTTATAAGAGAGTAGAACTCAAATGTTCTCACCAAAAATAATCAGAAAAGGAGGTATGGATGTGTTAATTAACTAGATGTTGGGAATCCTATCACAATGTATACATTTACAAAATCACCATGACACACACTTTAAATATCTTGCCATTTTATTTGTCAGTATATGTACATAAAGCTGAAAAATTTTAAAGTGGAAAAAGAAAACACTAAACAAATAAGAGTTTAACATAAAACATTATATCATTCAAATTTATAAGCTTCTCCAGTTTTCTTTTATTCATTATGAGTGGGCTGTAATTAGTCATTAATGACATCACTAATGTAGTTCTAATTATCTTAACTAGTTAACAAAGAGTGTGCTTATCTTCATAAAATTAAAATGTCACAATAACAGATTAAAACCAATGCAGAATCTCACATTGGACTCCCCAGAGCTTGAATGCCTGTCTGAGAGGATTTGAGGCACTATTTAGCTTATTTTACTCACTGACATGAGAACATAGTTCTTCCTATCACCTGATTACGGTGTGTCTCTTGGATGGAATATATGTTTCTACTCATTTCATATGAAATTCACTGATGATTTACTTTTTTTTAAGAATCCTGGAATTTGTTTTTTATTAATGTGTCGTTGATATACAATCTTATAAAGGTTTCACATGAGCAATATTGTGGTTACTACATTCATCCATATTATCAAGTCTCCTCCACACTTACTGCAGTCACTGTGCATTAGTGCATTATATGTGCTGATCATACTATCCCTTAATCCTCTGCTGAAATTCACTGATTCTTATACTAACAACTCTAATTTAGGAGACAGAAACAATTTAGCTACAAAGATAATACAATCTGTTCCCACAAAAGCGTGCATAGCTGAGAGGACTGATTAGTTATCTTCCTCAGTAGTGTAATGGGCAATTGTGGGTTCAGGGTTTGGCTGATCAGCTAGACTCAACAGTCCACTGTAACTTGTTTGCCTCATTAGAATTGCCTAAATTCTAGGTAACTTTTCATAGTAAATATGTTAAAGTATGAATTCCAAAGGCTAACAATATGGTTTGCATTCAAATATATTGAAAGAATATGTCAGATTGTTATTCAATTTATTAATAAAGAAACTAATAGGGTGGTCAAGCTGACTCAGAAGAAAATTTGTTGAATAGATTACATATAGTCACTAAGATAAAACAATGTTGGAATATGATTGCTAGATAAACTACAAAACTGGTTTATAGCCAGCACGACAATAAAATTATAACCTTTATTGTTACCTTTTGTATTAGACAGAAATTATTTGCATCTCTAGCAGCCAAAATCTTTTACAATTTGTAAAAAATCTGCAACTCTAGATTTATGTGGTTTTGACCTGATCAGTAGTAATCAGTAAGCCAACCAGTGGTACATTGGATGACTAATAAATACTTGGTTGGGCCCATTGGACAATACATCATTATATTCAAAGCATCAATTTAACAAAATTTTAAGTTTCAGATACTATTTAATTAACAATATAGTTTCTTATAAACTGTAACCCCCATTTTCAAATATTATAGAGGCAGAACCACATTCCCCAGAGAACCACCAAACCCTGAGTTTCTGTGGTATAGCTGTAGACTGATAGATGATTGTCTGTATCTTCAAATAACCTTTCAAAAAGATTGACATGGTCCTTAATTTTGGACTTATTTATTTTACATTAGAAACAAGTAGGGTTATAGATAATTGTTTAAATTTAGTTTAATTTTGTACTTTGCAACTTGAGTAGTTTAAGGATACTGGAATAGTTTGCTGAGGCCTGGATTACAATGTCAGATGGTAAAGTTCAAGGAATGCTCTGTCTATCTGAAAATAGATCATGTTCTGGGAATCACACCAGAAAGACAGAACACCAAGGTTAAAAGGAATATAGGTAAAGGACAGACAGTGTTATACTTCCACTGCAAGTATGTGTGTTTCTAGCTATTTGTTCAGCTTATAAACTGGGTAAGTCCATAGTGCATGCGTTAGTATTATATTCAGAAACTATGAGAGTTTTAAAAATGAGTGCATATAATTATGGGTTATTTTTTAAAGTAATTTTACAATAAGCTTACTATGGCTGTGGTTTGAAGATGTAAAATCATAATGAATTGGGTTTGGCACTTTCCCAAACATTGGGAGACTAGCAAATCAGAAGCAATGAGCATCGTAGTCTGTACATCAGGGAAGTTGTGTAGCAGTGATTCTTCAGGGACTGCTAGAAGAAACCCAAACCAGATAGAGCAGATCTGGCCAATGGCTCCGAGATTATGGTTTCCTATGGGGTCAAGCATCTCTTTTGGAAAGAGTCAAACAATCTCAGTTAATCTTAGATCATTTCTACAGGTCATGGAATGATTTTCTAAGGAATTGAGTCTCCCCCAATATGTGAGGTTAAAATTACATACTCAGAAAGTTCCCTGGTCTGGGAACATATAAAGGTTATCCAACAGAGAAGAAATGATTTAGAACTGTCTCACTTATTTGGCTCTTATTAACTAAAGTGAGCTAAAGTCAGTTCCTTTAGAATTTACAGGTTACTTTGTCTCTACTAATGCTTATGGGTTATTAGTACTCACTGGAAGTAGTTGACAAGTATTTAAAGATATTTCACCATGGACAGGATTTTAAAGCTTACCTTATTTGCTTTAATTTACTTTTGAGTTCCCCAAATGCTCAACTAATTAGAGAATTTTGGGTTACTACTTTTTAAAAATTAGGACCAGAACCTTCTCTTTTTACATAATCACTTTTATTTATCAGTTAGTTTTATCAGTTACTATTTATTGACTTTATTGACTGTCTACTATGTGATTGGCACTGAGCCAGGTATTTCAAAATTATTTAGACATACAGTTCCTATTCACAAAAACACAGAATTTAATGTCAGATATTAGGTATTCATGTTTACCTAGATGAGATAAGCATATGAGAGTGAAAGAAAATTTTCTAAATTCATTTAAAGGAGATAAATTTTGATTGAAAGGATTAACCAGGGTAGGTGTCAAAGATGAAGTGTCATTAAAGTGTGTCCTTAAGCCATGGGGCAATTTTAACAAGTTGCAAGGGAACTTGGCTTTCTAAGAAGAGGGAAGATTATGAGAAAACCATTGTAGTGGGGAAGAGAAATTGTATTCAAGAAATGATGTCAAACAGATGAGCTGAAATAGATGACATATATATAAGAGGTAGAAGATAAGACCAGAAAGAAAGATTGAGACCACATTTTTGGGCTGATTTGAAACACCATGTTGTGGCACTTGTTAAGTTGGCAATAAACTTAGAGCAGGTGAAGTGTTTTGAGCAAGAAAATACTATGTTTATCAACACTTTTCTTCTGCATTTTTAAGGAAAGATTACACGTGATCATTTGAAGTTGGTTTAAGAAGTATAGACTGGAAATAAGGAGTAAAATTAGGAGGCTGTTGTAATAGTAGAGATAAGATCAAAGGAGAGCTTCAAGACTGTGTGAGGGAATGAAGATTAACTTGGCTATTGAGAGCAAAGGGAAATTAAGTAGCAATACTTTTAGGAAGGAGTCTGCACATTCTACATGTTGAATTTGAAGTCTTTGAGCAGAAAGTGATCATAGGGATGACCCAAGCCAAACGCTGGGTTGTGGAGGACAGAAATTCAAGGACGGTCTTCCTTTAGGCTGTGATCCTTCATTTGGGAGCTCAAAGATGAGCTGTTCGGAAGGAGAGTGATAGGATGGTAGCTTAAGATTATCACAATATATTTTTCAAGAATTATTATTATTGTTTTTAGGTGGAAGAATCCGTCATGGGGGCCATTACTTCACTTATAAAGACCTTTGAGCAATCAGATTCTGCTTTTTTCCAGACTGGAACATTATGAGTCCTGTCTTGGGGCCCCCAGTCACATATATTCACATAATTATTAGCTAGTGAAAACTGGCCAGAGAATCACACTTGGAAATTGATATAAGGAGCAAAAAATTTTTGCTTAACGATGTAACATGCCCAAGACAATCATGCCAGCAGCTGGTGGAGCTGAGGTTTGTGTAATGGACTTCATGCTACCAAGGCTTTAGCTCCTTCATGAGCCTACAGCGGTCGTCCACTGTTTATTGTTCATTAGCCAAATGTATTAGTTCACATTGATCATTAGTCTCTTCATTAGCCTCATTCTCAATACACATTTGATATGAAACAGATAAGTAGTACCTATCCCAAATTAAGCTAATTTGCTTCTGACTACATTTAATGAGTATAATTCACATGCATACCTTTTGCTTGTGCAAAACATAACTAATATGGATCTTTTAGGAAAAGCTCGACTCATTCATAGCACAGACATTCAGCAACCCCCATGCTCTATTAAAACTGTAATTGTCATTTGATAAGTACAAGGACTCTTTCAAAAAGCAGCTGACAAGCAACAAGATGAATGATCCTGAAGCACCAACATAAAGGAGCACAGGTAGGTGACAAATCCTTCCCTTTCTTTGAGTAATTAAGGCAAAGGCTCATTTTTCAAATATGACAGGATTGCTTAAATAGCTAGCATTTATTTTGGGGTATTCGGGATGTCAACTATGAGAAAGCGAAGGGAAAAAGCCAGTTTATTTTTGAGTACACTCTCTTCAAAAAGGAAAGATGCTTCCTAATTGGGTAGATGGAGCGATTTGTTCCTCATTAAGGAAATGAAACAAGTAAAACATTACAATATTTTTTACAGATAACAGGTGCTTTAGAAAAGATGTTGCCAAAAATAACTCTAAAAATGATGACATCATTTAAATCTCTTCTTCTCTGAGCTAGATCACTGCAAAACCAAGAATATTTCAAGTGTATAAAGGAAACTAAATAAAACTTAGAGAAAATTCTTTTTATTTTTTGAAATTCAACAATAGTGCTATCATTTCTCTGTCCATTTCGATAATCATACATTGAATTTTTCACTAAGTTATATACTCACCTCAAATTTTGGAATTTGTACAACTTTAAATAAAATGACAGTTATTTTGTGTACTTTTTATCCTATTGAATTAAAGAAGCTGTACACTAACCCGTGCTACTGTTATTACAACGTCTTTAATTTGACAATAATCCCTTCAGAGATGTGAGCTGAAATCTCTAAAACTGAAGAATCTTATAAAATCACACCTCTGGATTCCTGATTCCTAAAATTAAAAAAAGGGATATCTCAAATTGCACGTAGCTGAATAAAGCCAAAAATTCATCCTTTGGCAGATGAGAATGATGATATTTTTCCAACAATGTTATTTACTGCCTATGTCTTTTATACCCCAAACATTTTTCCTTATCTAACTTTAATTGGAAGACTTTGTTATAAATAGAATGCATGAAAAATAGAGAATAAGCAAAACATCTATTTCATGCCCATCCTCTTCTATTCAATTAATGGTTACATGAAATAGTAACTATTGAATACCATATAGAGAGCCACAGGATTAGTTTAAAAACTGTTTCATGGAGGTGGGAAGCAGGAAGTGATGGAAAGTCGCAACTCCAAAATCCACCCCACCTCATATGGACTTAAGATATACCAACAACCATGTATTTATGTGTGATCATACACACTTGGGACACAATGGATTTGGAAAGATTATTTGGAGTCTCCAGGGAGAAGGGAGCACATCAGGATATTTTTAGCAGTCAAGGGTAAAGGATAATAATTAGATTTTTACAAATATGAAATTAGGGACATACTTCACCTTAATTTTCAAAATCACCTTAGAGGGAAAAGCAGGATTCACAGCTGAGTGTATATGGAGACAAGGTGGGTGACTGTCAGCTCGGCAGTTTCCTGACCTTCTAAATCTTTCCATGATGAATTGGTTCCTCCTAACTGGGTTTAATGAGAAAAACAAGCATTTACTTTCAACAGGTTAAACAAGGCTTAAAAATGCAGAGGAGACCTGACAAGAAACTGATTTAAATCAGGATGGGACTCAGGTGAGGTCTGTTTGTTTTTTCGAAAGTTGGTTTTAATGGAGATTGACTGAGATGCAGAATATGTGTGGAGCTGCATCGAGTAGTGGGAAGAGCTACGTCTACACCTAGCAGAGGTGACTTATGTGTGACACAGTCTCCACCAGGCCTCACAATATTACCTACCTCAGATTATTACCTCCCTCACTTTATTACCTACCACCATTACCTGTCCAACTCTACCATGGCCTGGACTGATATATGGGATATATTTGTAAGGCTAAAATTCTTTCAGAAAATTTGCTAAAGGAAAAGAAGCATAAGAAGTATCTATTGTTATAAAATACTGGCATTATGATTTGAAAGTCAAACCTCTCTAGCACAGGGAACTAAATGATATTATTTGTCAAATACTGAAAATTTATGGAAAAATACATTTTTATGGTCATAGAAATGATGGAGCTGCTCGGTCCTTTATATTAGATACCACCCAGCCGTGGACTATTGCATTTAAATTCTACAGTTTGTGGATGGCATTCTGAAATTCTATGACTGCCTTGGAATCTTGAATTCTCTCTTTGAAAAAGCTGTTCTGGATTCACCTACTCTGGCTGGTGGCTAAGATACTAGTTGTTTCTTTCTTCCTTGAAAGTTATATTGTTGCTGTTCAGGCAGTCACATGATGAGTCAAAGTATCATTTTCAAAAGTTAAAAAGTAAACATGACTGTCATAGAAGTAAAAAATTACTGTGTGGGATTTTGGCATGGACTATAAATGAGGGATCTGGCAGGACTATAAAGCTGGTTCAAAGAATATTTGAAGAACTGGGTACGTGTAGGCATTTAAAAAAGTAAAGGGGGTGTTAAAAAATAATATTGTTATTCTATAGGACATTCTAATTCCTGTATTTTTTAGGTTAATATCCCATAGGACAATAAAACCATAACCTTAGGAGTTTTCTTTTCTACCTAGATATAACACTTTCATTTTTACTGACAAAAATCTATAATTAAATAATAAAGATCGTCTAGAACTTTAATCAGTTGTAGATTGCAAGTCACACAGAATAACATTTCCTTAGAAATTAAATTACCCTTGGGACAATCTTAAAATACTTCATGACTGTTGCCTTTCCTTCAGCTTATTTACAAGTTATGGCTACTTTACAGAACTATGTTTTTATGTAAAAGAAAGTAAAAATAAATTTAAAAAAGAATCAGCTAAAGTGCTATTAGGGTGTGTTAGGTCATAGAGTGTGAGTTCATCCCTACAAACTAAATCTTATCTACTAAGGTTCCTGGGTTGGCAGTATCCAGACACATGGGAAATTTCAAATTGACTACCCCATTTATTTGAAGACTGTGGATAATATTAGTGTGGATTAAAATCTATAATTCATAGGATTTGTGGAATTGTTGAAAAATAGCTCACACATAAATTTATCTCAAAAAATTATATACTTCTACGTGCCATTTTTTTCCACAGATTTATTCTTTTTCAGTTGACAGCAAAGTGGTTAGGATGACTACGGCTATAATAATAGTGTATTAATTAAGAGGGAACACTCTGATATACTTTATTGTTAGAAGTTTCACTGAGTTTTATTCATCTATTCAACATATATTTAATCACTATAAAGGGCAGGATGCTTGTTATACAGAAGAAACAAAAACGAACTTATTCGAAAAATAAATAAATAGTGATTGAGTCCTTCTTACTGGGTGCCAACCCTCTTCTAGAGACTGCGTATAACACAGTGGACGAAAGAGAAAAATACCTTTGCCTATAAATCAACACAGTGTATCTAGAATAAGGAGACTAACAGTAACATAAAATAGATGTGCAAAGTCAGTACGTTAGATGAAGATGAAGGGAGGGCAAATTAAAGCATCTGGCTCTGTTTTACATGCTTGACTGCTGACAGCTTTCAAGCCCCATCCCGACCCTCTCTTCCATGCCCCACACCTGAGCAAGCCAATCTGAAAACCTGGGTGTTCCCTCCTTTGTCACTTACAGAAATTAAAACCATGCCAGCCCCTGTCCTGCCTCCCTGGAGGAATGCTCTCTCAAGCTTTGCCTCTTAACCACTGAATGAAACCCCAAACCCGTCCCTTGCCTGTTCTCATGATGTGTTCAGCCTGCTGAGCACCCTGGCCCTGCTCTCCTTGGAAACCTCATTCTGAGGGTAATAAATCTGTTCTATCCTTATGGTGTGTGCGTGGCACCATCAGTCTCGACATTGGAACAAATTGTCTGTGTGTGTGTGTGTGTGTGTGTGTGTGTGATCCCAATTCTTCTGGGAGAAGGGCTATAAAAGACGTCACTAAAAGGAGCCATTTTAGTGAAAATCCACAGGAAGCAAGGGTGTGAGTCATGTGGAATCTCAGAGACTATTCCAGGATGAGAGGCTTGAGTGTGCAAATGCCTGGAGACAAAGCCATGCTGCAAATTCAAGAAACAAGAAGCCAGTGATGTTGAAGTGGAGAGACAAAAGGGGAAAGTAGAGTAAATGTGCCCAGAAAAGTCTGGCTGGAGGGGCAGGTCAGGTGACATTGAATGGGCCACTGCTGGATTGTCTGGGCTCCTCTGCGGTACAAGACCCCAAAGAAAGTCTGAGCAGCCCTAAGGTTACAGAAGATGTGAATAGTTGGACCTTCACTGTAACAGAATCACTCCACTGCTGTTTTCAGTATAGACAAAAGTTGTGGCTTGCATGAGTGTGAAACACTTGGCAGGCAAGAAATGATAACAAGGTTAGACCTGGCCGGTGCCAGGAGAAGTGGTAAGAGGTGGTCAGATTCTCTTCCACAGGTGAACTGGCAGATTGGGTGGGAGTATGAATGAGGGAAGTCAAGAATGCCTACAAGGTTTATGTCCTACCCAAGTGGAAGACCAGGTTGGGCACCGCGTGCCTTATAACAGGGAAGGGTAGGGAGGGCAGGTGCAATACCAAAAGCAGACTTTGGGGGGAGTGATCAATGTGGCAAGGTAATGAGGAAGGATGCTGTAAAATGTGCACACAAAAAGGAAAACATTTCAAGTTTAATTATTCAAGATGAGAGAGGAAGATGGAAAAGAGAGGAGGTGCCATCCAGCCCTTCCCAGTTTCTCATGAGCATTCCCCGTGGCCTGAACTGCTTTACCCACTCCTGGCTTTAAGAAAATTTTGCCCATAAAGCACAACCGGTTCTTTCCCTTCTGTTAAGGCCACCACCTACCCCAAAATTTGAGGAACAGAGATTTCTGCTGACCTGCCAATCCTCAGTAAACACTGTTGTCTGGTGAAGTGCTGATCAAAATATACAGGCATAAATTAATTTGTGAATTTAAGAAAGGCTTGAAGGACATTTAAAATTGCTGAATTATTCCCAGTGAAATATCAGAGATATAATCACCATATTATGTGAAATAAGCCCCAATCATTAAAAAAAATAATCAATCACTCTGAGTATGGAATTTCTGAGCTGGAATTTGACTTTTCAATTGGGTATGATGACATCTTGTAGACACAGCTTAAGTTCTACAGAGGATGAATCAGAGTCCATAGTAATTACCACCTTAACCCCTAACTACTGAACTAAAGGACTATTAATGTGGTTTTTGTTATTTAAAATCTCTATGTTTGTTTTAGTCATTAGACCCACAGCAAATTATATTAATTATCAAGGGGCTCTAATTCCCTAGATTGTGTGGGTACTCAAGAGATTTTTAATCATTTTCCCCTATCAACCGCAGATTCCTCTGCTTGTTGCATAAAATCAGTCAATGGATTTATTTAGAGTCTAGATATTGACTTTTTTGTTAATGTCCACATTAGTTCCTTAATCACTGTCATCTGCTTATAGTGATGATGAAAATGTTCTGTAATTAGTGTGATGGTTGCACAACTCTGAATATACTAAAAATCTACTAAATTGTACAGTCTAGAGGATGAAGTTTTTTTTTTTAGGTGAGTTATATCTCAAAGATAGTTATGTGCATTAAAATAAATCCTACTCTTACAGACCCTAATATCCTACTGACAGCCTTTCAAGAAAATGTCTGGATGGCCTGGATTCTATCTAAGTAAGGCCTTCTCAAATGCTGTGAGCATGTGGGAATTATCAGGCCATTCTGAAGGATGACTCTCATCATGTTAAGCATTAATGCTGGCTGCTCACTTTCTTTTCTACCCTTAGGGTCATAAATAGCTAATAGGTGTTCAAATATTGTCCTGATAGTAGAGTGATGGTATGATTTACAAGTTTTGATCTCATGGTAGGATAATAAGTGCCTAACTTAAAGAGCTATCCAAAAATGAATTATGCCAATACTATAATGTCCCACGAATGTGGTAATGCTATTCTGCCATTAAACTGAAAACAGAATAAAGAAGGTTTTAGTTGTTTATTTAAGGTCACATAACAATTTGATAGTGGAAGATCCATGGATCTTTGTACCATCTTTTTCATGTATATTGGTGGCCTGATATAAGTCCATTTTATTAAAAAGAAATCAAGTCAATTACCAGGATATTTCCACGAAGTTATTGATAGACTAGGTTTATAAATCTATAGCTCATAGGCCAGATGTGTGTTTGGTGGTTTTCATTTGTGCCTTAGAAGTCTATGAACATAAGAAGGCATTATATTAGGTTTCTTAATTCAAGCTGCTTAATACCCATTTCTACTATCTAACCATTGCAACGAATTTGTTAATTTTCCATGTAATCCTCAGCCACAGGGCTTCAGTTTGAGAACTTAAAGCCAAATTATCTCTAGGCCTGTTTATGACACCAAAAAATGACAATAACAGCCCATTTCCAAGTTTTCCTGCCAGCACTCCTCTTAAAATAACTGTTGTGATTGACTACAATAGCTAATTTAAGTTCTTGTAAGAGTAGCTTTGCTTTATTCTACATTTGGTAAGATTTGGGGGAATTTAACATTGTTTCCCAAATATTTTGGTTTCCTCCCTGCAGTTCCCCATCCTCATGGAAAGACTTTACACCATTATTCTCTTGAACTGCAGAGTGGCCATGTGAACTTGCTTTGTCTAAAGACTTTTGGACAAAAGTGATCTAAATGTCATCATTCTGAGTATGATTAGCCATATCTCTCTCTTACAACCATGGGTAATTTCCAAGTTATTGAAAATTTTTCCTTCTGACATTGAACTTCTCTTATTTCCCTATGACAAAATCCCTGTCCTGTTTGATTTCTGTCAGTTAAGAGGGCATCTCTGAGTTATTTATCTGTCAGCTCACTCTTCATGCCCTCAACTGCTGAAGGCCAGCTTCATCTTGGAATTTTCCAAGAAGAGCAAGAAGATGCAAACACAGTCCTTTGAATACAAAGAAGACATGTCTGAGAAGTAGAACGTCCACACTGCCAACTAGTTAATTTTTGGCTGCAACTGGATCCCATTTTCACCCCTTCCTATTGGTTAGTGGGAGGTAAGCATCATTCCCGAGGCATTTCCACATCTGCCCCATCAGTCTTGCCCCTCCTGACCTCTTGCTTCTCAGGGTGCACAAACGGTGTCAGTATATCCACAAATGCCAGCTCATGGCTGTTGTTGACTATCAGTTTTCCTACAGGCTCCTAAGTTTTCATTCTTATTAAGCAGCTGTTGTACCATGCTCTGAGATACAAGGAGCTATGAGTGGAGATACCACTTCGCCCAGCCTACCAGGTTCTTGCCCACCCATATCAGAACAGGGTGCCATTGTTTCCTTTTCTCAACTCCTTCTGCAGCTACTACAGGGAGTCGACCTGCTTTCCCAGATGCTAGTCCAGACACATCCTTTTCCCTTTTTGTGTTAATTTGATATCTCTTTTGTTCAGTCTCATGCTAGTGAGTTCAGTTCTCTTGCAGGACAACTAACAATCCTAGGAGTCAGCTAAGCAGTCTGCATGGCTGTCATCTCTGAGCCTGATGCCAGAGGCTGAAGCCCAGGAAGGGAAGATGGAGGGAAGGTGGGAGGAGGAAGAACAAGGCAATCTCCACAGCATAAGCCATAGTCCACGAGAGGGGATGGAAACCTGTATGTTTTTGCTTCTGACCTAGGTGGGATGTGTATCCTGTAGAAGCCGTGGCTCCCTGTCATACAGCCCGACATACATGTTTGGTCCAGGAGTCAGAGAAGCCACAGAAGGACCCAGGGGCAGGTGAAGCAGGCACAGTCCCTCTTCTGCAGAACCAGTGATGCATCAACAGCCAGGAACACAGCCTCTGTGCTGGAAGTGGCTGCTCCTTTGCTTCCATACTCCAAATTTTGCACCCGCCGCTCTCTTCTGGTCTGCTCTAACAGAAACCTATAGGGCCAGTTAGTGGTTAATCAGAAGACATTCAGCTGTAAAATGTAACCTCTATCATCCTGAGGCTTTGAGTCTGCGTAACTTGGAAAATGGAAGTTATCTATAAGAAGAAGGAAGATGAGGGACTGTGGCTTAAGGATTGGTAAATGTTGTCTAGAACCAAGTACAGCGGATCCTTGACCCTTTGTAGGGGTTAGGGGAAATGACCCCTGGTGCAGTCAAAAACATAAATATAACTTTTGACTCCCCCAAATCGTTACCACTAATAACCTACTGTTGATTGTAAGCCTTACCAGTAATAGTTAATTAACACTTGTTTTGTTTGTTGTATGTATTATATATTATATCCTTAGAATACAGTAAAATAGAGAAAAGAAAACGTTTTTTCAAATTGTTGCAAATCTCCAAAAATTTTCCAATATATTTATTGTAAAAAATCTGCATATAACTGGATCCAGGCTGTTCAAACCAGAGTTGCTCCAGGTCAGCTGCTTATTGCAATTCAGTTGCTATTAACCTTGACTAACTCTTCTGGGAAAATAAACTGAAAAATTTACTGAGCATACACTATATTCCAGAAAGTACCTAAAATATCTTACCTTTACAAAACCTTCTATTAGAAAGGTACCGTTTCTCTTGATTTTACCTATAAACATACCATCAGAGTTAAGAAACTTAATGACGGTCATATAGCAAAAAGCTGGCCGAGCCGGGCTTGGAAGCCAGGCAGATCTACACAGAAATCCATGAGCTTTGCCGCATCTGCTGTAGTAGCTGGAACTGCCACCTGAATGGTCATCGTGGAAATCAAACAGACTTGATTGTAATGGTTTTTAAAAAGATTTTGCAAGTTTTAGAGCCTAAGAATATCTAGGATAAAGGTGGGGGTGAAAGTTTTATGTTATTTATAATAGCATTGCTGGAAGTTTTATCCTCATCATTCACTGAAGTTTGTTTGTTTTCTAGATGGTCACTAGTGAATAGTATTTTGCTAAGTAAAAAAAAAAAAAAAGAAAACAGTACTGACAAGCTAACAGAAAAATGTGAAATAAACTTTGTAAGAACAGAGTGAAAACATGCTCTTCAAACCTTACCTTAAAAAATTCCTTCTTATATAATAAATATCAGATTATTTGGTCAATATTGTCTTTATCATCGGGAGAAATTATAAACTCATAATTTAGGCTTCTGGTTCTGTATTAATTTTGTTTTTCTGCATAACAAATTACCATAAATGAACATCTTAAAAACACATACACGTTGATTATTATCCACTTTCCATAGGTCAAATATCCAGACTGGCTTTGATCCATTGTTTTAGAGTCTCACAAGACCTGGATCAAGAAGTCGGACAGAATAAAGTCTAATCTAGAGGCTGTAGGAAAAAAATCTGCTTCCAGGAGCACTCAGGTTGTTGGGCAGAATTGAAATCCTTGAAGTTATAGGGCCCCATTTCCTTGCTGGTTGTCCAGCCAGGAGGTGTCTGTTTCTAGAGACCACCAACTCGTCCTTTCCAAGGCCTCTCCATCTGGCTCATAAGAGTCTATGTGCTTCCAGCCTTTCTGAATTCCCCCTGTGCCCAGAGAAATCTTTGCTTTTCAAGAATGAGTATGAATAGATTAGGCCCCCTGGGGTAATTTGTTTGTCATGTAAGGCAACGTGATCAGAAGGGTAACACCAGGCCTAAATGTCATGCGTGTCATCTTAAAACTCCATTTACCCCAGGTTTTATAATCTATGACCAGATAGAAGGATTCAGTTAAGTAGGTTGGAACAAATTAATATATGTACTTAATGAGCTTATTAAGTAAAAGATAGCAGTTAAAAATTGCACTTAATGCGACCATTAAGTGAAAATTTATCAACTCTCCTCAAGAAGCTTACCAGAATGCATGACCTACTTTTTGTAATTTGGTCAGGCACAAAAATGAGTCATTCTTAATTCAGGAAGGTTAAAAAGCTTTCCAAGTGAACTTTGTTAACGTTTCGTGGAATACACATCTGTAAAACTTTGGCTTCACATCTTGCCCTGGTTTGCCTCTTAATAGGGCTTTCCTAATATTCTTGATGTACTTGAACTTGATATTGAACCATATTGTTTCCTTAAATACATACCACAAACAGATAATATTGGTGGAAAGTCATGGGTAGAAGGTGGTTAAGACAGAATGTCATGATATATACTTCTTTCTAAAATTCAGATGTGAAGAAGGTTGGAACTCAGAGGGTAAAGAGTCAGGGAGTTAGAATCCAGAGAAAGGGTATATACGATGCTTCAGTGAAAAGGGATGCCAGCTACTAGGGATAATACAGTGTCTCTTTTCCTTCCTATATGTACACTTTCCTCATCGAGCATGTTTCCATGCTGGCCGCAACCATCTGAAGGTGAAGAGCCAATGACATTTGTCATTCAATAGAGGATAGAATAGGCAAAACATTTCACCAAAAACTGGGGTTCCATAGCCAACCCAATGTAAGAAGTTCTCACATCCCATTTTTTTTTATCTGATTCTCATCCTTGAACCTGATTAGCTAGTTACATTCCCATAGCTCAGTAAGGAGTGTGGGACCATGAACCCAGCGAGCATCTTCAGCAGCAAGGCATTCACCTTGACCTTGTAGGCAGTACACTTCAGTACCTACCTGGTCCTCTCAAGAGCTCTTAGGTTGTTCTCTCAATTACCCCAACAAAGTGGTTCCACTGAATAATTCCCTCAGATTCATACTGGACTTGGCTCTACTAAAACTGATTTTATTGGTTTTATTTGATCTTAATCTTTCATTGTCTCCCAGTCTTTCTTGACTTATCTTCCTTCAGGTTCCTCCTACCTCCCCTGCAAATGATTATTATTTTCTACTTCTTTAATGTGTACCTTCATTTCATTGATGGTAATTCATTTATCAAGTTGTGCCACACCCTGTCTTTTTTGATCATCAAGATTTCTTGTTATACTTAGAGGCACATGTGGTGCATCTAATTAGGAAACATTCCTTGCTCTATAATTACGGAAAGGAAAATAGTGAGGTAATTCCTTCCATAGGCAAACCTACAGATAACTCTTCATCTTAAAAGGAGTATTCTAAAATGTTTTTCTGAATCAAGCTTTTCATTTTGAAAGTTATCCACATACCACACATACTCATCAATCTAGATATGGGAATAAAAAAAAAGCTCATGTTTATTGTGACTTTCTTAGAGTTTTCCATGTCTAGTAAATAAGATGTTGCTACTATTTGGTAACTGAAGCTTCTGAAAATGGGTGGGAAGAAGAAAATAAACCATAAGAAAAAGGAAAGGATCTGACATAGGGGTGAAGAAGGAGTACCTCCTTCAGACTTCCCTGGTGATAAATATGAAGAACTCAGAAGGATCTGAGATTTTATTCAACTTACAAGTTATCAAATAGGCCTGCCTCAGTTTCGCAGATGCTCTTAATGCTGTGGGAAGACATGAGACCACTGGGTTGGAGACCAAGGACAGCTTTTTACTCAAAGCAGTAGGAGTTTCAGAGCATGGCATTTGTACCAGTTCCTAGAGCCCCAGTTGTCCGGTGACTTGACGGGGCCACACAGTTTGTCTTACAAGGGAGGAGCCATGAACTTAGGGAACCCCAATATTTTTTATAATGGGAAGTAAACTTGTCTGACTTCTGTCTCTGAAGGAGGCAATATCTTCATTATACAGAATAGTAAACAAACCTCTCCTTTGTTCATAAAGGCACATTATGGCTATTTCTCAAGGCTTTTGCTGTACAAATACTTTTGCAAAGATAGTCCAGAACAAGTGCAATCAGTGTTTATGAAATGTGCAGAAGAGTGAAAGATCTGTGGAGAATTGTCTCCAAAAAATATGTTGTGGAGGTTGGAGGAGTCAGGTATGAACAGCAGCCTCAGGACATTTATGCAATAGTCCTGATGCAGAGATTAAAGCCAGCCTTGGTGTCATTGTGGACTCTCGCCTGTCCTCCACTTCTACCTGTGCCTGTCAAATCTAGCAACCTATCAGGAAGTCTGATTGATGCTGCCTCCCAAATACCTCTCAAGCCTAGCTATTTCTCTGCATTCACTGCCTGATTCAAGACATCTTCATTCCTCCCTGCACTGCTATAATTTGTAATAGCCTCCTATTTTTATGTCTTCTTTGTTCCTGTCTTGCCCCTTTACAGTCCATCTCCATGGAGCAGTCAGAGTGATCGCAGTGATCATCTGCAGCCTTTAGTCATATCACGTAACTCACTCTATAAAGCCCTTCAATAGTTCTTAATTGTACCTAGAACAAAACTCGCACCCCTTCGTGCAAGGGGCCAACTTCATCAAGCCTCTCTCCCGGTCCTCCCAAAGACTTTGACACTGTTTTTTACTTTTCCTTGGCTGCTTTTCTATTATATCTTTGCACGTCTTGTTCTTGATCATTTAGATCTCAGCTCAAAGATTTTCTCCTCTTCCTGTCCTCTACTTTCTCTGCCACCAAGATCACTATCTATGTAACTATATAGATAATTTACACAGAAACCTACTTAGAGTAGTGCCTACCAGTGTTAAGGAAATATTTGCTGAAACAATGAAAGACCATAGGGCCCTAATTTAGCCAGGGATACAGAGTTTCTGGAACTTCTCTGGGCTCCTGTTCCATGACCACCTAATTTGGGTGAAGCCTGTGTGATGTTTAGTGTTGCTCCTGGCAACCTTAGCAGGTGTAGGAACAACATATATATTTTCTGCATGGCAAGGGAAATTGCACAGGCCCTGGGCAGACAGTCGAGGAGTAACCTGGAAGCATGGTACCCAGCAGGAATTAGAGAAAAACTCTAGTTGTTAGGACACCTGGGGAACCTCCCTTTGTGACAAAAGTAACCCCATCCCTCCTCACTTGATACATTTAGATGTTATTTATTTATTTCTAACAGACTTTATTTTTTACAGAAGTTTCAGGTTCACAGCAATACTGAGTGGAAGATACAGAAATTTCCCCATTACTTCCCATCCCCACACATGCACAGTCTCCCTCATTATCAACATCTCCACAAGGTGGTACCCTTATTGCTGTTGATGAGCTTACATTGACACATCATTATCACCTAGAGCCCATGGTTTGTTTAGGGTTTACTCTTGGTGGTGCACATCTGTGGGTCTGGACAAATGTATAATGATGCATGCATCATTATAGTATCATGCAGAGTATTTTGACTGTTCTAAAAACCCTCTGTATTTCACTCATTCATCCCTCCTTGCTAACCCCAAGCAAACACTGACCTATTTGCTCTCTCCATAGTTTTGCCTTTTCCAGAATGTCATATGGTTAGAATCATACAGTATGTAGCCTTTTCAGACTGGCTTCTTTCATTTAGTAATATGCATTTAAGTTTCCTACAGGTCTTTTCATGGCTTAACAGGCTCGTTTCCTTTTTAGTGCTGAATAATATTCCAGTCCTTGGATGTACCATTGTTTATTTATCCACTTGCCTACTGAAGGGCTTTTAGTTGCTTTCAAGTCTTGATAATTACAAATAAAGCTGCTAAACATTTGTGTGCAGGTTTTTGTGAAGATATAAGTTTTCAACTCCTTTGAGTAAAAACCAAGGAACATGATTACTAGATTTTTTGCTAAGAATATGTTTGGTTTCATAAGAAACCACCAAACTGTCTTTCAAAGTGGCTGTACCATTTTGTATTCCCATCAGCAATGAAGGAGAGTTGCTGTTGCTCCACATCCTCACCAGAATTTGGTGTTATTGGTGTTCTGGAATTTAACCATTATAACCTTTAATTCTTTTACCTTTTCTTTCATTTTATTTTCTGGTACAGAGTTTGGAGAAACTGAGGTACAGATAACTATTCTATTATTGTTTTGTAACTATATATTGATGACTTGGAAATAACTTTTTAAATTTTTTCCCACATTGGGATTTGTGTGAGTTATGGGTAATAGTATTGGTTAATCTGACCCAGCATCCCATTTTCTCTGGTTTCTCATAATGCAGAAAGGGAAAGCCAGCAGTAGGATATTTTTAAAAAATTAGGACTCAATATTAACTTCTATAATACAATTCATAACGCTAACCAATGAGACATGAATTTTACACTGAACACTGTAAAACATAGCTGAAAGAAACTAAAGAAGACACAAGGAAATGGAAAGGCATCCTGTGGTTATGGATTGAAAGACTTACTACTGTTAGCATCTCCATACCACCCAAAATAATCTACAGATTCAACATAATCCCTTTTAAAATCCCAATGGCATTTTTTGCCTTACACATCCTGGTTTCAAAGCTATGGTAATCAAATGTTACAACTATTGTGGTTAATGCTAAAAAGCTATAGTAATTAATATTACAAAGCTATAGTAATCAAGATCCTATGGCACTGGCATAAAGATGCATACTGACATGAATAAAACAGAATATAAACACACATGTATATGGTCAAGTGATATTCAACAAGGGTGTCAGAACTACACAATAGGGAAAGGACAGTCTCTTTAACAAATGGTGCTGGGACAAAAACTTGAAATCCAAATGTAAAAGAATGAACTTGCACCCATACTATACATGTTACACAAAAGTTAATCCAAAATAGATTAAACACATACATGTAAGACTTGCAACTATAGAACTCCTAGAAGAAACCACAGGGGAAATTTTTTATAGTATGAAGTTTGGCAATGATTTCTTGGATATGATACCAAAAGAACAAGCAATAAAAGCAAAAATAGACAAATGGGACTACTTCAAACAAATATGTCTGCATAGTAAAGGAAACAATCAACAGAGTGAAAAAGGAACCTAAGGAATGGGAGAAAATATTTTCACCCATATTTCTGATAAAGGGGTAATATCCAGAATATATAAAGACTTCATACAACTTATCAAATAAATAACTGTAAAAAATGGGAAAATTACTTGAATAGATATTTCTCCAAAGAATATACAAACGGACAGAGGGCATTTAAAAAATGCAGAACATCATCAATCATCAAGGAAATGCAAATCTAAACCACAATGGGATACCACCTCATGTCACTGGGATGGCCACTATAAAAGGTAGAAAATAACAAGTGCTGGCAAAGATGAACCCTTGAACACTTTTGGGGAGAGTGAAAATTTGTGTTGCCACTATGAAAAACAATATGGAGGTTAATAGAAAAACTTAAAACAGAACTGTGATTTGAATCTAATAATCCCACATCTGGGTATGGATCCAAAAGAATGAAAATAGGAGCATGAAGAGATATTGGCACACCCATATTTATTACTGCTTGACTCTCAAAAGCCAAGAAATGATAGCAACTTTAATATCCATCAACAGATTAGTAAAGAAAATGTGGTATATACATGGAACGGAATATTATTCAGCCTTAACAAAGAAGGAAATCCTGTCAAATGCTGTAACATGGATGAACTTTGAAGACACTGTGCTAAGTGAAATAAGGAAGACAAGACAAATATTGCATGATTCCACTTATGTGAGCTTTCTCAAGCAGTCAAACCCTTAGAAATAGAAAATAGAGTGGTGGTTACCTGGGCCTGGGGGAAGGGGGAAATGCCTATGTTTGCAGAAAACGGCTAATGTGAAGAACATGTCTCTTCTCAGTTCAAAGGATGTAGTTTCAGGTTTGCAAGATGAAAAGGTTCCAGAGGGCTGTTTCAAAACAGTGGTTAACACTATTGTGCTTTACACTAAGAAATGGTTAAGATGGTAAATTATACCTATTTTCACCACAATTTAAAAAAATGTAAAATATTGGCAGAGTGTGGATTTTCTAAGGCGGATTTTCTTGTTGCTGTTGTTTATTTGTTGATTTTCTTTCTTTCCTGGGGGAATTTATTCCTCTTGACTAACATGGCTTAAAGTTAGTTCATTCTTGTGAACTAAAGTACAATATTCCACTAGTTAATTATTGTAAGTTTGTTGATTTGAATTGACTGAACTGAATTGAAGCAAGTAAGAGAAAGTTTAGAATGTCCTATGATTATTTTAGTTTAATTGTCAGTAATTTTGAAGCCTGTGCTTTTAAACTATTTTCTGCTCCCATTTCTACTTATTCCTTCAGTAAAAAGGAAATACGAACAAAGATAAGGGCTAATTAAACTATAAAACTAATATATAACTATTTATTGGCAATGGATATGTATGTTCACATGACCTTTGGCCAAAAAGATGAGATTCACAACCATCTATACAGACTCAGACACCTAGTGATGAGTTGGTCAATGGAAGGACATGTAACAGATTTTGCCTATGTTTGCAGAAAATGGCTAATATGAAGAACATGTCTCTTCTCAGCTTAATTTTAGATGCTCTTTAAAACTGCAAGACCAACACATTTTGACTTCAATTTGGTAGTTTTACAATACGCTTATGGAAATTAATATTGTTCTTACAACTTGTAGCAGTAATATAAAAAGATGAGAGAATTTCCCATAAAATGGACTATCCTCCTGGCTATTTTAATGGTATTCTCTTGCAACAGATATCCTTAAAATTTATGAATCATTTGTGACATAAATTGCATATCTCTACCAACTTTCTGAACTGAATTTCATAACAATACTAAAATAAATGACTAAAATGAAAATTTGCAGGCAAAGAGATCATCTTTATTGTCCAAGTCTTATTACTGCAGATGCCATTAAAACAGAAATGTTTCTGTAAGAACAAAACCTACAGTAACAAAGTTGAGACAATACTTTAAACACATGCCAGCCAATTAAATTATATTTGGTGTTTTTTTTAAGCATGTCTTACTTTATCATTCTAATGAGCAATATATTTTAATAATGCATCAAAAAATGCTATTCTATATTGGATTCATTTTCCTTTTACCTCCAAATTTTGCCTTTGTTAGAAATATGAAGATCACAATTTGGCAAATATGTTTTTTTTAAGCATTTAAGACTATAACTGAAACTCTTCTGTTCAAAATAATATGTATCTGTAAAATGTATATTTATCTCAACATTTCTGGAACTTGTCTATACTTGAGTCCATACTTTCATAAGATATAATAAAATTTAAAACTCAGTGATTTTATAAACAGAGTAGCCCTTCTTTTTGCTTGACCTCCCACTACCTTTGTTAAATACTTGGGCTGCTATCTTGCTTTTCACTTCTTCCACTTTCTGCACAATTTTTAGTCTTTAATTGTATCCTTCTCAGTCTTCAAATTTGCTGGATGAAATATCTAACTATAAAACACAAAGATAATACTAGCAAGAATAACACTTTAAATTTCCTAGAAAAGCTATTAAATTATTATAATTAATTACTTGTAACATTCTGGTTGGTTTATTGTTCTCTGCCATGCACTTTGAAAGTTAGAACACTACAAGGTCAGCCATTCAATCTACCTGGAGAAGAGAGCTATGCTCCGGAGATAGAATAATGTTCACTTTGTTACCTACTGGCACCTGAAACTCACTGAATGATTTTTAAGACTCAGAAATTACTTTCCAAAGAGTATCAAACTCTGGTTGATCCCAGTCGGTGGCCTCAGCATTGTTTCTCTGTGGTCTGCTCCAGCTCAAGTTAGAGACAGGAAACACATCTACTTGACTTGACAATTGTCCCAAATGCCATCATGTTTTTCACTGTTTTAAAGACATGATGACAATTGCTTTTGTGATAATAATTTAATCTGATGGAGGTAATGATGGTGTGTAAGTGGCCAAAATAAAAGGGGTCTGCTATTGATATGTGGTCATTACAAATTCAGTTTAGGCAAAGAGGCAGGAAAGAGATGTAACTATTTGCATGATTTTTAATGCATCTTTGGTTTGAGATTTGGCCAAATGACTTCTACCTTTCCCACTAGACACAGGTCCTATAGACTAGGGGTATGGGATGAAGTGAGGTATGGCGCATCCCAGCTCCACCTTATGACTGGGAGGACATTTTTCCCTGGAAGTACCATGAAACAGTTTTTGAGATTTCAGATCGATACAAAAAGCCTGATCCAAGTGTTAGCTCCATTTTTTTTAGTGTATAGCTGATTCATTCTGAAGTCAAATGGATTTAAATTGAATCCTAGGTGCAATATTTATTGCCCTTACAGTCTTGAACAATGTAATTTTACTGAGTCTTATTTTTTTCCTAGTAATAAACAAAATTGGAGTATCCGTAACTTCCAGGGTGGTGTAATTATTTTGTGATATGAAGGAGTGCCTACTACAATATCTGCATGCAATAAATAGTTAATGACCATTTGCTTTTCTCCTTCAGTTTCTTGTATGCAGATCATGGTTGAGAGGCAGCAGTGGTAGTTAAGAGGGAAGTCCATGATTCACTCATCATTTTAATCTCATTAGATAACACAGATTTAAAATGAAGGGAAAAAAGGACTAGAAGAGTCACAGACTGGTGATCTACCTCTGCCTCTGCTATTACTTAAAAATGTAGCCATAATATATATCCTGAATGTTCCTATGTGTATAATGACTGTGCTTAAATTAATATTCACAAGGTTGTCATCCAACCTGAACATCTTTTTTTTTTTTTTTTATATTCTGATGGTATTTATTCTTTCGTTTTTGTCTGGGGAACAACTTACACATAGTAAAGTGCTCACATCTCCCAGGCGTACAGCTGCAACCTGAACATCTTATGTAGCTCACTTTGTTACTCTCAAAATAAAAGCACATTTAACTTGACCTATGTTTTTTTGATTCTACTTAATTAGTGAATCATAAGAGTTATTTATTGGCAGAATAATGGACCATTTGGTGGCATTCAAAGAGATATTTGTATAATATAGAGTGAGTGGATGTAATTTCTCACTTTATACTTTGTTAATTCTATCGTTTTACTGCATGGGAGACTTGATGTGTGGTGTGCTAGCTTACTGGCATCCTCTCCTAAGAATCTCTCCTTTTCACACACTGTTCCATTTCATCGTTTGTTATTATTCCTACCTCTGGGATTCCCTTATTCACCATGGCCACAACACCTTTTGGACTTTGTGGTTTTAAGGGAAAAGGGATAAAAGTTTCTGTAATACGGTTCCCATTTCTTTTCCCATTAACATTGATTAAAAATCCCTAGGTTATACTTTTGAACTAATGGTTAATAGGGGTAGAGTGGCAAAAGCTAAAAAAACATATGGGTAAGAACATATCAATTAAAGTCCTAAATTATAAATTTGGAGCTTGGGGGAGATTTAATTCTGAACAACAATGAATTTGCCTTTTACTTTTTCTGACCTAGTCTAATGAGAGCCTTCATTTTACCACTTTTTTCTTTGTATTGGAGGGATGTCTTGATGTTCCATAGTCCTCATATTTTAGAGGTGGGAGAGTCTGGATAAATAACTTAATAAGGACATTGGACCCGTAGGCTTGATGAAGCATAAAAGAGAAGAACCTGTTCTTTGAATGCTTCATTTAAGAGCATCATGAACTTTTATAATTGAGTTGTTAGACACTTATCTTCTTAAGTATCTGACATTGATAGTCTTTCATGAAATGAACTTGCTGTGATTGAAACTAGTTTAAATAGTATACAGATATGAGTACTTACTTCATAGAATTATTAAGTGCTCCTATAAAGACTAAAATTATATACCCAATAAATATAGAAACATTAAATTGTAATACTTTTGTACCTAATATTTTTCATTCAATACCCTGTGTGAAATAATAAAATGTAAAATAAGTACAATTTATTTGCTTCCAGAGAAGCATTCTTAGAACCTTTTGAAGCCAGGAGTCCCATCTGCACTTCACAGATATGCAGTAATTTTTGTTCCAGGACTGTGTTCATGAAAATAAATGCAAATATCTACTTCCCAGCACATTTTTAACTTTGAAACAAAAGAAACAAAACACTTCAGTTCATCACGAGCCATAGAATTTGCTAGCTTGAGCAGTGTACATTCGGTCAGATAGTGAGACTGACTTTTAAATACTATGATAACACTTTTGCAACACAGAAATAAGGAGAAACAGGTTGGACTTATACAGTTGTCACAGAATATGAGGAATCCTGAAAGAGTAATTTTGGTAGAATGCAAGCCTGGAGTACCTTCCTTTGCAATGAGCTTAATTCTGAAGCCAAGGCTAATTATGATCAATCATACCATCTTCAGAACAGTCCAAGCCATTCCAAATAAAACACACAGCAGTCAGAAAGAAGATTCTAAAGGAATAAACTCTTGTGTCAGTCAGGTGAGAAGCCATGGAGATGCCTAATCTTTGCCAGGGTAAATGATTTGCTTTTGAATGTCATGCATGGCAACCTGGCTTTTTCTACCTGCCAGGCCTTGCAAGATTTCACTGCAGTGGTTAAAAATTCATTTCAAAGAACTAAATATACAATGAAGTCAAAACTATACCAAAATCCAAGACCGTACATTTCTCTGCCTTGAGTAAAGCTACTCAAGTAGCTCAGGGCTACTGTTAGTAGTTAAAAGAATAAGATAAGCCACGGGTGTTATAAACCCTGTGGTGCTATGGGCAGTACAGTTCCATTACTTTTAAGATAAAGAAATAAAAGAAGAACCTACTCATTTTGCACAGCCAGTTTTGTGGAGCCCCCCAACCAATTCGATTACCCAGCTAGTTTTAAAGGTCACAGGATGTAAAGGTCTCAAATTCTGTAATAGGTAGTCTCAAATCTCACCTAGAGCATTTAAAAGGACAAAACTAATTGAAGAGAGAATAACAGACCAAGAAAAAGGGAAAACAATGAAAAAGTAGTTTTCTTATCTGGCATAGAGAAAACTAAATCTTCTCCAGGGTGATTGTAAAGGGACTTCGTCCTGGCAGCACCCGGAAAGCACCAAGATGGCTTTTCCCAGTTAGAGAGAATGGCTGGTCCAAAACATGCCTATCCTGTCTGCTGCCACCTAGAGGTCTACAAATAAGAGTTATTTTATTTCAAGTCTCATTATTCCCTGGTGAAAAACACGGTCTCTCATTAAATGTGTGCATTTTAAGACACAAGTGCAAAGAAAACAGTATTAATTGGGTAAGGTAGAAATGAAGCAAAGATGAAGTAAGAAGAAAGGAGAGATGCTTCCCGTGGTAAAAAGGAGAGGTGGTTGCAGAACATAGAGACTGTTGGTGCTTTAAGTAACAGTCTGCCTATTCCGCACTTCTGTGAAGTGTGGGTTCTGGCCAGACCATTTGACTCTCTAGTTCAGTGCTCCTCAGTAGGAACAGACAGACATGGTTCTGGAAAGGATCTGCTGAAATGATACTTTTACAGCAATTTATATTACTAGAGCATCCAACATAGATTGGTGGTCTGGTTCCTTGAATGTATATAGACAAATTCAGGTGCTACAGATCCTTCTGTTTAAGATACTTGTAGCGTAAACTCAGCAGGAGCTTGTGTGGGATATTTTCAAGTGTGTTTATCAACTGTACCTAACAAGTGTGAAAACCACAATGAATTTGTTTTCTTCAAAGATAACTTAAACCTAACCAAAACTTTACAGAATAAATTATTGGAAATGGCTTCTGATATAGGAATATAAGTGAATCTTTACAGAATCAGTTACTTTATGTTGTTTGAAAACTAAGTATGAGTATTTTGAGTCTGCTGAAATTGGTTTAAAAATCTTTTTTTACTTCCCATCAATATACCTCTGTGAGACTGAATTCTCTAGGATCAATTCTTTAAAACAAATCAGAAAAGAGGTTTGTAAATATTAGCACAGAAATATCTTTTTTGTCAATCTAACTTAGACTATTTAGATTAAAAGCAAGAAGGAATTCATCACATCAAATATTGATATACCTGGTGTTCATTCAAAGGATATATGTAGCTGTTTAATGTGGGGAAATCAATACTTCATCATAACTTTTGGTTAATTACAATTATAGAATGACAAAACATTATGTGTAGCAGCAACTCTCTCTGTTAATTGCTCATATGCACTCTTTAAATAAACATGACTTATGTTCAAATTATTTTATTTTTCTCTATGGTATGTTTGTTCAACATTTATTGAAATTTGTTGAATGTTAGTATGAAAAATTGGGGGCTTCTTATTTGCTTTTTTCATTTCAGTTTATTAGTACTTCATATTTATTTCATTTTACAAAACCATTGGTTCAAAATGGAAATGAAAAACAAAACAAACAAGCATAAAGATTCCTTATGCAAACACTCTTCTAGTTGAATGTGCCAGACAGAACCAATTCATGGCAGTGGTGTGGGTAACCAAGACAAACATCAGGTAACATCCTGCTGTCTAATGCTACTCCTCCTTTGTGTCATCTCTATCATCATACATTCCAGCAAACCAGAACATTTCCAGCATCCTCCTCATCTTCTGCTATATTGATTCAACCAATGCATAACTTGAGGAGGTTAATCCTTTCATTTTGCTGACATTGTGTTATGTTGAGAAACGTTTGAAATTTATGAGCTGTTGGCCTAGTGAGGTGTCGAAAGCTTATATACAACATGGCGATTAAGTGCTTGTTGTGTTGTGGGTCTTCCTGTAGGACATCAAATTATTCAGAGACAGATTAACACATTTTTGGTGATTCATGTCTCCACTCAGTACATAAGAGCCCATGAATTTCTCTTTGCAAAGTCCAACACTGGCTGCCTGGGTCCAGGGAATTTACTATCACCCCAAGTAACTCACCACCACCAGCTTATTCCTACCAATGGCATGGCTCCTCTGAGTCATGGTTGCCTCAAGATGGCTGTTTTTTTGGCATATATCATCTGGAGGGACATATATTAAAAAGGGCCAGCAAATCATAGCAATTGAACTGCTGCTCAGAAAAGACATGAGTCTGGGGCAATGCCACAGAGAAAGATATTGTTTCAGGGCAGATGTTACAATAAAGCCTGTAGCGTGGGTTGTTGTTTAAAAGGAAGAATTCGCATCTTTTGTAAACTATGAGGGAAGCAAGAGACGTCTGCGCATAGAAGAGCACGCAACACCGTGGACTTTCTAGCAGGTTGTCTTCTCCTTCACACCCTTCTGCCTGGATTTGCTAAGCATAAATTGTCTTAATTGTGAAACTATAGAAATTATATACTTGGCTTTGAGTAAGTAAGTATTCCATAAAAGTATGATAGTCAGGACTACTACATACTTGACCTCAGGTTCACTCAGGGATTATGAGGTGCTTGTCATTCTTCATGAATCTCCTCATATGCTGCACACGTTCTAGGAGTATTTTTAGTTGCAAGTAACAGAGAACTCAAATTAGCATATCTTAATCTTAAATTCAGAAGGGGCAGTTTCTCACATGAATTCAGATGTTTAGTACATAGTGAGATGTTCAAACCCTTTTTATCTTTCTCTTGCATGGTGCTTAGTGCTTTGAGACTTTTGCCAACATGGTTGCTGCCTCTTAGTCACCAAACGGTATCTGTACTTCAGGGATTATGTGCAATTGCCAGACAGAAAGAAGAGAAAAGGAATGGAAGATACTCACTGTGGAAATCTTTGTCTTTCCATGCAAGCTGGGAAGCTGTTGAGAAGCCGTTTCCCTGATGAATTCAGGTTGCAATGTCTGGGCCTTCTGAAGAAAGCATGTTTGAATAGCAAAGGCCTTGAAAGATAGAGACTCCGAGATGCCATTGTCTCTCTTCCTCTTCTCTGAACACATGTGCTTATATTCCAAGGTGTTAACCTAGAGACCTTCCTCTCCCCTTTCCAGACAGATCTGTTCACATCCACTCTAAAGGTAAGGGGTCTCTCTCTCTCAATCTCCTGGGTAGAACATGAGCAGATTGTCCTATGTAAGATTTGAGTCTTCAAATTTTGGAGTTCCAATCTTGTGGTGCTGCCAACTGCATATGCATGTAAACATCTGGTCCTCATCGCTTTGTCCTGTGGGCATTAGGATGTGGAACCTGGCGTACCGTATTTCTCTGGCTTTTTCATTTAAACAGGTTTTAAATGATATATTTCCCTGACCCAGAGATCTTGTGGTTTTTATTTTTTTGTCAGAAAATGTATATAAAGATACAGCAGGATAACTTGTTCACTTGAAAGTAGGCAAAATCTCAGACTGAAGTTTCTTAACTCTTTTTAGAGGAGCAAGTTACCACAGCATGTTCTCTCTTATATTTTATTAGAACAGGAACGCATGCCTAATCTTCGGCAAATCAATGACAACTGGGAATGAAATTACACAACTAGTTTACCACAATTGTATCTCTTGGTCTTGGGGTTGCACTCTTTTCTGTTTATGGTCACTCTGCTCCCTGGAAATACATATTTTTAAGAAGTATTTGTGTGTGCAACTATTAGTAACCAATGAATGGACAGCAAGTAGATGGTATATCTGCCTTATATTATGAATCTAAAAGCCCATTAACAGTCCAAGTGTTTGTTTGTACTGGACAGAAAATTTCTTCAGGTCAAGGAATTATGTCTGATTTATATTAGAATATGTATAAGAGCCTAGTATAGATTCTTTTACATATACATGCTTAGTACAGGTTGATTCAATGGATGAATTTATGTTAATCAATAATATCTTACTTTGAAAAATAATTTGTGTTCAATTAATTGAGATGCCTAAACAATGTAAAAAAAAAAAGGAAATATATATCTAAGTCACTGAGTGGGAACAGGTTCTGTGTCCTGCCTGACTGATTATGGAAGTTTCCTATATACTGGAATAAAGTTCCAATAAATTACAATAATGCCATTTCTTACAACTATTATCTTCCTTTACTTTCAAGGTTGGCTTGTATATTCCATTTCTATGTTCTACACAGACACTTTAATATTGTAACTGTCATATTCCAATATAATTTATAAACTTGTAGCTAAAACATCAAGGATGTTGTCAAGGAAAATGTTCTATATTCTTTAAAAATATATTTATAGTCAGAGGAGAATAAATATGGGGTAATATATTCATTCTTAGTGACTATCTTGTCAAAATTTATTGGCCTTTCTTTTCAGATTAGCACTAATTTTATTGGCTGTGCTATAAAATCAACCTGTGTTATTCTGTTACTGTGTCACTATTGATAGCATACATTTCTGAAGTTGAAAATTATTGGACAATGTTAGTAATGAGGTAAATGATGCAACATGAGGCAACCTGACTTTAATATTTCTACATCAGTGAATTGCTGCCTAGAATATGAAAACAATTTTAAGTAAACCTCAACAAAAGAAATATATTTGAGCAAGTAGCAAAATTATAATTAATTGTAACATTCACATAAATAGTGGCAAATACTTAGGTAGATTTATAGCTAGAAAGGATTTTAAAAGTTATTTATTCAATCTAACATGTTAGTCATGTAAGTTAGGTGGTTCATTGAGGCCACACAATAGGGTGGTACCACGGTACCAACACAATATCTAGAAGATACCCACTATGCTAGGGTAGCTGTTCCTGACAGTGTCTAGAGTATCAATAATTATTTGAATTTGTTACTTTTGTGGACTTGATTATTGACAAAAATGAAGAATTTGGCACATGTACATAATGTGAAATGTAGGTACTCATTATATTGTCTCAATCATTCACAAGAAATCAGTCTTGGCTAACCTAGCAAACTGCTTTCCCATGGTTTCAAACAGCTTCATTCAACCTTTTTCCTCTGGTTCTCAAATGAGAAGACGTTCTTATTTACAGGATAGATCTTGCCCTTTTTGGACAGGCCTGCATTCCCAACAAAGAGGTAAACCAGACCTGCTGACACAATACTTTACATATTTAAATGGATATCTATACACAATAAAGAGCAAAAATATTTTAATAATATCTACACATACTAATGGAAGAAAGGAAATTGACATTTATTGGGTATCTTTCATGAAATTCGTCTTTTAAGAAACATTTTATAGATAGTATTTTAGTAAAATCTTACAGTGGTCTGTAGGATTGGTATTATTATGACTATTTGGCAAATGAAGAAAATAGAGGTTCAGAAAAGTTAAGTAACTTGCATAAGTGTCTACATATACTAGATAATGAATGTGGAGTTGAGATTCAACTCCAGGCCTTTTGGTTTTCAATGTCCTTTCCATGAAATAATGACTCCTTCTTAACACTAAAAGATTTCCAATTGGAGAAAAGCTCTATTTGATATATTGTCATCAAAGGTATTGTCTAGGACCAATAATGAAAGGAATTCCAAAATTACAGAAAACCTCCCCGTTAACGGGGAGAACATTATGAAAGAAACAGTTATTACCTTTCCTTAGAAAATTAAGTGCTGAAGAGTGAAATGGTACCTAATTCTGGAGAACATGGAAAGTAGAAGACATTTTACCTAAGAATATTCAGATCATAGAAAACTGCTGACAAATGGGTGGGTGACTCAGCGTTGGGTGTTAATTTTCTAATGTGGAGGTGTTACAAACAAATGTTTGGTAGCAACATCTCCATTCGGTGGATAGGGTTCCCTGTCCACTTGCTGGACCACGCACACTTGAGCCTTCCATCAGGTACCATTCTGGTCATTCTGTGGCATGTGTTCCTGAGAAAGCAGAGGGGTTTTGCAGGGCACCGTCCTCACCCTGATTGTGTCTGGCAGCCTATAGTGAAAAAATGATGGCTGTTCTCCCACGTCAATTCAACTGTGGTTTCTGTGCTGAGGCTGTCATTTCTGGAGATGTTTTCCTGACATAAACCCTAGATCTAGTGAGAACCAGGAAAGAATGTACAAAGTCCCTCAAAACTTTGATCACTGCTGACCTGCAATAAACTAGAATTGGTGACCTCGAGCTGAAAGGCTTGGTTTTTCTCTCACCAATTATCACCCAAGCCATCTACTATCCTATACACCCATGATTACTAGTCTTCCTTCACCTGTCAGAATCCTGACTCCAAAAGCAGGTTATATAGGTGTTTCCCAACAACACCCTGAAAGCAGAATATAACTCTACAAAACGTTTCATCCATGAAGGGCAATCATAATTTCACCCACTGGAAGAAAACAGAGCATCCATATCTGCTCACATAAAGAATGCATGTTGTGTTCTGAAGGAAGAGTTATATTCACCTGCTGGGGTTAGAAAACCCTGCACATAACTGTGAGCAACATTTACACACAGTTGAGTTTGGCTGCTAATTGACTGGACAGTCAAAATTGCATGCAGTCAGGAAAAATGTCAGCGTTAATCTTTCCAGAATGGCTTCAGAGGAGATTAAGTAGAGAGCAATTTTTATTAGAATTAAGCCAATGCTATAGGTTTAAAAGGGAAAACCTTAAAATAACAAGTATTTAAATGAACTTCTTAAATGCCTACTATGTGCTAGGCATGATTATTGTTTATTTTAATTGTTACAACTTATGAGACAGTTTTTTTGACGTTTTAAAATAAGCTTTCATCTTACAAGTGAGGAAACTGTTTCAGATGGGGAAATAACTTGTCTGAGCTCCCGCCATTATGGCTGAGTTTGGTTTTAAATTCAGATGTCTTTGACACTAAATTGTATGCTTTTTCATGCTTCCAATGTGCTGAAGCCATTTATCCTATTTCATATATTACAGATCCTTCAGGATGCTGAAATAAAAACAGATAAAAATGTGACTTCCTGTAACTCTTTTTCAGGTTCCATTTTCTCCACGAAGGTGGCTCTCTTCAGAACTTGTGTTTGGCCTTGACCCTGGAAGTCATGCACCACTTGTATCAAAATCTTCTGGGGAGTAATTAGGATGCATATTCCTTGGCTGCACACCAAGCCTCTAAATCAGATTCTGCAGAAGCTGGGACCTTGACAGCATATTTAACAAGATTCCTGGGTAATACTTGTGAACACGAGTTGGAAGAGCCGCTGCTCTGTGCAATGCGTGAGTGTGGCTGAATGGGTGCCATGGACTCCCCTTGTCTCCAGAATAAATATCACTGACACCAGTACAAATCCCAATACCCTAGAACACATATGTGGCTCCTGTAGCCCCCAGAGGTAAGGAAGGAGAACATCTATTAGGTGTTTTTTAAAAGATCACAAAACCTCCTCAAACTATATTTAAATGTATTTTGAAGTGGCAAAATATCTTTCTGGCCAGCAAAAGTTTTAAAATCCCCACACTCAAGAGTTGTTATTATTATTAATCATTTTTATTCTTTGGCTTGAAGATTTTATTCCAAATCTGTCTCAGATTTGCTTGCAGAACAACTGAAAACACAGAACTCTGTGATTCTGTATTTTATAAAATATGTCTATTCCTAAAATGTGCTGAATGATCATCCAATTTGGGCAACCATAGGCAATATACCACTAAACAAATGAGTCAAGGGCATGGTTACACAGCACGTTGTCTGGCAGCAAAATTGGGAGGGGAATGGAGGGCTTCATAGAGGTGGGGAATGAACGCAGGCAGGGGGCAAACACTGAAGCTGTGTTTTGTGTTCTTCATTGGTTTTGCCCAAGCTCAGACCCTGCTGTCCACAAGACCTCACTCACATGTACTGTCTGACCTAGATGATAAATTATTCTTGTGCTTCTAAGAAAACGCTTGTACACACTGTGGGGTATTTTTCTCACCAGAAATTTTATAGGAAACTCATGGTTTTCTCTACATAATGGAAGAAGAACTTAAAGGAAGAAGAATTTAAATGCAGAATGTAAAATGGGTTCTTATTTACGACCAGCTATTTACATGAACCTAAATAATTTCTAAAAGGACCAGGCCTCTTAATTTCTTGATAATGATCAGAAAAATGATGCATAGTCTATATAAAGCATAATTAGTGATAAATGCTAATATATGGATCTGTGTAACTTATATATGTCAGATATTATATATATTTATATAAATGTAGAATATATACTTCTGAACTCATACAAGTAGGAATGTTGTACAATCATTGGTCTAATATGTTAGCTAAGTAACTTAGGCATTTTCAATGTTTCTTATCAAGATTCATACAAACCAAAATTCAATATTGTTTCTTTGTCACAATACTCTTTATTGTAACTGAAATAGAGAAAAACAGTGTAAAATGTTTAAATAAACAAATTAATCTATGGTTTTAGAATGATCCAGTAGATTTTAATATTTATTTGGTGTTCTTTCTGGATGACTTTGTATTACTAAGAAAAATTAGGAAAATGCAAAGATTAAACAGAGTTACCTCATTGAATGGCTTTTTACAAAGTTTATTGGATTTGACAGAAATTTGCAAAGCTAATTTAGTTTGTATTGGGAAGATACTACATCTATTCTAAATATAGGCTGTGATGTGTCTCCATACGAAATGTGTTTGACAAAGAAAGAGAAATTAGCACAGAGAAATAGAGAATATGGGGAAAAATTTTTGAGTAAGTAGAATGTATCCTGGGTATTGATGTAGAGGAAACAGAAAATGAAAACAGGTATTAGATCTTTTATAACCCATTTTGTAAGTGCACTTTTATACTGATGAAAGAATACATGTGTCTCATATTTTTGCTCTAAAAGAGATGCTCAAGTGGTCAACAGAACCAGTGATTTTCTTCATTCACAACATCTGCATTAGCATGGCTGGGCCAAGTTGTGCTGTAGCAACATACAGCCCTCAAATCTCAGTGACCTGAAAGAATCGTGCTTTTTCCCTTAATAGCTCTATGTGTCCATCCTGGGTCAGCAGGTGACTCTGCATCATCTGCATCCTCACTTTGAGACTAAGGTGGTGGACTTTTCATCCATTCCTTTGTCAGATTCTGAAAGCACAAGGAAAATGAGGCCTGAGGGTATCACATCGGCAACAAAAGGCTTGGCTGAAAATTATACATTTTCTTTCTTGTAACTTGACCAGAATTGGCCACATGGCTCCACCCAACAAGCGGGGAGCCAGGGATTGAAATGCTCCCATGTGCCCAACAGGGGAGAGATGAAATATTTTGTGAGGGTAGTGACTATCACAGTGTTCAACTCAGTTATTGCCTGCTAAGAAAATAGGGCCACTGAATCATCATGAAACCATTAGGTAAGGGAAATATTCTTTGACCAAAGTTTTCTTTTACAAAATCACATTTTGTGTTATAGTTTTAAAATCCTATTCCCATTCTGAAAACTTTTGAAAAAATAGAAAGGAAAATAAATTTAGTATGCTGAATGGAAAGAGAGCAAATACGTAAAGGAAAATGGATGAACTTGGGAAACATTGGAACATAATTAAAACAATGAACAACTGTGTAAAGAGTGTAGATACATATTCACCCTACATGTGGATTTGTATATATGTCCATGTCAGAGTGATGTGCCTAGTACGTGGAAAAAAAAAAAAGTTTTACAGTTTGAAATGTCATACCTTTTTCATGAGAGAGTGAAGCCACATGGCCTCACCCACATTGCCAAGAAGTTATTTATTAAAAAATTTTAAGTAGGAGTTATGGTCTAGAGGATTAAGAAGTTTTAAGGTTCTTTATCTTCTACAAATAATCACTACATATTTTACATAACAAATGCCCTATAAGTGTGTACAAATCAAAAGTAGAGTATAAAAATGGGACTTTTATCTGAATGACACTATACAAAAATTCCTATGTATAGAATTAATCTAACTAGTAGCAAAAAAGTTATTGTATATTGTTTGTCTTAAGTTTTACTTATGCATTTTAAATGTAAAATTACACTTATACAGAACACATACCTATATTTATACCTTCATATTTATCTCTATCTGTCTATCTGTAGATACAGAAAGAGAATAAGAGAGGAAGGAAAGACAGCAAGAGGGACAGACCAAATAATAGAGTGAAATACTAATTTGGTGAATATAATAATTTATAATTCCCCACTGATATGCTTTTTGGCTTCATACAACTCATTTTTAAATATGTTTATTCTCCATAAAATGGCTAGTTGTGGGTCTCACATAAGACACAATATATGGAAGTTTGTTAATACTAAAACACTGAAAAAATTAGCTTGTGGCAACTTTATAGTACTCTAGGAATTAATGAAAAAGCTTAAATTGGGTGATTGGACAAGGATAAATGAGCTATATTTGTTTCTGACATAAAATAGAACTGTCAAATAGGAGTATAGGATATCAGAAATTATACACAATCAACAAAATGGCTTATCTGCTGATTCTGCAGGGAGAAAAGGCAGTTGGCATTTCTCTTAGATTCTCCACTGATTTTTCTGAATGGGAAGTAAAAGCCTATGTTGGGGAATAAAGTTTATTATTCATTAGTTGTCACTTCCCTACTTTAATATATATCTATATGACATATAGACCAACTTAAATTGATCTTTTAAAAATATCACAGTTCTCTGTTGGAAAAGTAGACAATTGATTGTCATTTTTTGTTCTTCTTGTCATTTTGATTAAAAAAATGGCTTGTTCTTAGAATTATATTCTGAATTTGCTATGTCACTTACAAATTAGTACACAATACTAAACTATACTGCATGAGAATACTGAACCACCGTGAGTCCAAGTTGAGAATGAAAATCTATATCTAGTCACATATAAATTCTCCAGAGGTTTATTACAAGTTATCATTAAATAAGGTATTCCTTTCTGAAAAAGGGGGCATTTGATAAGAACCTTGACAGGTAGAATGTGAAGAAATTTCTAGGGTCAAATATTAGATGCTGTCTCCACAGTGCTGGAGCCACGAAAATTTAGGAAGTTCCTCATAATGTAATCCAGTTGAAATAATTAAGATAGAAGCATAGAAAAGAACCATATTAAAGTTGTGTTCGGTGTTCAGGGGTGTGATTTTCATGGGATTGGCAATAGTGCACCATGAGATGTTTTGTAAAGGGGAGTAACTTGATTAAATCTCTTCATAGTGCTTTGTGAATTCTTTAACCAGTGGATTTTCAGTTGTAGGGACTAGACTGTTTTGTTTATAGATTGATGCCTGTTATATAACCCAAGACCTGTCCCATAATAGGCTCTCAATGAACATTTGGTGAATGCTGACTAAAGGAAGAATATTTTAATGATTAGGCAGAAGATAGATTAAAGTGGTGGAGATAAAAATTGAGGAAAAATCACACAATACTCACGACATGTTTTGAATAGGAAGGGCATAGTGAAATGTGAAAGATGTCTTCGTCTTAAACTGTGCTAAATACAGTAGCTACCAGCAGCATACAATAGCTACTAACTGCACAAAATTAAACAAAATTAAGTAAAATTTAAAATTCTACTCTTCAGTCACACTTGACAATTTCAAGTGCTCAATAGCCATTCTTAGCTAATGGCTACCATACAGGACAGCACAGATACAGAGCATTTTCATTATTACAGGAAGTTCCATTGGACAGTGCTGGTCTAGCAAACACTTCGGAATTATTCTTATAAGACAGTCCATTACTTATAACTACTTCTTGTTTAATGTGTTACCTTCTCTTAAAAATATTGCTAGAATATTCTATCTCAAGCAAAGTAAAGTGTGTTAGATATCCATAAAGGAAAACTGAAGAAACTAAAAATATCCCCTTTTTGAAATGGTAAAACAAATACACCAATCAATGATGCTGGTTCTTTTTGGATTTAAAATAAACTCTGAGGATGAATATATTATATGGGAATAGTTCATCCTAATTTCCCTCATGGTACATGATATTACATCTATTTATATATTGAAGATTGTTAAGAAGATAACAGTTATCTTTTACATTGTGCCAAAAAGTTGCTGATTCAGAGGAAAACTCAGTGGTATTGACACATATTGATAGAAACAAAAGAAAACAGTATTGAGTAAAAATAGTAGTTTGGTATATTTTTCTTCATTTACTAGTTTTCTTGTTCCTTTAGAAAAGCAGTTATATAAAGAAGGGGAGTAATATACACACACGTATGTATGTAATATTTGTTCATCTTGTCAGTAGTTTGGCCTGGGATGGACAGAATAGTAATCACATGCTCCTTAGTGATTTGGATACTGAAGTAAATCTACTTTCCTACAAGGCTCTGTCTACATTTCAACAAGATTACATTTTGGCAGAGTGTAAGCTGGATGGCTGCAATTTGATAGCATTGTATGCAAGGTTTGTGTAGAAAATAGAGTCATGAGAGAATATGAGTCCAATTGTGTTCATTCTTAAACAAATGCCATCCTATTTTTTATAGCTGTTTCTAACTCATGAAAAAAGCAGCAAAATTGTAACAGTAGTTTCAACTTTTTTTTTTTCAGACTACCTACTTCCAGGCCAAATATTTAACATGCTGGAATCTACTCTCCACCTAATTTGTAAATAAATATTTTCCTTCTCTTTTGCTAAATGGAAAAAAAAAGGAAAAGTATATTTTCCTTGCAAAAAGATGTAATTGGAGAAGATATTTTGAAATTTAAAAATCATCAACAGATTATAAATGACATATTCAGTCTGAAAATACAACTGGGAAGATGAGAAAATTTCTAGCTGTTCTGATTAGGATTCTATTTTACTTATAGGCACCTAACTTTTTAATGTTCACTCTTATTTGAGACTTTAAAAGCTATATTTTAATTTCTAAGGATGTGTCAGCATAGCAAATCATAACACACAAATCCATTCCTTCATTAAAAAAAATAACCATTTCTGGGGTTCCTCTGTGCAGTGTGCTTTGCTTGTCCAAGAATCACATGGTCAGTACTCGGTAGAGGTGAGAAACAAATTCTGGTGTATTTGATGTCCAAGCAAGGAACATTTAGTCCCTAAGCCTTGCCACCTGGTTCCCTTAATCATGATGCTGAAGGTCAGAGAAATCTGGGTTTCATACAGACCCTTCTATTTCCTAGGCTTGGACAACTTACTTAGCTAAGACTCAGATTCTTCATCTGTAAAATGGGAATAATTATAGTTCCTATTACATAGGGTTCTTGTTTAAATAAGTTAATTTGTAATCAGCACTGTGACTGTGTACGGAAAGGACTCCATAACTTAAATCTATTAATATTCACTTTAATATGTGAAAATCCAAGTAGGAAGTAGTAGAGAACTTAGTATCTCTTCTTTTGAAAACTATTGCTTCTCTCCTTTCATTTATGTGGTTCTAATGGGGTTTGACATCCCAGGTAGACATGCCTCATGTAGTTCATAAGAAGTGGAATATGATCCCAACCTTGTTAGTCACAGGACCTCAAATCTCTGAAACAGTAATGGATGAAAGAGCAGGCGCATGACTCAGGTAAGGTGAATTGAAATCCTTCTTTGGTAAGAAAATAAAGGGATACTCTGTCGTTCCTTCATCTAGAATTGCTAAAATGGGATGAATGCGATTATATTTTCCGAATGTTTGGTTTGGCAGAAGATAAGCTCTACAGCTGTGGTCATGAATCAAGTCTACTCCTGCATATATATTCAAATTTGGCCATTGCCGTGTCTTAGTTAAAAAGAGTGATGTGTCAACTTTAGGGAGATAGTAGTGAGAGTAAAAATTGTTAAGCTGTTCTATAATAAATCCAGTTTATGCTCAAACATTTCAGGTTTTGAGTATGCCTAACTATTGACAAGGTTTCCTGTGGGAAACAAGGAGGAATAAAAAGATGAAGCTATTTGAACGGTCAATGAACATGATACCATGTCCCAAATGGGAGAAACATCTTAGAGTGCACAGTGGGACAGTGGCTGCCATTTATTAAACAATTACTACATGCCAGGCCCTGTGTGTGCTGCCACAATCTTTTTTTTCGAGAGGGCATCTCTCATATTTATTGATCAAATGGTTCTTAACAACAATAAAATTCTGTATAGTGGACTCAATGCACAATCATTAATCAACAGTCTCCAATCTTCTGAAGCATAACGAACAAGTTCTTACATGGAGAACAAGTTCTTACATAGTGAATGAGTTCTTACATGGTGAACAGTACAAGGGCAGTCATATCACAGAAACTTTTGGTTTTGAACCTATAAACAATCAGGTAAAATGTGATTATTCATTTGATTTTTATACTTGATTTATATGTGAATCCCACATTTCTCCATTATTATTATTATTATTATTATTATTATTATTATTTTTAATAAAATGCTGAAGTGGTAGGTAGATGCAAGATAAAGGTAGAAAACATAGTTTAGTGCTGTAAGAGGGCAAATGTATATGATCAGGTGTGTGCCTATAGACTAAGTATTAATCCAAGCGAGACAAGGGCAACAAAACATCCACGGATGCAGAAGATTTCTCTCAAAACAGGGGGGGTGAGGTTCTAAGCCTCACCCCTGTTGATCCCCAATTTCTCACCTGATGGCCCCCCTGCAACTGTGCATGTCTTAGGTTGTTCCTCCCTTGAGGAATCTTACCCATCTCTGGCTAACCAGTCATCTTCCGGGGCCATACAGGGAAATGTAAAGTTGGTAAGAGAGAGAAGAAATATTGTGTGAAAAGGTTAGCTTTTTACTTCTTTGCAGATTTATGCCCTGTGGCCCAGCACTTGTCTCGAGGTATCTTTACCACTTGGAAGAATTATGATACTCAGTAATTTCGATATGAGGCATGAATTCTACTAAAGGGTTGTAATTAGGAAGGAAGAAGAAAAGCTATAGAAGTAGCAGACAGAAGAAAACATGGGAAGGTTGATTATTTCTTTGACATATCTTCTTGTAGAGTAACATAAGCATGTATAGGTTTTAAACTACTAATTAAATTGCATACACACATTAACATAATAGGAATACAACTACATAACAAAAGCAGACCTACAATTACCAGCCATATCCAGTGAAACCAAGAAAACCAGTTAGGCACCCTAGGCATTTGTGAAAACTTATCAATGATATGATGGATATTGTCTAACTGAATTTGAATAGTTTGAGAAAAATCAGATAATTAAAACAACACATTTCTGGGAACTGTTCACATCCCATATGTTCTTTTAACAGTAGATAATCTATAGTCACACGATCTTGGAGCACTGCAACTTGTACTTCTCCTAATTCTTGGTTGAGTTCTGACAGTGTAGATACAGTCAAATTTGTTGTTTTACTGTATGCACAGGCCAGCTTAGATATCTCCTTCTTTATTCCCATGGCAAGTCCAGGAACTGGTGAGATGAGTGCATCTACACCTGTAGCAGCGCGTGGATCTTTGTTGGGGTTTTTTGATGATCATCTTCTGGCATGAGTCTTCCAGAGAGTGCTGATGTTGGAAGTTCTTTTTCATATCATATCTTAGTTCATTTTTGGGGTAGCCAACTTAGGCTTTGATCCTCTGTATAACCAGGTCCCCCCTATAAATCCCTTTATAGTCACTGTCCATCAGCATAGCAAAATGTTGTAGAATCACTACTTGTCTTCTCTGTGTTGTACACCCCTCCCCTTTCTCCCAAACCTCCATGCATGCTAATCTTAATATCCCCTTTCTTCTTCCCCCTGCTTACCCCTCCCTACCCACCCATCCTCCCCAGTCCCTTTCCCTTTGGTACCTGTTAGTCCATTCTTGAGTTCTGTGATTTTGCTGCCCCTTTGTTCCTTCAGTTTTTCCTTTGTTCTTATACTCCACAGATGAGTGGAATCATTTGGTATTTCTCTTCCTCTGCCTGGCTTATTTTGCTGAGCGTAATACCCTCCAGCTCCATCCATGTTGCTGTAAATGGTAGGATTTGCCCTTTTCTTATGGCTGAGTAGTATTCCATTGTGTATATGTATCACATCTTCTTTATCCATTCATCTATCGATGGACATTTAGGTTGCTTCCAATTCTTGGCTATTGTAAATAGTGCTGCTATTGTAAATATGGTTTCATGACTTATGTACAGGTCATTGATCCATTTCGAATTTACTTTTGTGTATGGGGTTAGACAATGGTCCAGTTTCATTCTCTTACATGTAGCTGTCCAGTTTTGCCAGCACCATCTGTTGAAGAGACTGTCATTTCCCCATTGTATGTCAATGGCTCCTTTATCAAATATTGATTGACCATATATGTTTGGGTTAATGTCTGTAGTCTCTAATCTGTTCCACTGGTCTGTGGCTCTGTTCTTGTGCCAGTACCAAATTGTCTTGATTACTATGGCTTTTAGTAGAGCTTGAAGTTGGGAGTGAGATCCCCTCTACTTATTCTTCTTTCTCAGGATTGCTTTGGCTATTCAGGGTCTTTGGTGTTTCCATATGAATTTTTGAACTATTTATTCCAGTTCATTGAAGAATGTTGCTGGTAATTTGAGAGGGATTGCATCAAATCTGTATATTGCTTTGGGCAGGATGGCCATTTTGATGATATTAATTCTTCCTAGCCATGAGCATGGCATGAGTTTCCATTTGTTAGTGTAGTCTTTAACTTCTCTTAAGAGTGACTTGTAGTTTTCAGGGTAAAGGTCTTTCACTTCTTTTGTTAAGTTTATTCCTAGGTATTTCATTCTTTTTGATACAATTGTGAATGGAGTTGTTTTCCTGATTTCTCTTTCTATTGGTTCATAGTTAGTGTATAGGAAAGCCACAGATTTCTGTGTGCTAATTTTGTATCCTGCAACTTTACTGTATTCCGATATCAGTTCTAGTAGTTTTGGAGTGGAGTCTTTAGAGTTTTTTATGTACAATATCATATCATCTGCAAATAGTGACAGTTTAACTTCTTCTTTACCAATCTGGATTCCTTGTATTTCTTTGTTTTGTCTGACTGCCATGGCTAGGACCTCCAGTACTATGTTAAATAACAGTGGGGAGAGTGGGCATCCCTGTCTTGTTCCCAATCTCAGAGGAAAACTTTCAGCTTCTCACTTTCAGTATGATGTTGGCTCTGGGTTTATCTTATATGGCCCTTATTATGTTGTGGTACTTGCCCTCTAAACCCATTTTGCTGAGAGTTTGTATTATGAATGGATGTTGAATTTTGTCGAATGCTTTTTCAGCATCTATGGAGATGATCATGTGGTTTTTGTCTTTCCTTTTGTTGATGTTGTGGATGATGTTGATGGATTTTTGAATGTTGTACCATCCTTGCATCTCTGGAATGAATCCCACTTGGTCATGGTGTATGATCCTTTTGATATATTTTTGAATTTGGTTTGCTAATATTTTGTTGAGTATTTTTGCATCTACATTCATCAGGGATATTGGCCTGTAATTTTCTTTTTTGGTGAGGTCTTTGCCTGGTTTGGTATTAGGGTGATGTTGGCTTCATAGAATGAGTTTGAGAGTATTCCCTCCTCTTCTATTTTTTGGAAATCTTTAAAGAGAATGGGTATTATGTCTTCTCTGTGTGTCTGATAAAACTCTGAGGTAAATGCGTCTTGCCCAAGGTTTTTGTTCTTGTGTAGTTTTTTGATTACCGTTTCAATTTCTTTGCTCGTAATTGGTTTGTTTAACTTTTGTGTTTCTTCCTTGGTCAGTCTTGGAAGGTTGTATTTTTCTAGAAAGTTGTCCATTTCTTCTAGGTTTTCCAGCTTGTTAGCATATAGGTTTTCATAGTAGTCTTTAATAATTCTTTGTATTTCTGTGGAGTTTGTCGTGATTTTTCCATCCTCGTTTCTGATTCTGTTGATGTGTGTTGATTCTCATTTTCTCTTAATAAGTTTGGCTAGAGGCTTATCTATTTTGTTTATTTTCTCAAAGGACAAGCTCTTGGTTTCACTGATTTTTGCTATTGTTTTATTCTTCTCAATTTTGTTTATTTCTTCTCTGATCTTTATTATGTCCCTCCTTCTGCTGACTTTAGGCCTCATTTGTTCTTCTTTTTCCAGTTTTGATAATTGTGATGTTAGACTATTCATTTGGGATTGTTCTTCCTTCTTCAAATGTGCCTGGATTGCAGTATGCTTTCCTCGTAAGACTGCTTTCGCTGCGTCCCACAGAAGTTGGGGCTTTCTGTTGTTGTTGTCATTTGTTTCCATATATTCCTTGATCTCTATTTTAATTTGTTTGTTGGTCCATTGATTATTTAGGAGCATGTTGTTAAGCCTCCATGTGTTTGTGAGCCTTTTTTTTTCTTTGTAGAATTTATTTCTACTTTTATACTTTTGTGGTCTGAAAAATTGGTTGGTAGAATTTCAATATTTTGGAATTTACTGAGGCTCTTTTTGTGAGCTAGTATGTAGTCTATTCTGGAGAATGTTCCATGTGCACTTGAGAAGAGTGTATATCCTGTTGCTTTTGGATGTAGTGTTATATAGATGTCTATTAGGTCCATCTGTTCTAGTGTGTTGTTCAGTGCCTGTGTGTCCTTACTTATTTTTTGCCTGGTGGATCTATCCTTTGGGGTGAGTGGTGTGTTGAAGTCTCCTATAATGAATGCATTGCATTCTATTTCCCCCTTTAGTTCTGCTAGTATTTGTTTCACATATGCTGGTGCTCCTGTATTGGGTGCATATATATTAAAATGGTTATATCCTCTTGTTGGACTGAGGCCTTTATCATTATGTAATGTTCTTCTTTATCTCTTGTTACTTTCTTTGTTTTGAAGTCTATTTTGTCTGATATTAGTACTGCAACCCCTGCTTTCTTCTCTCTGTTGTTTGCCTGAAATATGTTTTTCCATCCCTTGACTTTTAGTCTGTGCATGTCTTTGGGTTTGAGGTGAGTTTCTTGTAAGCAACATATAGATGGGTCTTGCATTTTTATCCATTCTATTACTCTGTGTATTTTGATTGCATTTAGCCCATTTACATTTAGCGTGACTATTGAAAGATATGTACTTACTACCATTGCGGGCTTTAGATTCGTGGTTACCAAAGGTTCAAGGTTAGCCTCTTTAGTATCTTACTGCCTAACTTAGCTCGCTTATTGAGCTGTTACATACACTGTCTGGAGATTCTTTTCTTCTCTCCCTTCTTATTCCTCATCTTCCATTCTTTATATGTTGGTTGTTTTATTCTGTGCTCTTTTGTGTTTCCTTTAACTGCTTTTAGTGGGTTGGTGATTTTATTTTTTGCCTTTAGTTAGTATTTCATTAGTCTGCTTTCTTTGCTGTTATTTTATTTTCTCTGTTGACATCTGTTTAGTCTTAGGAGTGCTCCTGTCTAGAACAGTCCCTCTAAAATTCTCTATAGAGGTGGTTTATGGAAGGCAAATTCCCTGAAGTTTTGCTTGTCTGGGAATTGTTTAATTACTTCTTCATATTTAAATGATAATCGTGCTGGATACAGTGTCCTTGGTTCAAGACCCTTCTGTTTCATTGCATTAAATATATCATGCCATTCTCTTCTGGCCTGTAAGTTTTCTGTTGAGAAATCTGATGATTGCCTGATGGGTTTTCCTTTATAGGTGACTTTTTCTCTCTAGCTGCCTTTAAAACTCTTTCCTTGTCCTTGTCCTTTGCCATTTAAATTATTATGTGTCTTGGTGTTGTCCTCCTTGGGTCCTTTCTTTTGGGAGTTCTGTGTATTTCTGTGGTCTGTCCGATTATTTCCTCCCCAGTTTGGGGAAGTTTTTTTTCCCAGCAATTATTTCTTCAAAGACACTTTCTATCCCTTTTTCTCTCTCTTCTTCTTCTGGTACCCCTATAATATGGATATTGTTCCTTCTGGATTGGTCACACAGTTCTCTTAATATTGTTTCATTCCTGGAGATCCTTTTATCTCTCTCTGTGCCAGCTTCTATGCATTCCTGTTCTTTGGTTTCTATTCCATCAATAGTCCCTTGCATCTTATCCATTCTGCTTATAAATCCTTCCAGAGTTTGTTTCACTTCTGTAATCTCCTTCCTGGCATCTGTAATCTCCCTCTAGACTTCATCCCTTAGCTCTTGTATATTTCTCTGCATCTCCATCAGCATTTTTATGATTTTTATTTTGAATTCTTTTTCAGGAAGACTGTTTAGGTCTGTCTCCCTCTCAGGTGTTGACTCTGTTAACTTGTTCTGCCTGAAGTTTTGCCTTTTCATGGCTATAGAGATAGTTTGCAGAGCTGGCATGAAAGACAGCTGGAAGAACTTCCCTTCTTGTTGGTTTGTGGCCTTCCTCTCCTGGGAGAACAGCGACCTCTAGTGGATTGTGCTGGGCAGCTGTGCGCAGACTGGGCTTCTGATTCCTGCCTGGTTGCTATGGAGTTTATCTGCACTGTTGCTGTGAATGTGGCCTGCCTCCGGCCGCTGCTCCGAAATGGTAGAGCTGTGTTGGAGGGGGAGCTGCTGGGATGCTATTTATCTCTGTGAGAGATCTCCGTGCTCTCTGCTGCCCAGGGGGTTAGAGTGCCCAGAGTTCCCCAGACTCCCTGCTGCTGGACTAAGTTTCCCAGGTCATTTCCATCCAGTTTTGGTGTCCCTCTCCTTTTAAGAGTTCCAAAAAGCACTCGCTTTTCTTTGTCCCCATGGCACCGGCCTTAGGGACCCACTCACAGGTCCTGCTGCCCTGTTTCCCTAGTATCCAGGACCCCATGCATGCACTGTGCCTGCACTCTGGTCCAGATGGCTAGGGCTGGGTGTTTAGCAGTCCTGGGCTCCCTCTCCCTCCCCACTCCAACTCCTCTCCTCCCACCAGGAGCTGGGGTTTGGGGCCCTCAGGTTCCATTGGGCTGGGGCTTGTATTTTACCCCCTTTGTGAGGCGCTGGGTTCTCGCATGTGTGGATGTGGTCTGGATGTTGTCCTGTGTCTTCTGGTCTCTCTTGTAGGAAGAGTTGTGTTTGTTGTATTTTCATAAATATATGTGGTTGTGGGAGGAGATTTCCACTGCTCTACTCACGCTACCATCTTGGCTCCCAGGCTTCTGCTGCCACAATCTTATGAAGTAGATTTTTTTTACTGTCCATTTTAGATAAGAGAGAATGAAAGGCATAAAAGTTAATTCAACTACCCAATTTCACAGAATTAATAAACACAGAACCTAAGACAAGCCCCTGGCCCTTTGAATTTAGGTTAGATTTAAGATATGTTTTGAAAGTGGAGCTAAAAAGATTGGTGACTGAAATGGTTTTTGGCATATAAAAGAATGAGAAAGGTAAAAATGGCAAGAAGATTCTTTGGCTTGAACAGCTGAAAACTATAGTTACTATTTCCTGTGTGGGGAAAAACTGTAATTTTGCTTACACAGTACCAGGAAGGTGAAGATCGAGGCTGATCATTGGACTTGCCAACATGGATGTCATTGGTGGGCTATGGCTTTAGGTTTATTCACTTAGTGCATAAAATATTTTCAGGATTGCAATAGATGTTTAATATGAAGAAATCAGTTCACTGGTTTCAATGCCAATGACTTTTAGTTTGGAATTAATGGTTTGTTCTACAACGAGTCACTTCTCCTTGATTCTCTTGTAGATAGATGTTAGCTATTTGAAAAATACTAAGAATAATAGTTTAGCTGTTTAAATATTTAAGTATACAGTTGGTTATTGAAGAACAAATGTCTAAATTTTATTTTTTAAAGTTAAGGGTGGAAATCTTCTTGAGGTGAAATAAAGTTTATACTTTGAAATAAGATGACTGTCCTAGGAAGGGAGCTAATTTTCGGACATTTGGCTAGCATCCCCCTGAAGCATTTTTCTTTTAAGCTCATGAAAGAAAATTCCCTTTCTTTGTGTTGTTAATGCTTTTCTTGTCATATGATTCTTTTATGCAAATGTGTCTGGTTGAGATTTTGATGAACGATTTAGTCCAGACCTGGTGTCAGAGAAGTAGAGGTTTTCAAAACCCAATGTCAGCTTGGAGATTTGCACACAAATCATGCAAGCAGTATCTAAAATTCCTTTTACTGTTTGGAAAATGACTGTTAACTTGTACTACACTCAGAAGTGACAATTGTTAATTATACGGAAATATTTCAGCTCAATGAAGTAAAAACAATGTAGTTGGCTTCCTTATCTTAATGTCCATTTTTTTCCCCTGCTGGGTTGATGTCCTAATCTACTTTAGAATTTTCTCTCTTGTTTCTAAACCAAAATAGCCCCATGAATATTTATTAGAAAACTCACCAGAGTGTATATAAATTAAACATTTACAAGCAACCTTTTCAGATCTTAAAACCACCCTTTTGTTTCTTTTGTCAAGAGAAGTACGCAATTATTGAAGAAAAGTCTGATAATACATAGAAGCAAAATGAAGGGAAACAGTCACACTCAACATGCTCTGAGCTACAGATAAATTGTAGAAAATGTGCTACTGCATTCAACCCAGGACAGCAACGAACTCCATATTTTGTATATCTTCCTGCTTCAAAGACATAATGATAATGATGACTGAAATTTAAAATAGAACATTAAAAAAGACATATGTATGTTATAAAATTAATACAAACATCTTTGAGTAATGGAAATAAAAAATAAATGCAAAAACATTGTGCAAAGCTGATATTACAAGGCTACTGGGAGAGGAATTACAAGTGAGCAGCTGAAAAGTTTGGCCTTCTTGGGAAAATGAGAATGAAAGCTCCATCAATTAAGTCTCATTGCTGGAACTAGTAGCTGGAGTAGGGCTCGCTCAGCCCTAAGGTTACATAGTCTGGGCATAAAGGAGAAAGGAAATGACAAAACAGTATATGTTCCAGTAAAGCTACTCTATGGTTTTATGCTCAATATTACCAGAGCACAAGAGTTCTCAACTACCCGAAATCGATTTGGTTCTGAACTGGGCCCATGGGGAATGGAGAGAAAGGAAGGAAGAGAGAGACAATAAGACTGAGTGAGAGAGAGAAAGAAAGATCTTCTGTTACTCAATGTGAGTCTTAGATCCAATAAAAAATATCAGTGGCATATAAGGCAAAATAAAGCAAAGACAAGATAGTAGGTGAATATAAAACAATCAGAAATATTGGAATGGGAAAATATATTCATTTAAATAATATGTTGATACATTCCAAGCTGGATAAAAACCAATGATAAAATAAATGAATAAAATCATATTTCAGAATGAACTAAAACCCAGTACAAACACACTCACACATATACATATAAACACACAAGTGCACACACATAATAGAAAAGCTAATATTAAGCAACAAAGAAAACAGAAATTGAAGTTTCAATGTTTATATAACTGAAATTCCTAAAGAAGAGAAGAAATGGCATAGAATCAAATATACGTTCATTCAAAGAATTGTTTAAAATTTTAAAAAGAAATGATAGGAAATGCATTTCAAATATCATGTAGTTAAATAAAAATCCCTACCTGGACAAATTGTATTAAAACTTCAAAACATTCAAGTAAAGACCAACCATAGGAAGACAGATCTTTTTCCTAATTACACTGATGAAATTTCGATCAACAAAAAAGATGTTAGAAGTCATTAGCATAATATCTCCAAAGTACTAAAAGAAATTAGACATATTTTTTTGAGAGGGCATCTCTCATATTTATTGAGCAAATGGTTGTTAACAACAATAAAATTCTGTATAGGGGGGGTCAATGCACAATGCACAGTCATTAATCCATCTCAAGCCTAATTCTTGTCAGTCTCCAATCTTCTGAAGCATAACGAACAAGTTCTTACATGGTGAACGAATTCTTACATAGTGAATAAATTCTTACATGGTGAACAGTGCAAGGGCAGTCATCACAGAAACTTTCGGTTTTGATCATGCATTATGAACTATAAACAATCAGGTCAAATATGAATATTCGTTTGATTTTTATACTTGATTTATATGTGGATCCCACATTTCTCCCTTTATTATTATTATTATTTTTATTTTTAATAAAATGCTGAAGTGGTAGGTAGATGCAAGATAAAGGTAGAAAACATAGTTTAGTGCTGTAAGAGGGCAAATGTAGATGATCAGGTGTGTGCCTATGGACTAAGTATTAATCCAAGCTAGACAAGGGCAGCAAAACATCCACAGATGCAGAAAATTTCTCTCAAAACAGGGGGGGGTGAGGTTCTGAGCTTCACCTCTGTTGATCCCCAATTTCTCACTTGATGGCACCCCTGCGACTGTGCCTGTCTTAGGTTGTTCCTCTCTTGAGGAATCTTACCCGTCTCTGGCTAATCAGTCATCTTCCAGGGCCATACAGGGAAATGTAAAGTTGGTAAGTGAGAGAGAAGCCATATTGTTTGAAAAGGTTAGCTTTTTACTTCTTTGCAGATTTATGCCCTGTGGCTTCTATGCCCAGCACTTGTCTCGAGGTATCTTTACCATCTGGAGGAATTATGATACTCAGTAAATTCGATATGAGGCACGAATTCTATTGAAGGGTTGTAATTAGGAAGGAAGAAGAAACGCTATAGAGGTAGCATATGGAAGAAAATATGGGAGGATTGATTATTTCTTTGACGTATCTTCTTGTAGAGTACCTTAAGCATGTATAGGTTTTACACTACTAACTAACTTGCACACACATATTAACATAATAGGAATACGGTGACATAAACAAAGCAAATATATAATTACCATCCATCTCCAGTTAAGCCAAGAAAACCAGTTAGGCACCCTAGGCATTTGTGAAAATTTGTCTATGATATGATGGATATTGTCCAACTGTACTTGAACAGTCTGAGAGAAATCAGACAAATTAAAGCAACCCATTCTGGGATCTGTTCACATCCCATATGTTCTTTTAACCGTAGATAGTCTATAGTCATAAAATTTTGGAGTGCTACAACTTGCACCCCTCCCAACTCCTGTTTGAGTTCCAACAGTACAGATTCGGTCAAATTCGTTGTCTCACTGTATGCACATGCCAGCCTAGACATCTCCCTCCTCATTCCAATGGCAAGTCGAGGAAATGGTGGGGTGGATGCAGCCACAACTGCAGCATCGTCCGGATCCCTGTGGAGGCTTTTTGATGATCATCCCCCGGCACAAGTCCTCCAGAGAGTGCTGATGCCGGAAGCTCCTCCTCATATCGTATCTTAGTTCATTTTCTGGGTATCCAAGCTAGGCCTTGATCTTCTGCATAGAAACAAACAGACCCTTTGCCCACACTTTGACATGCCCTCTATACCACTGTGTAGAACTCATTGGAGGTCAGCACACAGGAACTGCTTTTTTTTTTTTTTTATTAAGAGAAAGGAATATTATCAGAAAAGAGTCCTCCATAGCTGATCATCTGACACCCTTTAGTGATCAACATTAAAGATATTTAAAGCATGCATTGATCTTTGATTTACCAATAGTTTTATCCTATCAAGGTGTAATCCCCCTTTTCTTTCTTTCTTTCTTTTTTTTTTTAATCTTTAATCTACACTTACATGAAGAATAATACGTTTACTATGCTCTCCCCTATATCAGGTCCCTCCTAAAAACCACATTACGGTTACTGTCCATCAGCTTAGCAAAATGTTGTAGAATTACTACTTGTCCTCTCTGTGTTGTACAGCCCACCCTCCCCTTTCTCCCTCCCCCCCATGCATGCTAATCTTAATAACCCCCTTCTTCTTCCCCCCCCTTATCCACCCCTGCCCACCCATCCTCCCCAGTTCCTTTCCCTTTGGTAGCTGTTAGTCCATTTTTGGGTTCTGTAATTCTGCTGCTGTTTTGTTCCTTCAGTTTTTCCTTTGTTCTTATACTCCTCAGATGAGTGAAATCATTTGGTATTTCTCTTTCTCTGCTTGGCTTATTTCACTGAGCATAATACTCTCCAGCTCCATCCATGTTGCTGCAAATGGTTGGATTTTTCCACTTCTTATGGCTGAGTAGTATTCCATTGTGTATATGTACCACATCTTCTTTACCCATTCATCTACCGATGGACATTTAGGTTGCTTCCAATTCTTGGCTATTGTAAATAGTGCTGCAATAAACATAGGGGTGCATCTGTCTTTCTCAAACTTAGGTAAATTCCTAGGAGTGGAATTCCTGGGTCAAATGGTAGGTCTGTTTTGAGCATTTTGATGAACCTCCATACTGCTTTCCACAATGGCTGAACTAATTTACATTCCCACCAGCAGTGTAGGAGGGTTCCCCTTTCTCCACAGCCTCACCAACATTTGTTGTTGTTTGTCTTTTGGATGGCAGCTATCCTTAGTGAGGTGATACCACATTGTAGTTTTAATTTGCATTTCTCTGATAATCAGCAATGTGGAGCATCTTTTCATGTGTCTGTTGGCCATCTGTATTTCTTTTTTAGAGAACTGTCTGTTCAGTTCCTCTGCCCATTTTTTAATTGGGTTATTTGTTTTTTGTTTGTTGAGGCATGTGAGCTCTTTATATATTCTGGACGTCAAGCCTTTATCGGATCTGTCATTTTCAAATATATTCTCCCATACTGTAGGGTTCCTTTTTGTTCTATTGATGGTGTCTTTCGCTGTACAGAAGCTTTTTAGCTTAATGTAGTCCCACTTGCTCATTTATGCTGTTGTTTGCCTTGCCCAGGGAGATATGTTCAAGAAGAGGTCACTCATGTTTATATCTAAGAGGTTTTTGCTTATGTTTTTTTCCAAGAGTTTAATGGTTTCATGACTTACATTCAGGTCTTTCATGCATTTCGAGTTTACCTTTGTATATGGGGTTAGACAATGGTCCAGTTTCATTCTCCTACATGTAGCTGTCCAGTTTTGCCAGCACCATCTGTTGAAGAGACTGTCATTTCGCCATTGTATGTCCATGGCTCCTTTATCAAATATTAATTGACCATATATATTTGGGTTAATTTCTGGAGTCTCTAATCTGTTCCACTGGTCTGTGGGTCTGTTCTTGTGCCAGTACGAAATTGTCTTGATTACTATGGCTTCGTAGTAAAGCTTGAAGTTGGGGAGTGAGATCCCCCCTACTTTATTCTTCTTTTTCAGGATTGCTTTGGCTATTCGGGGTCTTTGGTGTTTCCATATGAATTTTTGAATTATTTGTTCCAATTCATCGAAGAATGTTGTTGGTAATTTGAGAGGGATTGCATCAAATCTGTATATTGCTTTGGGCAGGATGGCCATTTTGACGATATTAATTTTTCCTAGCCATGAGCATGGGATGAGTTTCCATTTATTAGTGTCCCCTTTAATTTCTCCTAAGAGTGACTTGTAGTTTTCAGAGTATAAGTCTTTCACTTCTCTGCTTAGGTTTCTTCCTAGGTATTTTATTCTTTTTGATGCATTGGTGAATGGAATTGTTTTCCTGATTTCTCTTTCTATTGTTTCATTGTTAGTGTATAGGAAAGCTACAGATTTCTGTGTGCTAATTTTGTATACTGAAACTTTGCTGTATTCCAATATCAGCTTTAGTAGTTTTGGAGTGGAGTCTTTAGGGTTTTTTATGTACAGTATTATATCATCTGCAAATAGTGATAGTTTAACTTCTTCTTTACCAATCTGGATTCCTTGTATTTCTTTGTTTTATCTGATTGCCATGGCTAGGACCTCCAGTACTATGTTAAATAACAGTGGGGAGAGTGGGCATCCCTGTCCATTTCCCAATCTCAGAGGAAATGCTTTCATCTTCTCACTGTTCAATATAATGCTGGCTGTGGGTTTATCATATATGGCCTTTATTATGTTGAGGTACTTGCCCTCTATTCCGGTTTTGCTGAGAGTTTTTATCATGAATGGATGTTGAATTTTGTCAAATGCTTTTTCAGCATCTATGGAGATGATCACGTGGTTTTTGTCTATCTTTTTGTTGATGTGGTGGATGATGTTGATGGAGTTTCTAATGTTGTACCATCCTTGCATCCCTGGGATGAATCCTACTTGGTCATGGTGTATGATCCTTTTGATATACTGTTGAATTCTGTTTGCTAATATTTTATTGAGTATTTTTGTATCTACATTCATCAGGGATATTGGTCTGTAATTTTCTTTTTTGGTGGGGTCTTTGCCTGGTTTTGGTATTAGGGTGATGTTGGCTTCATAGAATGAGTTTGGGAGTATTCCCTCTTCTTCTATTTTGTGGAACACTTTAAGGGAATGAGTATTATGTCTTCTCTGTGTGTCTGATAAAATTCCGAGGTAAATCCGTCCGGCCCCGGGGTTTTGTTCTTGGGTAGTTTTTTGATTACCGTTTCAATTTCTTTGCTCGTAATTGGTTTGTTCAACTTTTGTGTTTCTTCCTTGGTCAGACTTGGGAGGTTGTATTTTTCTAGGAAGTTGTCCATTTCTTCTAGGTTTTCCAGCTTGTTGGCATATAGGTTTTCATAGTAGTCTTTAATAATTCTTTGTATTTCTGTGGAGTCTGTCGTGATTTTTCCATTCTCATTTCTGATTATGTTGATTTGTGTTGATTCTCTTTTTCTCTTAATAAGTTTGGCTATAGGCTTATTTATTTTGTTTATTTTCTCAAAGAACCAGCTCTTGGTTTCATTGATTTTTGCTATTGTTTTATTCTTCTCATTTTTGTTTATTTCTTCTCTGATCTTTATTATGTCCCTCCTTCTGCTGACTTTAGGCCTCATTTGTTCTTCTTTTTCCAGTTTTGATAATTGTGATGTTAGACTATTCATTTGGGATTGTTCTTCCTTCTTCAAGTGTGCCTGGATTGCTGTATAGTTTCCTCTTAAGACTGCTTTCGCTGCGTCCCACAGAAGTTGGGGCTTTCTGTTGTTGTTGTCATTTGTTTCCATATATTCCTTGATCTCTATTTTGATTTGTTAATTGATCCATTGATTATTTAGTAGCATGTTGTTAAGCCTCCATATGTTTATGAGCCTTTTTGTTTTCTTTGTAGAATTTATTTCTACTTTTATACTTTTGTGGTCTGAAAAATTGGTTGGTAGAATTTCAATATTTTGGAATTTACTGAGGCTCTTTTTGTGAGCTAGTATGTAGTCTATTCTGGAGAATGTTCCATGTGCACTTGAGAAGAATGTATATCCTGTTGCTTTTGGATGTAGAGTTCTATAGATGTCCATTAGGTCCATCTGTTCTAGTGTGTTGTTCAGTGCCTGTGTGTCCTTACTTATTTTCTGCCCGGTGGATCTGTCCTTTGGGGTGAGTGGTGTGTTGAAGTCTCCTACAATGAATGCATTGCAGACTATTTCCCCATTTAGTTCTGTTAGTATTTGTTTCACATATGCTGGTGCTCCTGTATTGGGTGCATATAATTTTAGAATGGTTATGTCCTCTTGTTGGACTGAGCCCTTTATCATTATGTAGTGTCCCTCTTTATCTCTTGTTACTTTCTTTGTTTTGAAGTCTATTTTGTCTGATATTAGTACTGCAACCCCTGCTTTCTTCTCACTGTTGTTTGCCTGAAATAAGTTTTTCCATCCCTTGAGTTTTAGTCTGTGCTTGTCTTTGGGTTTAAGGTGAGTTTCTTGTTAGCAGCATATAGATGTGTCTTGCTTTTTTATCCATTCTATTACTCTGTGTCTTTTGATTGGTCCATTAAGTCCATTTACATTTAGGGTGACTATTGAGAGATATGTACTTATTGCCATTGGAGGCTTTAGATTCATGGTTAACAAACATTCAAGGTTAGCTTCTTTAGTATCTTACTGCCTAACTTAGCTTGCTTATTGAGCTGTTATATACACTGTCTGGAGATTCTTTTCTTCTCTCCCTTCTTATTCCTCCTCCTCCATTCTTCATATGTTTTGTGTTTTGTTCTGTGTTCTTTTTAGGAGTGCTCCCATCTAGAGCAGTCCCTGTAGGATGCCCTGTAGAGATGGTTTGTGGGAAGCAAATTCCCTCAGCTTTTGCTTGTCTGGGAATTGTTTAATCCTGCCATCATATTTAAATGATAGTCATGCTGGATACAGTATCCTTGGTTCAAGGCCCTTCTGTTTTGTTGCATTAAATATATCATACCATTCTCTTCTGGCCTGTAGGGTTTCTGTCGAGAAGTCTGATGTTAGCCTGATGGGTTTTCCTTTATAGGTGACCTTTTTCTCTCTAGCTGCCTTTAAAACTCTTTCTTGTCCTTGATCCTTGCCATTTTAATTATTATGTGTCTTGGTGTTGTCGTCCTTGGATCCTTTCTGTTGGGGGTTCTGTGTAATTCCATGGTCTATTTGATTATTTCCTCCCCCAGTTTGGGGACGTTTTCAGCAATTATTTCTTCAAAGAGACTTTCTACCCCTTTTCCTCTTTCTTCTTCTTCTGGTGTCCCTATAATACAAATATTATTCCTTTTGGCTTGGTCACATAGTTCTCTTAGTGTTGTTTCATTCCTGGAGATCCTTTTATCTCTCTCTATGTCAGCTTGTATACGTTCCTGTTCTCTGGTTTCTATTCCTTCAATGGCCTCTTGCATCTTATCCATTCTGCTTATAAATCCTTCCAGGGATTGTTTCACTTTTGTGATCTACTTCCTGACATCTGTGATCTCCCTCTGGACTTCATCCCATTGGTCTTGCATTTTTCTCTGCATCTCATCCCATTGCTCTTGCATTTTTCTCTGCATCTCTGTCAGCATGTTCATGATTTTTATTTTGAATTCTTTTTCAGGAGGACTGGTTAGGTCTGTCTCCTTCTCAGGTGTTGTCTCTGTGATCTTTATCTGTCTGTAGTTTTACCTTTTCATGGTGATAGATATCGTTTGCAGAGGTGGTATGAGTGACCGCTGGAAGAGCTTCCCTTCTTGTTGGTTTGTGGCCTTCCTCTCCTGGGAGAATAGTGACCTCTAGTGGCTTATGCTTGTCAGCTGTGCGCAGACAGGGCTTCTGCTACCTGCCCATTTGCTATGGAGTTTATCTCCGCTGTTGCTGTGGACGTGGCCTGGCTGGGGCTACTCCTTCAAAATGGTGGAGCCCCGTTGGAGGGGGAGCGGCTGGGAGGCTATTTATATCCGTAAGGGAGCCTCTGTGCTCCCTGTTGCCCAGGGGGTTAGAGTGCCCAGAGATCCCCAGATTCCCTTCCTCTGGTCTAAGTGTCCTGTCCTGCCCCTTTAAGACTTCCAAAAAGCACTCTCCAAACCAAAACAACAACAGCAACAATGAAAGAGCAAAATGAAAAAAAAAAAAATAAAAGAAAAAAATGCGTGATTTTCTTTGTCCTCAGGTACCAGTCCCAGGCACCTGCTCACCAGTCCTGCTGCCCTGCCTGCCTCCCTAGCACCAGGGTTCCTGTCCCTTCAAGGCTTCCAAAAAGCACCCGCCAAAAAAAAAAAAAAAAAAAAAGGGAAAAACGTGCGATATTGTTTGTCCTCAGGCGCCAGTCCCAGGCACCTGCTCACCAGTCCTGCCGCCCTGCCTCCCTAGCACTGAGGTCCCCATCCCTCCAAGGCCTCCAAAAAGCACTCGCCAAAAAAAAAAGGGAAAAACGTGTGACCCTCTCCGTCCCCAGGCGCCGGTCCCAGGCACCCGCCCACTGGTCCCACCTCCCTGCCTCCCTAGCACTGGGGTCCCCGTCCCTCCAAGGCCTCCAAAAAGCACTCGCCAAAAAGAAAAAAAAAGGGAGAAACGTGCAATTTACTTTGTCTTCAGGCGCCGGTCCCAGGCACCTGCCCACCGGTCTTGCTGCCCTGCCTCCCTGGTATTGGGGTCCCCATCCCTCCAAGGCTTCCAAAAAGCACTTGCCAAAAAAAAAAAAGGGAAAAACACGTGATTTTCTTTGTCCTCAGGTGCCGGCCCCAGGCCACCGCCCACCGGTCCCACCGCCCTGCCTCCCTAGTATTGGGAAAAACCCGTGATTTTCTTTGTCCCCAGGCACTGGTCTCAGGCACCTGCTCACCAATCTTGCTGCCCTGTTTTGCTGGTATTGGGGTCCCTGTCCCTTTAAGGCTTCCAAAAAACACTCGCCAAAAAAAAAAAAAAAAAAGGGAAAAACGCGATATTTCTTTGTCTTCAGGCGCTGGTCCCAGGCATCTGCTCACTGGTCCTGCTGCCCTGCCTCCCTAGCACCGGGGGCCCTGTCTCTTTAAGGCTTCCAAAAAGCACTCGCCAAAAAAAAACCGCTCCGCTTTCTTTCCACCTGCCAAGAGCCAGGAGGAGGGGCGCTCGGGTCCCGCCTGGCTGGGGTTTGTATCTTACCCCCTTCGCAAGGCGCTGGGTTCTTGCAGGTGTGGATGTGGTCCGGATGTTGTCCTGTGTCCTCTGGTCTCTATTTTAGAAAGAGTTTTCTTTGTCATATTTTCATAGATCTATCTGTTTTTGGGAGGAGATTTCCACTGCTCTACTCACACCGCCATCCTGGCTCCGCCACCCGAAATTAGACATTTTTTACCAGCTAAACTAGCATTCAGTGGAAGGGCACTCCAGGGGCATATCAGAAGTGAAAGAGTAAGGCAGTGTATCATTTACAAATCCTTGGAACTATTACTCTTCCTAAAACAGGATCTTTTCTGTTGCTTTCATATTGATTTATAATTCTTTGTGGCACTTACCACTGCAATATGTTAGAATATGTCTATCATATTAGTATATTATATTATACCATGCTATTTGTTTTGTTTTTTTCACCTGCTGTTCCCACTACAATGCAAATTCCAAAAAGGGGGTGCGGGTGGTTTATATGTTCAGTTTATGACTTGATTTCCAGTAGAACAATAGGAGCTCAGAAATATGTTTAGAATTGTTGAAATGGAACTATTTTATGAGATAGCTCTGCTTAGGTCAACTATGTACAAGAGATGAGATTTCAATTGTATAAGCCTTCCTTTATTACTTGTATTTCTGTAATTTTACTTTTATTTAACTTCTGATTGCTTAATTAATGCGGTGAGATTTTATACCTTTATATTGCCAATGCCTTATAGTCTAGTATGTTATTATCTTTGTACTGTGGTAAATGATAACCTAGACTTCACAACTCATGTGATTGTTAAATTTCTGCATGATAAATTATTTTAACTCTATTTTATTATAGGCAGTGGAATTCATGTCTAGACAAGTATAGTTTATATCCAGGGGTGGCTGTCATTTAAAACACCTTAATTTGTAAACTTCATCTCAGGAGTTTGTATTAGGGGTTGAAACATCAGGATTATTGGTGAAATCTACCAATAATAGTAAGGGTTGATGAAAATATTTCCTGAGTAGAGAAGTGAGAGGTGTTCAAGTGATACCAGTGGCTAGAGAGATGGTGTGGGTGTCCCTGCCCTTTTATGAGAAAACTTACAGGATGTAGCCAACACTGATGAATAGTACTTTCGGTCTACAGCTTCTAGCTTTTTGAAGACACTGTCCCCACTAGAAGCCTGACTGATTCTGCCACTAAAATATTGTTTCATCCATCTGAGAATGAATCTTTCAATGCTGGGAATTGTTGGAGTGCCTGAGATCAATAGTATTGTCCTCAATGATCTTACAAATAACAGTTTGTAATATTGCTTTTGTACCTTCTTGCTTAAAAATGTATGTATGTATATGATCATCTTTGTTCTCTGTGTGTATATGTGTGTGTGTTTAAGAGATTTTAAGGAATTGGTTCATGTGATCATGAAGGCGGGCAAGTACAAAAATTTGTAAGGAAGGTTGGCAGGCTGGAAACTCAGGCAGGATTTCTTTGTTATAGTCTTGAAGCAGAATTCCTTTTTTCTTCAGGAAACCTCAGTTTTTTATCTTAATGCCTTTAACTGACTAAATTAGGCTAATTCATATTTTCCAGAGTAATCTCCTTTACTTAAAGGCAATTGGTTTTAGATGTTAATCATGTCTACAAAATATCTTCACAGGAACATCTGGACTAGTGTCTGACCCAACAACCTGGCACCACAGACTGGTCAAGTTGACACATAAAATCAACCATCACCCAGACCTTCCAAAGTAAAGAGGAATCACTGAAAGGGAATTCCTGCATAGAGACTGGAAGCTCCAAATCTGTTGCCCAGGATCATAGCCTAGACATCCAAGGGGAGGGAGGAGGTGAGAAAACAAGATGTATCATTGGGGCCCTTTAATTAGAGAGGTCACAGAATTTTACTGTCATGTTACACTTGTGACAGTGAAAGGAGAAGTTATTAATAATGTCAGGATACAAGTTGAAGCCATGATGGTCAGTTGAACTGAGATGCTTATGTCCTAATAAATGTCAGACTCTTCTTAATCCCACTTGTCTAGTCTGTCATTTTACCACTTATCTGTAAGCACAAATAAAGTGGAAAAAGAGTCACAGAAACTTCCTCTCTTTGGGATCAGACCTGCATAATGGTGAAAAGATTCCTCTGTACACATTCCCCATTTTCTCCCATAGGCATTTGTCCTAATACATTTCTTACATGTTTAGTACTCTCTTTGCATCTGCTTCTCACAGGACTCAGCCTGTCACTCAGGGCATATTCTCCAATACCTTCTTCATGGGTGGCCACAGAGGACAGTGGAAAATGAAGCACCTTCGAGAGGATAAACACAAAGAGACAAAGAGAACGGTGGACTGGGATGCCCTCCTAGAGAGTAGAACAAGGGCATCACCGTGAACATACATTTCTCTTCCCTTAGAAATTTCTGACCAGGCCCAGAAACTCAACTGCTCTGTAGCTCATATTCTTTCCACTTTCTCAATAGGAGTGTTTATTGCAGATCCCCTGTTCCTGACTCACAAGTTTTTATATGATGGGTTGTTGACAAATAGCTTGTCTTTTGAGTACACAGCTCCCTGGGTCAAGAGCAGCAGGTTCCAATCTGAAACATAAACCACATCAATCTGGAGGCTAGTCAGGGGAAAAACAACACACCAGTTATTTTAATTGAGAATTAAAGATGAAATGTTGTTATGTGAAAAGGCAGAAAGGAGAACTCTAAAGGTATCTCACAGTATCCAATGGAAGCAGCTACCACTCCCCAGAGCGGGGGTGGAAATTGAAGGGAAAAGGTAAAATCATTGCAGGGCTGGATTCTGAGCTGGGATTCAGCCCTCTGATGGGTAAATTTGGAGGAAGAGCTCTCTGGGGATAAAGTAGCACTTACCTCCAGCTAGCTGGCCTTTGAGGGATAAAGGGAGGCTGTTTGTGGGGGCGGTGAAAAATCACAAACTTTTATCAGCTGCTGTTACTAGAGTAACTGCCACTGATGTACTGAGGTGGTGTTACTGGAGTAATTTTACGGGATCCCAAAGCATCATGTACTTTATTTTCTTTCTGTCTTCTTCTGGAACCCCCTACTGCAAAGCCAACTAGTAGTCAGTGGGTAAAAGGGAAACATGGTTTGCAGAATCTCAGCATCATGAGGTGGAATATAGAAAGTCGGACATCAAGCTGAGAGATAGTAGCTTAATAATGAACATAATCCCTAACATAATTATTGTTGCACATCACTCAGAGATCTAAGCCTTTGAGTTTCATGGCTTGACTGAGTGGATACCAGGATGTCAGTTAAGTTTTCTCATTCAGGGAGGCTGTAAGTATTTCTGGTGAAATGAAAAGTTACACAATTATATGTCAATGAGAAGGGTAGACTGTGTTGGTTTTTGGTATTACTTACAACACAGGCCTCTGCGCCAGTTTTTAGGCATGAGGTTCATTCTTTCTCTGACTTTTTGTGATTGATAGAGCCACAAATTCGTTTCTGACCAATGAGTTGAGACTGGGAATACTGGGTTTTACTCCTGGCCTCTGCGTTTGCATTTTGATCCAAGGCTGTCAAAGCCCTCTTTCCCTCTACATGCAGAATGACCCCCAGAGTTCAAGATAGCAGCTGCCTCGTTAGCCTGGATCCTGAGGAACTGCGGTGAGCAGAGTCCCTAGTTAACCACAACGGCCATGAGACATGAGGAAAACGGTACCAGGTTGTGCGTAAGCCACTGAAATTGGGGTTTGTTTATTACTGCCATGTACCCTGTTGATTCTGACTGATAACATCCTAGGTTTATTTCAAGATGGCATTTTATTGATGTGTTCTTTCTCTAGTGATACAGCAGATAAACTAAGTCTTTTAAAGTTGATGTTGAAAATTGATTATTTCAATCCCACTTCTTTTTCAAAGAGGATTTGAGATAGCTTACAAGGATACACTGTCAAAAAATGTTAAATCATTGTTGGTGGAGGTCATTGAGAGGATGTGACTGCCAGTAGACAGGTGAGCTGGGACTGGGTGACCGAAGGCTTTTCACCCTCTCTGTCCTTGAAATGTGCACTCTGCCCATCATTCCCACGGTGGGAGCCATTTTCAAGGATGCAGACTTGGGAGATTAAGGTGTTGCTGAGACCATCTGGATGGTGTACGTGACTGATCCCAGGTAAAGCCTCTATAAACTTTTAAGATTCTGGCAGGCAGGGGCCGAGATCTACTTGTCTTGTAATGGCCTGAGACAAGCTTTGTAAATTCCCTTGATTATTAAAACTGCCACCTATCAATCTGGGGTGATCTGCCTTTTTCTTGGGTCTCCTTGCCCTCCAAGGATGGGGGCCAGTTTCAGATTTCACTCTGGAAGCTCCGGAGGTTTTGAAACAACAGTGATGCTTTTCTAAAAATCTGATTTGAATTGCAGAGCTGAGAATCGTCTGAGGCCTTTGCCTATTTTGAATTCTTAAGGAAACAGTATTTTTTTTATTTTGCCAAAAAGACACATTTTTAAACAAAAGCTTAAAGAAACAGGAAGGCATTTAGTGTTTATATTCAGAATTCAAATGCAGTGTAACTGTTAGTGGTTGATTGTTAATGTGGTCTTAGCACAGTAACTGAATAATTCATCATTGAAAACAAAATAATTTTCACTTTAAAAATGTAAAGTGCATGCGTTTGAAAGACATGACTATGGCTAATTTCAAATCTGTGTCCTTAAAACAGTGGAGTGTAGAATAAAAGCTTTATTTTAAGTGATCCTATAAGCTACCAAATGCTGGTCTGAGTTGTTATTTTCATGTTGCCTGGGTGTTTTTTTTTAATAGTAAATATCATTGTAACCTTTTAAAAAGCCAGATTTTTAATTATTAGGTTGAATTTGTAGGCCTTATTTCTTTACATTGCTTTATATTTCTCAATTCTCATAATCCATTTGAACAAGTGCAGAGGTCAAGTTAACAATAAGAATCAGATTTGTTGATTTATTTATTTCCCAGATTTATTGAGATATAATTGACATATAACTGACATACATTACGTATGTTTAAGGTATACATGCTGTTTATTTAATACATATTGCAATTTGATTACTACCGTAGCATTAGCTAACACTTCTATCCCCGTTTTTATTTATGTTTAAATTGTAGTCTCTAAGACCCCAGTTTCCATATTGGCAAAATTCAATAGTTGTAAATACTATTTTCCCCCTTAAGTTCAGCCTGATTGCATGCTCCAGGCATGAAGTTTCAAATGTAATTCTATTTAAATGTCAAGGTTCTCAGAACAAACTTGGCATGCCAGGCACATTGCCTTACTCCAGCCAGACTCAAGTTCTCTAGCCAACTTGGATGATGTCTAGCAAAAGCTGAGAAGCAAACCTCTGTCAGCTAGAAGCAAGGATCTGGCTGACTCTGGTTTTCTGCTTTTCAAAAGAATATGTGTAAGAATATAGTAATTTATCCTCCATTTGCCCCATGGTCCCAAGCACATAAGCTGGTGAGAATTATGCCTGGGCTTGCCTGGGGCTTGCCTGGGCTTACCCCACCTTATCTCTAAACATCCCCACCCTCCCCGAAAGCAACAGGCCAAGCGGATCTGCCACAATAAAAGGCACCACGCTGCTGCCTTCTCTCTCTGTCTCTGTCTCTGTCTCTCTGTCGCTCTCTCTCTGCCTCTCTGTCCCGCTGCCCTCTCTTTCTTATCTCTCTCTCTGTCCCCCTGCTCGCTGTCTCTCTCTCTCTCTCTCTCTCTCCCCCCCTCTCTCTGGGGCAGTCACTTTCTCTTTCAGATAATAAAATCTCTTGCGTGGGCCCATGTCTCCTGAGTCATTCTGGGCAAGGAGGGTCGCGGCGAGATACCCTTTCAATATGCAGTAATTATTTTAGGCTGAGAGATCACTCCTCAGTTCTGGTATGTTGAGGACTAAAGTAGGGAAACTATTCTCTAGGAGACCCTTAGCAAAATAATGACAGGCAACAATTTCTCTCTAGTGCTTACTCACTATAGACTGTGAGAAATAGTTTCACGTTTCCAGTTTGAAAAATACTGAGCGAGGTTAATTGAAGATAAAGTATGGATGGCAATTAGAGTTAGTCTGTTGAAGGCAAGGATTAATTTGCTAATGACATTATATTTGCTTAAGTCTGTTAGATTTTTAAAACCATTTTGAATAGTTTATTGTTTTTCCTTTCCCAGAACACAGGAGTTTATTATCACCATTTCATATATGGGTTACTCTGACTCACAGGATTTATAAGTAAAGAGTAAGAAAAAAAAAAACCCTTGGTCTCTTAACCTAGAGACCAATGCCTGTCCCAATTGCCCTCTGCTCATTAGTGTCTGAATATGGCCCTTTGTTTATTAGGTCCATAGTATATTGTGGGCACATGGATGCAACCCTTATAATAAAAGAGTCATTATTAGTTAATCTTAAACACACCAACAATTCAGATAATGGTGCAAAGTTGTTCTGTACCTGTTTCAGTCAGAGTCATTTTCTAATCTACTAATCTTTTTTTGTGAGTGTTTTATCTCCTCATTCTGGGACGACTGTTTTTCTCCTTCTTTGCCTTCCTCTCAGGTCCCAGTTTAGGCTTGATCCTGGTGAGAAAGCATGCAAGCCTGGGAGAGCCGGGGCAAGGAGAGTTCTATCTCCGTAACGCTTTCAGTTGTAATTATTCTCTCCCGACAGGCAGCAGCAGTATGTCCGCTCCAGGAGCAGAAAGCGGATGTGCTATTAAACTAAGACACTATCCTTTTTACTCTCTGTCACTGACGTCCCTCTCCTTATACGAAGTGAAAAAGAAAGAAAATTCTGCCCAGCTATACCCACTTTCCAATTTTTGTCTTATGTCTTATTCCTATCCCATTCCTTCACCACACTGCCTCCTGCAAACCCCCCAAAAGATATTTGCAAGTTAAGACTTGTAGCTCAGGGAGCTAATGAAAGTAGTGTTGGACGCTCTGGCATCATGCTAACATGGGCCTCTAACGGCAAGGGGGAGACAGAGATGAGATCAGGTAGGTGAAACGGAAATCAAATAAACCCAAACTCTCCCGTTCATATAAAAGCCCCAGAGGTTGAGTTAGCAGTCTTATCTCCACAGAGAAAGTAGAGTATACCATAATATCTCATTTTATTGCCAGTATGTTTAAGGCAAACATATTAGGTATTTTTAGTTAAAAAGTTTTATGGGTAATCATCTTCTGGAGATGCATAACACCTATCAATCAGTAAAATGGTCCTGGTGGAGATTCAGTTGTTATAAAATAAGAATAAAGGCCCAGTATTTTGCACAACAATCTGAAAAACAGATCTGTGAACAGATTCAGGGAATGTGTACAGATATTTGGAATACAGTGTTAGCACTAACAGTAGTAACATGTTAATCACAAACGATATGCAGAGAAGGCTGGTTTCAAAAGATACACTTAAGGGCTTCCGAGAACTGGTACTGTGAGCCCCATTGGTATGATCTTACTTTCAAATGCCATCCTAGCCTTTGATTGCCAACTTTGCTTTGACTCTGAGCAATATCAGTCTATAAAAGCATAAAGGTTAGCTTTCCGTTGGCAGAGTGGGTAACGGAGTGCAAGAGCAAAGCTGAAATCATAAAAGGAGAGCACTCCAATACGTCACGGGATTGCTGAAACCGGAAGACACAAAATTAATCAGAGCCCTTTCTCCCTTCTTTTCCTAAAAGGCTGCAACAAATAAGAGACAAAGGAAAGACTGTCCTTCACTTCACCCGCTGCCTGCACTTTATTAGCACCATAGTCGGAATTCTTCAAATGCCACTCAGAAGGTTAAGAAGGCCTCTAGTTAAAATGTAAAATAGAGGGGTGCAAGTTGTAGCACTCCAAAATCTCATGACTATAGACTATCTATGGTTAAAAGAACATATGGGATGTGAACAGATCCCAGAAATGGGCTGCTTTAATTTGTCTGATGGTTCAAGTACAGTTGGACAATATCCATCATATCATAGATAAATTTTCACAAATGCCTAGGGTGCCTAAATGGTTTTCTAGGCTTCACTGGAGATGGATGGTAATTATAGATTTGCTTTGTTTATGTCACCGTATTCCTATTATGTTAATATATGTGTGCAAATTAGTTAGTAGTTTAAAACCTATACATACTTAAGGTACTATACAAGAAGATATGTCAAAGAAATAATCAATCCTCCCAAGTTTCCTTCGTATGCTACATCTATAGCTTTTCTTCTTCCTTCCTAATTACAACCCTTAAATAGAATTCGTGCCTCATATCGAATTTACCGAGTATCATAATTCCTCCAGGTGGTAAAGATACCTTGAGACAAGTGCTGGGCATAGAAGCCACAGGGCATAAATCTGCAAAGAAGTAAAAAGCTAACCTTTGCAAACAATATGGCTTCTCTCTCACTTACCAACTTTACATTTCCCTGTATGGCCCCGGAAGATGACTGGTTAGCCAGAGACGGGTAAGATTCCTCAAGGGAGGAACAACCTAAGACAGGCACAGTCGCAGGGGGGCCATCAGGTGAGAATTTGGGGATCAACAGAGGTGAGGCTCAGAACCTCACCCCCCCTGCTTTGAGAGTAATCTTCTGCATCCGTGGATGTCTTGATGCCCTTGTCTAGCCTGGATTAATACTTAGTCCATAGGCACACACCTGATCATCTGATCATCTACATTTGCCTTCTTACAGCACTAAACTATGTTTTCTACCTTTATCTTGCATCTACCTACCACTTCAGCATTTTATTAAAAATAAAAATAATAATAATAGTAGGAGAAATGGGGGATCAACATATAGATCAAGTACAAAAATCAAACGAATATTCATATTTGACCTGATTGTTTATAGGTCATATTGCATGATCAAAACCGAAAGTTTCTGTGATGACTGCCCTTGTACTGTTCACCATGTAAGAATTTATTCACTATGTAAGAATTCGTTCACCATGTAAGAACTTGTTCGTTATGCTTCAGAAGATTGGAGACTTAGGCTTGAGATGGATTAATGATTGTACATTGAGCGTTGACCCCCCTATACTGAATTTTACTGTTGTTAACAACCATTTGATCAATAAATATGAGAGATGCCCTCTCAAAAAAAAAAAAAATAAAAAAAAAATAACAATGTGTGATGTTGCCACAGCAGTTTCCAATGTATCACACCAGTGTAAAAAGCAAAACATCTTTTGCAACTAGTATCTGACTGCAGAAAGTGTTATTTTAAAGAGCTTTGATAAAATTTTCTTTAAAATGAAAAAAAAAAAAAAATGTAAAATAGCTCTTACCTCAGAGGTATTCTGTGGCAAAGAGGTTGAAATTAAGCCATGGAGAAGTTAATCTTAAAAATCTTTCAACAAAAAGTAAGAGAGAATCCTTGAGTTTCCTCTTTGTAATAGGGAATATCAGAATTTAATTGTAGAATTTTGAAGTGTATAATTTATTTTCAGGATTTATAACTTGGTCTTTGAGATGTCCTTACATAAGGCAAAGTCTGGCAAAAGCTGCTTAATGGTAATAGCACACCCTTTCACTCAGGTAAAAGATAGGGGAAATACAACAACAATAATAATAAAACTGAGCATTTAAAAATAGTCTTAAACCAATTAATACTGTATCTATTTTTGTTACCCTTAATTAAACCAAATAATAGACCCATTTGACTTTAGGAAACATTAAGAGTCCTGTGAATAATGACCAGAGTTTGTAAGTATAAAATAATAATAGTAACTTACATTTACTTTGCATTGACTATGTTGTCACTCTATAGATTTTACTTATCTGAATTCCCTTCTTCCATAGAAGTAACCTTTGAGGTTGGTTACATTGTTACATTCCTTTATAGATAATAAGACTGAAACAAAAAATAAAATAACTTGCCCCAAATCACACATCTAGAAACTGGCAGACGTAGGGTATGAATCCAGGCAGATGACTGTAGAGCTCAACCCCCTGACCACTACATTTGGGCAGCTTTTATACAGGGAGATGATGGTTGTCAAAGAACCACTCATAGACTAGATGCCAAATGGATGTTCAGTTCCTTGCCTTTCCAAAGAACTTTGTGAATTCTTCCCACTAACTCCATCAGTTTATAGATTTCACTCTTTAATGCAAATAAGAAGCCAGAACAAAGTTGTATTCAAATTTATAGTTAAATGCAAATATAATGATTTACATCTTACTGGATAATCTTGTTCTATTTTTAAAATGAAATTTATTGTACTTATGGAAAACAAGGGGCAGCGGTCAATTTTTGTCTCATATGTTTTGATATACTTATAAGTAGTGAGTATCCTTTCTGACTAGTTACATTGTCAAGTGTGCAGTGGCCTGGAAATGACTTCACTGTCACTTGCTATCCATAAATACCGTTAATGAATCAAATAGGACAGAAAGTCATCAGAATCACCTGGGATGCTCACTGCATGTCAGATTGTCTAGTCTCCATCCTTAGTCTCTTGGGCAGGAGGTAGGTAGAAATATTAACATTTTAACAAATGCTATATTCATTTCAATGAACAATAACGTTTGAGATTCATAATGCATACAAAAATAAAATACTGTCTACCTTGGTCTCAAGCCTCCCTAAATCCACTCCAGGGCTTTTCCCCTTTGAGATGGCCTACACAGGTCTGAGTCTTTCTCTGCAGCCCCCTAGTCTAGAGGAGCTCTGACTGGGAAGTGGTCTGTCACTCATAACTGCCTGGTGACGTGCAGAAACTCACTCTAGTTTACATGGACAGGCACCAGAAGAGTTGAAGTGGGAAACAGTGATGAAAAATAAAAGAAATGCATGGCGGCACTATAGAAATTTTAAGCCACCAAGGATATCTCAATTTTATTATCATTAGGGCTACTATTGCTACAGTAACAGGTTAGTAGGGGGAGGGCATTTCCTCACTGTGTGCAGACACATAGGAATTTTTATTTCCTCTTTATATGTTCTCATCTACCAGTTTTTGAGTCATAGAAATGGGAAAGGCTTCTTCCTAATGAAAACAGTAGTAACTGGTTATGGTTTCAGGACAAACTTCTACACAATAACTGCAGTCTAGGTACAATGCTCTACTCTTTCCACCAGGCCCAGGAAAGCCCCTTCAAGCTATTCTCTGCTCCCTCTAGGCTACTGAGTAGCAGCGTGGGGAGAGGGGATGTGTCAGGCATCGAAGTGCATTCCATTGCATGAGAAGTCGAGCAGGATGTTCATGGACCTGAGCAGGAAGCAGAGATATGGAGCACGGACCAGGCATTTGGCCACCTGCACATGCAGCTCAGGGCTGACATCTGCCATCGGTGCTCAGTTATAGGCCCTGCTCCTCCTGAGGCTAGTCTCTCACCTCCCTAGGTCTCTGTTAATGTAAACTCACATTTCTTGATGTTCCTGGTTGTCATCTTTGTTCCTTGCAGTCAGAAGGACCAACAGTTTTAATTGTCTAATGTGAGAATGATTATTTGGAAGACATGGATCTTGGATGTTGGAAAGACATGCATAGCTGGTCCTTATAAAGCGAGTTAGGTGTGAAAAAAAGTAAGCAAGGTGAAGTGAGTAAATTAAGGATCCCAATCTTTTCCCTGTGCATTCACTTTCTTTGCCATGTGACTGCATTTCCTCTCACCAAAGAGGTGGAAGCCATTTTCCCACCTCTTGAATCTGGACTGGCCCTGTAAATTATTTGGCTGAGTAGCATCTGATTGAAGCGACTGTGAGCTTTCAAGTTGAGACCTCAAGTCCTCTGGTATCTCCATTGCCCTGAGAACTTGCCACAGCCAGCCTGCTGGTGGATGAGAACCATGTGGGGCAGGCTGAGTCACCCAACAGCCAGCCATTGTGCAAATCCAAATAAGACTAATGGAGCCACTTATTCTAGGTGCAGCTGACTCATACACATTAGCAATAAGCAGCCATGGTTTTTTAACCAGTGATGTATTGTTGGTTATTGGTCATTACTGTGGCAATAGATAACAGAGCATAGGATGGATGGGAATTACAAGGAGGACAGTAGTGAAAACACTTGCCTGTTTGGGGTGTGGTAGAGAAAGGTGTAGGCTTATACTTGGAAGTTAATTGCCTTACTCCTCTAGTAAAATACACATAATTAGCTAGTGTAACAGCATCAGTGAAAGTGGATTATATCTAACTTTAATTTAGTATTCCTGGAGCTTCAAACGTTAAAGCCTTTCTTAAAAGAGATTACATATTATCTGTTAATTATATCTGTTGGGATTTATCATTTGCCTAGGATCTTACTTCAGTATCAACAAAACATTTATACTAGAAATTTTTTATTCATTTTCTTTGTCACTTGGAAAGAACCTCTATTTTTTACACTTTCATTAAGATCCCTTACCCCCATTTTTTTTTCATGTTGCATCAGTCAGAGTCCCTCAAGAAAATGATGGCACATGCAAACTGGGATACTTTGAAGAGGGTTTAACAAATGGAAGAGATCATCTACATAGGTTTGGGTGAGCTGACCCACAGGTAATGTAGAGAAATATGGGACTGTTGTATTCTAGGTTGCTACACATTCCTGCAACCTGAAGGGAGAGGGCTCTTTGCAGAGCCTGCAGGTAGGGAGCTGTGAGGATGGAAATCCCAAACTTACTCCCCTCTCCAATCTTCATCCTGGGATTCTTAGCCAAAGTCAATATGTGGACAAAGGAATTCACTGAGGCAGTTGATAAAGGGAGGCTTCAGGAACTAAGATGGAGAAGGATGGAGGTCAACCTGGAGATGCTGATTTGAGTATCAGGCACATAAGCCTCATGAATTTTACCAACAACCTCTCTTCTAAATTGCAAAGCAGCATTCCTGGGAGCTCTGGATACCAGGTTCATTAGGTTCTATATCATTACTGCCCAGATGTCAGACTATTAACATGATGCATTGGAAAATGTATATTATGCCTTTTGTTGTCAAAACACTTAACTCCCTAAGAATCTCAGGTGCAACTCCTGCTCCTTAACCTATGTTACTTATCAGCAAGGGAGACCAATGCTGAAACCCTGACATCACAGTACTAGACACTGGGTGGTAAATTTATTTCCTTATGTTGAGCTTTTTCTATCCAGCATCCATTAATCTTCACTAGAATTAACACATTTCTAGCTACTGGTGTGCATTTCCTCCTGCAGGGCCTCCACCTACACCATTGCTCAAGGGCTTATAGAGGGGATTCACTGGCATGGTGTATGAGGTACTATCGTCTTAAACCAAGGGGCTTACTAAACTTCAGAGGGGGTGTGGTAATGGGCACAGGATCATGGAATCTACTGGTCTTACTATACCATCCAAAAGCTACTGGAAATACACTCCCTTTTGAAAGCATTGCTGAGGTAAGACACTGGAGGAGATACCTTCCAAGGATGGCTTGCCATCTTCCAAGATGCAGCATGGATCCTATACCAAAAGCTATTATCTCAAGCTCTGTCCATTACAGGTAGAATAGATGGGTCTGGACACCAAGGAATGGAAATTGGAGTGTCACTTCCTACTTGTGAAATTTCAGCTTCCTGTGTAGTTACTTGACAGGGTGCCATAAAGTGAAGAAGGGGATACATTCCCCAAATTTTCCAGGATCACTTGAAGTGGATTCTATATTGATTCTAGTTCCTAGAGAGTTCAGAATGGTCAACCAATCAGGTTAGGGGTATAGAAGGCCAAGTAAATGATGGACTTTTTTCTGGGATTCACCTTCTGGGGGACCTGTATTCAGGTGGTCCCTGAACACAGCCAATAGGTATTTTCCAGGTTCCTGAATGCATAGTTTATTGTAAAGACACTCAACATAAAAACAGAATCCTTATAGCGGTTCTCTGACAAGCAGAGTAAGAGCTATTATAACACAGCCAGGTTAGTGGAAGCTGCCAGATCTGCTTCTACCTAGTAAACTAGTTTACTGAAAGAAATACAGCCTTCCTTGAGGGTCTGAAGAGATTTGTATCACTTTCAAGGACTTGAAGGGTACAGGAATGGTTGCTTCTACTACACTCTCATTCTAATAACCTATTTGGTCTATGTAAAAAAGATACATCTTAGAGAATGACAATGGACTATCATCAACTTTATCATGTAGTAATTCCAACTGTAAATGGTGCTCTAGATGTGTTTTCTTTACTAGAGCAGGTTAACTTAGGTTTTGGTACCTAGTATGCAATTAGTGATCTGAACAAATCTTTTTTTTTATACCTTTCAGTAAAGACCATTATCAAGAGTGGGCTTTTCTGGCTATTCACTACCTATGTCATCACTATCCTAACTCTCCAGCCCTCTGTCACTATCTAGTCTGCAGAGACCTCTATTACCTCTTCACTCCATAAAATATCTTGCTAATTATATTAATAATATTATGTAATTGGGCCTGGCGATCAGGAAGCAGTTCTCTTAGTACTATCCCACCTGTACACCTGTATGTACCAAAGGGTAGGAAATAAAGCCCTTGAAAATTCGGAGTCTTGCCACCTCAGTTAAATTTTGAAGGTTCTAGTGGCTTAAGCATGTTGTATATTCCTTTCAAGATGAAGGACAAGTCAATGTATCTGATCTGTCCTCTAAGCAAGAAAGAGATAAAACATGTAACGGGGCGGGGTCCTAGAAGTTGTAGGCATCACATTCTTCATTCTGGTATGCTGCTTTGGCCCATTTAACAAGCAACACAAAAAGCTGACAATGTTCTACAAGTTTAAGTCCTAGCCCTAGTCCAGAGCTATAAGCATCTCTGCTGCATGTCTTCTGCTGAGGCTTTCCAGAAATTATAAGCACCATCTTCATCCCTGATTGATTCATTTGGCAACATCAGACCTATGGAGTCATATAGGTTCTTGCTCTGTGTCCCCTTTGAAAATCTCATCTTTGTGTCCCTCAATAGAAGGGTTGGATCAATGCTCAAATGCAAAATAAGGTCCCTCTAAAATCTGAAGAGGCCCACCAAGTTTTGTATCACTTTCTTAATAGAATGAAGAGGTAAATAACTTACCCTTTACCTTAATTGGTATGTTTGGACTCCTATAATCACTGTTGATATGATAGGCTCCTAAATCTTTGTGGCGTTTTTATTTCCCTGTAGTAGGTATGAGACTTAATATGACATCTAAATTATTCTCCACTTTCTGCTTAATATGTCCACTTAGCAGACCCAGTATTTTGCCCTAAGATTATGTGAACTTTTCTGCTCTCTGTCATGTTATCTCAGTAATCTCAATTGTCTTGATAGTCCTCAGACAATCACATTGATCCATATTTCTGGTACAATTCTCTTATTTTTCAGAGGGTAAACAGGCCAATTTCATGCAGGTAATTTAATAGCAAAGCTGGGAGTGAACAGATGTATTCTGACCTGTTATTTCAATTTTTTATACTCTCTGCCTCTGATCAAACATTTTTTGAGGATGAGGTTTTATCCTAGAGGCTGAAGACAAAAGTTTGGGTAGGAAATTGTATCTCCCTGGAAGCTGGATGTCTATTGGGTAGTAGGGCAATGGTGGTGAAGAGGCATATTTGAAATTTCTAAAAGCACATTAAATATAATTTTGTACTTGGAAAACTTAAAAGAAAGAGTGTTCATAATACACAAAAGTAAAGCTTGACAGAAAGTCTTATTTGATTGGGAGGCAGAAGTAATAATTTGTAACTGAAGCCTTCAAGAAAGTTATTAGAATATCCAGGCATAGAGGTGTTTAATTTATTACAAAGTAGGTAGATAAAAATGTTGGGAAACAATGCTATATATAATGTTCAGGTTTTAACAAATCACTCTCCTGTCCTCTCTTTAAATAGTTTGTACTGTGCTTAATCATCTTGGGGTGGCAAAGAGTTCTTGGTCTGAAATAAAGTTGGTTTTCCCATCTCCAATATACTCTTGAATGTCCTACAATTGCTTAGTCTACTTCTGTAAAACATTGCTTCCTACATTGCTTTGTGTATTTCTCTAGTGTGAGGCCAGGTCCTTGCCACTGGAGTCTCATTGTCAATCACATATTGTTTTAATTTCTGGTTAACTCCAGAACCACTTCTGGACACAGTCACTTTGTGTTTTGGTATTATTTGTGAGCTATGATTTTATTCTCTTTGGGAACTGTGTTCCAGTGAATCAGTGTTCTTTGTGGACTGCAGAAATGGGAAGGGCATTTAAAAATGTCTTCACAAGCAAAGCCCCTTTTTTAGAGTACACACTTGGGTTAGCCTGTGGTGCAAAGTGCCATGCCCCTTACTCCTCAATACCAATGAATATCCCCAGAAAAAAGGATCTCAGGCTATTACTATGTAGTGTTTTCATGTCCACTGTCAGCTGAGGTACATTAGGAACTTTGCATCAAATTTAGGGTCTAGAATAGGATCTTTGTTAAAGAATGAGCAAAGAAGGTAATATGAGATAGAGACATTTTTTATTTTGATTGGACAGATACAATGGTATTTGTCATTCATATTGGAAAAAAGAGAAAGAAAATGATAAACAATCAGTGACTGAACTAATTTGTGTTTTTATTTGGGATTTATATATTAGGTTTATAAAATTCAGATTGTCCTGTGTCTTAATAAATTAAAAAACATGTATATATATATGTATATATATAAACAACATAATACAATAATGTATATTGTATATTGTTGATTATGCCAAAATTTCTAAAACATATAAATGTAATAAAGAAATGAACAAGTCTTATACACTTTTATCTTTCAAATTAATGCCATGTTATTAAATGAAAAAGCATTACTAAGTAGTTTTAAAAACTATCCTCTGATTAACCTGATATTTTTGGAGTGAAGAAGCATTAGAAAATTCTTTAAAGAAGCAATAGAAAATATTAAAATTAACTTTGAAGTAAAAATTATACAATAATATTCTCCATGCTTTTAAATCAAATTATCTGAATCTTGGGAGATCAAAACAACGAAGTGACCTTATTCCAGAATTTTGTAGAAGCAGAACCTTCCAGAAGTACTACCCTCAGGGGTCAGCTGCGGACAGTAACTTGGTGGCTCTGGTTGGTGGTGACTACTTAGTAGACATGTCAGGGTGACTAATGAATTCTCATTGTTTTAGCAGAGATCAGGGTTTTAGTCAATATAACTCGAATGATCAAAGCAGCGCTTTTACGATTTTTATATGGTTGAATAATGCCATTAATCTTCAATAACATCTGAAATTTTAGCAATATTACAAACTTCTGAAAACAATTTGTTTTCTTTTAAATAGAAAATCTCAATATGATCTTTATGAACTAAAAAGTTCTTTAAAATTTCTGAAAGCATTGACAAAATGGTTTTATCCAATTTCCATCCTGCAGATGACTTGGAAGCAAAATAAACAGGAGGGATGGAAAGCTTTAAAATTAATCAGAGCGAGCTTTTAGTTGTAGATGTAAGTATGGTCCCATTTGAGGATTCTTAATCACATACTTTACCATGTGAAGTAGAATAGTCACTGGTTCTAGGGATTAGAATATGAAAATACTAATGTTTCCCTCTCTAAAATATAACGTGCTAACCAAAAATTAGACCCAATAAAAATAAAAACATTACAAATTACATTTCCAGGTCCCAGGTAATATCTAATTACTTGCTCTTATTTAAACTTCTCCATATTTTATGATGTTTCTATATGTTGCATATCCATATACTAGGTAGTAATATGTGTGCTTTTAGGAAATTTAGAAATTCATGTGTATCAGGGGCCAAATCCTATGAAAGTGCATGCCCATTCAATTGCTTCATACCTAAAGGGATTTCAGTCTGTAGATTCACACAGTTGTAACTGAAGAAATTCATCTGATGGCACTACCTCTTTGATTATAAGCAGAATTCTTCTTAAAAATAACACTCTCTTTTATATATGCTTTCCTTTAGGGTGATATAGTTTATTCTAGGATAACATATCACAATAATCTTGCTCATGGCAGGTCTATTACCGGCTTGGGAGATTCTCTAGGGCAGCTATCTGCTGCTTTGATCTAGTGGCACCTCCATTCCAATACTTGTTTCTTTGATATTGTGGATTATTTGTGTCCCCCCAACATTCATAGGTGGAAGCCCTAACCCCCAGGGTGATGGTATTGGGATGTGGGGCCTTTGGGAGGTGATTAGGTTTAGAGGAGGTCATGAGGGTGAGACCCCACGGTGAGATCAGTGCCCCTAGAGCAAGGATCCAGAGAGCTAGTTTTTGCTCTCTCTCTGCGCTGTCTTGAGGACACAACAGGGTGACCATTTACAAGGCAGGAAGACTGTCCTCACTGGGATGTGACCGCACTGCACTGGGCCTGATCTTGGACTTCCCAAGACTTCCAGGACTGTGAGACATAAATGTCTGTGTAAGCCAGGCAGTCTCTGGTATTCCGTTAAAGTAGCGCAAATGGGTCATTGGAGCAATGAAAAAGAGCATGGGGAATCACATACCGGCACCTGACTCTCTGTTTCTTTGAGTAGACCAAGCCCAATGGCCATGCCTTGCTGAAAGTGGTTAGGGAAGTAAATACTCCAAGTGCTGAGATTCAAGAGAACAGATATGGGAACACTGGTCATACTGCTGTATTTACTCAGGGTTCTGGAAAGGTCACAGTAATGAGCTTCCACAACTTTTCAAGTGATATAAAAATGGAAAATCCTGTCAAAAGGTCACTTGTAAGACTGAAAATAGCCTTCATAGAAAAGATGAAGCCTGTATTAGTTTCCTGAGGTGTCATAACAAATGACCACAGACTTGGTGGCTTAACACAAGAGAATATTATTCTCTTGAGTATTGGAGGCCAGGATATTGTCAGGATAACATTTTCTCCAGAGGCTCTAGGGGAGAATTTTCCTTGTCCCTCTGACTCTGGTAATTCCAGCGCCTTTTATCTTGTGGCTGTTTAACCCTGCCTCTGTCTCCTCATGGCTTTCTCCTTTGCGTATGTAACTTCTCTCTTCTGTCTCTTACAAGAACACTCAGTATTGGAATGGGGACCTACTCAGATAATCCAAAATGATCTCCTATGGAAAGCTTTAACTTGATTTCATCTACAAAGATTCTTTACCTCAATGAAGTCACATTCACAAAATTTGGAAGGACAAAATTTTCTTGGGGGGCTGACACCGTTTAACCCACTCTAGTTACAAAACCGAGGGCTTCTGAAAACAATGTCACAAGGACAGTGGACATAATAGGGCGGCCATAGTTATCCAGTCCAATCATCTCATTCCAGAAAAATGTGCTGGCTTGCCGGTCTGCCTGATATGAGAGTCACATAACAAATTTGCCCTCTCCCCTTCGTACTTGGACAAATGATTACAGGGCTCTCAGAGCTGAAAGAGGGCTGCCAATCATCCCTTTGTACTAGAGACTATGCAGACACAAGCCTTTGAGAGTCCAAACTGAGAGAAAAGTGGAGGGTATTAGTTCTGTTAATAAGCCTTTTAAAGCTCCATTTGCCAGGCATGAGGCTAGGCACTCAAGACATAGATAAAAATGAGAATGAATCCCCTCCTCACCTGCTTAAAAGAATTCCTAGAGAGATGACTTTGTCATGTAACTACATTGTTTTTGAATTGAAAAAAAAATAACAGTGAAGCTCAAAATAAAACTAGATAGAGTCTCTCATTTATTTCCTATTTCTGAAAATGATCAAATATAATTTTTCCTGAGAAGACAAGGAAGAGATTTGAAGAAATAAATTAGAAATTTACTCCATTCTGAATATATGAGGAAATGTTTTTACTGAAATCACATAAAAATTACTAAAGAACATGGACTTGGTAATTTTTTTTTCATTTTCAGACTAACAACTTCCTGTTTTTTATTCTTGATGACTAAATTACTTTCATGATTTTGGGAAGTAAAAGTAACATTTCTAATTACTTTGTTAGGTTCCTATAAACACTAGGCTTACAAGTTAGGTAAATTTGAAATAAATGTATATATATCACAATATGATTTCACTGACACATTACCAGAAAATAAAATGCACAGCGCAGATGAAATATCTCAAAAATCTGTAAATCATTCAAGCAAGTCTTATTTCCTTTTCTAGATACTGGTCAAAATAATTCTTTTTTTTATTTCAGTTACTATTCAGATCTCTACATTCCCATTTATGAAACAGTAGAGGTAAAGGCTAAGAAATATATGCAAATTACAAGACTATGTGGTGGCTTAGGAAAAGCAGGGGAACGTTTTAGCCAATCCTGTGGTCTTCAGTTTATAGGAACACCCTCTGGTTTCCGCAGGGCATGAGGTTCTCATAGTTCTGAGTTAACGAACACTTTGTCTTAGATTTTTCCTGCTGATAGAGCAGAGCAGGTCACAACTGGGCTTTACCTGGGTGCCCTCACCTTAAGCATCTAGCACATGCTTCCTTTTGTCTGAAGACTTTCTTTGGCTGTAAATGAGCGCTTTGTCTTGCATGCATCCGTCCAGCCCTCATGCGGTGGTTAACAGGAAATAGTGTGTAACGACCTCGGGTCTCTCACCCTCCAGAAGTGATGGCTTTGACCTCCCAAGTTTCCTTAGTGGGATTAAGCTCCAGTACCAACGGTGTGACTGGCTTTAAAACATGCCCTTTATTGGCTTTTTTTCCCCTACTTGTTCGATTTTCCTTCTCTGTCCACTGGTGTTTTCTTTCCTTCCCCAGTAATGGGCATGTGCTCAAACCTTGTCTCTGTCACCGCTTTTGGGTGACTCCAAACAACCAGCAGGGGTTCCCTCTTCTCAGCCTCAGAAAAGAGGCCCAGTTTTGTCTCTTGTTTTAAATCACAGGATTGGTAGCTGATTCATGTTGAGCAGCTGAAGCACTAAACTTAAATTGAATATAGTATTTTCTCTCTAGGTTTAAAACAGTCTGAGAATCGAACACATTGAATTTTTGCTCTGGGAGGTCATATAGACTTTACAATTCTATATTGAAACCCGTTTATTTTATTTTCATGGAAACTGTATTTCAGGGAAGTCAGGGCATGAGGTAGTTGGCAATAAGTCAGAATAAGAACTGAGAAAAATTAACCTAAAACTTATGTAAGTCAGTATATGTTGTAGCACTCTTAATAGATCATATCCATATGGCTTTCTTCCCAATTTTTTTTCCAATACTGTCAAGGTAATGTGTATGTGTGTGGGTAAATTGTCAATATTTCAAGATCTTTGGTTCTATAGGCCAAAGATTTCAGAATTTCTACCAATTTCTTCCCCAGATACCCATGTCTACCAACTGTACTTGAAAGTTCATCAGACACCCAAATTTAACATTTCAACAGGCTGAACCAATCATCTGATCCAACCCACCTCCTTTTGTGCTTCTTGCATCTCTCTCTGCATCTATCCAATGTCTGTCCCTACTTGTACTGTCCAGGTAAGACCACTAGCAAGCCTCCTGATAGCTCTTCTTGCTTCCTGTCTTGCCCCCCTCCAACTGATTCTGCACAGAGCTACCAGGGTGATATTTGCAAGGAGTCAATACTCATGGCCTTTCATTGCTTAATACCCGTTGCTGGTTGTCCATCAGCCTCAGAATGAAACAGCAACTCCTTAGCATGGGGGTCAAGAGAATTTTTTTGTCATTTTTTCTTTTGATAGTTAACATAAATTTTGTGTAATGGAGTAAATCATTTCAAAGAGAGGATTGAATAGATGAAACAGGAGGGTTAATTGTAAGAAAGAAATCCTTAAGAAAGCTAGATAGAAAAGGATACAGAGAATACCAATGGATGAAGCTGGGAGAAGTGGGGCATTTTAACAGGAGTGAAGGTCGAGTACAGACAGAGATTTGGGGAAAAGCCCTTTCATGGTAAGTCCTGGAATATGACAGTTCTTGGTCACCTTCAGCATTTTGCATATGCTGTTCCAAATGCCTGAGAAAAGATCCACCTTGTTTTCACCCAGATAATTCCAACTCTTTTTTTTGTCTGATCTGAGTTGAATATACTTCTCCTAGGCAATCTTTCTGACTTCCAAAATTTGTGTGCCCTCATCCCTGTGTGCACCATGACACATGTGCTTATACCAAATGTATGACATGGTAATTTTATGCTGACTTCTCTGTCTTTCCCAGTGTGAACTATCTATAAGGACCATGCCCTTCTCATCATTTGTGTGACACATGGCAGATACAAATAAGTCAAATAAGTGTAGATAAGCATAGCTGTTAATTGAATTTAATATACTATGTAATAGAAGAGATGTGTATGCATGGTGCTTATAAGGATGATAATGAGTGCTTGTCATACATTTAACTTATAAGATAAAGATTGACAATAAATGGTAGAACAGAGAGGAAGGAACATACAAAAACGTTAAGCAACAATACATTTTTCCAATATAACTTCCTTTCCAGTATGGCTTCCAGGGTGTGTTGCTTGATACTCTGTCTCTGTTCCAAGAAAATACCATTATAAGAAATTTTGAGTGTAGCAGAAGGGGCCTTAGGAGGTAGGGATGGTTCCTATTCTAATTACACTGTTTAAAGCTTAATTATTAAAAGCAGTTGTCCTCAGGAAATGCATCTGGGCTAGTTCAGCTGTCCTAAAATGGTCTTTTGACCTCAGTCTCTGTGCAACTGCCTGGAACATGTTGGATTTTAATTACTAGGCATAGAAACATACATTAGATATCCATAAGATTTTGCCAAGAATTGCTGTACACAACAGAAACCCAGATCTTTCCCCAGTCGTCCGTGCAAAGCAGCTGGGCTCAATTTTTCTATTTCAAGTTAGTAATGCCTGTAATTGCTCTGTGGTTCTATGTGTGATTCTTCTTCTTTGTCAGGATCTCATTTATGGCTCCCATCAGAGCTCTCAAGCTAGTAAATTTGTGGGGACTGTTCTGTGGTTTGTTTTGAAATGGCAGGAATTAAGAAAGCAATTCAAACTCTCTTTCTGGTTATTTTTCCTTCCTAGTGCTCAGTCTCCCTAACTTGTACAACAGTTCAACAGGATTGTTCAAGTCATGCAACCTCTTTCATGCTCCAGTGTTCTTGAAATAGATGGTATCTATTATCAGAATCTCATACAGCTTTCATATTTTACTCTATCTATTGAATTTCCAGTTATTGCCCCTATTTTTGGACCAAAATTGTTGCCTGTCCTCCTGTTAAACTGCCCAATAATCCCAAGAAAGCAAACACAACCCATGTTCAATGTTTTACCATAAAAGCAAGAGATGGAAATGACCTTTCAGGTCACTCAGTCTACCCCTCTGTCAGGTGGCACCTCTTTCCCCAAAGAAGGGATTCACTCAATGTGCCATAGTTTCTTGCATGCTGATCAACTATAATATTTCCAACAATAGACTGCAAAAACTTCCCACAGGACTCTGATGGATGGGGTACATTTTTACACATAATAGGTTATAATTCATAAGCTATGAAAATCAAAAAGGAAAAGCAGAAAAAGAAAATGTGAGTCTGGCAGAATTATAAAAGAACATCTATGGTATGGTATTGGTTTCTTTCAAACAGAAACCATTTTTTCAACACAATAGAATTCCTTAGCCTTCCTTTGCTTAAGTCTGTTTTTCTTCATAAAATATAGTTAGACTGAGAATGAGTGACAGAATTCTCCATGTCTTAGTTCTTTGAAAAATAATTCTTACAGTGCCACAAAAGGACTATTGACTGATTTTTTTTTTCCCTCAGGATATTTCACCATGAAGACCACAGATTCATCTTCTGGCCTGTTTGTTTCTAGTCTCTCTGATTAGAAAAGAGAAACCAAATAATCAGTAATAATATTTATAACAGCAATAAAAGATTTATGATATCATAAGGTAGAAGTTTTGTGTAGAGTAAAATAAACACTATGAAATGAAGTTAATTGTTATATAGAAGAACTACGATGTTAGGTAACACGGGAGAGCTTTCTGTTTGCAAGAACAGCAAAGCGTATGCCACTTCCAGGTACTTTAAATGGTACTGATTTTGACTCAGTTACCTAAATATTTTAGTGAAAAGTATTATACTTTGGAGCCCACATGATTTGAGTAATCAAGATAGTTCTCTGTTTCATCCCACTAACATAGCTCTGGTCTTCGGACAGTAGTACAGCCTGTAGACATCTTTCTCTCTTTCTAACTATGACTTACAATGTGCTGCTCATGACTGAAGGTGGTAGTGGTGGTCAAAAGGACAATTTTTGAGTGGTATTAGAAAGGAAAGGAGAAAATGAATATACTAAGTAGACTTCTCAGAAGTCCTGCTGGATTTGACATATCCAGTCTACTTAGAACATTCAAGAATAAAATTATGAAGTATAGCATATTATATTAATTGAGAGGATTCATATTATGCTTACCTAAAACAATGTTGAATCAAATGGAATCAGAAATATTTACAGGACATAGGAATGGGAGCCTCTAGTTATCGCAGAGGGGATTAGTTAAAAAATCCACTTACAACTAAATAAATACTTCACAGACTGTGGGCATTTTAATGTTTATTCATTGGATGACAGTTGAGATATGTCTTAGAAATGCGTTGAATAATAATTGGAATTTATGTTCTTTTTATTTTATAGTCTTCATTTGAAATCTCAAAATTAGGGAAGTAAAAATAAGTTTCTCTAGTTTTGTTTCCCAAGCAATTAACTAATCTATTGTATAACTTTTCAAAATTTATTTCTGACCATGAAAAATATACAATTAATATAATCTTTATAGAGGTATCATACAATCCATATTGTTTCCCATTATACACACACACACACACCCCTACACGTATCTGTGTATGATAATTTGTTTTGGGAATAATAGGGAACTACCACAGCACATTGATATTCTGCTATGAAAAGAGAAAATTATTATGCTTTCAATAGGCCACCAATTCCTTGTTCTTTTTCTTCCCTCTTTTGGAAAGATTATTTCAGGTTATTTCTACAGGTTAACTCTAAAGATTTAAATAATATAAACTTTTATGAATTTTCACATTTGAAAAATATCTACTGACTACATATAAAAAATGTATAAAAGAGGACATTAATATATGCATCTTTTATTTCATTTCTCCTTTTTCCTGCTACCTCTCTGCATGACTTGTTATAAAATGTATACAGCATTCTAATTCACAACATAATTAATTTCCTCTGTCCTTTGTTGATTAGTTGACTTTAAAAATTGAGAGCCACTTAACATTTGTTGAGTGATTTATAACAAGGGGCCTCTTACCTAGGCTTCCTGTATACATTATCTCATTTAACCCTCAGAAAAATATTTGTCTAGTATCTAAAAACCTGAATGCTTTGATACTTGAGTGTTAGTGGGCATGTCAAAATTAGTATTTTTAGAACCCAGCTCTTGATTCCTGTTTTGATAATCTACTGCTGTGAGGCAAACTCCTCCTAAACTTAGTGTCTTAAAAAGACCATGTCGTTTTGCCCAGCATCTGTGGATTGGAAATGTGGGAAGGGACCAGATAGATGGTTCATGTCTGAACCACATGACATCAGCTGGGGTGTCTGGGGCTGATGGATCCATTCTCAAGACAGCTTCTTTTCTTATACATGTGTCTGGCACTTCTCTGTCTCTGTCTCTCTCTGCCCACCTTCATTCTTCATCATTCGTAGCCTCTCCTTACGGTGTGAGCTTCCTTATAGCATGGTAGCCTAGAGTAGTCATACTTCTTATGTAGAGCTTCAGGTCCCATGAGTGGCTGTTCCAAGAGACAAAGTAGAAATTTCCAGGCTCTTAAAGCATGGGCCCAGAAACTGGCATGATATCACATGTACTGTATTCCACGAATTCAGTCATGGAACCACCAAGTTCCATGATACAGGCCCACCTCTTAATGGCATCAGTGCCAAGGAATTTTTGGTTGCATTTAATTTGATGCAATTTCTTACCCTACACATCTCCTTCCACAGTTTTTCATGCCATAGAAAACAATTCTTCTAGCTACCTTGGCCCAAAACATTAAAAGCAACCTTTGTTCTTCTCATTCTATCTCACTGTCCATCTCAGAAAATCCTTTCAGCTATACCTCAAAAAATATTTACAACATGTCTACTAATTACCACCCCATTCCTACTTTCCTGGGATAAGAGGACAATGTCTGTCCTTGACAATTAAAAAAACCTCATATTCCCTAATTGTGGTTATTGGTATTTGTATATTGGTTTATTCTAAGGAAAAGATAATTTGTGGCAACACTAGATACTGCCAGAAGAGGTAGATTTGTGACAGAAATCTTAACAAGAAGAGGAACTTAATGTACTTATTATTTTTAAAGTTTCTAATATCAGAAGTAATGCACATAGCTAAACATTTTAAAGTGTTCATATGGGTTTGAATGTCCTTTCATTTTTCCCTTTTCTACCCTTATCCCATTCCCAGACTGAATCCTTTAAACTTTAAAAGATTGGGTTTTATTTGTTTGTTCTTTTGCTAATCATCTCCATTTCACTAAATAATAGGTATATCCGGCAACTTATCAACTCATCTCTTGGGGAGATAGTCATGTTAGATAATTCTACTTTCTAGTCTCCTCAAGTGCTGGGAATTTTGGATCATTCAATTTTTATTTGCAGAATACTTTAGGTGTATAAATTAGCAGTGAAAAATTTAGGCCTAAAATTTTCATTTGCATTATGCTTCATATTCAATATACTTGTACAGAAAAAGATAATAAACTATGTATACACTCTATCCTTTACTTTTGCACTTGTTAAAATTAAGGTATCATTGATATACAATCTTATTAAGGTTTTACATGCGACATTGTGGTTTCAACATTCACCCATATTATCAAGTCCCTACTCCCACCCCACTGCACTTGCTGTCCATTATCATAGTTAAGATGCTATAGAGTCATAAGTCTTCTCCATGCTATACTGCCTTTCCTGTGACCTACCTATATTGTGTGTGCTAATTAAACCTCCCTTAATACCCTTCTTCCTCCCTCCCCACCCACCCTCCACAAACCCTTTCTTTCGGTAAACACTAGTCCCTTCTTGGAGTCTGTGAGTGTGCGGTTGCTTTGCTCCTTCAATTTTGCTTTGTTGTTATACACCACAAATGAGTGAAATCATTTGCTACTTGTCTTTCTCCACCTGGCTTATTTCATTGAGCATAATACCCTTTAGCTCCATCCATCTTGTTGCAAATGGTAGGATTTGTTTTCTTTTTATGGCTGAATAATATTCCATTGTGTATATGTATCACCTTTCTTTTTCCATTCATGTACTGATGGACACTTTCGTTGCTTCCATATCTTGGCTATTATGAATGGTCCTGCAATAAACATATATCTTATTGAATCAGGGAACTTGTTTTCTTTGGGTAAATTCCTAGGAGTGGAATTACTGGTGGAAATGGTATTTCTATTTTTAGTTTATGAGGAAGCTCCATATTGCTTTCCACAATGGTTGAACTAATTTACATTCCCCTCAACAGAGTAGGAGGGTTCCCCTTTCTCCACATTCTTGCCAGCATTTGTGTTTTGTCTTTTGAACATTGGCCATCTTAACTCTTAACTGATGTGAGGGGATATTCACTGTGGTTTTAATTTGATTTCCCTGATAATTAGTGATGTGAAGCATCTTTCCATGTGCCTGTTGGCCATCTGAATTTCTTCTTTGGAGAAGTGTGTTTTCAGATCCTCTGCACAATTTTTTATCAGGTTACTTGTTTTTTGGATGTTGAGGTGTATGAGCTTTTTATATATTTTGGATGTTAACCCATTTTTGGATAAGTCATTTATGAATATGTTCTCCCGTACTGTAGGATGCCTTCTTGTTCTGCCAATGGTGTCCTTTGCTGAAAAGAAGCTTTTTAGTTTGATGTAGTCCCATTTGTTAATTTTGCCTTTGTTTCCCTTGCCCAAGGAGGTGTGTTCAGGAAAAAGTTGCTCATGTTTATATTCAAGAGATTTTTGCCTATGTTTTCTTCTAAGAGTTTTATGCTTTCATGACTTAGATTCAGGTCTTTGATCCATTTTGAGTTTTTTCTGTGTATGGAGTTAGACAGTAATCCAGTTTCATTCTCTTGCACGTAGCTGTCCAGTTTTGCCAACACCATTTGTTGAAGAGGCTGTCATTTCCCATTGTATGTCCATGGCTCCTTTATCATATATTAATTGACTTATATGCTTCGGTTTTAACTGGGCTCTTTATTATGTTCCATTGATCTATGGGTCTGTTCTTGTGCCAGTACCAAATTGTCTTAATTACTGTGGCTTTGTAATAGAGCTTGAAGTTGGGGAGCATAGTCCCTCCAGCTTTATTCTTCCTTTTCAGTATTGCTTTGGCTATTTGGGGTCTTTTGTGGTTCTAAAAATGAATTTTAGAACTATTTGCTCTAGTTCATTGAATAATGCTATTGGTATTTTGATAGGAATTGCACTGAATCTGTAAATTGCTCTAGGCAGGATGGCCATTCTGACAATATTAAATCTCCCTATACATGATCACAGGATGTATTTCAATTTTTGGTGGCTTCTTTAATTTCTCTCATGAGTATCTTACAGTCTTCAGGGTATAGGTCTTTCACCTCCTCGGTTAGGTTTATTCCTAGGTATTTTATTCTTTTTGATGTAATTGTAAATGGAGTTGTTTTCCTGATTTTCCTTTCTGCTCATTCATCATTAGTATATAGGAATACAACAGATCTCTGTGTATTAATTTGTATCCTGCAACTTTGCTGAATTCAGTTATTAGTTCTAGTAGTTGTGGGAGAATTCTTTAGGGTTTTATGTACCATATCATGTCATCAGCAAACAGTGACAGTTTAACTTCTTCCTTACCAATTTGGATGCCTTTTATTTATTTGTGTTGTCTGATTGCCATGGCTGGGACATCGAGTATTGTATTGAATAAAAGTGGGGAGACTGGGCCTCCTTGTTTTGTTCCCAATCTTAGAGTAAAAGCTTTCAGCTTTTTGCTCTTCAGTATGATGTTGACTGTGGGTTTATCATATATGGCCTTTATTATGTTGAGGTACTTGCCCTCTATACCCATTTTGTTGAGAGTTTTTATCATGAATGGATGTTGAATTTTGTCAAGTGCTTTATCAACATTTATTGAGAGGATCATATGATTTCTGTCTTTTTGTTGATGTGGTGTATGATGTTGATGGATTTTTTAATATTGTACCATCCTTTCATCCTTGGAATAAATCTCACTAGATCATGATGGGTGAACTTTTTGATGTATTTTTGAATTTGGTTTGCTAATATTTTGTTGAGTATTTTTGCATCTATGTTCAATAAATACTGGTCTGTAATTTTCTTTTTTTGTGGTGTCTTTGCCTGGTTTTGGTATTAGAGTGATGCTGGCCTCATAGGATGAGTTTGGGAGTATTCTGTCCTCTTCTGGTTTTTTTTTTTTAATTTTTAAAAAATTTGTTTTTTTTAATTTTTTTGAAGAACATTATGTTTACTAGGCTCTCCCCTACCCCAAGTACCCCCCACAAACCCCATTACAGTCACTGTCCATCAGCATAGTAAGATGTTGTAGAATCACTACTTGTCTTCTCTGTGTTGCAAAGCCCTCCTCTTTCCCCCACCCCCCACATTATACATGCTAATCATAAAACTCCCTTTCTTCTTCCCCGCCCTTATCCCTCCCTACCCTCCCATTCTCCCCAGTCTCTTTCCCTTTGGTAACTGTTAGTCCATTCGTGGGTTCTGTGATTCTGCTGCTGTTTTGTTCCTTCAGTTTTTCTTTTGTTCTTATACTCCACAGATGAGTGAAATCATTTGGTATTTCTCTTTCTCCACTTGGCTTATTTCACTGAGCATAATACCCTCTAGCTCCATCCATGTTGTTGCAAATGGTAGGATTTCTTTTTTTCTTATGGCTGAATAATATTCCATTGTGTATATGTACCACATCTTCTTTATCCATTCATCTACTGATGGACACTTAGGTTGCTTCCACTTCTTGGCTATTGTAAATAGTGCTGCGATAAACATAGGGGTGCATCTGTCTTTTTCAAACTGGAGTGCTGCAGCCTTAGGGTAAATTCCTAGAAGTGGAATTCCTGGGTCAAATGGTAAGTCTATTTTGAGCATTTTGAGGAACCTCCATATTGCTTTCCACAATAGCTAAACTAATTCACATTCCCGCCAGCAGTGTAGGAGGGTTCCCCTTTCTCCGCAACCTCTCCAACATTTGTTGTTGTTTGTCTTTTGGATGGTGGCCATCCTCACTGGTGTGAGGTGATGCCTCATTGTGATTTCAATTTGCATTTCTCTGATAACTAGAGATGTGGAGCATCTTTTCATGTGTCTGCTGCCCATCTGAATTTCTTCATTGGAGAACTGTTTGTTCAGCTCCTCTGCCCAATTTTTAATTGGATTATTTGCTTTTTGTTTGCTGAGGAGCGTGAGCTCTTTATATATTTTGGATGTCAAGCCTTTATCGGATCTGTCATTTACGAAAATATTCTCCCATACTGTAGGGTACCTTTTTGTTCTATTGATGGTGTCCTTTGCTGTACAGAAGCTTTTCATCTTGATATAGCACCACTTGTTCATTTTTGCTTTTGTTTTCCTTGCCCGTGGAGATATATTCATGAAGAAGTTGCTAATGTTCACATCCAAGAGATTTTTGCTTATGTTTTTTTCTAAGAGTTTTATGGTTTCATGACTTACATTCAGGTCTTTGATCCATTTTGAATTTACTTTTATGTATGGGGTTAGACAGTGACCCAGTTTCATTCTCTTACATGTAGCTGCCCAGTTTTGTCAGCACCATATGTTGAAGAGACTGTCATTTCCCTATTGTATGTCCATGGCTCCTTTATCAAATATTAATTGACCATATATGTTTGGGTTAATGTCTGGAGTCTCTAATCTGTTTCACTGGTCTGTGGCTCTGTTCTTGTGCCAGTACCAAATTGTTTTGATTACTATGGCTTTGTAGTAGAGCTTGAAGTTGGGGAGTGAGATCCCCACCACTTTATTCTTCTTTCTCAGGATTTCTTTGGCTATTTGGGGTCTTTGGTGTTTCCATATGAATTTTTGAATTATTTGTTCCAGTTCGTTGAAGAATGTTGTCGGTAATTTGATAGGGATTGCATCAAATCTGTATATTGCTTTGGGCAGGATGGCCATTTTGGCAATATTAAATCTTCCTAGCCAAGAGCATGGGATGAGTTTCCATTTGTTAGTGTCCTCTTTAACTTCTCTTAAGAGTGACTTGTAGTTTTCAGGGTATAGGTCTTTCACTTCTTTGGTTAGGTTTATTCCTAGGTATTTTATTCTTTTTGATGCAATTGTGAATGAAGTTGTTTTCCTGATTTCTCTTTCTCTCATTGTTAGTGTACAGGGAAGCCACAGATTTCTGTGTGTTAATTTTGTATCCTGCAACTTTACTGTATTCCGATATCAGTTCTAGTAGTTATGGAATGGAGTCTTCAGGTTTTTTATGTACAGTATCATGTCATCTGCAAATAGTGACAGTTGAACTTCTTCTTTACCAATCTGGATTCCTTGTATTTCTTTGTTTTGTCTAATTGCAGTGGCTAGGACCTCCAGTACTATGTTAAATAACAGTGGGGAGAGTGGGTATCCCTGTTTTGTTTCCGATCTCAGAGGAAAAGCTTTCAGGCTCTCGCTGTTCAGTATGATGTTGACTGTGGGTTTATCATATATGGCCTTTATTATGCTGAGGTACTTGTCCTGTATACCCATTTTGCTGAGAGTTTTTATCATGAATGGATGTTGAATTTTGTTGAATGCTTTTTGAGCATCTATGGAGATGATCATGTGGTTTTTGTCTTTTTTTTGTTGATGTGGTGGATGATGTTGATGGATTTTCGAATGTTGTACCATCCTTACATCCCTGGGATGAATCCCACTTGGTCATGGTGTATGATCCTTTGATGTATTTTTAAATTCGGTTTGCTAATATTTTGTTGAGTATTTTTGCATGTATGTTCATCAGGGATATTGGTCTGTAATTTTCTTTTTTGGTGGGGTCTTTGCCTGGTTTTGGTATTAGGGTGATGTTGGCTTCACAGAATGAGTTTGGGAGTATTCCCTCCTCTTCTATTTTTTGGAAGACTTTAAGGAGAATGGGTATTATGTCTTCTCTGTGTGTCTGATAAAATTCCGAGGTAAATCCGTCCGGCCCCGGGGTTTTGTTCTTAGGTAGTTTTTTGATTACCATTTCAATTTCTTTGCTCATAATTGGTTTGTTTAACTTTTGTGTTTCTTCCTTGGTCACTCTTGGAAGGTTGTATTTTTCTAGGAAGTTGCCCATTTCTTCTAGGTTTTCCAGCTTGTTAGCATATAGGTTTTCATAGTAGTCTCTAACAATTCTTTGTATTTCTGTTGGGTCTGTTATGATGTTTCCTTTCTCATTTCTGATTTTGTTGATGTGTGTTGATTCTCTTTTTCTCTTAATAAGTCTGGCTAGAGGCATATCTATTTTATTTATTTTCTCAAAGAACCAGTTCTTGGTTTCATTATTTTTTCTATTGTTTTATTCTTCTCAATTTTGTTTATTTCTTCTCTGATCTTTATTATGTCCCTCCTTCTGCTGGCTTTAGGCCTCATTTATTCTTCTCTTTCCAATTTTGATAACTGTGGCATTAGACTATTCATTTGGGTTTGTTCTTACTTCTTTAAATATGCCTGGATTGCTATATACTTTCCTCTTAAGACTGCTTTCGCTGCATCCCACAGAAGTTGGGGCTTTGTGTTGTTGTTGTCATTTGTTTCCATATATTGCTGGATCTCCATTTTAATTTGGTCGTTGATCCATTGACTATTTAGAAGCGTGTTGTTAAGCCTCCATATGTTTGTGAGCCTTTTTGCTTTCTTTGTACAATTTATTTCTAGTTTTAAACCTTTGTGGTCTTAAAAGTCGGTTGGTAGAATTTCAATCTTTTTGAATTTACTGAGGCTCTTTTTGTGGCCTAGTATGTGGTCTATTCTGGAGAATGTTCCATGTGCACTTGAGAAGAATGTGTCCTATTTCTTTTGGGTGTAGAGTTCAATAGATGTCTATTGGGTCCATCTGTTCTAGTGTGTTGTTTAGTGCCTCTGTGTCCTTACTTATTTTCTGCCCAGTGGATCTATCCTTTGGGGTGAGTGGTGTGTTGAAGTCTCCTAAAATGAATGCATTGCAGTCTATTTTCCCCTTTAGTTCTGTTAGTATTTGTTTCACATATGCTGGTGCTCCTGTGTTGGGCGCATATATATTTATAAGCTTATATCCTCTTGTTGGACTGAGCCCTTTATCATTATGTAATGTCCTTATTTATCTCTTGTTACTTTCTTTGTTTTGAAGTCTATTTTGTCTGATACTAGTACTGCAACACCTGCTTTTATCTCCCTGTTGTTTGCATGAAATATCTTTTTCCATCCCTTGACTTTTAGTCTGTGCATGTCTTTGGGATTGAGGTGAGTCTCTTGTAAGCAGCACATAGATGGGTCTTGTTTTTTTATCCATTCTATTACTCTGTGTCTTGTGATTGGTGCATTCAGTCCATTTACATTTAGGGTGATTATCAATAGGTATGTACTTATTGCCATTTCAGGCTTTAGATTCGTGGTTACAAAAGGTTCCAGGTTACTTTCCTTACTATCTAAGAGTCTAACTTAACTCACTTAGTATGCTGTTACAAACACAATCTAAAGGTTCTTTTCTATTTCTCCTACTTTTTCTTCCTCCTTCATTCTTTATATATTGAGTATCAGATTCTATATTTTTTCTCTATCCCTTGATTGGCTTTGGGGATAGTCAGTTTAATTTTGCATTTGCCTCACAATCAGCTGCTCCACCCTCCCTACCCTGATTTTACTATCTCTGGTAACAGCTATACAACTCTGTGAACACTTCCATCTATAGCAGTCCCTCCAAAATAGACTGCAGAGATGGTTTGTGGGAGGTAAACTCTCTCAGCTTTTGCTTATCTGGAAATTGTTTAATCCCCCCTTCAAATTTAAATGATAATCTCACTAGATAAAGTAATCTTGCTTCCAGACCCTTCTGCTTAATGGCATTAAATACATCATGCCACTCCATTCTGACATGTAAGGTTTCTGCTGAGAAGTCTGATGTTAGTCTGATGGGCTTTCCTTTGTATGTGATCTTATTTCTGCCTCTGGCTGCTTTTAACAGTCTGTCCTTGTCCTTGATCTTTCCCATTTTAATTAGTATGTGTCTTGGTGTTGTCTTCCTTGGGTCCCTTGTGTAGGGGGATCTGTGGATCTCCATGGCCTGAGAGACTATCTCCTTCCCCAGATTGGGGAAGTTTTCAGCAACTACCTCCTCAAAGACCCTTTCTATCCCTTTCTCTCTCTCTTCTTCTGGTATCCCTATAATGAGAATATTGTTCTGCTTTGATTGGTCACACAGTTCTCTCAATACTCTTTCATTTTTAGAGATCCTTTTTTTCTCTCTGTGCCTCAGCTTCTTTGTATTCCTTTTCTCTAGTTTCTATTTCATTTATTTTCTCCTCCACCATATCCAACCTGCTTTTAATACCCATCCATCATGTTCTCTAATGATTGGATTTCTGACCTGAATTCATTCCTTAGTTCTTGGATGTTTTTCCTTACCTCCATTAGGATTTTGGTTATTTTTATTTTGAACTCCCTTTCAGGAAGAGTCACAAGGTCCATATCATTTAAATCTTTCTTGGGAGTTGTATTAACAATTTTACTCTGGACAAGGTTTCTTTGGTGTTTCATGTTTGTATATGGCACCCTCTAGTGTCCAGAAGCTCTATTCTGGAGCTGCTGAGCCCCTGAAGGAATGTCAGGGGTCACAGGGCTGCAGTACTGGGGGTAGGAAAGAGCTATTCCCCACCTCCTGGCTCCTGGCCTGTCTCCACTGCCTGAGCCACTGGGCCGGGCACACAGGTATAAGTTTTTGTCCCAGAGCAGCCAGATATGGATCCCTGCTTTCCACAAGCCGCTGGTATCCCAGTCTCCTCAGAACTTTTCCTGTATTAACTTTCCAACCTGGTAGTCATGTGAGTCTCATGAAAGCACCATGAAATGTAGGTTTGTGCTCCCAGAGCAGATCTCCATAGCTAGGTATTCAGCAGTCCCAAGCCTTCCACTCCCTCCCTGCTCCATTTGTCTTCCTCCCACCGGTGAGCTGTGGTTGGGGAGGGGCTTGGGTCCCTTGTAGCCACAGCTCTGGTACGTTATCCCGTTAGGTGAGGTCTACTCTTTTCTCCAGGTGTGTGCAGTCTGATGCATTCTCTTTCCTGTTGCTTTCTCAGGATTAGTTGCGCCAATTAAATTTTCTAATTGTATCCAGTTTTAGGAGGAAGCTTCTGTCTCTCCGCTCACCCCACCATCTTTAATGTATCCTCCTCTTCTGCTTTTCGGAAAACATTAAGGTGGATGGAAATTAGGTCTTCTCTAAATGTCCGGTAAAACTCAATGGTGAAGCCATCTGGTTCAGGAGTTTTGTTCTTAGGTAGTTTTTTTGATTATCAATTCAGTTTCGTTGCTGGTAATCAGTCTGTTTAGATTTTCAGTTTCTTCCTGGGTCAGTCTCAGAAGGTTGTATTTTTGTAGAAAGTTGTCCATTTCTTCTAGTTTATCCAGTTTGTTAGCAAATAATTTTTCATAGTATTCTCTAATAATTCTTTGTATTTCTATGATGTCTGTAGTAATATTACCTTTCTTGTTTCTGATTCTGTTTTTGTGTGTACACTCTTTTTTTTCTTGATAAGTCTGGCGAGGGGTTTATCTATTTTTTTTCTCAAAGAACCAGCACCTGCTTTCATTGACTCTTCCTGTTGTTTTATTCTTGTTAATTTTATTTATATCTGCTCTGATCTTTGTTATGTCCTTCCTTCTACTGACTTTGGGCCTCATTTGTTCTTCTTTTTCTAGTTTCAGTAATTGTGAGTTTAGACTGCTTATTTGGGATTGTTCTTCGTTCTTGAGGTAGGCCTGTATTGCAATATACTTTCTTCTTAGCATGGCCTTGGCTGCATCCCTCAGATTTTGCGGTGTTGAATTATTGTTGTCATTTGTCTCCGTATATTGCTTAATCTCTGTTTTTATTTGGTCATTGATTCATTGATTTTTTTAGGAGCATGTTGTTAAGCCTCCATGTGTTTGTGGGCATTATTGTTTTATTTGCACAATTTATTTCTAGTTTCATACCTTTGTGGTGTGAGAAACTGGTTGGCACAATTTCAATCTTTTTGAATATATTAAGGCTCTTTTTGTAGGTATGTGATCTATTCTGGAAAACATTCCATGTGCACCTGAGAGGAATGTGTATCCTGTTGCTTTTGGGTGGAATGTTCTGTAGATGTCTGTTAGGTCCATCTGTTCAATGCCTCTGTCTCCTTAATTATTTTCTGTCTGGTTGATTTGTCTTTTGGAGTGAGTGGTGTTTTGAAGTCTCCTAAAATGAATGCACTGCATTCTATTTCTCCCTTTAATTCTGTTAATATTTGTTTCACATATTTAGGTGCTCCTATGTTGGATGCAGAGATATACATAATGGTTATATCCTCTTGTTGGACTGACCCCTTTATCATTATGTAATGTCCTTCTTTGTCTTTTGTTACTTTCTTTGTTTTGAAATCTATTTTGTCTGATATAAGTACTACTACTCTTGCTTTTTTCTCCCTATTTGTTGTATGAAGTATCTTTATCCATCCCTTCACTTTTAGTTTGTGTATGTCTTTGGGTTTTAAGTGATTCTCTTGTAGGCAGCATATAGATGGGTCTGTTTTATTTTTTTATCCATTCCTTAACTCTCTGCCTTTTGATTGGTGCATTTTGTTCATTTACATTTAGGGTGATTATCAAAAGATATATGCTTATTGCAATAACAAGCTTTATATGTGTTGTTATCAAAGTTTAAGGGCAGCTTCCTTACTATCTAACAGTCTAACTTAACTCACTTATTATGCTATTTAAAACACAATCTAAAGGGGTTTTTTTCTCCCTTCTTCTTTCTCCTCCACTCTTTATATATTAGGTGTCATATTCTGTACTTTTTGTGTATTCCTTGACTGACTTTGTGGGTAGTTGGTTTAATTTTGTATTTGCTTAATAATTAAATAATCTACTTTCTTTACTGTGGTCTTTTCTCTGGTGACAGCTATGTAACCTTAGGAACACTTCCATCTAGAGCAGTCCCTTTAAAATACACTGTAGAGATAGTTTGTGGGAGGTAAATTCACTGAACTTTCACTTATCTGGAAATTGTTTAATCCCCACCTCAAATTAAAATGATAATCTTGCAGAGTAGAGTATTCTTGGTTGGAGGCCCTTCTATTTCATTTTGTTAAATATATCATTCCACTCTGTTCTGGCCTTTAAGTTTTCTGCTGAGAAGTCTGCTAACAGCCTGATGGCCTTTCCTTTATACATGATCTTTTTCTATTTTTGGCTGCTTTTAATACTCTCTCCTTGTCCTTGATCTTTGTCATTTTAATTATCATATGTCTTGGTGTTGTCTTTCTAGGGTTCCTTGTGTTGGGAGATCTCTGTACTTCCATGACCTGATAGACTATTTCCTTCCCAAGATTGGGAAAGTTTTCAACAATTATTTCCTCAAAGAGACTTTCTATCCCCTTTTCTCTCCCCTCTTCTTCTGGTACCCCTATAATGTGAATATTGTTCTATTTGGATTGGCCACACAGTTCTTTTATTATTCTTTCATTCCTAGTGATCCTGTTTCTCTCTGTGCCTCAGCTTCTTTGTGTTTCTTTTCTCTAATTTCAGTTTCATTTCCCATCTCCTCTGCTTCACCTAATCTCCTTTTAAATCCCTCTATGGTATGTTTCCTTTCAGATACTGTATTTTTCAAAGTTTTTATCTCTTTCTTGAAGTCTTCCATGAGATCTTGAAGAATTTTCTGTAGCTCCATGAGCATATTTATGATTTTTATTTTTAAATCTTTATCAAGAAGATTTGTGATTTTTGGCTCATTTAGCTCTCTTTCTGGCATTTGAATTTTTATTTGTATGAATTTTTTTTTGCCATTTCATTTTTCTGTTGATTCCTATGGAATAATAATTTTGTGTAGGTGGAACTCCTTACTTTCCAGAAGCTCTGCTCTCCAGAGTTGCTGAGCACCTTGGATATTATTTGTATTATATCATCTCACCTGGGAAGCAGATATTTTTCAATACAACTTGCTATATACACTGTATTTTCTAATTCTAGCATTTAAGTTTCTTCTTTCCATTGTCTTATGCCTACTAACTTATTCTGTCTATTTTTTTTTATGAACAACCTTCTTTTAGGTATTTGCAACTTTCCCAGTTGGCCCTGATTTCTATTGTGAGATTAGTTTCTTCTCCCTCCATACATTTTTTTTCTTTTGTATTTACTTAGAATTTTAATATATTTTTCATTATTATTCACTAGAAATGTGGAACTATTTCAAAAGTAAAGAAAAAATACTACTACTTTACTATTGGTGGGAATTTTTACAATATCATGCACTCATTCATCAAAGCTTTGGACAGTTAATTACTCACTAAATATTTCTGAGCACTCATGATGGCTTATATATGGCCAGGTAATATAGACAGGGATGATGATCTTTACTTTTAAAGAGTTTGAGTGTTTATGGGTGTAAATGCATGTGACATATTACATAACCATGAAAATTTTTCAACAATAAAAGAGGCTAAAGGAAAGGAAAAAAATGTAATGGTGTAGGCAAATGTTCAAGTCTATCTTTTCTTCTTATTTTCTTTACAGGACAGTTGTCACTTCAAACAAATTATAACATTGTATTTAATTAACATATACAGAAAATATATGAAAACTGCTGCACAAAAAATAAAGGATTAGGGGAAAAAACCTTTTTACATAAGAATGCAAACTGATAAATGAAGAAGAAATACTGGGAAGGATATTTTAAAACACTGTGGTAATTGATTCTGGCAAGAGTCATCAATGAGTGTTAAAAATTATTGGATAAAAAAATTTAGAAACAAGGTGGTAACATAGTGTCAATGTATCACCTAATGTATTACCCATTTATATACAAATGATGAGAGATACCTTTACAGGGTAAAATAATAACAGCAAAGTTCAAAATCAATAAGATAAAAGTTTGTTATTTATTTGGAATGACTTAGTATTGTAAAGATATACTTTCTTTTCAATTAATGTATAAATATAATGATGTTCCAACCAAAATTCCTCGGATATTTTTAAAAACTAAAATTAATGTATTTTTCTAAGATATTTATTCTTTTTCTTGTCACCAATCTAAAAGGATCTTTAATTTTTTTCTACTGAATACCGGTCATATATTTTTGCTATGTAACTCTTATTGTAACACCAGAAGGGGAAATCCTGAGGGAAAATACCTTTGAAACCTAAATCAATCAAAGGGAAAATAAAATTTAAAACCCATTTATGCTTACAAGCAGTCGTCTCATGTCTCTCTCCTGCTGCGGCAAAAGTGAGTGAACCTTTCCCCCAGTTTCTCCAGTCCAGATAAGCCTTCCCTGGCCCATGTAATTAATTACCCATTGATATGGAAGTGGACTATTTTTCTCCACCCCTTGGAAACACCTGTTGATATGGAGATGCACTAAAGTCAGGCGTCAGATTCTGGAAATATTGCAATTTTATCCACAATTATCCAGTTAAGACTAAGTTCCATGTTTTAAAATCTTAAACTGGCTTTATGCCCTTAAATATATTTTCCTGCATCTTCTGAGAAAATTATGTAATTTCCTTCTATAATCTATTATTGTGATGAAGTATGTTTACACATTTGCTATGTTGAGCCATTCTTGCATTCTTGATATATACTGAAATAATTTAAAATGATTTTTAAAATACCTTGCTGGTTTTCTCAGCTGATATTTTATTTACACACTTGCATCTATGTCTGGACATTAATTTTTTTGCATTGCTTTCATATAGTTTTGAAATTGATGTTATATTAGCCTATGAAGTGAGCTGGGTAGCAAACGTTATGAGATAACTTGCCTAAATTAGCTTAAACATTCTTAAATTAGCTTTTAAGTTAAATTAGCTTTTAACTTTTTAAATAAAACATTTATTAAACAGTTGGTGTTTAGTATTTTTTAATTTTTTGACATTTGAAAACCATTGGTATCTAACAAGTGGAGTTCAGGGAATTCTCAGTTTATTTGAAGTGCTGAAATCATACTGTAATTTAGAATGAAGTATCTAAAATTGTCTTACTGACTTTTTAAATAATTCAGTAAGTAAGACCTATTATTCCTTTTCCTTAGTGTTCAGTATCTCATTAGCAAAAGAGTTATGTAAATTGAAAAAAATGCAGTGTTAATGAAGTCTTCATTACTTCAGGCAACTTGTTGAATGTGTTAGAGAGAAATGACAAAACTTTATCCCTTGAAATACCATAGCTGGTTTTAAAATGGACATTACTTATGAACAAATGCTGAGTTGTAGTGGATAATCATGACAACTGTCATGACTATCATTCAAAATGGATTTAATCCCTTGAAGAAACTAACATTTTAACATCGATGTTATTAATTACTGTTCTAGCATGAGGACAGTGGTAACATCATGTATAGCCTTGAGGAGGAAGAGATTAAAAATTAGATACTAATCCTGGATTTTTTTTTGGCAATGGACAACAATTTAAAAAGTTGTCAGTCAAGAGAGTCAGTGTAGTTTTAAACTTGAAAAGCATCACTCAGAGTTGTTTACTTTATACCAATAAATGTACACCACCTCATAATGTTCCTGTTGAGTGTGTTTTTGCATTAATGGATGTTTGATGGGAAAAAGAATGAAGTAAGTTGGATGTGGCTATTGTATAACTCTTCATGTGTAAACAAGCTAATAATAGAACAAAATCCAAAATTAGTATAAAGAGGGGGAAATCTAGAGAAATAGGGTCTGAGCAAAATTAAAGTTCTATTGCTGATCACGTTCACCTCTGCAAGTCAAGAAAAGATTTGCCTGGGCTCATGCTGTTTTCTAGCAAACATTTTGTGCATCTTTTTCCAACCCTCCCAGAGACCATCAGAGCAATATTCTCACCATCCAACATATGCTTTCACCTAAAGCCCACCCAGCTCTATGTTCACTAGACGTAACCTCAGTGCTATTTGGAAATATGTAAAGATTTCTTGCCCACGCCTGAAATGAAATGCCTTCCTTCTCCTCCAACTCAGCCAAGCCCTTTCCTCCAGCTTCCATGCTCTGTTTCCTGTTGGGGAAACCAGAGAGAGGAGACTGCTGTACCCACCAGCCTCACCTTGTTCTACGGGGCCCCCCAGGAAATAGCCCAGGTCACTGCACCCATACTAACAAGCCTACATCACTCACTCAGAGCTAACTGCAGGCTTATTAGTGTTAAGATGGAAAGGGAGGTAGGTCACTGATGACGAGCTGGCTCAGCCAGGTCCTAGCACTGGGTCTTGACTTACTCACTTTCAAAAGCCTCTGAATAATAGTTTTGCTTTTTTTCCCCCCCAGAAAGCAGTTATACAGGATATTTATATATGTACTTACTATATATAAATAATTATGTATTTCAAAATTATGTTATCTTACATAATTGGAAGGACTGTGGATGGTGGTGGCTGTGTAAAGCCCCTCTCACCCTCCCTCCGGGCACCTGCCCATTCTTTAGAAGCCTAAAAAATGCACTCGGTTAAAGCCAAAGCTGACACCTTCCTTCTCAAAGTGCTAGCTCCTGGGGTGCCTTGAGCCTCCTTCCAAACCATGACACAGAGAGCACCACTCTCCTATGTGAAGATAAATACGTGTTTACGAAGGAGAAATATCAGTGATTGTAAAAGACAACCTGCTCCAGAAGATACGCATCCATGTGTATTAACGAACTCACTGACTAGACAGGGACAATTCTTTGAGAAAAACTGTCTTCTCAGGGAAGTTGGAGGAGCATTTTGTGTTTGACAACAAAACATCCCTGAAGGTGGGGACAAAGCCGTGAGATTCCTGGGACCATTGGTGCAAACTTGTGGTGCTGGTTATGGACACAGGCTTCCTGTGGAGTCTGGAGGGGGATGCCCTGGCTATAGTTACTGGTCCTGGGATTTGAGAAGTTAGGATGTTTGCTTCTGCATCTGATCTTCCTGTCTAGAAAATGCACATCCTTGGAGGCTGCAGGAGAGCTTCAGGAATCTGTGGGCTCTGCCTGCGCCTGGCTTCTGCTGACCTACAGCCCAAGCAGGAATGCAGTGGGTAAGCTCCCCTATCTTCTCTATCACCAGCCTGTTGGGTTTCCGGTTCTCTCAACTTTAAGCATCTTCACGCTCATAAAGGCATGTCTGTTTTCACCTGACACCAGGCCCCGCCTTGAGGGTGACTCTGACATCATGTGTGAAAGAGGACCTTCTGGACCTCTGGCTTTCCTCTGGGGTGAAAGCTAGTGAAACAAACCCTGGACCCTAGTTCTAAACTGACTTTAGAGATGAGCCTGTCCCCCTTGGCAGGAGCTGAAGTGTCTTCCCCCAGTGGTCTCTTCTATTCCTGCCTGCATTAGCTTCTGAGAAAGCCCCAGAAATCAGGATGCAAGGCAAAATGATTGTCTTGCTAATGGGTTTCATCCCTGGGCAAATTCACTCCTGATTCAGTGAGACAATAGAACATTTTGGGGGTGAAAAGGATTATACCCACCTTTATTCTCACTGTGGCAGGGCAAGTGCTAGAATGCTATCGACCTCAAGGCAGGTCTGCATGCAGCAAGCTGGTCTCTGCCTCTCAGTCTCTCTGTCCCCCAACAGCCATGCGCTGCCACCACTCCAGCCTCTGCTCTCCTGCAGCCGTGCAGCCCAGAGCACTGGGTGGAGCTCTTTATATAGAGTCAGTAATGATGTATTGCCCACATGTGTGCAGTAAGCAAGCTGACCAAGGTCAGGTGAGAATCCTGGCCATAGGAACTTTCATTTTCTCTACAACGATCCATGGTAATAACAGTAGAGCTCATGTGTGTAGTGATTTGTTATTGACCTGAGTGGACACCACACACTGTCCGCTGTGAGTCTCACAATTACCCTGAAGGTTACTCCTCCCAGGTGCCATCTCACAGAGGAAACTGATACTGGGGAGATTGACACAATTTGTCCAAAGGCACCACCCAGATGCCTATCCTCAAAACCTATGGGCAGGCCCTTCCACGACATCTCACATGAGGTCCTTTTGGAAGCACCCATTGCCCTGGTCCAGCATTCGCTCACTCACTCATTCCCATGGGTGCGTTTTGGTTAGCAATCTCCTCAGGAGTTTCCTGGGTGAAATTTGAAACTGGCTCCCCAAAGAAATAGGCAGACCACTCCAGACTAGTAGGTGGTTGTTTTAATAAGCAAGGGCACTTCCTTACAAGGCTTGTGTTGAGTGGCTGCAATCTGACTAGATCTCCATATCCTCCAATCAGCACTTGAACCCTCCTAATAATCAAATCTAGGGGTCCTGAACCACCGTGTTTGAAATTATACCACAGAGCTTCTACCACATGCACAAATATTTATCTTGCCTCTGTAGTGGTGATGCTCTAACTTGTCCTGAGAGCTTATATCTCCCTCTTGGCCAATGTAACTGATTTAAGAAAGTGGGAAGAGGAACAGGTGGAAGCCGAGTCCAGCTGCTGTGTGGTCTGGACCAAGCATGGCCTCACCTAATCACTGTCTCTAATGTCCCAAGTATTGGCGAATGTGGATTCCTCTTCAGAAGGTGAAAAAGTACAACGAGGAGCCAATACCACACAAGATATAAAAATGGAATTTCAAAAGGTGGGCTACTTCCCCATCATCCAAAGAGTCCTGCTGCCTCAGGTGAGTGGGCACTGAGCAGGTGAGCTCTGGCCATGGACTCTGGGCATGCCGTGGAGCATGGTGCAATTCCCGGTGTTTTGCAGGGAGTGGAGGTGCAGAGAGGAGACAGCGAGCACCCAGTCTCTCCCTGACCCAGGGAGATGCCTCTATCCATCCTGGGCCTGTGACATTGCTCCTCTCTTCTCTCTGCATTCCTGTTTTCCAGCTCCTTTTTTCACTGTACATTTTTTCCTAGTATAATTTCTATTTATTCCCATATGACCCATGTGTGTTGCATTCGTGAATCTCTTATTGCAGTTGGAGATTGGGGCTCTGTGCAGAGCAAGCCTCAGAACTCTTCCTCCAGAGGACAGTTTTCTTGCCCAGCCCCTCCTGCTTGTCACTGGCTGTGGGTGGATCGAAGCCCCTGCACCTCTGGCCTGTGCTGCAGAGACCCCACTCTGGGAACGGTGACTGTAAGTGCTAAGGAGATATATGCAGGTCACTGGCAGCATCAGCTACAATTATCCAGCAGGTTTCTCTTAAATCTGCCTCTAGATCCAGATTTGTGTGTGGGGAACTTATGAGTCAGTGGTCTATCCTTCTAGGACTTAAAAACAAATTCGGTTCATAGTTTCCCATCAAACATTAACTAATTTGCAAACTGACCTGTATCTTCTTGAGCTGCTCTTTCAATCTGCCTTTCATAGTTGCCCTTTCTCTTTGCCCTGTCTGCACTCTGGGTGAGCAAGGCCAAGGACCTTCCCTGCCTGGAAGCATGAGTCTGTGTCGGAGACTCTGAATCACATGGTCGCTGTTCAAATATTTCTGGTCTTTCCAGGCACCTTGGCTACACTGGCCCAGAACCTCACAGATGAAGTTCCTCACATCCATTATTCAATTCTTAAATCTGCTGTAACTCACGTTTCAACAGTCCAGCTTCCTAGGAAGGTCACTGTGCATGGTAACATCGTTTTGAGTAAAAGAAATGGCTTCAGGGTAAGTTATTTTTCAGCAAACTGCTACCCAAGGAACAACAGGCTTCCTTTTCTGGGGCTTTTCTTAAAATGTTGTTTTCAAAATGATCACTTCTTTTCCTCAGCCTGAAAACTATGGCTAAAATGGGTATATTTAAAAGGCCAATACTGTCATTTTAATTCAAACACTTCTATTACAGAAGAAACATTTTATATTGTAATTTGTTAGCTTTTGCATCCTTCCTTCTATGTGTGTGTTATAGAAACCTGAGTGACTATGTGCTATCCTATGCAGGACACAGATGAAGAATGTTGTTAGTAGAGAAATTTTTCATGGATTTGTCTATCCATTTTAAATGGTTTCCTCTCGACACTAAATCCTCCAGTTGACTTACCTGCACGTCTCATTTTCAAGGTCTGGTGTTAATGTGGACAACCATCACTTCTGAGAGAGTTTAGAGGGATTAAGGCAGAAAATGTGTCTAAAGTTTCTCAGTAACAAGTGGGAGCACAGTTTTGAATATCACTTTGTTTCTACTGTTTTCCTGCAAATTTTCATAGCATGTATGAGACCTAGCTGACCTCTCTGTATATGCACAGTGACTACCTGGTGACCACACACATGTGCACACACGCTGCGGAGCCTGGTACAAGTTCAAGGTCATTATGCACACCCTCTCTCCCTCATCCTCACACAGACATGGTCTGAGGGACATGGGAGGTTTTTTATTGTTATCCCAGAAGGTGCTGTTAGGATTTCTCGACTTCCCTTCCTCGTTCAAGAGACATGCCCCACAGTTCCCAATATTTCAACAGAGACACGCATGTCAAACAAAAGAGTCACTCAGACATCATCACTACCATTCCTTGGGAGCAAATGGTGGCTAAGCCCTTCTGCATAGTGAAATGCCCTTCTCCCTGGAGTCATCAGCAGAATACACTGTGCTTTTTCTCCAGCTCCATTGTTTCTATAGAACAGAACATTTGATGCAAAGTTTCTTCAGCTGTGCTCTCTACTATTCAAGCCTGAGGCTATAGCATTTTTGACTGTTAAATCCAGATGCTTTTCAGTCTGCTTTCACTAAAAACTCTATTATAATATTTATCATATTGTCTATTAAAGTGAGAGTTTCCTTTCCCAGCAGACGTTATCAAATTGTCCTCCATCTTCAGTTCAAGCTCATGCCTACGTTCTTTTCTGAAACGTAGCAGACCTGTTGACAGGGTCGATGGCTCCTGCAGTTCTTTGCCAATGTCACTCCCCCTGCAGCTGAGGAAGAGGCCTGGCTTAGTGCTGGGAGCGCGAGCGATTCCAAGGCCGTGAGCACACAGCGGGGGCCCGGCTCACCGAGTTAGTCCCGGGGGATCTGGAGGGTGCTCATGGACCGGAGAACCTGCAAGTTTTGTTTTGGGTGCTGAATTTATTCTTGCTAATGAAGCAGGTGAATTTCTGCCCACAGTGTTTGCGTGACACCCATATTCTGAGTAACTGAACCTCTTCAACCTAATGACAATATCAGAGGGATAAAATTGTGTTTTAGAGACACATGAGGTAACATTAACAGAGTGATGACAGGAATGAAATACATGCAAGGTGGATTAACATGAGAGATGGGTCCTTGAGACTGGTTCTTGCCAAGATAATTGCTTTAAGAACTTTTAGGATTGAAGTGGACAGATGCCATGCTAAGGACACAATAGCTATTGTGGAGGCCACCTCGATTCCATTGGAATGAATAGGAATGCAGGATGGCGGGGATTCTTGAGAACCCACTAGGCTGGTCTGTTTCTCACTTGGTCTAGGGAGAGTTCTCTACAGAGGGCAGTGACCGGAGAGTCCTTCACACTAGAAGGGTATGGCAAGTATTTTTGTTTATAGAAGCCAAATAGCATATCTAGGAAATCAACCTACGGCTCCAGGAGATCACAGAGGCCCAGGCAGTTGGGCTTATACTCAGTGACATTAACAATAAGATTTAAAAAAGCCTCTATTATGAGTTGTAACTCATTAATATATAGTAACATTGAACTCAGATCCCAGGAAAAAAGCTTCTCTTTTAAAGTGCAGGTGTATGTGTTGTGTTTTATGATCCTATAAAGAAACAGGAGTTACATAGCTGAAAAATGCTTGCAAGTTTATACAGCCAAATTGCGGTGGAAGTCTCATCACACAGACATAGTTTTCCTTCTCAATTAAGTCAGAAAAATGAACATGGTACTGGATATTTTCAGATTTTTTAGCTGAGCTTTGGTTAGCTAACAAGTGAAAACCGATAAAGCATCTGATGAAATTACCAGAGGGGCAATGTTAGGCTACATAGTCAGGTTGAAGGAAATTATATCCTATGGTGAAGCCAGACAATGGGAAATAGTTTCGCACCAAGATGAAGCGCTCAAGGAGGCTGAGAAGTACCAGAATCAACTTGTTTCTTTTATATTTTCCCCTTTTTTTCCTTTTTACTGTGCAAGATAAAATACACATGCAAATAAGACTGTAAGTGATCATTTGTCGAATATATAACAAAATAATTGTAAGTGAAAAGAAAAGCTTAATTATAAGTATTTTTTTAGAGGGTGATAAAATAATGATATACCCCACAATAAATGGTGTTCTAGATTTCCCGAAATTTACATCATACTTAGCTTACCGGCTCATCTGCTTCAGCAAAGACTAGTCCTAAACTTTCTGACAAGTTTAATTGCCCAAGAGGAAAAAAATAAATGGGAAGGAAAAGAAAGAAAACACAGAGCAGAAAAACAATTCCAGAAGCAATATGCCATCATGCTTGAATTTCGCTTTGTATGAATGGCTTTTATTCCCAGTTTGTTGACTCAATATGTATAGAAATTTTATAATAAAAAACTTTTTTTATCAGATACAGTTGAAAACAAATAGCAAATTAAAAACATTGACAGAGAGCATATTTCATAGTAGGTAAGGAAACTGAACAAAATATTGTACTGAACAGTTCTGAAAAAATAAGCAAGCCAGCATTTGGTACACGAATGGTAACTAACCACAGTAATGTCGACTCATCAGGAAAAATTCACATTTGCATACTTTTTAAAGAATTTTGGAAAATTCCCTTAAAAAATGCTTACTTTTTTTTTTTGAGAGGACATCTCTCATATTTATTGATCAAATGGTTGTTAACAACAATAAAATTCTGTATAGGGTAGTCAATGCTCAATGCACAATCATTAATCCATCTCAAGCCTAATTCTCGTCAGTCTCCAATCTTCTGAAGCATAACGAACAAGTTCTTACATGGTGAACAAATTCTAAAATAGTGAATAAGTTCTTACATGGTGAAGAGTACAAGGGCAGTCATCACAGAAAATTTCGGTTTTGATCACGCATTATGAACTATAAACAATCAGGTCAAATATGAATATTTGTTTGATTTTTATACTTGATTTATATGTGGATCCCACATTTCTCCCTTTATTACTATTATTATTATTTTTAATAAAATGTTGAAGTGGTAGGTGAATGCAAGATAAAGGTAGAAAACATAGTTTAGTGTTGTAAGAGAGCAATTGTAGATGATCAGGTGTGTGCCTGTAGACTAAGTGTTAATCCAAGCTAGACAAGGGCATTAAAACATCCATGGATGCAGAAGATTTCTCTCAAAACAGGGGGTGGTGAGGTTCTGAGCTTCACCACTGTTGATCCCCAATTTCTCACCTGATGGCCCCCCTGGGACTGTGCCTGTCTTAGGTTGTTCCTCCCTTGAGGAATCTTACCCGTCTCTGACCAACCAGTCATCTTCCAGGGCCATACAGGGAGATGTAAAGTTGGTAAGTGAGAGAGAAGCCATATTGTTTGAAAAGGTTAGCTTTTTACTTCTTTGCAGATTTATGCCCTGTGGCTTCTATGCCCAGCATTTGTCTTGAGGTATCTTTACCACTTGGAGGAATTATGATACTCGGTAAATTCGATATGAGGCATGAATTCTATTGAAGGGTTGTAATTAGGAAAGAAGAAGAAAAGCTATAGAGGTAGCAGAGGGAAGAAAACATAGGAGGATTGATTATTTCTTTGACATATCTTCTTGTAGAGTAATTTAAGCATGTATAGGTTTTAACTACTAATTAAATTGCGCACACACATTAACATAACAGGAATATAGTTACATAACCAAAGCAGATCTATAATTACCAGCCATCTCCAGTGAAGCCAAGAAAACCAGTTAGGCATCCTAGGCATTTGTGAAAATTTGTTTATGATATGATGGATATTGTCCAACTTTACTTGAACAGTCTGAGAGAAATCAGACAAATTAAAACAACCCATTCCTGGGAACTGTTCACGTCCCATATGTTCTTTTAACAGTAGGTAGTCTGTAGTCATAAGATTTTGGAGTGCTACAACTTGCACTTCTCCTAATTCTTGGTTGAGTCCAACAGTATAGATCCAGTCAAATTTGTTGCTTTAATGAAAGCACAGGCCAGCTTAGATATCTCCTTCTTCATTCCAATGGTAAGTCCAGGAACCGGTGGAATGGATGCAGCTACACCTGCAGCATCGCCTGGATCATTGTTGAGGTTTTTTGATGATCATCTTCTGGTATGACTCTTCCAGAGAGTGCTGATGTTGGAAGTTCTTCTTCATATCATATCTTGGTTCATTTTCTAGGTAGCCAAATTAGGCTTTGATCCTCTGTATAAACACAAACAGACCCTTTGCCCTCACTTTGATATGCCCTTTATACCATTGTGTAGAACGCATTGGAGGTCACCACACAGGAACCGCTTTTTTTTTTGTTATGATTAATATACACTTACATGATGAATATTATGTTTACTAGGCTCTCCCCTATACCAGGTCCCCCCCATAAACCTCTTTACAGTAACTGTCAATCAGCATAGCAAAATGTTGTAGAATCACTACTTGTCTTTTCTGTGTTATACAGCCCTCCCCTTTGTCCCACCCCCTTAATGCATGTTAATCTTAATACCCCCCTTCTTCGTTCCCCCACCCTTACTGCTCCCTACCCACCCATCCTCCCCAGTCCCTTTCCCTTTGGTACCTGTTAGTCCATTCTTGAGTTCTGTGATTCTGCTGCTGTTTTGTTCCTTCAGTTTTTCCTTTGTTCTTATACTCCACAGATGAGTGAAATCATTTGGTATTTCTCTTTCTCCGCTTGGCTTATTTCGCTGAGCATAATACCCTCCAGCTCCATCCATGTTGCTGCAAATGGTAGGATTTGCCCTTTTCTTATGGCTGAGTAGTATTCCATTGTGTATATGTACCACATCTTCTTTATCCATTCATCTATCAATGACATTTAGGTTGCTTCCAATTCTTGGCAATCATAAATAATGCTGCGATAAACATAGGGGTGCATCTGCCTTTCTCAAACTTGATTGCTGTGTTCTTAGGGTAAATTCCTAGGAGTGGAATTCCTGGGTCAAATGGTAAGTCTGTTTAGAGCATTTTGATGTACCTCCATACTGCTTTCCACAATGGTTGAACTAACTTACATTCCCACCAGCAGTGTAGGAGGGTTCCCCTTTCTCCACAACCTCGCCAACATTTGTTTTTGTTTGTCTTTTGGATGGCAGCCATCCTTTCTGGTGTGAGGTGATACGTCATTGTAGTTTTAATTTGCATTTCTCTGATAATTAGTGATGTGGAGCATCTTTTCATGTGTCTGTTGGCCATCTGTATTTCTTTTTTAGAGAACTGTCTGTTCAGTTCCTCTGCCCATTTTTTAATTTGGTTATTTGTTTTTTGTTTGTTGAGGCATGTGAGCACTTTATATATTCTGGATGTCAAGCCTTTATTGGATCTGTCATTTTCAAATATATTCTCCCATACTGCAGGGTTCCTTTTTGTTCTATTGATGGTGTCTTTTGCTGTACAGAAGCTTTTCAGCTTAATATAGTCCCACTTGTTCATTTTTGCTATTGTTTTCCTTGCCCAGGGAGATATGTTCAAGAAGAGGTCACTTATGTTTATGTCTAAAAGGTTTTTGCCTGTGTTTTTTTCTAAGAGTTTTATGGTTTCATGACTTACATTCAGTTCTTTGATCCATTTTGAATTTACTTTTGTGTATGGGGTTAGACAATGGTCCAGTTTCATTCTCCTACATGTAGCTGTCCAGTTTTGCCAGCACCATCTGTTGAAGAGAATATCATTTCCCCATTGTATGTCCATGGCTCCTTTATCATATATTAATTGACCACAAATGTTTGGGTTAATATCTGGGGTCGCTATTCTGTTCCACTGGTCTGTGGGTCTGTTCTTGTGCCAGTACGAAATTGTCTTGATTACTACGGCTTCGTAGTAAAGCTTGAAGTTGGGGAGTGAGATCCCCCCTGCGTTATTCTTCTTTCTCAGGATTGCTTTGGCTATTTGGGGTCTTTGGTGTTTCCATATGAATTTTTGAATTATTTGTTCCAGTTGATTGAAGAATGTTGCTGGTAATTTGATAGGAATTGCATCAAATCTGTATATTATTTTGGGCATTTTGACTATATTAATTTTTCCTAGTCACGAGCATGGGATGAGTTTCCATTTGTTAGTGTCCCCTTTAATTTCTCTTAAGAGTGACTTGTAGTTTTCAGGGTATAGGTCTTTCACTTCTTTGGTTAGGTTTATTCCTAGGTATTTTATTCTTTTTGATGCAATTGTGAATGGAATTGGTTTCCTGATTTCTCTTTCTCTCATTGTTAGTGTATAGGAAAGCCACAGATTTCTGTGTGTTAATTTTGTATCCTACAACTTTTCTGTATTCTGATATCAGTTCTAGTAGTTACAGAGTGGAGTCTTTTGGGTTTTTTATGTACAGTATCATGTCATCTGCAAATAGTGACAGTTTAACTTCTTCTTTACCAATCTGGATTCCTTGTATTTCTTTGTTTTGTCTAATTTCCGTGGCTAGGACCTCCAGTACTATGTTAAATAACAGTGGGGAGAGTGGGTATCCCTGTTTTGTTTCCAATGTCAGAGGAAAAGCTTTCAGGCTCTCGCTGTTCAGTATGATGTTGACTGTGGGTTTATCATATATGGCCTTTATTATGCTGAGGTACTTGCCCTGTATACCCATTTTGCTGAGAGTTTTTATCATGAATGGATGTTGAATTTTGTTGAATGCTTTTTCAGCATCTACGGAAATTATCATGTGGTTTTAGTCTTTCTTTTTGTTGATGTGGTGGATGATGTTGATGGATTTTCGAATGTTGTACCATCCTTGCATCCCTGGGATGAATCCCACTTGGTCATGGTGTATGATCCTTTTGATATGCTCTTGAATTCTGTTTGCTTATATTTTATTGAGTATTTTTGCATCTACATTCATCAGGGATTTTGGTCTGTAATTTTCTTTTTTGGTGGGGTCTTTGCCTGGTTTTGGTGTTAGGGTGATGTTGGCTTCATAGAATGAGTTTGGGAGTATTCCCTCCTATTCTATTTTTTGGAAGACTTTAAGGAGAATGGGTATTATGTCTTCTCTGTGTGTCTGATAAAATTCCGAGGTAAATCCGTCCGGCCCCGGGGTTTTGTTTTTGGGTAGTTTTTTGATTACCATTTCAATTTTTTTGCTCATAATTGGTTTGTTTAACTTTTGTGTTTCTTCCTTGGTCAGTCTTGGGAGGTTGTATTTTTCTACGAAGATGTCCATTTCTTCTAGGCTTTCCAACTTGTTGGCATATAGGTTTTCATAGTAGGCTTTAATAATTCTTTGTATTTCTGTGGAGTCTGTCGTGATTTTTCCATTCTCATTTCTGATTATGTTGATTTGTGTTGATTCTCTTTTTCTCTTAAAAAGTTTGGCTAGAGGCTTATCTATTTTGTTTATTTTCTGAAAGAACCAGCTCTTGGTTTCAGTGATTTTTGCTATTGTTTTATTCTTCTCAATTTTGTTTATTTCTTCTCTCATCTTTATTATGTCTCTCCTTCTGCTGACTTTAGGCCTCATTTGTTCTACTTTTTCCAGTTTTGATAATTGTGATGTTAGACTATTCATTTCGGATTGATCTTCCTTCTTCAAGTGTGCCTGAATTGCTATATACTTTCTTTTTAAGACTGCTTTCGCTGCATCCCACAGAAGTTGGGGCTTTGTGTTGTTGTTGTCATTTGTTTCTATATATTTCTTGATCTCTATTTTGATTTGTTCATTGATCCATTGATTATTTAGAAGAATATTGTTAAGCCTCCATGTGTTTGTGAGCCTTTTTTTTTCTTTGTAGAATTTATTTCTAATTTTATACCTTTGTGGTCTGAAAAGTTGGTTGGTAGAATTTCAATATTTTGGAATTTACTGAGGCTCTTTTTGTGAGTTAGTATGTGGCCTATTGTGGAGAATGTTCCATGTGCACTTGAGAAGAATGTATATCCTGTTGCTTTTGGATGTAGAGTTCTATAGATGTCTATTAGATCCATCTGTTCTAGTGTGTTGTTCAGTGCCTCTGTGTCCTTACTTATTTTCTGCCTGGTGGATCTATTCTTTGGGCTGAGTGGTGTGTTGCAGTCTCCTAAAATGAATGCATTGCAGTCTATTTCCCTCATTAGTTCTGTTATTATTTGTTTCACATATGCTGGTGCTCCTGTGTTGGGTGCATATATATTTAGAATGGTTATATCCTCTTGTTGGACAGAGCCCTTTATCATTATGTAGTGTCCTTCTTTATCTCTTGTTACTGTCTTTGTTTTGAAGTCTATTTTATCTGATATTAGTACTGCAACCCCTGCTTTCTTCTCACTGTTGTTTGCCTGAAATATGTTTTTCCATCCCTTGACTTTTAGTCTGTGCATGTCTTTGGGTTTGAGGTGAGTTTCTTGTAAGCAGCATATAGATGGGTCTTGCTTTTTTATCCATTCTGTTACTCTGTGTCTTTTGATTGGTGCATTCAGTCCATTTACATTTAGAGTGACTATTGAGAGATATGTACTTATTGCCATTGCAGGCTTTAAATTCGTGGTTACCAAAGGTTCAGGGTTAGCCTCTTTAGTATGTTACTGCCTAACTTAGCTCGTTTATTGAGCTGTTATATACACTGTCTGGATATTCTTTTCTTCTCTCCCTTCTTATTCCTCCTCCTCCATTCTTCATATGTTGTGTTTTGTTCTGTGCTCTTTTTAGGAGTGCTCCATCTAGAGCAGTCCTTGTAAGATGCCCTGTAGAGGTAGTTTGTGCCAAGCAAATTCCCTCAGCTTTTGCTTGTCTGGGAATTGTTTAATCCCGCCATCATATTTAAATGATAGTCGTGCTGGATACAGTATCCTTGGTTCAAGGCCCTTCTGTTTCATTGTATTCTGGCCTGTAGGGTTTCTGTTGAGAAGTCTGATGTTAGCCTAATGGGTTTTCCTTTATAGGTGACCTTTTTCTCTCTAGCTGCCTTTAAAACTCTTTCCTTGTCCTTGATCCTTGCCATTTTAATTATTATGTGTCTTGGTGTTGTCCTCCTTGGATCCTTTCTGTTGGGGGTTCTGTGTATTTCCATGTTCTGTACAATTATTTCCTCCCCCAGTTTGGGCAAGTTTTCAGCAATTATTTCTTCAAAGAGACTTTCTATCCCTTTTCCTCTCTCTTCTTCTTCTGGTACCCCTATAATACGGATATTGTTCCTTTTCGATTGGTCACATATTGTTTCATTCCTTTTCGATTGGTCACATATTGTTTCATTCCTGGAGATCCTTTTATCTCTCTCTATGTCAGCTTCTATATGTTCCTGTTCTCTGGTTTCTATTCCTTCAATGACCTCTTGCATCTTATCCATTCTGCTTATAAATCCTTCCAGGGTTTGTTTCACTTCTGTAATCTCCTTCCTGGCATCTGTGATCTTCCTCCGGACTTCATCCCTTAGCTCTTGCATATTTCTCTGCATCTCTGTCAGCATGTTTATGATTTTTATTTTGAATTCTTTTTCAGGAAGACTGGTTAGGTCTGTCTCCTTCTCAGGTGTTGACTCTGTGATCTTTGTCTGCCTGTAGTTTTGCCTTTTCATGGTGATAGAGATAGTTTGCAGAGCTGGTACAAGTGATAGCTGGAAGAGCTTTCCTTCTTGTTGTTTTGTGGACTTTCTCTCCTGGGAGAACAGTGACCTCAGTGGCTTGTGCTGGGTAGCTGCGTGCAGACAGGGCTTCTGCTTCCTGCCCGGCTGCTATGGAGTTTATCTTCGCCATAGCTGTCAGCCTGACCTGCCTCGGGCTGCTGCTCCAAAATGGTGGAGCCCCGTTGGAGGGGGAGCGGCAGGGATGCTATTTATCTCCGTAAGGGTCCTCTGTGCTCCCTGCTGCCCAGGGTCTTAGAGTGCCCAGAGAACCCGAGATTCCCTGCCTCTGGCCTAAGTGTCCTGCCCTGCTCCTTTAAGTCTTCCAAAAAGCACTCTCCAAACCAAAACAACAACAGCAACAAAAAACAAACAAACCAACAAAAATTAAATAAATAATTTTTAAAAAAGATAAAAGCACGATTTTCTTTGTCCTCACGTGCCGGTCTCAGGCACCTACTCGCCAGTCTTGCTTCCCTGTTTCCCTAGTATTGGGGTTCCTGTCCCTTTAAGACTTCCAAAGAGCACTCACCAAAAAGAAAAAAAAAAAGAGGAAAAACAAAAACAGAAACAATCGCCGCTCCTGTTTCTTTGTTCTCCGGCGTCAGCCTCAGACACCTGCTCACCGGTCCTGCCACCCTGTTTCCCTAGTATCCAGGGCCCCGTGCATGCACTGTGTCTGCTCTCTGTTCCGGATGGCTGGGGCTGGGTGTTCAGCAGTTCTGGTCTCCTTCTCCCTCCCTGCTGACTCCTCTTCTCCTGCCAGGAGCTGGGGGAAGGGGTGCTCAGGTCCCGCCAGGCTGGGGCTTGTATCTTACCCCCTTCGCGAGGTGCTGGGTTCTCTCAGGTGTGGATGTGGTCTGGATGTTGTCCTGTGTCCTCTGGTCTCTATTTTAGGAAGAGTTGTCTTTTTTATATTTTCATAAATATATGTGATTTTGGGATGAGATTTCTGCTGCTCTACTCATGCTGCCATCTTTGATTCAATGCTTACTTTTTTTAATGGTGATACTAGCAGAGGATAAATGTTAGGTATTCTGAAACCTCCTTAGTCCCCAGTGGTGACAAATAAATTAATGTTTATTGTGCCTTCTCTGTTTTAAGCAGATTCTCAGTTTAGCTTGTTGGACCAAATCATATTCAAAAAAGAGCACCAGGTGTAGGAAAAATTACTGTTGTTGTGATGGAAGGTTTAGTAAGACACGAAATTTGACAGTCTGAAAGGAACATTAGTTGGATAAGCAAGCCAAGGGAAGAATCAATGACAGTCAGGCAATTTCAATGTAAACTGCCAATGTCTGTACCAATTATAGCACCATCACCACTTCTCAGACAACTAAAGGTCTACATGAGGGAACATAAGATGACCCAGCCCAGATTTCTCACCAACAGCAAAATTCACCACCACAGCTTTAATATACTTATACAAAAATCATGTTTTTGCTCACTCATAATAATTGAACTGTAGTTGAAACTTTTTTTCCCTTTTATTCCATGCTACTCTAAGAAAATGCAATAAAGCAGTCTTTTTTTTTTCCATAGGACAGAAATATATGTTGGCTTTGCTTTAAGGAGGCAGTCTTTGTCTTTGTAGGTAGACATTTCTCCATCCTTGAATTTTAATTCTATAGATCTATATAAAGACAAACTTGTGCTCACAGTGTGCATTCCAGAGATATGCTGAGAGCAAAAATTTGGGTGGTTTTCCAGAACTTTTTTAAAGGGCTGGTAGTGGGGGTTCACATCTCCTTTATGATAGGTGCAATTAGTGAGGACTGATCTGAAGAGGATTTTACATGAAGGAGGTCTCCAGTTTTCTATTTGCTGTATTCATTCATTTACTGGTCACTTAGCAAGATTTTCTGAATTTACACTCTCTGCCATGCTCCCTGCTAAAGGTTTCAGGGAAGAGGACGAGAGAACGTTGAATAAAACATCTTCCCTCAAGGGATTTATGGCTAAGTTCAGGCTGATGTAACTGTCTGAAGCTAATTACAATGCAATGTTGCTGTATTTTATCTATTTCTTCTTTCACTTTTTCACTCCTTTATTCATCCATCCAACCACTAATTCGTGGAGCGAACAATTAATGGCCACTATTGTGTTCCAGGTGCTGGAGATGCAAAGCTGAGCAAATCACATGACTTTACGGAAAGAGGAAAAATTCTGGATATAATTTTCAGATGAATTTAATTAAGGGCATAAAAGGAGGTAGATTTTAATTGCCAGGCATGCACTCATCTTTCCAATTAATGGATTATTCAGTTGTGACTGTTGCCACAGTACATGCGGTGCCTCTGATTTAGTGGTGCTTGGTTGGGCTGTGGGCTTGCTTTGTCCCATGGCAGGAGAGACAGAATGTGGTGAGCCATGGATCCAAGAGGCAACTCCAAAACCTACTGTGTGCTGCTACAAGCTTTTTAGTTCTTTTCCCCTTTGCTAGGAAAACAGCAAACTCAAACAGAGGGTTGCCCTTCAGTCTGTGTACCAGAATGAATGAGAAAATGCACAATCCCTCAGCTGCTTACATAAAAAGGAGTTGAGCAATGAAATTGTTGCAAGCCATTGAGAGGTTTTTCTTTTAGTTGTGATCAGTGTAAGACTGACTAATACCAGGCTATTCAACTTTATCAAATTCTGAAAATTATTTCTTGAAAAGGTTCTGAGTGAGCGGATTTTGAAATTTTTTCTGCCCAAAGATAGAAGATGGTTCTTATCATCTAAAACAGCATGAGAAACCCAAGCAAGTACTGATAAGGATGATGTTTGGTGAAAAAAAAAAGAGATTTTGATGAAATCTAAGTGAAAGGAGATATTTAATGAGAAATTATCCTGGGGACAGAAAAAAGATTCGAGCCTTGTATGCCATTCTGAAAAGTTAGCATGTTTGTCCTCAAGTAAATAATTAACCAATGGAAGGTTTTAAACAAAGGCAAAGAATTTTTTATTTTTGAAAATCTTCTGTGGTGTCACTGTTCAAAATCCTGTGGGGACACAAACACACCCACATACAAAAAGAAGGAGAGGGAAAGAGAAAGGCTCTGACTGAAGGCTGTGGTTCATTGGGAAAGGGTATTTGAAGCCATTTTAAAATATTAGTGTCTTAGTTCATTTGGGCTGCTATAACAAAGCATCATGGATTTTATTGCTTATAAACAACAGAAATTCATTTCTCACAGTTTTGGAGACTGGAAGTCCAGGATTGGAGAGCCAGCATGGTTATGTTCTGGTGAGGGTCACTTCCCGGTTCATAGATTGTCCGCTTCTCACTGTGTCCTCTCATGGTGGAAGGGGTTAGGGAGCTCTGTGGGGTCTCTTCTTATAAGGGCACTAATCCCATTCATGAGGGCTCCACCCTCCTGACCCAAGCACCTCCCAAAGATCTCACCTCTTAGCACCATCATATGGGGCACTGGCTTTCAACATATGAATCTGGAGGGGACACAAACATTCAGACCATAGCAATGAGCAAAATTTTATGTGGTAGAGCTAGAGATCAAGGCTATTCTAGGGAAAATGGATAGCGTTATAGGCAGACAAGAAACATTAGATAACATGATCATGAAATTGATGATACTTCAGAGTAGTGCTCATATGGGCCAGTGGTGGGAAATACAACTAAAAGGCAAGTCGATGGCTGGGTCATAAAAAGATTTATTTATACCATACAAAGACGTCTGAATTTCATTCATAGGCAGTTTGGGTGACATTGAAATGAGTAAAGCAGGGGAATGGCATGGCTGGATCTGCATTTTAGAAAGAGTTCTCCATGGAAAATGGATTGGAAGTAACAAAGGAAAGAGCTGTTACCAGGAAGACCATTTAAGGCATTAGAGCCAAGGTCCAGGTGGGCTGCAATGAGGACCTGGGCAAAGGTGGTGGCGACGAAGACAGACGAAGGGCCACCTTTCAGGGAGTCTGAGGGAGGCGAACTGGCAGCTTGGTGGAGAGGGGCTGGAATGGAAACTGACACCTGGATTGCATACCAGGTGTCTATGTGGATGCAAGGAGATGCTGTAGATGCCCATTTAGGAAGAAGATTATGAGGCAAGAAGTCAGGCTTAGTCAGAAGCCAGGACCGTACTCCATACCACCTTCTTCCCAGTCCATGGACTAGCAGCAGCCCTGTGGGAAGGCACCACCCATTGAGAAGTCCCAGTTTACTTATATATATTTGGTTTAGGAACATTAATCTTGTTTTTTTTTTTGGCATTTTCAGTGCCTCAATCTGAAAAATGCACATAAAAATGCACTGATCTTGGAAGGGTTTATAGGGATTCAGAGACTCAGTGTATATGAGAATATTAAAAGATACTTTCTCCCCGCCCCCCCAGAAATATGAAAGGTTATTTCTTACTTTACTTTTTCATACTATTTGAAATTTCACTTCTCCTGGAATCTGTAAATTGAGTATCAGCAGGTAGGGGATGGGCCCCAAAACATCTGTAAGAGCATCTGGGAAAACGAAAAGCCTCTCACTATGGTTTAGCTAAGGCTGCTTAATAGATGAGGAGATTTGCCTGAAAGATATCTGGAGGGTGTGTGTCATGGAAAAGAGTGTGATGAGTTGCCTTGGTAAGTTTGAAATCATACACGTAAACTGAAATTTCCCAATCTTGTTGCACATACAAATAAGGAACCACTCAAACATTTAAATAATTTTTTCAAACTGGAACATTTTATTAGAGTCCTATGACCCTGAAAATAAAGGTGGAACTGAAGCATACAATTATGTCAAAAGATTTATTGATTTACCTTTAGGGAATACTAACTATATAAAAAAACACTATTTGTGTTGTGTGTATATGTGTGTGTGAGTGTGTGAAATCACGGTCATGTTTTATCAATGACTTTTGAAATACACAAATCAACCATAGAGGCCCAGTAATTTAGCAAATTTACTCTCCGTGCTTTACAAAAAGCTGTATGTATGTTGCTCTTTTTATTCCTTTGTTTTTAGCGAATTACAGTAGCATCTTTTATGAGCATAGCCTATTTATCTTAGCAGGAAGCATTAGTAAAATGCACCACCATACCACGGATGCTCGTCTGAAAGTGCTTCTCTGTACACAGAATGTTTTAACTTTCATAAATAGAGAGAACAATTTTTCCCCCTGGCGCAATCTATTTCATAGATTAATATATACCCTTTCATCATTTAAATGGGCTTCAGTTAGAGATCTATGTTTATGATGCGGCTTTGGTGCACTGATAGGTGGATAATACATATTCACTTCTTTCAAAAGCAACACAGTTGTATTACTCACACCATTGCCTTTAATGAGCTGGCTAGGAGCCTTCGTCATCAGTCCTGACGTTTACACTCCCTTCATGTTGTCCCAGAGTCTTGTGATGACATAATTGTTGCTTGTATATAATAAGTGCTGATGTGAAGTACATTAGCCATGAAAAACCTAATTTATAACCCAAATGGCCAGTTTGACCATTACCTGGAAAAAAATGAGGTGATCTCATAGTTTCAAAATCAATGCTACTTCAGGAGAGATAATATAATATGTTTAAAATCTTACAGCTTGGGGAAAATTGCAAGGTTGATTGAAATGCCTCTAAAATAGGGATGAGGGCCGTGCAGCTGAGCAACACAGGACTTGTAATTTACTTCTTTAATATAGCGGTAGTTTGTCAGGAGTGTCACAAAAATGTGGATTTGGCTTTATTATTATTTGCAAACTGCTCAGCACAAATGAATAATTCATTCCAAGGCAGAGAGAACAGAAGAAATATTAACAGTTGTTTAACCTGACCACTATTAGATTTCAAGAAACTGCACCGTCACCAAGGTTTCCAGATAAAATACAAAACACCTATTTATAGTTAAATTTTAGATAAATAACAAATGCTTTTTTAGCATAAGTGTGTTCCAAATATGGCAGCCATAATTAATGGTCACCATATTATTGATCCCATGTCATGTGCTATACCATTTGGGTGAGGATAAGGTAGGGAAGGTGGGGTGACGTGTTAAGATCTGCTTGGGTTTCTTCCAATGCTATAGCATCATTTATATGAAAGTGCATTCCTAAGCATTCCTCATGCATGTCTGTTCAGGGACCCAAAACAAGGGAGAGAATAAACTTGACACTGCACTTGTATCATACTTTCACTTAGTTTTGTCCCTTTCATCTAAAAGTAGTGTTCATTTTTAATAGATAGGGCCAAATTTGATAATCGGCTTCTCAAAAGCTTTCTAGAAAATAAGTATGCCTCAAAAGACATTTTAAATTAAAGAAAGTCATAATCGTGTGCTACATTTAAAATTCGTTCTGAAAATAGTTCAAGTGAATTATGAATTTGGAGTATTTTCCTCACCATCAATTAAGGGAGGTATGGATCATGTCAAAGCAGCTAGTAAATCTCGTCCATTTAATCACTAGTCAGTGAAAAGGTTTATCAACCTAATTATCTGCCAAGCCAAGTCTTTGACCAAATGTTTGATAAATTTTATCAAAAGAGCTTATTGGATGATTTTAGAGAACTGAGTCTTTGATTTTATTCCAAGTCTCAGTGTGCTGTAGCCTAGAACGCTTCTGATGCAGATTTTATGTGAAGAAACTAATTTAAGAATCATGAGATCCTTCCAGCTAGAACTCTGGTTTAGGATGTTTATGTATGCTAATTTATACACATTTGCAAAACCAGCAGAAATTGAAGACGATCTATAAACAGTGTGATTGAAAAGACTCAAATTTCTCTTGTTACTCATGCTATGATGTTTTGAGGCTTTACTGTCCATATGATATTAAATATCATAAATACAATGTTAAATACCATATGATATTAACATCACTAATGTGTAGACTCCTATATTCATGGCACCTGTCATAATGAATCTTTGCTTTTTTCAACCGAGATTTTAAAGTTCTGTTTTTTTTTAACCAAGACCTAACCTAGTTTATTAAGACTGATTGACACACAGAGTGCTGCAGGGTGCAGAGGAAAATACACTGAGTGTCTAAGTCACGAGTGCAAACTCCTCACCCTAGTCTCATGAGCATATGTATACCAGCAGCTGATAATGGAAACAAAAACAACCCTGCATCATCTCGTGAGCAGACCTACCTCCATGTTTTTTGGGAAACATGATCTTTCTGTGCACCTGGAAACAGAGGGAGTAAGAATAATTACGTGATCAGCCCTAATAACTATCACAGCATGTTAACTCAATTTTCCCATTTTTCTTCAGAGAAAGGCATGTTTTCATGTTTTGGTTGGGCAAAGGCTACTACCTCCTCTTTGTTCCTTTGGGAATTATTTTGGCCCTTCCATTACTGCTGATGTGTCAGTATAGAGCATTGCAAGCCAAAAAGAGGAAACTGTGTTTGTGCTTATTTCTACTGTCAAAGGATTTTTTAAAAATTCTGCTCACATTAATATAGCTCAAATTCCTAAACATTTTATTGATTTAAACTGTAAAATTGCATCTTTCTCTCTCCACTTTTCCATTTCTTCCATTCTCTACTATACTTAACTTTGTGTCTATCTTGAGCTTCCTTACCCATTTCATTCAGGCATGATATATCACTGCCCTTCCTATCAAATAGGATGACTCTAAACATTGATGGAATATGCTCTAGAAGAGGAAAATGACACTTAAAAGACTTGTTCAAAATCTCAATTCTACTTTGTAGCACACCTTTACGTTTCTCAAGGAAATCTCAAATTTTGTAACTAAATAAAGCCCCAGAATTTGACCTTAAAATCCTGACCTTGGCTTCACACTCAGAAATAGTAGGATGATTAAGTTGATCTCGCCAGGCAAGATATTTGGGCACTGTTTATAGGAACCAAGTGCACTGGATACTTGACTGACTTCTTGGTGAATTACACTTGTTTACTGCAATAGCCCTTTTCCTTAATGAAAATGTCTCCTCCTTTTACTCCTGAACTATCTTTTATCACATCTACTTCTGAACAATTGTCTAGCTTCCTGGATTATGGATCTTGACTCTGGAGAACAGTCTTATATTCTGGTAGTTTATAAATGTTCTTGCTCTTTTAAAGATTGCTGGACCATAAACCATAACAGCAAAAAGTAATGGGTATATTCCTGTTTAATATTTACAAATATCACTCATACCATCCCATCATCAATCATTATTTTGAAAGACATTTGTCAGAACTGAGACTCCTGTATTAAAATGCATACATTCTTAGCATCATACACAAAAAGCCAAAATAGTTTCCATTAATGCATTGAACTTATGATATATATTGTATTGTGACAGGCCTTGTTCTAGGTCATGGGATTTTAACAAAGAATCTCCCTTGTATCATCTTTATAGAAGTCTGGACATGTGAGCTTTCAAAGTTGTGGTTGCTATGCTGGAGTAGAAGAAAAAATTTTAAGCTGAAGATGTTGCCCACGGTGGACGCGGTCAGAAGGGCGATGGGGTGAGTGAGGGCAATAATTTTACTGGTAGATGCAGGAGACAGGCACAGGAAGTGGATGGACAGAATGCCAAATACAGTCTTCATTCGTTCCAAAATTTCATTTCCGACCAGAGTTCTTTTGTGTGGCAAATACTGAAAACAGGTTTTATTTGTTTGCTGATCTTCTCTTGTGGGATTGTGGTGACGGTGGTGTGTTCCTTTGGACCACAAGAACTCCCATCACCTCTCGTTGGAGTACGCAGGATTTGGGATGGAGTTCCTTACAGACCTCCCGGAGTACCATGTCTGCAACTCAGGGAAGTCGCCACGAGGTGGCAGGTGGAGCTTTTTAGGGATAAAGGACGCGCACTTCCCTGCCCTTTGAATGGCAGTTTACAAGTTCTTGCTTAAAACAGGTCAGCATAGGGTGCCTTTCATGCGTTATCTCCGTGTTAGCATTTTTACCAGAAAAGAGCTCAGGTTGATTTGTTACTTGGAAGTTTGGAAAAGTCGTATTTCTAGACTTATTTGTCCCCCCTATAAAATGTCCTTAGTTTTGTCTCTATTCGCTTTCATATTTGCGATTTAAGCTATGTCCCCAAGTCTTTTCTGACAACTTCATTGCATACTGCCCTCAGCTAAAGTCCCCAAGTGCAGTGGGTTGTCTTTTCTTATTTCCTGTTGGTTTTGTTTTTTTTCCAGTTAGAAAGTTTTGATCTTTTCTATTCACTACCAAAGAGAAAGTTTGAGTTGATTCCTTCATTTAAACAAACACTTATGCAATGTCTACTGTGTACTAGTGAGGCTTTATGCATAGTACCAGGGACTCCCAGGAAAATAGGGACTCTCACAGCTTATGGATCATGACAGCAAGGATCATAGTTGGAATGCCAAAGAATGGGGGGACATCAAGGAAGGTTTCAGAAATTTCTCTCCAAGGGCATTATATTTGTAAATGGTCAAATCACTTTGTTAGCTAATTCCTTTTATGTATTTGATTTTTCTTGCCCTGAAAAGATAACTAAGAGCAAAAAAAAAGATCTTGGAATAAAACTTTCTAAAAATATTATGATCAAGTTAAATCACTTGTGGAACTTAGGCTATAGTATCCTCTTCTGTCATTGAATAGTTAAAGTGATATAATAATGAAATTCTAGAATTATTGTGATGGGAATAACTTAGATTTACAAGTGTTCAGGTATACATACCTTGGCATTTCTTGAAATTTTTACTAAAATCCATGCCTCCTGTATTAGTGTCTCTGCCACGATTCTTGTCAAAAGCTGTTATCACATTATTGTTATTTTTCCTTGTACTTTTTTTCACCACAATCAGGGTTATAACATTTGGGTGAATGTCAAAGTCTATAAAGAATTTATAAGTTAACACTTACATCATCTTATTTTTAAATCCGCAAGTTTATTGTTGAAAATAAATAATTGAGTGAAGAATAAGAGGGCCTGGAAAGACAAATCCTCTCAAGTTGTATAGACCAAAATACATGAAAGATGGCAAATATGAGTGCACACTTAAGACTTTTCTCTGTTGCTGACAGATATACTTCAAAATTTACTGGGAACATATTTCAATGAGAGATAGAGTGGGAGTAAAATGATTCCATTAAAAGAATTTCAGACATATTAAAAAAACCCCTCAAATTTCATGTTGCTTACATGTGACTCTAATAATCCTTATACAAGAATGTTAACTGTTAGAGAGGGATATTTTAAACTGTGAAGTTTTCTTTGAACATCTGTCTATTTCTGCTATTATTCACTAATGTCAGAAAGGTTTCCAAGTAGCTAAGGACCACTGGGACTTCTTTGCCACTATGGTGTCTATGCTGTTTGATTGATTAAAACAAATGTCAATCTTGTGTGTGTGTACAGCAAAGGACACAGATGACTTTGGCCTAAGGATAAAACTGTGTGGTGGAAAGCATACGCAATAAGAGCCTTCCACAGACCCCCTTAGATCTGTCAGTTCCCATCTATGGTGGGATAACAGATATCTTTTTATCCCTGGGCAGTTGATTTAATAATACATCCTCACTGAGTCCAAATTGTTGTCAAGAGCAGGGTTTCATTTTGCCTTTTCATTATTTGATGAGGTGATGTGAAGTCTATTAAGAGGTGAAGTAAGGGTCCAACAGAGCATTTTATTTATCAATAGGTTGTAATTGATTTGGGATTCTTCAGAGCCATTTGTCTGTGACCACTGCTGGAATAAACCTATTGGTAGAGGGGAAAAAAATAAATGACAGGCTCACAAATATGAAGGATTTTGCTAAAATGTCCACAATCTTAATGTCTGGTTGAACAATTTCTTATATTAAAGAAAGAATGTGGCAAATGAATATCAAAGCTTTTAATTTCTGTGCCCTTTGTGGGCTAGAGATAGTACAGTAAGATGCTGAGAGAACTTTCCTCTGTTTTTGGTGATGATGGTTCATCTGTAACACACTATCAGGTCTTCATTATACTGTCTGATTTCCCTAAAAGTTTCCTCAATCTTTGTTTCTACTTTCCCAACCAGATTTTAGACCTGCCTTGTCACGCTTTATGATTTTCCATGGTGCCCAACATACAGTAAACATAATAAATTCTCTGGAATTGGTTGTTTTATAATAATACAACAGAGGTTTCAAGAGAAGGGGAAAACAGCACATAATGTTAAATGACAAAGTGTGGTGACTAGTGTGGCCGAGTGGTGCTTCTCAAACTTTCCGTGGGGCAAAATGACTTTATTTTCCCCCAGTACATTATAGATGAGAAATGAAAATTATTTATATATGTTAAAAAACATTTAAAGTGCAATAATGATTTATAATAAATTTATAATAAAATACAACAAATAATTTTGTTAGACTCAACAGACATAAAATTAATCTTCAAATTACCATAAATGCAAAAAAATACCATATATGCTTCCAAATACTTACTCTCAATTTCTACACTTAATTCATTGCAAACAGATAATAATTTGTGGACTAGCTATGGTTTAAGGACCACATATTGAGCACCACTGAACTAGATCATATAGGAGTAGTTTTTATTTATCTACAAAAGTGAGTCCTAATTTAATTGGCTTTATATGTATATTTTACTTATCTATAAATATGTCGTATTAGGAAAAGCATTCCTTAAAAATGCATTAGCTTTATGTGTATGTAGTGGTGGGAGTGTGGGTAATAGTTTTCTGTAGCATAGTGATTTTCTTTTTTTGGCTTGAATGGTTTCACTTATATAAGTTGTCATATGGAGTTGAGGTATTATAAATGGGCACAAAGTAATTTCTTGCTGCATCTATAGGTAAGAAATTCAAGAACCAGACAAATGTAAACCATAAGGTCCCACTTTTTAAATACAAATGACATAGCATCCTTTTCCGTGTGTTTATTATAAACACTGTATGCACAGGGAGCAGAGGGAGGGACCCTTGAAGGGCAGTTAATGCTGAGCTGCGAGGTTCTAAGAGAAAGGGTGAGACAACAGAGGCAACTGCAAACCGGAAAAAATGCAGAACTGTAGACTCAAGTATATCTAGGTATCAGTATAATATATGCTCAGTAAATGTGTGCATGGATAATGACTGGAAAATGAGTGGGAATAAAAAACACTTCATTCAATTTGAGTGAAGTTGTACAGACATTTCCTTGGATTTTAATAGTATCTTGCAACAAAATAATTAATTATTTTCTCTTTTTTTTATCTTGTGTTGTGTTACATAAATGCAAAGTAGATTAGAGAATTTAATTTAAGCAATTTTTTATAGTACTACGTATATAATTCTTTGTGTCTGGTCATCTATCTATCTATCTATCTATCATCTATCTATCTATCTATCTATCTATCTATCTATCTATCTATCTATCTATCCACACAGACACACACAGACACACACACACACACACACACAGACACACACACACACATAAAATGTCTGGGACTTCTTAGTGCTCTGTTATTTGGAGTCTGAAACACCAGGTGCCTCTAGCTCTAGACCTGGCTTTGATTGAGGGAAACCAAAAGAGAAGAGAGAAGCCACAGAGGTGATGGACAAGAGGAAAGGGACAGGGCTGCTGTGTAGAGGCGGCATGACAGGCTCCTGGCTGCATCCTATCAAAGAGGAGACTTGGGCAGGGGTCCAACCATCAGGCTTCAACAGCTCTGAAGATCATGGCCTGTGGAACAGTCCCTAGAGTATGGAGACCATGGGTAGGCAGACCCCAATCCTGAATGTACAGACATGTGTCGGGGGCAGAATGGAAGAGGAGCACAGAGAAAGACGAAAGAGCATGTGTTTACCTTTGTAGAACAGGATCCCTAAAGGATACAGATGTCAGTCGTCCCTGGGGGACTCCAGTGGCCTGCCGATCCAGACCCATGGCTCTCTGTCCTCACTCTGCATAGTGACCAGCCTTGCTGGTGTGAAGGGAAGGCCCAGGACCTGCTCTCTTCCTGAAACACTGACAGACCTGGATGTTTGCTGCGCCGTTCGAGGAGCCCTCATATGACAGCCTCCCAGGTGTTTATTTTCCTCACACACGGGAACTGTGGCCCAATCTGTAAAATTAAGGGGAAAATTTGGGCAATTACCTAGATAATTTAACTTAAACAAACAAAAAACATTTGAGAGAGACCGAAATGATATACATTTTAGCTTGTGTTGCCAATATTCAGATTTCCTTAGAATGTCAATTTCTCTTTCAGTTTTTATTTTTAAAGGCAGCTCAAGGATGTAATTCTCCTTGAACGACACAGTTAATATGCAGTGACCTGGTGGGTAATCTTCCCGCTCTACTAACATGGACCCAACTCGGGCTGATTGGGTAGATTCACCTGCTTTTCATTTTAGAAAATATTATACTTGGTTATTGGGAATTTTTATCATAGCATTATCTTAGAATTTGTAACATTCTCCAGTTAATAATACCCTAACAATAGTTTTGTCATGCATATATGGTGTGATCTTCATGAGGCAAACAGAAAGATAAATCTCTGAATGGAGTGGCTCTTCCGACTACTTTCATCTTATTTGACTGCTGAGGAAAGCACAATCCTTCAGTCTACTTATCTGTCATATTCCCTCTTTGTACTTGTTGACAAGAGACATTGAATTTTCTGACTACTTTTCATAACTATTTTATTTAAAAGAGAATTCAGGGTTCAGATACACACACTTACCCACAGTGAACTCGTGATACTCAAATAGCTTGACTGAATTTATTTTCCTCAGAGAGGTTTGAATAACATTAAATTATTTGTGATATTTTATCTTGTTTTCTTTCATCTTATCAAATATCGAGAGCAGGGGTCCGTAAACTACACCCATGGGAGAATCTGACGTGCTGCCTCTTTTTGTTAAAGTTTCCCGGGATCCCCGCCATGCCATTTCATTTAACTGTTGTCTGTGGATGCTTGCCTGCACTCTACACTGGAGAGCTGAGTAGCTGTGAGAGTACCTGTATGGCCGCAAAGGACTGAAATTATTAACTAGCTGGCCCTCCACAGAAGAGCTGCCAACCTCTGATCCAGATGATCAACCAAACTTCACCAAAACTTCTCAAGTATTTGAGAAGTAATAATACTGAATATACTTTGAAGATAGAATTTTAACTTTATCTGAACTAGAAGACAGATATGAATGGGACAAAAAAATTTGTGAGTCATTGGTTAATTTCACCTAGACTGTCAATAATATGTCTGCAACATAGACGTTTAATTTAAAAAGCTGACCTGCACAGGGAGCTCACAACATCCCAGTCACTGATTTATGTCCTCTACCTTTACCTTTTAATGTAGGCATCCAACAATTCTACCAGGTAGGTACCAATGTTGTTCTTACTTTACAGATGAGGAGACAGAGGCCAAAGATGTTGAAGAATTTGATGATTTTCACATAGCTTGTGTAGGCAGAAATGGATTTGAACTAGGAATTTTGCTCACATTCTTAACTATCACACTCCCTCTATTTAGTAGCAACAATGAAGTGTTCTAATGCAATTTTCATGCTTTAGTCCATGATTACTGTCAATTCTATGTGTTAATGTTAATCTGTAAGGTTATATTTGGTTTGTTGCCATTAGCACAGTATTTCTGATTGTTATGTAGTCATCTTACTAGTTTTACTTATATGTAGCCCAAGACCAATGCTTTATGGTCAGTGTTTTATGTTCTCTGTACCTGTATCTGGAAAACACTAGAGTAAGTTTTAATTTCTCTGCTAATTGTTTGAAATACTGTAACCTCAGAGACAAATTGAGAATAGTTCATTATGTACATATCCTTGAACATTTTCCTTTGAAGATAGTTTCAAAAGATAATTTCATAGCTTTGAAGATGTTCTTTTGAGTCAAGAGAGGGGAAAAAAAGGATCTAGGTTGAGAAAATGAAGTAAGAAAGGTACAATTAAGTAAAATTATAGGTAGGACTTTATGTAATCATCCTGCTGAAAATTATAGGGTTTCTCTATCTTATTTAAAGAAATGTTTTACCAGAAGTGTTTCTCCAACTTTTCTTTGGTGGTTTATTAACAATGATACAATGGCAATGTGATCCAGAACTGAGTTAAGTATGGTGTAAATTTAGGCTAAAAATATGCATTCACCCCAGGTATTCGGTAAGTGAGGCAAAAAGAAGCATATATAAAGTGTAAAGACTTCAAACTGCCTTTCCATTTAGTGCCTGGCATTAGAATTTGAAACTCAGTGCTTTTTCCCAGGTTCATACCATGATTTGGCATCGTACTTTCTAGAGCCTAGAGATGCTGTCACAGCGAGCATGCTATGGCCCTGCTAAAATTTCAAATTGAAATATTTAAACTACTAAAATTATTAAATTACTAAGCATTTGACAGTGGAAAAGAAGTTTTAGAAAAGTTTCTGGCAAAATGATGGCTTTTAGTAATAATCTACATAACTAGTTTGAGTGAACAGAAATGGCACATTATTCTCTTTTCCTTTTTTGTTACTTTATCATGAAAAATTTCTCATTCCTAAGCACTCTGCTGTATTTAGGAGGATACAAATAATTGTACAATTTTTTATAGATCAGAGTCTTTAAATCACATGGAAAGTAAGAACTTTAAGAATTAGAAGTGACCCGGGCCCTTCCCATTGGTCCCTTTTAAGTCCTTCCAAATATTTTTGCATATCCTTCTCATATTTTGGTAGTCATGGAATCCCTAAAAAACTACACTTTACAGCTTTTCAGCTTTATTGAGGGCAACCATGAAGTTTATAAATATAATCCCCATGTAGTTCTACTTTATTGATTAGTAACTTGAAACAAATGGGTTAAATAACTTTCCCAAGGTACTATAGCTATTAAGTATCAGAGCAAGAATTTGAAGCCACGTATTTTCTAGATATAGAATCTGTATATTTACAATAACACTAGAGGATCTATTAAAGGATATTTATCAACAATAAGAAAAGTCAACGTGGAGGCAATGCTTAAATGCAGGAAGAATGGGCTATCTTTGTTGAATGTTCCCGTCTAACATACCTGGCTGATAAAAATCTTTATTACCAAACACTCTGTTTTATGTCTCATTTCAGTGAAATACACACATAATTCCCACTGGATATTTAAAGTTCTTGCTTATATCATATTCTACATGAAAACCTATGTAAAGAGAGTGTTAGAAAATAGTAAGTAGAAGCTAGTCTTTTGAAGACATAAATAACTGTAACAAAACCTGGGCCCCCATCTGGCCAGTTCTGCCTAGAGACACATTCAAAGACACAGATCTTATTCGAGAAATCTTGAGGCATATTATTCATCTACAACGTGGGTTTCTTAAGAAGTCCAGGCCAAAAATTTTACATATTTTAATAAACAAAATGTTTCCAGAAACATTCTCCATAACTTAGTTCTTTTTTATAAAGAAAGAAACAAACATAAAAGACCATACAAAACAAAATATCAAGAGAAAGAAATTGAGGTCCCTAATGGTTTTCCATTTTCCAGATCCCAGAACTAGCCCATAGTGTGTCCTGGCTTGACTCATTACCCTTGGGTCCCATGAGATGCTCAAGTAGCCTTTTTTTATGGGGAAATAGAGATGGGATGATTTGATAATCTGTTTGATAAAAATGACTCTGAGTATAGCCAAGCAATGGTATAGTAGTTGAAGAAAAAAATGAAGCTCAGGGGACTTTTGTAAAAGTTAGGAATGTGTTTGTACATGAGGTAAAAGCTCCAGGATTGAAAGAGAGGCTGATGGTGCAGAATGGTGATGCCAAAGGGGGAAAATCCTTGAGAAGCCCAGAGGTGTGGGTGCTCTCTCAGGAATGGACTTGCCTCCAGGAAGAGAAGGCGCTTAGGATGAAAAGGTGGGACACACAGGTTTATTCTGATCTGACCAGGGAAAGAGGACAGAGCTTTTCCTGGTAGCATCTATATCCTCAATGAAATATGATATAAGCAGAGGGCTGTAAGGTAGGAGCCGTAAGAGAGATGGATTGAATGTTAGGGAGGGAAAAATGTTCTTTTACCCCATTTCTAAAGTCCTGTTATCTACCAAAGGATTTGCCAAGATTTATAAACAAAGGATTTGCTAAGTGCCAGGTACAGAAAAGATGAAAGATTACCTGAAACTTTGAGAAACTGAGCATTTTATAAGGAAGGTGTGCACATACGTGATTACCATACTGTATATATTGGGTAAATTATATACAAGATACCTGGATTTCATACAAAACTAAATAGAAAAATAAGGAAGGTAGTGGATATTGTTGCCTCTGGAAGTTGAGGGAGATCTTACATGGCAGAATTTTAAATTTTATCCTGTCTTCTCTGTCGAGTACTCATGCCTTTAATATTGTGGGTGATGAAACGGAAAGGATACATAAAACACTTTTTCTGCCTGTGCTTGTGTGACTGAGTTTTGAGCTGCTCTGACTGTTCTGCTCAAGGAACAATATTTTCACTTGAAAACACAATTGACAAACTATGATTTTTCAGATCTGAGATTCTGACATTTTCTCATAAATGAACAAGATAAGATTGTCTCTTCATAGAAAATAACTGGTATATTTGAAGCCAATGATAAAACCTGAACTTTGACATGATAATTAGAATTTTGGAAAATGTGTGCTTACCAACATCAGTTTCCCAAAACTTAAGGACTTTTCTGATGAGATCCCCAGTGATGTTGACAAATGCCATTTTTGATGTTGTATAATGAAATGTCCACAAATTTGAATGATCTACATAATTGAGGGGACCAATATTTTCTAAATGATCAATGCACAATGTTAGCAAACTCTGGCAATGGGTAAAAGATCTTTCAAAGTACAAAAATAAAAACAAAAACAACCTACCTTGAAGCCACTAATAAATTATTATGTAGCACAGTATTAAATGTTAATTGATGCTTCATATGTGATTCATATTCAGATTTCATATTGCAACTAGTCATTGTGAGTTTTGGCATGGTAGAAAAAGAATATCCCTAACTGTGAAAACACTATTATCATAATTCTCCCTTTACCAAATAGATACCTATATATTTCCTCATTTACTGCAACCAAAGTCATATATTGCTTCAGATAGGTTGCTGGTCATTAAAGAGATTTGCAAAAATGCAAAAATATACTACTCTTCCCATTGTATTTTTGTTTTGTAATACATAATTTTGTTGTTTTTGTTAACATGTAATAACACTATTATCATTTCTTGTTAAATGAATAAATAAAATACTTAAAAATTCTCAGTTTTAATTCTTAATGCAGCAAATATTGACCCATATATTATCAAGAGTTCTTTGTGGTCCTCAGTAATCTTTAAAATGATTATATAGGATCCCTGACACCAAATAGTTAAAAAAATGTGCTGCTTTCCAAAGCATTACACATAAGGTTTCATTGGAGAGACTACTAGTTTCTCTGTTCTCATTACCCATGCAAACTCACTGAAACTGGGAGCCATCCAATTACATAAAAAATAATTCTTATAAATGCAATCTGAGATTATATATATATATAGCTGCCTTATAGATATAGTTTGAATTTAAATTACTAGTGCCCTGCTGTATCTTGATATTCTGGAGGGTGCCAAAGTTTGTGGGTCTGTCTCAGATTTGTCAATTGCAGAGTTTCAAGGACCAGCTTTATTGACTGTGAGTGACTTATTTGTTGATAAGATGTTATGTGAAAGCAAGACAGGTGGTGTGTCCAAAACAGGAAACCTAAACATGACTGTTAGTTCAGGATGACATTTTAACACATATTAGAAACTTAATGAGGGTTTTTTTACTGGTCAATAAAGCTATAGAAATACAATGGAAATATGGAAAAGTGAGCAAATTGTTAGGCATGAAAAACAGTATCTTTTTCCTTATGAATCTTATTTGAGATTCACACAAAGGAGAAGCAATATATAAAATATGTGTAATGAATCAAGTTGGACATTACATTAGTGAATTCAGAAGCAAACAAAAATTATGAAAAGATAAATATGTAAATTGATCAATTGGTTCAGCATAAAAATTGCATAAATTATTAGAGCCTGGTATAGCAATATGCAGAGTAATTCTTTCAATCCAAAAATATATTGGTTAGTGAAATGAAGATATAAATCATTCTATATTAAAGAATATAAATAATATTCTTCTACTCTCAAGGAAGTAAAACAAAAATATATTTCACAAGCATGACAAAAAAAGTTTCTCTAATAAGGGTTTATTTTTCAGAGACTAAAACTGTATTTGATTAAAAAAAAATCCACCAGGCACACTGAGAGTAAAAATGGAGGAGACAGTAATGATGGATGGCTATGGATGCCCTTCCCTTTATGTCTGTATTTAAAATAACTGAGATGAAGGAGGACATTTCTCTCCCTAATATTGTTTAGTTTTATATTTTCATTTTACCTCTTGCTTGTAGAGCATACACCAACTTGCATGTTCAAGGGGAAGCTGTGCATCCAGGTTTCAGTGTGAAAAGATCATACATTTCCTATTTTCAGCATGGTAAAAGTAGCAGCATATCACCTAGCAGGAAAAGAAAACACAGCAGTGAGTTGGACCGGTGATGCGTCAATGCCCTCCAGCTAAGGGACCGCCAGGAGCACACCTGTAACCGAATGATTTAGTTGGTTACAAGTTGAAGTGAGGGAGAGCACATGCTCTGGGGCCAGAAGACTCTCTCAGGAAGGGGGTGCCAGAAGGATCTGGCCCTGTGTGAGGTCGTTTGGGGAGAGTGTAGGGAAGTAGGGCTTTGCTATGAATTGGATGCTGTCAAGAAGCAAGAGTAATGCTGTAATTAGACGTCTTCATGAACTTTTATCTAGAAGAAAGGTGGGTGAGAGTGAGACTCAAACTGCGAGTAGTAAAAGAACCACCGCCAGTATAAAGAGATTACATTAAAAATAATTCTTAGAAATGCAGTCATTTTTGTGGTTTGGGCAACATGCATGTTTTGTGTGTTCGGACATCATTATGGAGGGGTCTTGTTTTTTTCTTGATCACCACGGTCACAAAGCGGCCTTGTCCGATATGGGTGTTCTGTGAAAATGTTTATGTTCAAGAGGACAACACTGACACTTACCTATGGGTCCCAGACCAGCTTGCAGCAGTGCCAAGATCTGGCTGATACACATATTTAACATTTTTTGGATATGGATATCTCTGAATGGAACATAAATCATGTTCACCTTAGTTTAGTCTCTTCCTTGTCTTTTTATTTCTATTATATTGGAAATTTTTAACTTATACTTTTTTTGTCTTTATTACCTTCACATAGAGCTGGATTTTCAGGTAGCATGGTTGCCGTTATGAAAAGATTGTTCAGAGAAGACTGCTTTCAAATTTCCTTTAGACGTTAAGGCAATGAGCAATCTGGATCTAAGGTTAGAAGCTGAAGATTTCACAGGGGTGTTGGCCAATGGGTACTTAAAGAATTTTTGGCTGACATTCAGCTAACAATGAACAGAGGTTTATATGGACAATGATTCTAAGAAAGAGCTGCGAAGTACTGGAGGTGGTTCAAACTGGCTAGAGCTGAGAATCCCAAGGAAGCAGCACAAGCCATAGGGGGGGCCAGTGAGCTCGACTAGTCCCTAGCCCAGCCTTTGTTACCAATAGCCCATCACTGCCCCTCCCATGACTGTATGCTCTGTGAGAGAAAACTCATAACTTAAAAGGAAGGTGTGTATCCCTAGGCAGCTATCATCTCTGTTAGACACTGCTGGAAAAGAGCTTATCATGAGAACAAATAGTGATTTCCCTGCTTTCTGGAAAGCAGTTTTTTCCCCACCCTCTGTACTCCCATTCCCAACCAGGGATCCTCATTGAACAATACTAACTTTATCTTATCAAAGTAGCCAGATCTTAAGAACATTAAGCTTTATAATTTTGCCCAAATGTGAAACTTTGTGCATTTTGCTCTTTCATTCTAGGCACCAAGGACTTTTGATCACTCTTGAATAGTAACAATCAAGTTTATAATTTGTTCATTCAGCATGTATTTGTTGAGTACCTGCTGGGCCTTTCCTAGGCAATGGGGTTAGAGGGCAGACTTGGTAAAGCAGACTGTTCTCCTAGAGAGTCTACATTAACTTTAGAACAAAATTATTTCATTTTCACAAAAATGAACAGTGAGAATCAACCTCTCTAAAATTTAGATTTCTGAAAGGCATATTTAAAGCAAAACTGGACCTGAAATTACACCCCCCACTAGGTGATATTGGAGTGAATGCATTCCTTAGGGCTCAGAATGAGTGGGCATAGGGGAGGATAAACAAAAAATTCAATGAAAAATTAATGAAACTTGTGTTTTGTTTGCCTTTTAACACAGCTCTTACAGTCAGAACAGTCAGGATTTCAAGTCATACTTATTGTAAAACTTACGTTACATTTAAACTAGAATTGAGGTCCTGCTTTGAGATTTGCTGAGTACAGCAATCAGAACATTCAAAGAAAAGCAATACAGTGTCAAGGTTTAGATTAGTTTGAGAAGGCCTGCTAATTTGGAGAATTTCTTAAACAGTCACATTATGAAAGTTACAATCAAGATACATAATTTGAAGTCAAAGATAATCATCGTTCACTTCAGAAATGTCAGACATGAAGAGAGTGATTTCTGTGCTAACTAATTTTCTTGGCATTCAACCTTGAATAAACACTCTTATACACATATTGAATGGTTTTCTCAGGAATTGAGGAATTCTCTCAGTGAGAAGTACAATTTGAACTCTGTTGTATTTTCCAGCTGGGCTGGCTGCTCAAATATTTCTTCTCAAATTTGGGACTATAGTGGAATGTTTGGATATTTCAATAAGTTAGAAGAGAAAACTGTAGTTAGGGCCTTTGGATATGGTCATAATTGGTTAGAAGACCAAAAGTGACGGAAACAGACTGAAAGCATTTTATGTTTGTTTAAAATTATTCCTTCTTAATATTTTCCAATATTGTTGATTCAGAAAAGGAAATATATGCAGTCTGTATATTGGTTTTAAATAATCAGCATATGGACTCTCATGAACCCTCCATTTATCCCAATAACTAAAATATGCCCAGTGTTTGAAGGAGGTCTTCAAGGTAAGACTGAATCAATTAAATAATAGGAAACTCAAAAAAAATTCAGAAAAAAACAAAAAGAGAAAGATATACTCACTGACTTTTGAGACCAGATTAATACTATTAGCATCAACTGATAATAAGAACACATACTGTATTTGCTGTTTTAAGGGCTGTCCAGCCATAAAAGCAACATTTTAGGGATGTCATGAATGTTCATATCTTTTTTACAAATACATCCATTTTATCCTTAATAATTCACATTTAATTATTTGCAACATGTATAATCTGCACTCAGCTGCACTAATAATTTGTGGGAGCAGAATGTAACAAATAGTCTATTGCAAATTAAATCCAGAATAATTCACTCATTATCAACCCCTGGATATGAATTTCTCAGACTTCTGACTTGCCTAAGAATTCTTTGCTAATAGTTTTTCTTTGTGGCTTTAGAGATCATATGTTGCCATTCTTTTGTGTAGTAAAGGTTTGTTTTCTATTCAGCTTTTGTCTGTGTTGTAGTTTTTCCTTTTTGTTAAACAAATCAATACCTTCTTGGATGTGGGGTATTGGTTTTCTGATTCACCTACTGTCACTGACCTGTATTTCACATGGTTGGCACTTTACCCATTTCAAAACTGCCATACATTTATCAGTAGACACAAAAGAAACAAATACTTGCAGAAATATTAAAGAGTATAGTTTCCTTTCACTTAGGAAGAAGCATCACTTTGCCAATACCCCATGTTGGGTTCTTTTGTAGGCATATTTACTTTCATTTTTGGCATTGATCACAGCCTTCACTGAGCTGCTTACCCATATGCCTGTGTGATTAGCTCCATTAGATGTTGCATTTACAGTTTTCTGTGAGCTTCCATATCAATAACTATTATCTGGGAATTCCTCTGATGGGTGCAAGTCATAGCTATGAAGTATGTTATAAAAGACTTCTAAGTTCAAACACACTTGCCGCCTCCCCAACCCTTCCCGAATTTCATTTGTACATTTTCTGTATTACCTACTACCTAGTCTCATTTATTATAGTTAGTTTTATATATTTCTCTGGCCATCCCAGTTAATTGCAAACTTATCCCCGGGAGTCATGCGCTATTTCTTTATCACTTAAATTGTCTAGACAGTGACTGGCATCTGGGTATTAGTCAGCACAGTTTAATTGAATAAATTAATGTTTTCTTTTTATATAATGAGATTTGTTTCTATGCAATGAGATTTGTTAAAGAAAAGACTTATTGCCCTGTCATGTGGGGTCTGTCTCTCCATAGTATGTAATGTGGTCAATGCGAATATTTGTTGACTCAAATGGGGACATTTTACTGTGATATGGCCTTCTAAATGAGCAGTCACTAATATATTTATGATTTTGAGAAGTTATTTCTTCCAAAATATTTTTTCCTTGTCTGCCATTAATCTTGAACTTAAACTTAAAATCTCATGAGACTGTCCCTAAAACACAAAAAACTGCAAGAAACAGAAGCTCCTTAAATCTGTAATCAACTAACATCCTTTAGCGGAGTTGAATAGGGACTGAATTTGGCATTTCCTTAACATCTTATTTATTCAATTTTGTCAAGAAAGAGCAGGAGGGGATCAATGACAGGATAACTTTGGGGCAAAGGAGTGATATGGGTTACAGATAAGAGCCTTCAGGTGGGCTGCATGACCTTATGCATTAGCAAAATGACTAATCAATATCAAATATAGAGAAAAGTTCCTGGAAATTAACTGAAGACTTTATGCTGGTGTGTGGTTTCCTTCAGGACCTAGGTGTTTCATTCTCACAGCTTCTGCTGGTCTTGCCTGCTGACTGCTCACAGCCCAGTTCCCATCCGGCAACTGACCTTACTTGAAGGAAGCTGCTTTGCCCAAGTTTATGCCCACTTTTTGGGACAACTTGTATCCAAGAAGTGATATAGGAATGAAGAGGCATCACTTTTTTGCCTCAACTAAGACAAAGCAAGGACCTTCCCAGCACCAGAGGTCTCTGCATTAACCAAGCTGAGTTCTCTGTTGAAAGTATCACAGTTCAGTCCCTCTATCTGCCCAATCCTGCTCCCTTAACCCTTTAATTTTTTATAGACCACTTTTATGCAAATCTCAGAAACTCAGCATCTGTTTCCTGGAAATCTCCTGTAAAGTGGTTCCAGCCACTGTTATAGGAAGTTGACTCTAAAATGGGGTTTTCCAACTGGATTGCCCAGTGACCAGCTGGGTTAAAACCTCATTACTCATGGAAGATGGAGCACTGGTCATGGCACGTGGTTGTGGTACAAGGACTCAGTTGTCACTGGGGGTGAACTGGGATGGGATGCTAGGGGAAGGGATGTGCTGCTGTGCACTCTCTTTCGGGTGTTTGATGGGTCTGGAGAAAGTAGTAATTAGTCTAATAATAGGTAAAAATTAACTAGGCTGCCTATTGCTGGAGGTCACCAGTGCAGACAATCAAAGTCTGAAGGTGAATAACTCCCATATGAGACAAAGCATGAAGCACAGAGAACCATTACTGCAGCACACAGGCCCTTAACTCCTGCAGTCAGTGGGCAGAAAAAGACCAGGAACTGGCTCAGATCCTACTTATGAGAGTGGCAGAGCTCCAGAGATGGCTGCATCTTCAACATTTGCAGATCTGGTATGCCAAGGTCGGGACCCTGATTGAGAAGGAGTGAGACCTTTATACTTGGAGCAGATACCTCTGCATTGATGCCTTCAAAGCCTTGAGTGCCTGGATTACCCTGAACTTTTTAATTCTGCAGAAATAGCCCACTTCTCCTCGTGAAAGTGAGAAGTCAAGACATTTCAGAAGCTTTTGCATTGTAAGACCACATGCATCTACCTTATTTAAATGAAATTTAGATGAGCTTTGGACTTCATAGTTGATACTGGAAGGAGTTAGGACCTTTGGGGTTGGTGGGATGGATTCATGTATTTTGCATGTGATAAGGGCATGAATTTTGGGGAGCTGGGAGCAGCATGCTATGGACTGAATGTGTGCCCTGAAAATTCATGTTTAAACCCTAGCCCCCAATGTAACAATATTTGCAGATAGGGCCCTTATAGAAATAATATTAGATAAAATTGTTAAATGTGGGGCTAATTCAATGAGATTAGGCTCTTACAAGATGAGACACAAGAAAGGACATAACAAGAAGGTGGCCATTTGCAAGCCAGGGAAAGGACTCTCACCAGAAACCTAATCCTGCAGGAAGTTTGATTTTGGATTTTCCAGTCTTCAGAACTGTGAGAAGATAAATTTTTGTTGTTTAAGACACCTCATCTTTGGCATTTTTTTATGGCAGCTCATGAAACTCTTAGCCTTTGATGATCTGATTCTAAATGGGGATATGCTTTCCCCCTGGGGATGCAATGGCAGTCCTGCTATAAACTTGAAGCTGTGATTGCTACCTGGTTGCTTTGTCTCCTTGTTTTAAGGCATTCGCAGACAAGGAAAGGAGGCCCCTTCCTGGGAAGGGTATTTGATGAAAAGCTCCTGTTATACAGTGAGCACAGGGAAGCAAATGTTCAGCACCCAGGTAATCCACTGGTGTGTACTCCTCTGTTCAGTCTTTACTGTAAATAGGAAAGACATCAGCTACACTCTGAGAAGGACAAGGTGGAAAGGGACACAGAGCCCCTGGAGATGAGGGTCTGACTCACCTCACTAATTAAGTCCCCAATGCCAGTTGATGCCCTAGAGAAGGATGTGGGGAATATAATATGGGTAGTAGAGAGGAAAGGATGAGTACCTACTGTGGCCTTAAGACCAGCTGCAGTAGGAAGGATCACAGTTGATCCACTAACCCCTCTTCATGTACATTTTCCTAAGAAAAGAGACCAACCAGAATCTGGCAAAGCTATTTTCAAACAGCTGAAATTCACTGTGGATGGCTAGACTGGGTATTGTGGTCTGCTGTTCAGAACCCCCTTTAGAATTGCCTTACTGTGTGCAGTGTTACCTCTGACTATTCACAGTTAAGTCACTGTCTAGGAACTTACCGAGCAAAGATGTTGCTTATGTCCTGAGGAGGACAGCCTATGTCCAGTGGCAGATCAGGGGAAGGGACATGCAAGAGTCCAGTCTTCTTGCTTCAACTGAGAACATTCTGAAGGGGCTTTCAGATCCAGACCTCCACATAGATTACCTGGAGACTTCAGCGCAAATGCTTAACAACTAAATGTCTCCATTTGTTCAATCCTGCTTCTTTTACCTGTCTGTTGATTCCCCCTGGAAAGAAGGCCTGTTACTTGCACTCAAATATCACTGTACAAAACTTGTCACATGACCATGGTTGAGTTTGACACAGCGGAGGTCCCTTGGGGAGTAGTGACCTGGGATCGGGTACTAGAGGTGGGTGGGCAGTCATTCAGCCTTCTACAGGGACTGAAGGGGAAGACAAGACAGAGCCTCTATAAGAGAATTTGAGCACAAGAGGGAGAGATAGGATCTCAGAAAAGGCAGCAACTGTGGATAACATGAGGGCCTTTGACTCCAGATTACGGTTATATTTTTAAATAAGGTAATGTGCACTATACAAGTTGGCTAGGAGCTAAAAGCGCAAATGATGAAACCTCTGGCAAATTCTCTAATACCTCTCAGCCTCAGAAAGTGATAATAAAACTTACCATGTAGAGTTTGTGGAAGGATTGATTGCGATAAGGCTTGTACAATGACTCGGAATATGCCATGTCTAGAGTATGTTCAATGGATGTTAGCTGTTATTAAGTATGTGCAGTAGGGAGATTTTTGTTAAGTTTCAGAGTAGTGGGTTAAAGTTCATTTGATAATTTCAAATCATATTTGTTTGTGAATTGGCCATACAGTGTTTGTTAGCGGCTGGAAGAAAAAGGATACAGAGGCAAGGAATGCATGGGGCTGATATGATTCCCAAAGCATTTTGATCCTGTTGTATAGAAGTTAACACTTTCTGCCTTACAGTATATTTTACTCATTGTTTTACTTTGGATGTATTTATATTTTTCCTCTTGAAGCCAAATACTATGACTTATTAATCTTTTTTTTCCATGTAGTATTATGCCTAATATAGATAATTATGATGTATTATTGAAGTTAATATTGTTCCTATCATTTACTTTGCTCTAAGTCAGTTCTCTGCTTGAAAATGATCTGTGGTGTCTTATGTATAGTTAGTGTTTTGGTTTCCTTAGCCATCCATAATCTAGTTTCAATTTAAATTTTCATATTTTTTTCCTAAGCACCACTTGATGCAATACTAACCCAGCCAAGCTAACTATCTCTTGTTCTTTGAACATGTTTGTTGATTACTTTGAGTCCTCATTTTAACGTATCTCTTGGTTTTCCTCTCCATCCATGGCTGTAAGCCAGCTCCTCCCATACCCTTCTTGAGAGCCACAGGTGTAGCGTCTGGATGCTCAGGTCGGTTGATTCCCACTAAGTAAAAACCGACTGACGTCTGTGCATAGGCTTCTCAACCACTGGTGTGTGTCTGAGCACGGAGATGGAAGGGCACCTGTGCTAAGGATGGGAGGTAGCATGCTACAGATTAGGTCATCGTGCACATGCTGTGGGGCTGCGTATGAGCTCAGGGTCAGAAATATAATTCTGCCATCTTTAAAACATGAGTTTTCGTTTTCCTGGAGTAACATATGATAGATCACTGCATGAACAATATTAGTATTTTGAACTAAGACATGAGAGAATCATGAGAGGATGTTTAGAGGATTTTTAGGCAGGTAATTGTTGTGTGTCATATAAATATGATTTTACTTATATCATTTGATTTGGATCAGGGGATGTATTCTGCAACTGCTGAACAGGAGAAAGAAAAGAACAGAATGGGTTAAGAGCCCAAAATAGGTTTTACTTTTGATCTTTAACAACTGTAATTTAATCTAAAACAAAACCTGTAGTCCATCTATACAGCGTAAGTATGAAAAGATTTATTAATGGATTTAGAGTTGGATGTGATACTAAATGTTTATTGGATTCTTTGCCAGGTACTATCTTTTCAGTTTCTGTCCCTTGGGTCTCTCTTGATTACTATCAAGACCTTGTACTGAATTTTCTACATTTACATATGCCCAGGAAATCTTGTTGGGAAAGTGACTTTAATATATGCAGAATAAAAGAACATAAAATTGTGATACTAAATTTTTAATGAGGAAGAACCTTCTGTAGATATGAAAAAGACAGGTGTTCCATGCACATGGATTAGAAAAACCTATTCAAACTTAATTTTGATTTCGTGAATGTTATTTGGAAGGATCCCAGAATAAAAGAAACAAAGTCTGGTGCTGTATGAATGTGAAGAGCTCAAAAATAGATTTGAAAGGAGAACACACCAACTTAACACAAATCATTAGTGGTTGAAAACTAAAGAACGATATAAATATCTAGATATGTCCTTCCCATGTGATAAAGTATCTGGATATTTGGAAATATTTATGTGATTGAATGTTACTGTTTTTGTGGGAGCTGCTGGTGTCGCGGCAGGATTACAGAACTTGGGGAATAGCAGCGAGGAGGCGCCGTCTGGCTCAGCATCCTTAACTCACCAGTGAAGACACCAGGATGTTAATCAGTCACAACCTATGGTGGAGCTTCAGTGGCATCCAAGTACCCTGACTATTGGGTAAAATGTCCTCACTATTACACAGTTTTTATCGAATATTTTTAATTAGTAAAGTTATAATGATAGTAAACCCTGAGGGCTACCTATGTCTCCCCAGGAAAGACTCATGGGAACTGAGGACAGGAGGTGAGCCAACTTCTCCAGGAATTAGAAGCAGAGCCAGAAAAGAGCTGCCAGGCAAACCATCTCCATCCTTGCCTCCTGACTCTCCTCTTGCTGGGATCTGCTCCCTTTGTCTCTCTCCACGGCCCAGCCCCTGCTGCTCCTAGATGCCACTGCGCTGGAGAACTATGCCATCCATAGTCGTGGAGGCATGTGGCTGTCCCAGCCTTGCAGTTCACTTCCCCCACCAGCTGCAGCTGCCTTAACATACTCCAGAGGGCTTTAATATTTCGGTAAGAATAAGGGGGGATCTGGCTGGCTAGTTTAGGTCTGGTGTGTACTGTTGGGCCAATCACTTATGGCAAAAATGGAAGGGGCATCACTGCCCCCATGGTTACCTCTGGTTAGGGAGGAGGAATCCTCAGAAAGAAGGAGTATGGGCTTGGAAGACATCCCACAAATTATCTGCTATAACTTGCTTCCTTTATTCAATAAACATTTGTCCAGGATCATACCATGTGTCTGGCTATAGAGGGGAATGAAAGAGTCAAAGTCCCTGCCTCACTGAGCTTGCATTCCAACTCAGAGGGCCATAGATGGATGCTCAGGGGGTGCGTGTGCCAACAGGATACATTCTCTGATCTCTAGGAGTTTACGGTTTAGTAATTTATACACAAGGAGGAACTCAAGTCTAGAAAACTCACAGCTAAAGAGATTAAATATTTTTTATAATTTCTCTTTTATGACTTTACTGAATCAAATCTATCAAAAGTTTTCAGTTACCTGCCGAATAGTATTCTGGGCACCTCATGGGATATAGAAGAATAATTAATATAGGTCCTACTGACAGGGAGATTAAGCCCTGCTGGAGAAATAATTTACACAGAGAACAACTATAGAATTTAAATATGTGAGTAAGTTTATGATGAGAGCCATAATTGCAAAAGGCGTTTGGATAAAGAGAAATCTCTCTTCTAGGTTGGGGTCATCCAGAAAAACCATCACAGGACAGGTGAACCACCAGAGATATATTTTTTGACAAAAGTTGAATATGACAGTTATTTTAGGCTCTACAATTTACACTCTTCTCTAGGGAGCCATTAGGAAGTGGTATGTTTTTTCCACTGGTATTAATAACAATACATTAATCATAAATAAATATGAACTATGAAGACAAAAATGAGAAATGGATGGCAAGCATAACAGATATAAGATTGTGGGTGTTGTGATGTTCTAGTTCAGTGAAGATCCATCCCAAAGAGATATACTGAGGGATACAGGTGGTTTACAAAACGCAGATGATGGAGAATACTGTCACTGGTCTGTCTGAATTACCATGTCTAAGGAAAGAATGAATAATATGTTTCCCAGTGGAATCTCTGAATGTAGCATGTGAGCATTAGGCTGTAGCAGGGGAAGACCTCATACAGCCAGCAGTACTTGGAAATCTTGGGAGCAAATGTACTGAGATCAAAGGTACACAAGAAGGGAAATGGGGACACTAGAAACTACGATTCCTATTTGCAAACAACTTAGTAGTGATTCATTGAAAACAAGAATGTAGTCTTTACAAAACCTTGCTTAGAAAAATGTCAAATTCTCTATGCAGAAGAGTAAGCACAAATATCATCAAGTTGGAACAGGCTTTCTAATAGTATGACCATTCAGAGCACAGGGGATGCTTTCATAAGAATAGGTTTCATTTATGCCAAAAACTACTTGAGGAACATGTTTTATTTTTATCCCTTCTTAAGAGGGGGTTAGAAGAAAAATGAAAAGCAGTTTTTCTCTTTTTTTAGTAATTTTAATCAGTGTATATGCAACCTTATATTTATATGCCAATGAAAAAGCATGGTGGAAACCATATCAGGAATTAATGAGAAAATCCTGGGGACCAAAAATAAAAAAACTCATTTTTAAAAAGCTATCACATAATGCTAGTAATAGTAAATGTATCTTGAGGACTCACTGTGTGCCAGGCATTGTCTAGCATTTATTATGTACTATCACACTTAGGCTTACAACAAATCTGAGTGTGTCCACTGGGTCATCTGGGAAGCAGAGGAGTTAGGAATACAAATATCTTCTTGGGAAACAATACAGAATTTTTGGTATTGTCATTAAAATTAGTTCTTCTTAGCTGGCCTCTCCAAACCTCTGTTTTCTCATCTGTGAACAGGTCGGTTTTTTTCTTACTTTGCACAGTTGTTTAAAAGATGTTTCAAAGGGATCAGCCCATAGTAGGTGCTTCATCACGGGGGAGCAATTTTTCTTTTTACTTGCTACACAAAATGCTGGTGATGTAGGATAGAGGCCCAATTTCAAGTGACTCAACAGAAAAATGAGATGCTACGGTGGACAAAACTCTGAAGTTGTCTCTCATGATTCCCAAATACAGCTCTTGGTGTTCGCTGTGTCTTCCTGTCCGTTGGAACACGGACGGACCTGAGAAGACTCATCTTGCCAGCAGACTGGCTCTGGAGGCCTGCTGGATTGATACAGCAGGAGGCCGTGTTAGGAGACCCCAGGAGGCAGAGAACTGAGGGGCACCTAGCCAGTAAGTCTGACAAGCAGTTTTACTGTGGGTGTGAAAGATGATTTTACCTGCACATCACCCTCCCTTCTCCCACCACTTAATATCCACGCTGTCTATGAGTCATGCTTCACATTGTCTTTTGGGTTATGTTTTATAATTGCCATTTGGGTGGCATTTGTATTACCACAGGACCACACTTGAAAACTGGAAATTTCCTATTGTTACTGTAAAGCATGTTTTAGAACAGATATTTGGGGTTGAAGAATTCTTTATTGACTACTTTTTCTTTTATTTGGAAGCATACTGCTCTCTTCCCAAAAGGAAATGCAGAACAGGCTTCTCTGTAGCAGCTCTAAGCAGGGAGAGCCATGCAAGTCTCTCTTTTTCTGCTTGTGGGTCTAGAACAGTTTTTGGGAAAGATTGTACTCCTGTACCAAGAGAAGGCCATTGCTGTGGGAGCATCAGGTTCGAGCCAGTGGGATGTGGATCACAGAACTAACTGTCAAACACAGTTAATATATGGAGTTAATTGTACAAAAGAATCATAAGCTCAATGATGTATGTGAAGTACTTGAGTTTTGAGAGAAGCTCTGTTAGGCTGTGTGCTCTTGAATGGTTTCTCCTGAGATCCAACCCAGCCAGACTGAAGTGCAGAGTCACACTTTAAGGCAGAATAAGGTAACTTCCCTTTGCCTTCTCTGCACAGCCTGAAGAAAATCTAGTGTGCTGGAGGAAACACAAATTATACATCAAATTTTAATAAATGCCTAACACAGGAGACTTGGCTGTTTTTGAGTCAGGTCACATTAGTCTGATTACCCACCTAGAAAGCTAGTGAAATCTCTTTATTGGACTTTTCGTAGGTAGGTTTCTAGCTAGACAGTGTACTGTTCCTTTTCCAAAGACACATACACACACACAATGCATACACACACACATGCATACACACACCACACACACACAGTCTCACAAATATGAGCATATACCCAACATATGAGCCCCCCCTACATTCTGCAATCATACTCATTTACATTTCAAAAAGCAAGTCTTACTGTTATGAAAGTCAGCTTCTTTAATGTGTTAGGAAACCAGATAAACCTCAATCCTACAGTGTCCCATAACAACCAGCACAGAATATTATGGAGAATCCTTGGGAAAGCCACAGTTTATACCCAAGCCTAGTGAATCTCCCTTGGCCCTTACACATGTAGCAATGCAAGCACGTGTCTTTCCATAGGCTTAGGTCGCATATGGGGCAGCAGTTTAAGCACAGTCCCTCCCAATACTTCTCATGAGCAGAAGTTCTCTCAACGGCTGCATTCTGGTCCTGGGTCACCAGGGATCTTCTGATTCTCAAATCCAACAGACTCTTTTTAGAGAATTACTTAAATTCTCTGCAGTGTTGACACAGTTGGCTAGACCCTTCTCAAAATGTCTGTACTTCTTTCTTTCTGGATCTCCTGTTTGTTTTATCATCACTTCAATAGTAACTCTTGACCAGGAATCATTTTGGCTGAAAGCACAGATTGGCATGCCAGTCTGCCTGCGGTTCAGCCTTGCTCTGCCACAACCTAGCATTGTCACACTTCAGGCAGTTTACAAAACTGCCTCAATTTCCTTATGAGTAAGATACAGAAAATGGTAGTACTTAACGCATAGGATGTTGTGATAATTGAATGACATGTGTGAAGTACTTAGAAGAATGTCTGGAACATAGATATTTCTCTGTGTTAGCTACTGAGATTCCTAGTGTTTAGCACATAGTAACTGCACTGGCAATAACCACTTAACACTAGCATTCTTACGAGTTTTAGTAGTTCTCCATTCCTTTCTAGACCCTTTACACATATATGCTCAATTTCAGTCACTTCATCTGGAAACTCCACACTAGCAACTCACAGAGATCCCTACCCCAACCATTCTGCCAAATTTTATACTATTGCAGCTAATTGCATGTAAAATATTTCCACCTCAGCTTCAAATTTTATAGAATTGACCACCCCTATGTTATATTGATAAATATGTTTCTCCTACTTTATCTTCTATTGTGATAAATGTGACTAGGGAGAAGCATAGGCAGAAATGTAAATAGCCCTAAATGAATTAGGACCAATCCTTTAAATTCCAATAGAAGACATCGACACCTTTCATGGCTACAGCCTCCTCTTCATCCTTTATTGTTTCTGCCTTGGTTCAAGTCTTCATCTTTTACCCAAACTATTAAAATAATCTCCTAAATAGTTTCTCTCCCCCTCCTCTACTATTTAATCCCCCCATTTATCCTCCTCATTAGTTCTTGACTGTTCTACTTAAATGAAATCATCCTATCTTTCTCTTCCCTTAAAGTATAGTATATTAGTATAAAACTAGTACCGCATAATATAAAAATTTCACTGTTGCCCTTTTGTCTAGAGAATAAAGTCCCCCAAATAAATGTCTTCAATGATGCAGCCTTTCCCACCTCTCTGGGTTCAGTCCACACTTCTCTCTGCTGACCCCTTTGCCGTTCCTGTCTTGGGTAAAGGGTGGCATCAGTGGCCACTGCCGAATGCAAGGTTTTATTGTGCGAATCTCTAGTCAATGATTTAAAGAACTTAAAGAAACAGAGACTTTCATGGTAACCCTTCAATTTCTGGGCCTGGGAGTGACTTACCTGCACATTAGGTGTGGACAATGAAACCATTTTGCTCCTTTACCCATAGTCTCTATTCCGTAGTCAAATGCCCTGAGGAAAGAGCAATATAAAAACTCCACGAAGTCAATACATATTATATTTTATCGTATTTTGATTTCAGACTCATGAATTGCCATAGTTAACTTCGTGAAATTATGCCACTTGTTTTCTTGGGACTCTTTTCACCTGGAAGCCACAGCACAGGCTTCCTGACTGATGGGCACCAGTACCGGACTTTGGAGGATCCTGGCCCCTGAGAGGAAGCCAGAGACAAGGCCACAACGGGGAAGGAGCTTCTGGAATGCGTTGAGACTCAAGAGACAGAGCACAGAGAAACAGGAAATCTGAGGGAAATAGAGGAAAACCATCAAAACAGATGAAGATAAACACAACTGCTAGAATGTGAACTGTGAAATAGAGGCACAGAGAAATTAGTGTGAGTTCGGAGCCAAAGGAATTGTGACGGACCTCAAAACTTGTGGTTATGTTCCTGTCATTTTCTTTTGTTTCATCTCTTTCTTCTTGTTTTATCTACTTTATGGATGTATTCTGATCATACAACTAATAGAACTATGACTTGGATGTATAAAAGGAACTTTCTTTTTCTCAGTCACCCACCTGATGGGTGGTAGAAGGAAAAACAAGTAAACATAGTCTATTCCAGCAAACTTAGAAACTTGGAGTATTTGAATCAGCCCAGTTAAGTAATACATTAGTTTCTATAGATTTAATACCTCATTCTTTAAGATCCTCTTCTCTGCTTTTCCTTCTAAAGGCACCTGAGATTCTGGGGAAAGGAAGTGATCTAAGGAACCCTTAGCAGTTGGAAAGAGATGGGTCTTTGAATCCTCTAGGAATTTTCTAGATTTTTTCTGTAACTTGGAGAACTGATTTAATTTCTAGACTCTTCTAGATTCTAGGGCTGACATCTACCATTGGTAAATGAAAGGGTTGGTAGCCATAAGGGAGCATAAGTTGTGAATTAAAAAATAATATTTCAGTAATATATTTACACAAATATACACACTCATAATTATTACATATATGTAAAAGACTCTATGATACATAATATATTCTTACTAGTCCCTTATGATCCTAAGCAGTACAAAATCAGATGTTGGGGGATAGAAGTTATGTATTAAAACAAAAATTCTCCTTACCCCAAATTTTAAGAAATCCAGGGGTACTTTTTTTTCCTTAACAAGCAATAAATATGTGTATTTTTTTGTATGATCTACCACATGACTATTACTATTATTATTTGTATTTTTTCATCTTGAGTTCATGGCCTTTCCATTTAACAATGACAATGTTTTGTTAAATTCAATTATGGTTTCCTTATGAGAATTAAAATTTTTTTCTTGGTCCTTAGGCTGTTTATGGTTATGTTCAATAGACTTTGTGAAAGAATTGCTTTCTAGATAACTTTCTGGTAATCAGAGTTCTCAGGAGCCTACTCTGGGGACAAAGCGAGAAGAAATCCAATTATGACATTGTGCAGAATCGTAAGTTACTCGAGTTTGCTGAAGGCACATATGATGGGAAATCTTCCAAGGCAGACGTAGGCTGGGTGCTGGCTGACTACCACTTGGTAAACAGATCCTAATCCCAGCATCTTGCCCTAATTATTTACTCCTTTCCAAATGCTGCAGCCTATAAGTAACAATTTCTGATTATTAATTATTTTGACTCCAGTGTGAATTTCATGACTAATTATCACCTAAAAGGAAGGCTCAGCATTCGGTACCACTTTATTTTTCTTCCTGGTAAGGCGTGCAGCATGCACAGGCTGCTCCAAGTGCCCTGATTGGCTGGAGAGTGAATAAAGTCATTTGCCTCTCAGTGAGACGCTCTTCTATTAAATTCACCCACGGGGATCCTTCCCGACACTACACATGCAGAAAAATACTGTTCTAAATTAACTCCCCAGCCAACTATTCAGTAAAATAATAAATGATTTAAGACTATTAGTTTAAAATAACCTCTGCAGCTGTTTACCCTTGCTGCTCCGTCTTGGAAGAAATGCATTCTGTATTTAACATGTGATTTGAGTCATTTAAGGGGAAAAGTCCTATTGCTGTTTGATTCCAATTTTCCTACACCCTGCACCTGTTTTGTTTCTATTAACCCTAGTAGTAGAAATTTCTTTCTTTTTCTCTTCCAATGCAAAGTCAAATTGTACAGATCTTAGCTCTTTCCCTTACCTCTTACCTGTGAAAATTTATCTGCAAACTTTTCTCCAACTCATTATCTGACATTGATTCTTTTTTCTCAAGAACATAATTTAACAGTTTTCTCACAAATTCTCCCAGAACTGAAAGATTAACCATTGTTTGAAATAAACAGATATTTTGAACCAATTAACAAAGTTAGAATAAATACTTCTATTGCCCATATTCAACACAATTACCTGGTGAATTATGGTCTTGTGTTTATCTGAGTTCATGCATTTTATTCAGTTTATCTCAGGATAAATCTGAGCACATCTATACGCTTTGTAAAAAAAACAGCTCAAATTAAACAACAAATCAATGGCTTTATTAAAAGGAGATAGAAATAGTATTTGAAAGAATTCTGAAGCTACCCACACAATAATTATTTGAATACCGATGAAATGCTTTAGTGAATTTTGGCTATAGTTGAAGCTAGGTAGAAAATTAAGCCAATTAGAAACTTTTACTAATTCTCAACATTAAATCCCATCTATGCAAATCTTTAAAATATTTTGAAACAATGTAAACTCTGTGTAATATGACCCAGAGGACTAAACAATCACTATATGAAGTTAATATCAAAACATAAAGCTGCATTTCATGTCCAAGTAAAGAACAGTCAAATCGAAGAGATTATTTGTACAATTAACATGATAAAAGATTCAGCAATTCTGATTAAAAATCAAATTTAAAATTCTCCTGTATGGAACTAGGTTTTGGAAATACTTTCAATTTTAACAAAAAAAGGAAGTAAAATGTGAACATGATGCAAAGCAATGAAATGAGATGTAAAGAAAATTTGATCAAATAATATTTATCATTTAATGACTCTGCTTTAATTAGAAGGTTCCCTTTATTCTCTTTATTATTCTGGAGAGTAATACTTGGGTGATTCTTGAATACATGTCTTTTCAAAATTTTTTGAGACACAATGGGAGGTACAAACTAACCACCTTTGCTGCCAAATGAGATATGTTTGTCTTGAGTAGACGTTCTTATGCAGTTGGTTGAGATGGGAGCTGCACTAGCTGTTGTTTTCATGGAGCACCATTTTTTATTTTAAACAAGGATTGACAACCACCAATTATTCAGACTTGGGTATTTGAAAGGTATTATCTTGAAATTATCAATGAAGTGAGATTGAACAATTGATAATATTTGTTGGGCAATGATCATATTGGACATTGCTAGTGAAAATTGCAATTTTTGAGAACTTTTATCCATTACAATGAGCTTGAGAGATTCCTTATTCTTAAAGACTTCTTTGGTGGGATCGTTGGTGGTATTAGCAAATATGATGTCTTGGTATCATATGATGAAATGTATCAACATTTCAATTCTCTGCATAATTCCGTGAGCTTATGTGTTTCTAAATGAGCAATAAATGATGTAACAAAATAATATGAGGATAAATGATCCATTCAGAGTTCAAGAAATGTTTAATAAGAGTTCAAGTTCATGTGAATACAAAAAAAATATTGATCAAATTCAGATTTTACATTGCAGTTTACCTTTCAGAAACTACAACTTGGCAAACTTTGTTGTAGAAGCCATGAAAAACATCCACAATTATGTAAAAATTCTTTAAATGCTTCTGCTTTTTCCAGCTGTGTATACGTGGGAGGCAACAGATTGAAACGCACAATGGGAAATAATAGCCCCATGGTGTCTACTAGGCCAGACAGTACAGAAATGTGCAAAACTGTAAAATGATTCTCTTCCTCTTTCTCTTTTTGAAGGAGAGAGTAGAATATAATAATTTTTAATAAAGCCATGTTGCTGACATTAACTTGAAATATTTTAAATAAAAAATAAATATTTAAAAAATGTCTCAGTTTTAATTGCTAACATTGTAGATATCAGTATATATATAACCCATATAAATAAATAAAAGTCCCTTTGGTTTCCCAATCTCAATATGTTTTAATTATATAATGTTCCTGAGACCCAAAAAATATGTTTTAGAATAGGTGATCTAGATGTATAAATAGAATTTCTGTTTTGAAGATTATTTGAAAATTAATGTTTTATTAAAGCATGTTTAAAAATTTTGCTTTCTCAAAAACCTATTTTTAAATATGATGTCCTTTTGTGGGGAAGTGGGGTCCCAGAGAAGAAAGAATAAATAAATTTGTTTGTATCAATACAAAATGAATTCATTTGTCTCGAAGAGCATTTAACTGTGAGCAGTAAATATTGTCTCTCCCTTTCTTACAAAATTTCTTTCAAATGTAAGAAAGAAATCATGGTCTATGCAAAAATTGTTTCCAAGCCTCTCTTCCATAGCCCAAGGTTTGCTAAATGCTTTAAAGTGTTAATGAAATCACACAAACAGAATCTTCTAAGACCTGATATCATTGAAACTCTGCATTAAATCATGTATCATCTGACATGATAAATCACACTGAGCAATTTTTTTCTCAACTAGGTATACTATTTAGATTCATACAGAGGTAGTTTAATCAAACATCATTTCAATGAAGCCTTTAAAAATGTTTATTGATACCTAAAATGTAGCATCTCTGTGTGCTCCCTTCTGATTTCCTGGTCCATTTCACGACCTGTAATGCCAGACTCTCCTACTCAAGTTATCAGGGACCCAGGGCTAAATGTAAAGTTAGTGATTCTCAGGATCCATCTATAGCTGGCAGAAAGATTTGATTTCTGCTGGCTACTGTTGGGAGATGTCTATAGGAAGGTTATTAGTAGGTGAACTATGTCATAAAGAAAGTTTTTTTTTCTTAGAATGGAAAGATACATCTATTGATGGCTGAGAGCAGTGGGCGAAGGCCTTGGGGGTTATCATAGTACATGAGAGTCACCATATAAATAGGGGGCAGCCTAAATTTATCTATAAAGGTGTTCTTCTCAGAAACATGCCCACATTTAATTAAAATCAATGTATATCCTCATTGAGGACTTTTACAAATTAATTGAATAGCCATTTCTTTTACAAAGTACAAATGTGAATAATTTAAATACTACATAGAATCATATTTCCCTGTCATCTCTGTGTTTCTGTAGACATCTCTCCTCTCCCTCATTCAGCACATTCAGGACACACTTTCATTTTCTTTTGTAAATATTATTGTTGTTCATTAAGTTTTAACATTAAAATATATAAAAATGATTAGAGCTGATTCTGGAATTTTTATGAATAAATATCAAATATAACTATATGTTCCCATTTTCTTTATATTTAAATACAGTGGTAGCATATAACACAAATTTATATACTCCCCTTGATTTTTTTTTCTTTCAAACATATCTTGGCTATCATTCCCTATTAGTAAGTGGAGAGCTTTCTGCTGAGTTTAGACTTTTATTTAAGGATCTTGTTTTAAGCACAATGCTTACAAATTATTCATCAAGAGAATCTCCATAGACTTCATCATCCATTTATCAAACACTTTTGTATGTTTACTATTTTCCCAACATTGTTATAAGTATTAGAAATACACCAAAGAACTAGATTTCATGTTCTTAGTGTGGTAAAGTCTAATAGAGAAGCTGGGGAAATCTCAGGAGAGACTGCTAAAAGTTGGGTGGGTTATCTCTTATTTTTATTTTAAGAAAACGGATCCAAGTGGAATAGAAATTTCATTGTGTATTCAGAAGATGCTCCAAAGATTTTAGGTGTGTACTAATTTGACTGGCTTTGTACCAAAAGTTTATTTTATGAACTACAGAATTCATTTTTTGCCAAGTTTTATAAATTGGGCACTGACTTACATGACAATGAATCATAGGGAAACTATTTCATTAATTTTTTTTGTCTGAGATGTTGTGATGACCTGCACTAAAAGGAAGTAAATCATTTCAGAAATATATATTGGCTTTAAAACAAGATGTCCTTTCGTCATCAGGAAGATGTAAGGTTTCCAGCAAACATATTTGTCATCGTGGTCAGCCCTAATTGGATCCTGCTGAGATGCAACTGCTGTTATTGAAAAAAAAATGGTATCACATTTCTATTCACTTGACTTGTATTCTAAAAATGCTTAGGGTTAACACTTTCATAGAATTTTCATGGCTTTTACTTTGTTTGCTATATCCGTAACACTTGAAATGATGAAATATAATTAGATGGCATTTCCTTTTCAGGTAAGGTTTACATTGATTCTCCTTTTTAAAAAGATCAAAATGCCTGAGGGAGTAAAGACATCATTTTTCTATCAGCAGAGCCAGGCAATTGATTGGAGATTTATCCTTTTATTAGGCATTTCAGCAGTGGAAAGAAAACTATTGTGTTATAATGCAGTACCCTTATACGCCTGGGAATTAGACACTATAAGTTCTCATGATCCCCAGCATTAACGGGAGCAGCCTTGATGAGGGAATTAAGAATCAAAAGCTTCAGATTTTGACATGCATTCTGACTTCTCTAGGTCAAGTTTCTCATCTCTAGTGAAAAGCCTGGGCTTCCTGATATCTAAGGTCTCTTTCAGGCCACATCTGAAATTATAATGACTTCCTATTCTTTCATTCTTTCTTAAAGAACATAGTCTTTCTGTAATATTTGGAAAAAAATGTGTGCAGATAGTTGAACTCATATGGGAATTTCAAACCAGCAAATACTTTTTGAGCATGGAATTTTGCATAAATAACATAAAGGTGAGTAAAACATAGAATCTTCTCTCCCAAGTATGAAAGGAGACTAATCAAGCAATACATGCAGTACATGTGCATATGGTATTTGTAGGGAGAGTTAAGTTCATATTCAAAAATCATTTCCTCTGGGTGGCCTTTTGTGGATGTTACATTCGACTAGGGCTATGCTATTTTATGAAAATAATAACACCCATATAATACCTATTACCTACTGAATACTAGACACCATTCTAAGCACCTTATATGTACTAACTCATTTAACTCTCAGCAAATTCCCATGAATTTTTGCTAGCATTATCACTAGCAAAAGATGGAAAATATGAGGCTCAAAGAATTTAAGTATTTGCCCAAATTCACACAGCTACTTAGAGTCAGGGTCAGCGTTTAAAGCTTAGCATTTTGATTCTCAAGCATTCTTCACCAAAGTACCTTTAACTGTGATTAATATGTATATATATATATATATATGTATGTATATATATTTATTTATTATTTACAATGGTCTCAGTATTATAATTCAAGGAAACAATAATATAGCTGGATTAGAGTAGTTATTTTTTTATGACTATTGCTTAAGAATGAGAAGGTTTAGAATCCTATCTGTAAAATTTTAAGTACAAGGAAAGGTAGGATACACTCTAGAATGACCTCTGTCTTCATGGCTCATCACTTACAGTTTTGCCACTCAGATTCTAAAGTAACATTAACTCAGTGTCTACTATTTACGTGCTTTTAATGAAAATAATTCTTTCCTGGGATGGAGACCCAATATTCTATTTTACATGTTTTCTTCCTTGGTTTATTCATTGTCACTGTGCTCTGTTATTTCAAATAGGATGAATTTTATTGAAAGTATTGGATACTTTATTTTCCTAAGACTTGAAAGTTTGTTGTAATGGAAACAAAATGTCTACCTGCTTCTCTCACCTTCTGTCCACTCTTCCTTAGAATAGTTGTTTGAAAGTAGCACAAAAAACTGAAGTGTTATTCCAGTACTCTAAGATTTGAGAACAGTCTATACTGTATCTATTCTGAGACTTTTAAATGTATGTGATTATTTCTTTAATGAAATCTTAAACTATTATTTGAATTAATTAACCTTTTAAACATAAATTCTTGAGGCTTTTTAAAATTGAAAGGCAAATACAAGCAGGTATTGCATGATGATCATTGTTCTTTAGTGTGTTATCTTAGTAATGATGATCAATAAAATTAATTATATTAAAACTAATACCTTTATGGCAGTGTTTTTTTCAAAAGCAAATACTTTTATTAATGGCCTAAGTAGTTTTACATTTTTGAATGTGTAGTTATCTTGAGAAAGGATGCAAGTCTTTATCAAATTACTCTGCCACTCTTTCTTGCAAACCTCTCTGCTCTTTCAGTTTTCTTCTTTGTGTATGTCCATAGAGATTGTTTTTAACTTTGTAAGGAAATGCTATTATGGACTGCTTACTTGCTTAATATAGAAATCTAAACTGCAATAAAGACTGACTACTGAAATAGAAAACAATGTTTTGAGAAGACACTTGGAGCCAATGAATAGATTCTTAAAAAAGCCTTGTCCACCAAGTTTCACAGAGAAACATCATACATTCTCATCTACCTAGTGGTTATAATATTAGATATTTGATATTTTATCTCAACTAGACTATGATAATTTTCTATTCATGAGCAAATAAATTAAGCAACATATGTGACTGCATTAAACCTAATTGGAAAATTGAGCTCAGATCTGACATTTCATCTTATGTAGCCAATTTTAGTGAAAATTCCTTTGAGGAACTTCACTAACATAAACATATATGTTAGAAGCAATAATATATTAATATAACATATTAAATATGACTATATAATTAGATATACTGTATTTATGGTATCTGGATATTTTTATTATGTCTGAAAAAGTTGTATATTCTGAGAAAATGCTTTTTGTCCCTCAGAAAATAATTCAATAATCTGTAAGTAATTGAATGAAATTCAGGGACATATGTAAAAGGAAAAAAATGCAAAATGATTAAGACATCATTTCCATTTCTTCATGTTGCATTATGAATTAGTGAAAAAATGTTAAAATAATATCAAGTGACAGATGCATTGGTAATACTTAAAGATTTAGGAATCACGAGGCAAGGCTTTATTCTAAGCCTTCAAGTAATGTAGTAAGAGTAGCTAAGATTTTGAAACTTAAGCAGACTGAAATAATTTTCATAAGAATTTACTGCTCTGTAGCAATTATACAACAGTGATGTGTTAGTCACACTGTTTCCCAGTACCTATGTATCTTCCAAGTTTGTGTTTCAAAATATTTTGTTTTTCCCAAACCATAACTGTTATTAATTAGTGACATGAATCTAACACCTGCATTCTGAGTTCTCATAGTGTAAACAGAAAGCACTCATCAGAATGGCAGGGAGGAATAGGGGGCTATGTGCATGAATAACCATGACTGTCAAGGAAACACATTGCTGGAAAGCTGTCAAACAAGATGAATGAGATTTTTCCCATGTTGAAACAAAAGATCTTATTCCATGCTTGAATTCTAATATTCAACAATAGTTTATGCATCATTGGTCACAGCATAGAAAGTGTGAGATACAAAGCATTAATTTTAGGTTCTAGTTGGTAGGATGTTAAGTACAAAGCTTCAAAGAGACCAGCATAGTACTCAATAAAGTGGCTTACAATGTACTTAATAGGATGGCTTTTCTTCACTTCCGGTATGGGCAAGGCTTATACCTAAAATGGGCAGAGACTCAATGGGGATGATACCATTACATAGCTGAATAGGTCAGTCTGCTTCATGTGGACAAATGCTTCCAAAAAAGCAAAAACAGAAATAAAACCAAAACAAACTTATACACAGAAGAGCAGAGAGTCCAGAGCAATGTGCTTTTTCTTTACAAATTTTATTGGATATATTTTTTAAATCTTCAGAATTTAATTTTTTCTAATTCAGTGTATGCTAATCTAAGGGAATGGCCAATCTTCTGTAAAACTTGGGTGAAGATAGATTCTCTCTTGTGGCAGATAAGCTGGTAAAATGATGATTTACTTTGGAGCTTTGGACAATGGCATGGGCTGGGCACTATGCATGAGGAGATCTTATCAACGATGATAGAATGTGGATCTAAGTTGCTGAAGGAAATGGAAGGGAAATGTAAAATTAAAAAGAATATATTGTGAATATAATTAATGCTATTGAAATTTATATTTAAACACGTATGAAATGATAAATTTTGTGCCACATATATCTTATCACAACAAAAGAAAAATGGAAGTAGGAGCACAAACTGTTTGCAGAAGCTATGTGTCCTGCATAATTTGGCCTGGGGTCAGTGTGAGTCGATTTCATCTTGGGATTCCATTCCTAACATCCATACCAGCAAATGTGGGTTGAGGCATCTTTTCTTTCTAGGCACTGACAATACATAGGTGTATCCTGTTCTTGTTTCCAGACATCTCATATTCACATAAATTATTAAGGTATGTGAAACAAATGTTTGAAATACTGCCTTAGATTGTAAACAACTTAATAGACAAAGAATATAAAATATTTTGAACAGATCTACACCAACATAGCTTAAAAGTTTAATTTATAATCAAATCTTACCATTTCTCTGCCTATAACCATTATTAAAATATTATTTTTATAGATTTAGTGTTTTTGTGTACCTTCCTCACATAATCTGAGGAAATCATTGGTATGTAATACTTCTTTCACTATTTGATTACTGAAATACTTACCTCAATTTTCCACCCTATTTCCAGGTTATAGATACAGATTTTGCATACCCATGCCTGAGTAAATATTTCTCATAGACAATTACAGCTTGGAAGAAATTCAATTTGTATGTTATCTACACTTGGAAACTGAAATGGAAAATTGAAGCCAATGTCTGCATAATTTAGTATTCACCATATTTCCACTAAAAACTTACAGACGGTTGATTTTAAAGTGAAAATGTGTGTCTTAGGTTTTATTTATTATTATCATTGCTTAGGAAATAGCTGCCTTCTTGAAATATAATTTTATATATGATATCTTCCAAACTAATCAATATCCTAACATCTTGAGTTATTTTGATTTTTGTGTCTGTGTGTTATGATGGAAAAGAAGAAATGAAACCTAACTTGCACATATTCACGTATTTCCTTATCCTCAATGTATTAATCAACATCAGGTAATTTAGCTAGGGTTTCAAATGTAATTCATTTAATATACAGAAAAACAGATAACAATCTGTAAGATAGTTCAGTAATTAGAAACATTTCTTGTTTATTGAAAAATTAGATTAGAAAAATTCAGGTCTATTCACTTTTGAGATATGAATTCTTTACTACCCATTTAAATCTAAAGAGGAACTGGTAGTAAGAAGCTATTGAGTTAATTATTCAGATACTGCAGGCTTTTCAATATTTTTATAAAATACATTGATAATTGGGGCACAAAGAGATCAGGACCTGAGTACTTGACTCATTTCCACTTTAGTAAAAACTATAGTTTACTCAGATTTTAATTTCTTCCCCTGTGCCTTCTATAGGTTAAAACACATGAAACCACATAAACCACTGGCTAAAGCAGAAGGGCAGATCTCTATGCCTGTGGGCATGATGACTTTTTATTCCAGCTTAGCATTGTACTGAAGAACCCCCACATATTATTACTGTGCCACTGTGGGCCAGGCTGACACCCACCTTCATTATTTCACTGTAGATTCCTGGATCTGGGAACAAAGACAGGGTTTCCCTAAGGCTCAGTGTGGGAAGAAATTACATGGAAAAGGGGAACATCCAAGTGACCTCTTTAACCCCTGAAAGGTGCTCCTTTCCCTTCCATGGGCCAATCTTTTCCTTCTGGTGTTCACAGCTGTACCTTTATTAGCAAATTCTGTAACAGATATGCGTAATTATAAAGCCCCAATGAGATGAACTGGATGCAGTTTATTTTATTCTGTCCTATTGTTTAAAATTCAGCTTCAGCAAGATCCAATGAGTGATTCTATTTGTGATTCTATTTGGATTATTTAGATTAAAATAGCCAAATGCCTCAGAGACTTCTGTCAATTAACAGTGAAATAGACACACATACACACAAACACACACAAACATAATAATAAAATTCCCCATTTGCCTTTGAACTGTGTTCTAATTCATCATAATCTAGGCTCTGAGAACCTCCTCTGAGCTAACTCATATGCACATTTGGCATGTGTGATGGTTGATTTTATGTGTCAGCTTGATTGGGCTACGGGATGCCCAGGTTGGTGGTGAAACATTATTTCTGGATATGTCTGTAAAGGGTGTCTGGGGAAGAGATTAGCATTTGAATCCGTAGACCTAGAGGGCCTGAATGAACAGTTAGGTGGAGGAAGGAGGAATTCGCTCTCTCTGCTTGAGCTGAGCCCTCCATCCTCTCCCGCCCTCACTATGCACTCCTGGCCTCGGGCCTTTAGACTCCGACCAGAACTCACACCACTTGTCCCCGGATGCTAAGGAATTTGGATTCACTACCAACTTTCCTGGTTCTCGAGTTCATAGGTGGGGAATTTCTTGGCTTCTGTAATGGCATGAGCCAATTCTTATAATATCTGTCCTTTTATATGTGTATCTATATATATATATATGCTATTGGTCTGGCTTCTCTAAAGAACCCTGACTAGTACAGTGCCAAGTAATATGGGAAGGATGTGCATAATTTTTTCAAGCTAGTAATAGCAGCAGGAATATCAACAGGGCATGTCTCAGTCAGCCTGGACTATAACAAAATACCATAGACTGGAGGCTTAAACACCAGTTCACAGTTCTGAAGGCTGGAGAGTCCAAAATCAAGGTGCAAGCAGATTCAGTTCTTGGTGTTGCCCAGACGGCACCACCTGGCTTACTCATGGTGGCCTTCTCATTGTACGCTCACAGGGTCTTCCCTTGTTTCCTCTCTCTCTTCCTCTTATAAGGGTGCTAATCCCACCATGAGGGTCTTGTCCTTGTGATCCAACCTAAACCCAGTTACCTCCTAGAGGTCCCATACCCAGATGCTATCACACTGGGGTTTAAGGCATATGAATTTGGAGGGGACACAAACATGCATCCAGAATAGGGCATAAAACTACCTTTTTACTGTGGTTTTCTTTCTTTCCCTTCCTTCCTTCCTTCCTTCAGTGCCCTTCACTTCTTAAAATTGCACTGCAGTTTTGAAATACAAAACTTTTAGACTTTATATCTGAGTGTGAAGACCCAGTTTGCAATTATTATTGTAATACCATTGAAGTGATAAGTGTGGATATGTCGATGATTCAAGGATGTGCAGACACGGTGATTGGAATCTCAATTGAAATCACAATCTCAATTCTTAAAGAAATGTTAAATACAGGTTAACATGTTATGTTCATTAACCATCCTCACCCCAGAGTTATTTTTAGGCTTCTGAGCAAACCAATCTTCAAAATAATTATACTAGGAAGGTTAGTGCAGGATTATGGTCAATTGGCTGATTTGGAAGAAGAAAAAGGAAGTTTTTCACTTTTCAGAAGAATGCCGTGATTACATGTAAGGGCTTGAGGCTTCCAGTATAAACTTACAAAAATATCTAATAGTATTTGTTTTACATATGTTTTTTTAAAAAGCTAACTAACTAAAACCTTTATTGAAAGAGCTAGACTATTAGTAGAAAATAATTCTGAACAATATGCCTTCTAAGGAAAGATGAGTAATTTCATTTAGAAAGTAAGATGTACAAAGGACCAGGTAGAGAACATGGACTTAGGGAGCAGTAAGCTTACTGGGCACTGGTGTCTTCCCCTGCCAGGGTTCCTCATGGTGGGAAGGGGCAATATCCCATTGTGGGTATCTACAGGAAGTCAGTCAAGCTACTTCAATTCTTCTGATCCTGAATTTTCTATTTTGTAATTTACAGAAATACCCACACTGAGAAGTGTCTTGAAAATCAAGGGAAATAAAAACACACAAGTGTATTCAATGAAAATGTTTGAAATAAATGATACTGATTGCCATGATTTACTTCAGAGAATCCATTTGAATGCCTCAGTCCCCCACTGAAGGTCTTTATTAATTTATTTAAGCAGCAAATACTTATTGAGCATTGCCTATATGCCCAGCACACTGGCTTCATCTACCTTGATTTCATCTTTACATCCAAACATGCTCATCCTTATAATCAGAGAATTCGTATTTCTGCATTGCAGTCTTTAAAAATGGAAAGAAAATGCTTTTTATGTCAATGCTTTGTTTGTTCTTAGAAGGAATCATATACTCTCTCCTCCTGTATAATACTCTTTAATCTCTTCCCCATGATGGCCTCTCATTGCATGGACTGTATCTCTTACATCTTTGTTAATCCATTTTATGCTAGTTTTTGATCTTTAGTGCACATGAAGATCAGCTGGAGAGTTTCTTTAAAAATGTGGAATCAGTATCTCCATCCTCAGATATTCTCATTAGGTGGGCCTAGGATATAGTCCAGAGGAATATGTCTTTAGTAAGCATCACAGATAATACCATGAAAGTCGTCTGAAGGTTAGACTTTGAAACATAAACTAAGCTCTGCTCCTTGCTTTTTAAGTCATTCCAGGGTTTACACCTTTCCAAGGAAATTGTAACTTTTGAGAAGAGGACCCATATCACAATCCTTTCTCATACCTCAAAATTCTCACAAGATAGCTAAATAATCCTCTGGTACTAGATGAATTTTAGGACCTTTTAAAAAACCCAAAGTTCTTTGCATTTTAGAAAAATATGTGTATAATCAAAGGAATGACAATAATGGTTATAGGAACATAACATACCTGTTTAACCTCTACATATTTATTATGTAGAGGTAAATAAATAATAACACCATACCTAATTATAGAAATTTATTTAATTATATATTTATTTAATAATTTTTATTTTAAATTATAATTATATATTTATTTTATATATATTGTATATATTATATATATATATTTTATATAATTTATATATATTTTTTATATAATTTATATATTATTTTATATATATATAAATTATAATTATATATTTATTTAAACTTATAGTACTTATGGAATCCTCTTCCAATAATGGAGTAGAATATTAAAAAATAAATCTGTTATTTTACACCTATAGATGAAAGATGTCTAGAATTTCCATATTTCTTTTGAACTTTGTAAATAATATTTGAGTTTATATTAGAAGATATTTGCCTTTAATATAATTACATGTTGAGATTTGAACACTAATGTCCTACCTACTGCCTTTATGATTGCATCATGTTTCTTAATACTTTAAGCCTCACTTTCCCAATATCAACAATGGCTTCTATAACAATGCCTTCCTCAAAGGATTACTTTTCTATATTAAATTAATATTTATAAAGTGCTTGGAACCAGTTTAACCCATACTAAGTGACATATACATGTTTATTAGATAAAAAAATCTATAAATGACTGAAGATATTAGTTAGAACTAAAGTGCTAAGAATTTCAGCAGTGCTTGCTTAAGTTGACTACTTTGCTAATGGCTAATAGTAAAATTATTTAAGAATCACTAAACAGTTATTTTTCAACTTATGAATGACTGGTGTTCCAGAATTTCATTCAGTGATCCTTTCAAGATCATTTCCTTTCATTCAAGATCCTTTCATTCAGGGACAATTATGTATATTATGAAATGCTCACAATGTTAAGTGTAGTTACCAGGTGTCACCATACAAAATTATTACAGTATTATCGACTATATTCCCTATGCTGTAATTTTCATTCCCATTACTTATTTATTTTGTAATTTTAAGTTGGTCCGTTTTTAATCCCTTTCACTTATTTTGCCCATCTTCTCTTTCCCCTATGGCAACAATTGTGCGTTCTCTGTGTTTGAGCCTATTTCTGTTTTGTTTGTTTATTTTTTGAAAAGATAAAAATACACACAAATCTTTAGCTAAACATGTCACTAAAAGAACATAGAGGATTGAAATAAATAAAATGGTAAATGAAGCAGAAATCATTATAATTGATATCACAAAAAAGCTATTAGAACTAATCAATGACTTCAGTAAAGTTGCAGGCTAAAAAATCAATATACAACTCTCAATTATGTTTCTATATACTAACAATGAACTATAAGAAATAAATTAATAAAATTACTAAAACAATCCCATTTACAATCACATCAAAAATAATAAAATACTTAAGAATAAATTTAACCAAGATAGTGAAAGATTTGCTCACTAAAAACTATAAGACATTGATGAAAGAAGTTGAAGAAGACACAAATAAATGGAAAGATACTCCATGCTCATGGATTAGAAGAATTAATATTTTTAAAGTGTCCATATTACACCCAAAGCAATCTGTAGATTCAATCCAATCCCCATCAAAATTCCAATGGCATTTTTTTACAAAAATAGATAAACAATTATAAAATTCGTATGGAACCACAAAAGATTCCAGATAGCCAAAGCAATCTTGAAAAAAAAGGGAAAATCTGGAGTCAACACACTTCCGGATTTCAAAATATATTACAAAACTATAATAATCCAAACAGTGTGATACTGGCATAAAAACAGACACAGGGATCAATGGAACAGAATAGAGAGCCCAGATATAAATCTGTGCAGATATGGTCCGTTAATTTACATCAAAGGAGAAAGGATAATCTCTTCAATAAATGGTATTGGGACAACTAGAAATCCAAAAAATGAACCAGTTAAATGCAAAAAAATGAACCAGCATCCCTATTTTACACCATATACAAAAATCAACTCAAAATGAATTAGGGATTCTCCCTCCTGAATGGGAGAATATATTTGCAAAGTATATATGTGATAAGAGGTTAATATCTGAAATACATACCCAACTCATAAAACTTACCAAGAAAACAAACAACCTGACTGAAAGATGGGAAGAGGATCTGAGTAGACATTTCTCCAAAGAAGACATACAGTTGGCCAACAAGCACATGGAAAAATGCTCAATATCATTAATTATTAGGGAAATGCAAATCCAAACAAGATATCACCTCACACCCATTAGAATGGCTGTTATAAAAAAGATGATGTAACAAATGCTGACAAGGATGTGGAGAAATGGGAATCCTTTTATGCTGTTCGTGGGAATATAAACTGGTGCAGTCACCATGAAATAGAGTGCAGAGGTTCCTCAAAAAATAAAAAATGGAACTTTCATATAAGCCAGAATTCCACTTCTGGGTATATATCCAAGGAAAACAGTATTGCTATCTCAAAGAGATATCTGTACTCCCAAGTGTCTGTGGACAGATAAATGGATAAAGAAAGTGTGTTGTATATATATATATATAAAGAGAGAGAGTGAGAAAGTATATATGTACACACACACACACACACACACACACACACACACACACACACACACACAGTGGAATATTAGTCAACCTTTAAAAAGAAGGAAATTGTGCCATTTGGGACCATGCAGATAACCTTGAAGGCATTATGTTATGCGAAATAGGTCTTAAAATAATTACTGTTTGATATCATAAATACTATGATATATGTATACAAATAGTATGATATATGTGGGATCTGGAAACACTAAGCTCATAGACAAAGAGGGTAGGATGGTGGTTGCCAGAGTCTGGGTCAAAAGGGAAATGGGAAGAGGCTGGGGAAAGGGCACCAACTTTGTGGTAAATTAATTTTAGAGAGTCTAATGTAAAACATGGTGACTATAGTTGATAATATTGAAATGTTCTTATAAAAAAAAAGATAAATATATGAGGTGGTGGATATGGCAATTAACTCCAAGGTAGGGTTACGTATACATATATCAAATCCTCATGTTGAACACTTGAAATATATTACAATTTTATTTTTCAATTATACCTCAATCAATCTGAAAAAAAGATTAGGGCCTTTGATTATTTAAAGTATTAATCAAAGCAGTGTGATAAAAATGGTGTCACTTTTATCACTTGTCCTGAGAAACATAATCTAAATATTCCTGTTTTATTAGAATCTCACTATATTTATCATTGAAAGTGAAAGTAGAGTAATCTAATGACTTTTTTCCATCAGTAAGGGAGTGACAAAGAGTTGATACATAAAACCTTTCCTCTCTAGCTTGTAGCATATACTTTCAGCCACTGTTCTCCAATCTTTATGAAACCACCCAAACAATACTTAAGATGACTATGCAATAGCCCAGACTTCTCTTTTTAGACTTGGGAGAGAAACAAAATGAAAACAAAAAAAATGCTTTTGGTTGGAAGTCTTAAATGAGTAAGTTGTTTTTCCTGATATTTTGGTTAATTCTGGTAAAATAAATCACTGACTGAACCCTTCTTTGAGGACTTGAGTTTTATAATGCTCCTCACTGTACAGGATATAGCTATAGAAATAGAAAATGATTAGGCCATCCAGGTGTCCCCAAGACAGTGTGGAATTATACACAGAAACAAGTGCTTGATCCCTGGTTTCCAATGAATTGTCTTCTGCTACTTAAATGAAAGGTAAAAATAAAATTTGCAGGAGGTTGTACTCTAAAAATTTACCTATTAAGACATTTAAGTAAAAACAAAATATGAATAATGTCACCTTAGTTACAAAAGATGTGACTGATTGACTTTAATGTTTAACACTACCCTCTTGAAATTTCATTTCCTTTATGAACTTAGAGCTAAATATTAGTGACTCTTATTGCATGTACCAAAATGGAAAAATCCTTATAAATGTGGTATAATGTTCATGAAGCCTAAGGCATAGATCAAAAGTATTTTCCCATTTTTAGTAGTGTCCATTTTAATTTGAATTGATAATAAAATGTAACTTTTCTTTGGAATTATCATTCCATACCAATAAAGAAAGCTAATCAACCCAAACTTTCATTCTCTGTTTGAAAAAAATGAGTTTAGCTTTGTTTAAAGCTTTTCAATATTCTATGCAAAGACAAATGGTATTTCTTGTTTCATTTTATGCTTATATTTTCCAAGACCTCAATATGGCTTTATTTTTTTTTTATTTCTCAAATCAAAGAGAAGACAGTAAATGCATAATATTGTATTTAAATGCAAATGTTAGATTGAATGTAACAGAAGGGAGTTGGTGGAATGATTTGCCACATATTCTTTGAAAAAAGGTCATTAACACAGAAAAGTACTGGTACCATCATTTATGAATTCATTTTAAGAACTTACAGATAGTTCCTTAAATTTGATCTTCCATATCTATTTATAGCCAAATATAGGCAAAATGTTTCTACACAAATGTAACACCAGTCATAGTGAATATTTCATCTTTATATTTACATTCCAATTATAAAATATGAAGCTTAGAAAACTGAGAATAAAGTTTTGAAAATTTATATTATCCTGCAATTCCAGAAACTAATATTTGGTTTTGCTAAACTCTTTCCAAAAATGGGCTGTGTCTGTCTGTCTTATACCTAAAGAATGTGCTGGTCCTTAGCTGGCATTTTCTTTGCTTTTAGGACTGTTTTTTTTTTAGGTGTAATAGATGAAATTAATAGATGCATCCTTGTGTATTTTTTTCCTTCAAACCTATTAATACAAAACCTTCCTAGAATTCTTGGAAGTTCACTCCAATGGCAAGAGAATTCCCAATTCCAACAGGCAGTAGGCCTAACTGAGACAGAAGCAGGTCTATGGTTCAGAAATGCATCTGCAGAGGCTCACAATAATGAATGTGAACTTTAAGATTCTTAAACTTAGGAGGGAGGAATGCCTTTATTTGTTTTACCCCAAAGCCCTCGTAAAGTCTTTGAAATTCTCCCAATTATTCCAGTGCACAGTAGTCTCATAAATCAAATGCCCAGAATAGTCCAAGATATTCCATTTAATCTGCCATTTAATCCCCTCAAGACAATGAGGTAGGTTTGCAATTGTGTCACCTACTTAAAACAATGTTTCTTGTCACTTAGAAGCATAATGCCTTTAAATATTTTCTATGGTTTCTGGCCCTGATATATCAACAAATCATCCCAGTGTTTGGCTTCTATGGCTGCTTTGTAAAAGTTAGGGTCAATAACCTTGGGAGTCAATGTCTTTTGCCTGGCTTCCTTCTGGCCCAAGGGACTCTAAGTAGCCCATTTTCTTCTAGCTGTCTTTGCTAAATCCTTCATTCCTCCATGAAGGTAAGAGCCTTTAACTTAGTAGGTGATTACTGAAGTTGTGGGGGCAGGTAAGTAATCTGGACACACAACACAGGGCATGAATATTTATGCCAAGTTGAACTTAATGATGAGAGTTTTTCCCCATAGCTCTATGGCTTCAACTGTGGTCCAACTTCAAAGTCTGCAGACATGAAACATGCATTAATCAGATATCAGAGTCTTGTGCATAAAACAGGCTGCTCTGGTGATGTGAATTATTAAGATCTTTTTAAATTACTCAAACATGCTTTTATGTTGTTATTTTCTTCTTTAACAACTATATTCAACTCACTGAGAGATAAGAACATGAGGAACAATTTTCCTACGATTGCCATGTTGTGATGAATCATGACTACATATGCTGTAATCACCAGCTAGCTGTCAAGTAAATTCAGTATTGGGTGAAATGACACTTCACTTCCTGCATGCTGACTGTCTACCCACTAAACTGAAGCTTTTGCTTAGCTAGATATGCCCTGGTGTCTCTTATTCCATACTCCTAGGTGGTAACAGAATTGTCTTAGCACTACCGAGATGAATTTTTCCTTTTATGTGTCAGAATAGACAGCATCCAAAATAAAAGAGGAGGCAGATTCCCGTGCTATGAACTAAAAGATGCATGTTCTAATTAAATTGCAGATGTTTGTGGCACAAACCTCAGGAAACAACTGGCTTAAAGCAACATATCCTAAAAATAAAGCATAAGTTTACTCTCTCTCTCTCTCTCTCTCTCTCTCTCTCTCTCTCTCTCTCTCTCTCTCTCTCTCTCTCTCTCTCTCTCTCTCTCTCTCCCCCCTGACTCATTAGCAAAGAAGAGGATGCGGTCATTTGCTCCTGGAGAGAGAAAATTTAAGAGTGGAGCAACGATTTGTATGAAACCGCATGTGACTGGGAATGACCTTTAAATGAGGCACCAATCAGTCTTACTGAGGGCACTGCGTATATTAGGTGCTGAATGATGTTTAAATATCACATTATATTTGATTTCCATTCTTTTCTGGCATCCTCTCAAATTTCAGAAATCATCTTCAAGAATTATCTTCCCTCGAGTATCCTCACACCAGAAAAAAGAACTTTCTGGTATATCATAATTTATTATTTTAAGTTATTTGACAAAAATATAATAAAATTATCTCATCATCTTTTGACAATTATAAATTTCATCTTTGTTGGATTGTCATTGGGCAAATAATTTCACAAAAGAAAATTATATGCATGTATATACTGGTATAGAAATAGAAATTTAAAACTATGTTTGTAATCATCTGGTAGAAAATCCCCACTTTAAAGTAAGAAAGAAGAATCCCTAAGGGATTAAGCTTCTTGTTCAAGTTAGCTTAGCTGTTATAGTTAAGGAGTTCAGATTTCAAGTCAAGAGACTATGGAAGTCCCAGATTTAAGCTCTAATTTAATCCCTCTAGTCCTATTAACCAGTTATATAACTTTAATGGCCAATATTTTGTGTGTAAATCTTTGCCTACTTGAAAGTCAGAAGTATACTTTATCTACAATTTTAATATTATTCTTTTACATTAAAATGTAATTGCATTTTATATTAATCATTTTCATATGTCATGTGATTGAGGTTAAGATTCATTTTCTCCCATATAATATCCAACTGATTCAGAACCTTTTGTTGAAAATAATATCTTTCTATATCTCCTTGTATTCTTTTGTCCTAAATTAAGTGTCCATGTATTTGTGTGTCTGCCTCTGAGATATCTATTCTTTTGTCCATTTATTTACTTCTACCACACTCTTAATTACTATACACTTGTAATAAATTTTAATTTATAGTGTACCATTATATTAATATGTAATTGATGTAATAATTTTTTAGTAGTTTTGGATTTTTTAATATACAATCCTGACATCTGTTGTATTTGTTTCTAGTGAGAAATTTTCCCCAGTTTATCTGTGTGTGTGTGTATTGTATGTGTTTTTTGCCTTGTCTCCTATTCAATATTGAATAATAGGATAGGAAACATTCTTGATTCATTCTAAACTTTTAAGGAAAATATTTCAATGGTTCATCACTTGATAATGATGTTTGCTCTAATATTGTTCAAGATGCTCTTTATCAGTCTATATTAGTTTCCTTGTATTCCTAGTTTTTAGATGACTTCTTTTTAAATGGTTAATTAATTTTGGATGTTGAATATTATTAAATTTTAATGCATCCACCATGAGGATATAATTTTTCTCTGTTATCTGTCCATGTGGTTGCATCAGAGTCCGTCAGAAAATAGATGACTGAGAAGTGTTTAAAGAGGGATTATTTGCAATAGAGTAGACACATTTGAGGGAACCCAACAAGAGATATGTACTGAATCACTCTGGACTAACAGCAGTTAGGATTGGTTACCAGTCCTAGCTTTGAAGGCATAAGTAAAAAGAACAACAAAATTATCAGACTTTGGAGAAATGCTGATGCTGTATGGGAAAGCCAGCAAACCTAAGGTCTATATTTGAGTAGAATAAAATAGCCTCTGCCAGACCATGCCTGGGAAGGAGGGAGCCGGAAGGGTACATAGTCCTTCATCATGTTTTTCTGGTCCTAAAACTGTCTACTCTTGTACCTCCCATGACCAAGTACTTCCCTAACTGTAGCCATAAATGTTAGCATCTCAGGGCACTTAACTGGGTGAATAAAAAAAAGGAAAGTTGATGTATAAAGACTGAAGAAGCATGGCAGACAGATTCTAAATAGATCCCAGTTATCCCTGCCTCCTAGTACACACACCCTCCAGCATTCTTCCCTCCTTGAGCGTGGGCAAGACAGTTATGTCAGGTAATATTGTAAAGTCAGTTGTGTTGGGAGACTCTCTCCCTTGAGTCCCCTGATAAAGTGCTGAGGCAGTTAGCTAGGAGCTGAGGGTGCCTATGACTAAATGTTAGCAAGAAACTGAGGACCTCAGGCCAACAGGCTGTAGAGAATTTAGCTTACGAGAGTTTGGAAGCAAGTATTTTGTGAGACAAGACAGCAGCCTGAGCCAGCCCCTTGAATACAGCCTGTAGATTTTAAAACAGAGGCCCTAGCTAAGCTGACCCCAGAGTTCAGACCTACAGAAACCATAGGGTCTACAGAAAATGTGCAGTGTTTTACATCACTTTTTGTGGTTACATTGTTATGTAGCAGGAGATAAATAATATCAAGGGAATGTCTAGCACAATAGTGAACTGTATTATTGACATTGTGGTAAGAAAACATGCATATTATAGTTTGAGTTTTGCTTATTTGTTTCTATTTATTTTATTATTTATTTATTTATTTATTTATTTATTGAGAGGGCATCTCTCATATTTATTGATCATATGGTTGTTAATAAAATTCTGTATAGGGGTCTCAATGCACAATCATTAATCAACCCCAAGCCTAATTCTCAACAGTCTCCAATCTTCTGAAGTATAACGAACAAGTTTTTACATGGTGAACAAGTTGTTACCTAGTGAATAACTTCTTACATGGTGAACAGTGCAAGGGCAGTCATCACAGAAACTTTCGGTTTTGATCACACATCATGAACTATACACAATCAGGTCAATTATGATTATTCGTTTGATTTTTATACTTGATTTATATGTGAATCCCACATTTCTCCCTTATTATTATTATTATTATTATTTTTAATAAAATGCTAAAGTGGTAGGTAGATGCAAGATAAAGGTAGAAAACATAGTTTAGTGCTGTAAGAGGGCAAATGTATATGATCAGGTGTGTGCCTATAGACTAAGTATTAATCCAAGTGAGACAAGGGCAACAAAACATCCATGGATGCAGAAGATTTCTCTCAAAACAGGGGGGGTGAGGTTCTAAGCCTCACCACTGTTGATCCCTGAATTATGATACTCAGTAATTTCGATATGAGGCACAAATTCTACTTAGGGGTTGTAATTATGAAGGAATAAGAGAAGCTATAGAAGTAGCAGATGGAAGAAAACATGGGAAGATTGATTATTTCTTTGACATATCTTCTTGTAGTGTAAAATAAGCGTGTATAGGTTTTAAATTACTCATTAAATAGCGTGCACACATTAACATAATAGGAATACAGCTACATAACCAAAGTAGACTTACAATTACCAGCCATATCCAGTGAAACCAAGAAAACCAGTTGGGCACCCAAGGCATTTGTGAAAACTTATCAATGATATGATGGATATTGTCTAATTGAATTTGAATATTTTGAGAAAAATCAGACAAATTAAAACAACACATTCCTGGAAACTGTTCACATCCCATATGTTCTTTTAACAGTAGATAGTCTATAGTCGCAAGATTTTGGAGCTCTGCAAATTGAACTTCTCCTAATTCTTGGGTGAGTTCCAACTGTATAGATCCAGTTAAATTTGTTGTTTTCTGTATGCACAGGCCAGCTTAGATATCTCCTCATTCATTCCAATGGCAAGTACAGGAACCGGTGGGATAAATGCAGCTACAACTGCAACAGCGCCCGGACCTTTGCTGAAGTTTTTGATGATCATCTTCTGGAATGACCCTTCCAGACGATCTTGATGTTGGAAGTTCTTCTTCATTTCGTATCTTAATTCGTTTTCTGGGTAGCCAAATTAGGCTTTGATCCTCTGTATAAACACAAACAAACCCTTTGCCCACACTTTGATATACCCTTTATACCATTGTGAAGAACTTATTGGAGATCACCACACAGGAACTGCTTTTTTTTTTTAAGAGAAAGGAATATTATCAGAAAAATGTACTTCTATAGCTGATCATCTGACACCCTTTAAATGATCAAAATTAAGGATATTTAAAGCATGCATTAATCAGTGATTTGCAGTTAGTTTTATCCTATCAGGGAGTAATCCCCCTTTTCTTTCTCTTTTTTTTTGTTATCATTAATCTACAATTACTTGAAGAATATTATGTTTACTAGGCTCTTCCCTATACCAGGTCCCCCCAACAAACCCCATTACAGTCACTGTCCATCAGCATTGCAAAATGTTGTAGAATCTCTACTTGTCTTCTCTGTACACCCCTCCCCTTTCTTCCACCCCCCCTATTGTGCATGCAAATCATAATATACCCTTTCTTCTTCCCCCCCATTATCCCTCCCTTCCCACCCATTCTCCCCAGTCCCTTTCCCTTTGGTACCTGTTAGTCCATTCTTGGGTTATGTGATTCTGCTGCTATTTTGTTCCTTCAGTTTTTCCTTTGTTCTTATACTCCACATATGAGTGAAATCATTTGATATTTCTCTTTCTCCATTTGGCTTATTTCACTGAGCATAATACCCTCTAGCTCCATCCATGTTGTTGCAAATAGTAGGATTTGTTTTTTTCTTATGGCTAAATAATGTTCCATTGTGTATATGTACCACATCTTCTTTATCCATTCATCTACTGATGGACACTGAGGTTGCTTCCAATACTTGGCTATTGTAAATAGTGCTGCGATAAACATAGGGGTGCATCTGTCTTTTTCAAACTGGAGTGCTGCATTCTAGGGTAAATTCCTAGGAGTGGAATTCCTGGGTCAAATGGTAAGTCTATTTTGAGCGTTTTGAGGAACCTCCATACTGCTTTCCACAATGGTTGAACTAACTTACATTCCCACCAGCAGTGTAGGAGGGTTCGCCTTTTTCCACAACCTCGCAAACATTTGTTGTGGTTTGTCTTTTGGATGGCAGCCATCCTTACTGGTGTGAGGTGATGCCTCATTGTGGTTTTAATTTGCATTTCTCTGATAATTAGCGATGTGGAGCATCTTTTCATGTGTCTGTTGGTCATCTGTATTTCTTTTTTGGAGAACTGTCTGTTCAGTTCTTCTGCCTATTTTTTAATTGGATTATTTGTGTTTTGTTTGTTGAGGCGTGTGAGCTCTTTATATATTCTGGACATCAAGCCTTTATCGGATCTGTCATTTTCAAATATATTCTCCCATACGGTAGGGTCCCTTTTTGTTCTATTGATGGTGTCTTTTGCTGTACAGAAGCTTTTCAGGTTAAGATAGCCCCACTTGTTCATTTTTGCTTTTGTTTTCCTTGCCCAGGGAGATATGTTCAAGAACAGGTCACTCATGTTTATGTCTAAGGATTTTTGCCTATATTTTTTTCTAAGAGTTTTATGGTTTTGTGACTTACATTCAGGTCTTTGATCCATTTTGAATTTATTTATTTATTTTTGTAAATAATTATTTTTTATTGAAGGGTAGTTGACACACAGTATTACATTAGTTTCAGGTGTACAACACAGTGATTCAACATTTATATTCATGATAATTCTAGCTACCAGCTATCACCATACCAAGTTGTTACAATATTTTGACAACATTCCTTATGCTATCTATTACATCCCAGTTATTTATTTACTTTACAATTGGAAGTGTGTACTTTTTTTTTTTTTGTGAGGGCATCTCTCCTATTTATTGATCAAATGGTTGTTAACAACAATAAAATTCTGTATAGGGGTGTCAATGCTCAATGCACAATCATTAATCCACCCCAAGCCTGATTTTCATCAGTCTCCAATCTTCTGAAGCATAATGAACAAGTTCGTACATGGAGAACAAATTCTTACATAGTGAATAAGTTACATGGTGAACAGTACAAGGGCAGTCATCACAGAAACTTTCGGTTTTGATCACGCATTATGAACTATAAACAATCAGTCCAAATATGAATATTAGTTTGATTTTTATACTTGATTTATATGTGGATACCACATTTCTGTCTTTATTATTATTATTTTTAATAAAATGCTGAAGTGGTAGGTAGATGCAAGATAAAGGTAGAAAACATAGTTCAGTATTGTAAGAGAGGAAATGTAGATTATCCGGTGTGTGCCTGTAGACTACGTGTTAATCCAAGCTAGACAAGGGCAACAAAACATCCACGGATGCAGCAGATTTCTCTCAGAACAGGGGGGGAGAGGTTCTAAGCCTCACCTCAATTGATCCCCGATTTCTCACCTGATGGCCCCCCTGTGACTGTGCCTGTCTTAGGTTGTTCCTCCCTTGAGGAATCTTACCCGTCTCTGGCTAACCAGTCATCTTCTGGGGCCATACAGGGAAATGTAAAGTTGATAAGTGAGACAGAAGCCTTATTGTTTGAAAAGGTTAGTTTTTTACTTCTTTGCATATTTATGCCCTGTGGCTTCTATGCCCAGCATTTGTCCTGAGGTATCTGTACCACTTGGAAGAATTATGATACATGGTAAATTCGATATTAGGCACAAATTCTATTTAAGGGTTGTAATTAGGAAGGAAGAAGAAAAGCTATAGAAGTAGCAGGCAGAGGAAAACATGGGAAGATTGATTATTTATTTGACATATCTTCTTGTAGAGTAACATAAGCATGTATAGGTTTTAAACTACTAATTAAATTGTGCACACACATTAACATAATAGGAATACAGTTACATAACCAAAGCATACCTATAATTACCAGCCATCTCCAGTGAAACCAAGAAAACCAGTTAGGCACCTTAGGCATTTGTGAAAACTAATTTATGATATGGTGGATATTGTCCAACTGAACTTGAACAGTCTGAGAGAAATCAGACAAATTAAAACAGCCCATTCCTAGGGACTGTTCACATCCCATATATTCTTTTAAAAGTAAATAGTCTGTAGTTGTAAGATTTTGGAGCGCTACAATTTATACTGATCCTAGATCTTGGTTGAGTTCCGACAGTATAGATCCAGTCAAATTTGTTGTTTTACTGTATGCACAGGCCAGCTTAGATATCTCCTTCTTCATTCCCATGGCAAGTCCAGGAACTGGTGAGATGAGTGCATCTACACCTGTAGCAGCGCGTGGATCTTTGTTGGGGTTTTTTGATGATCATCTTCTGGCATGAGTCTTCCAGAGAGTGCTGATGTTGGAAGTTCTTTTTCATATCATATCTTAGTTCATTTTTGGGGTAGCCAACTTAGGCTTTGATCCTCTGTATAACCAGGTCCCCCCTATAAATCCCTTTATAGTCACTGTCCATCAGCATAGCAAAATGTTGTAGAATCACTACTTGTCTTCTCTGTGTTGTACACCCCTCCCCTTTCTCCCAACCTCCATGCATGCTAATCTTAATATCCCCTTTCTTCTTCCCCCTGCTTACCCCTCCCTACCCACCCATCCTCCCCAGTCCCTTTCCCTTTGGTACCTGTTAGTCCATTCTTGAGTTCTGTGATTTTGCTGCTCCTTTGTTCCTTCAGTTTTTCCTTTGTTCTTATACTCCACAGAGGAGTGGAATCATTTGGTATTTCTCGTTCTCTGCCTGGCTTATTTCGCTGAGCGTAATACCCTCCAGCTCCATCCATGTTGCTGTAAATGGTAGGATTTGCCCTTTTCTTATGGCTGAGTAGTATTCCATTGTGTATATGTATCACATCTTCTTTATCCATTCATCTATCGATGGACATTTAGGTTGCTTCCAATTCTTGGCTATTGTAAATAGTGCTGCGATAAACATAGGGGTGCATCTGTCTTTCTCAAACTTGATTGCTGCATTCTTAGGTTAAATTCCTATGAGTGGAATTCCTGGTTCAAATGGTAAGTCTGCTTTGAGCATTTTGATGTACCTCCATAATGCTTTCCACAATGGTTGAACTAATTTACATTCCCACCAGCAGTGTAGGAGGGTTCCCCTTTCTCCAGAGCCTCGCCAACATTTGTTGTTGTTTGTCTTTTGGATGGCAGCTATCCTTACTGGTGTGAGGTGATACATCATTGTAGTTTTACTTTGCATTTCTCTGATAATTAGCAATATGGAGCATCTTTTCATGTGTCTGTTGGCCATCTGTATTTCTTTTTTAGAGAACTGTCTGTTTAGTTCCTCTGCCCATTTTTTAATTGGGTTATTTGTTTTTTGTTTGTTGAGGCATGTGAGCTCTTTATATATTCTGGACGTCAAGCCTTTATCGGATCTGTCATTTTCAAATATATTCTCCCATACTGTAGGGTTCCTTTTTGTTCTATTGATGGTGTCTTTTGCTGTTGAGAAGCTTTTCAGCTTAAAATAGTCCCACTTGTTCATTTTTGCTGTTGTTTTCCTAGCTCGGGGAGATATGTTCAAGAAGAGGTCTCTCATGTTTATATCTAAGAGGTTTTTGCCTATGTTTTTTTCCAAGAGTTTAATGGTTTCATGCCTTACATTCAGGTCTTTGATCCATTTTGAGTTTACTTTTGTGTATGGGGTTAGACAATGGTCCAGTTTCATTCTCCTACATGTAGCTGTCCAGTTTTGCCAGCACCGTCTGTTGAAGAGACTGTCATTTTGGCATTGTATGTCCATGGATCCTTTATCAAATATTAATTGACCATATATATTTGGGTTAATGTCTGGATTCTCTATTCTGTTCCATTGTTCTGTGGCTCTGTTCTTGTGCCAGTACCAAATTGTCTTGATTATTATGGCTTTATAGTAGAGCTTGAAGTTGGGAGTGAGATCCCCCCTACTTTATTCTTCTTTCGCAGTATTGCTTTGGCTATTCAGGGTCTTTGGTGTTTCCATATAAATTTTTGAATTATTCGTTCCAATTCATTGAAGAATGTTGCTGGTAATTTGAGAGGGATTGCATCAAATCTGTATATTGCTTTGAGCAGGATGGCCATTTTGACGATATTAATTCTTCCTAGCCATGAGCATGGGATGAGTTTCCATTTGTTAGTGTCCCCTTTAATTTCTCTTAAGAGTGACTTGTAGTTTTCAGGGTATAGGTCTTTCACTTCTTTGGTTATGGTTATTCCTAGATATTTTATTCTTTTTGATGAAATTGTGAATGGAGTTGTTTTCCTGATTTCTCTTTCTATTGGTTCATTGTTAGTGTATAGGAAAGCCACAGATTTCTGTGTTAATTTTGTATCCTGCAACTTTGCTGTTTTCCAATATCAGTTCTAGTAGTTTTGGAGTGGAGTCTTTAGGGTTTTTTATGTAAAATATCATGTCATCTTCAAATAGTGACAGTTTAACTTCTTCTTTACCAATCCGGATTCCTTGTATGTCTTTGTTTTGTCTAATTGCCATGGCTAGGACCTCCAGTACTATGTTAAATAACAGTGGGGAGAGTGGGCATCCCTGTCTTGTTCCTTATTTCAGAGGAAAAGCTTTCAGCTTCTCACTGTTAAGTATAATATTGGCTGTGGGTTTATCATATATGGCCTTTATAATGTTGATGTACTTGCCCTCTATACCTATTTTGCTGAGAGTTTTTATCATGAATGGATGTTATATTTGTCAAATGCTTTTTCAGCATCTATGGAGATGATCATGTGGTTTTTGTCTTTCTTTTTGTTGATGTGGTGGATGATGTTGATGGATTTTCGAATGTTGTACCATCCTTGCATCCCTGGGATGAATCCCACTTGGTCCTGGTGTATGATCCTTTTGATATGCTGTTGAATTCTGTTTGCTAATGTTTCATTGAGTATTTTTGCATCTACATTCATCAGGGATATTGGTCTGTAATTTTCTTTTTTGGTGGGGTCTTTGCCTGGTTTTGGTTTTAGGGTGACATTGACTTCATAGAATGAGTTGGGAGTATCCCCTCCTCTTCTATTTTTTGGAAAACTTTAAGGAGAATGGGTATTATGTCTTCTCTGTGTGTCTGATAAAATTCTGTGGTAAATCCGCCTGGCCTGGGGGTTTTGTTCTTGGGTAGTTTTTTGATTACCATTTCAATTTCTTTGCTTGTAATTGGTTTTTTTAACTTTTATGTTTCTTCCTTTGTCTGTCTTGGTTGTATTTTTCTAGGAAGTTGTCCATTTCTTCTAGGTTTTCCTGCTTGTTGGCATATAGGTTTTCATAGTAGTCTTTAATAATTCTTTGTATTTCTGTGGAGTCTAGAACAGTCCCTCTAAAATACCCTGTAGAGGTGGTTTGTGGGAGGCAAATTCCCTCAACTTTTGCTTGTCTGTGAATTGTTTAATCCCTCTGTCATATTTAAATGATAATCATGCTGGATATAGTATCCATGGTTCACGGCCCTTCTGTTTCATTGCATTAAATATATCATGCCATTCTCTTCTGGCCTGTAAGGTTTCTGTTGGGACGTCTTAGGATAGCCTGATGGGTTTTCCTTTATTGGTGACCTTTTTCTCTCTAGCTACCTTTAAAACTCTTTCCTTGTCTTTGATCTTTGCCATTTTAATTATTATGTGTCTTGGTGTTGTCCTCCTTGGGTCCTTTCTATTGGGAGTTCTGTGTATTTCTGTGGTCTGTTCGATTATTTCCTCCCCCAGTTTCAGGAAGTTTTCAGCAATTATTTCTTCAACAACACTTTCTATCCCTTTTCTCTCTCTTCTTCTTCTGGTACCCCTATAATATGGATATTGTTCCTTTTGGATTGGTCACACAGTTCTCTTAATATTGTTTCAGTCCTGGAGATCCTTTTATCTTTATGTCAGCTTCTATGTGTTCCTGTTCTCTGGTTTCTATTCCATCAATGGCCTCTTGCATCTTATCCATTCTGCTCACAAATCCTTCCAGAGTTTGTTTCATTTCTGTAATCTCTTTCTGGGCATCTGTAATCTCCCTCCAGACTTCATCCCTTAGCTCTTGTATATTTTTCTGCATCTCCATCAGCATTTTTATGATTTTTATTTTGAATTCTTTTTCAGGAAGACTGGTTAGGTCTGTCTCCTTCTCTGGTATTGTCTCTGTGATCTTTGTCTGCCTGTAATTTTGCCTTTTCATGGTGATAGAGATAGTTTGCAGAGCTGGCATGAGTGACAGCTGGAAGAAATTCCCTTCTTGTTGGTTTGTGGCCTTCCTTTCCTGGGAGAACAGCGACCTCTAGTGGCTTGTGCTGGGCAGCTGCGTGCAGAAAGGGCTTCTGATTCTTGCCCTGCTGCTATGGAGTTTATCTCTGCCCTTGCTGTGGGCATGACCTGCCTCGGGCTGCTACTCAGAAATGGTGGAGCCGTTTTGGAGGAGTATCTGCTGGGAGGCTATTTATTTCCATGAGGGGCCTCCATGCTCCCTGCTTCCCAGGGGGTTAGAATGCCCAGAGATCCTCAGATTCCCTGCTGCTGTACTAAGTGTCCTGGGATGTTTCTGTCTTGTTTTGGGGTCCCTGTCCCTTTAAGACTTCCAAAAAGCACTCACAAAAAAAAAAGCTGCTCACTTTCCTTTGTCCCCAGGCACCTGCCTCAGGGACCCGCTCACAGGTCTTGCTGCCCTGTTTCCCTAGTATCCAGGACCCCCCGCATGCACTGTGTCTGTGCTCTGGTGCAGATGGCTGGGGCTGGGTGTTCAGCAGTCCTGGGCTCCCTCTCCCTTCTGCTCCAACTCCTCTCCTCCCGCCGGGAGCTGGGGGGAAGTGTGCTCGGGACCCGCCGGGCCTGGGTTTGTATCTTACCCCCTTTGCGAGGCGCTGGGTTCTCGCAGATGTGGATGTTGTCTGGATGTTGTCCTGTGTCCTCTGGTCTCTATTCTAGGAAGAGTTGTCTTTGTTATATTTTCATAAATATATGTGGTTTTGGGAGGAGATTTCCGCTGCTCTACTCACGCCGCCATCTTGGCTCCACTTATGTGTTTTTATTTATTGAAGGCTACTTTATGCCCAGAACTTGGTTAATTTTATATTACTTATGTATTTGAAACAACGTATTTTCCATTGTTGTGGAGTACATAAATCCATACTTGTCCTTTAAGACCAGATTGATAATTATATTTTTAAAATCACCTACATACTAATAGATGCTCTCTGACACAATAATTTTTATTAATAATTTCAGATGTTTTATTTCCTTGTCGTCTATTTTCCATATTTATTCTTTAGAGTTTCCACATCTCTTCTGTTAGATCAAATCTCTATATAGTATTCCAATAATTTTTGGAAGGTTCATTGACATATTAATCATAGTTTGTTTATAACCTTCATCTGATAATTCCAAAATATTGATTTCTATTGGTCTTTTCTATGGACTGATTTTTCTCTTGGCCATTGGTCACATTTTCCTCTTCTTTTTCATATATCTTATATTTTATTGTATTTTAATTGCATAATGGTAGTTCTGGATAATATATTAATAGACATTTGTTACCTTTTAAGAGTTTTTAAGTTTTGTCCTGGAAGGTAATTAAGCTACTGATGATTATGTTGATTTTTGTGGAATTTTGGTTTTAGGTTTTGTGAAAAGTGAGTCTACTTCCATTATGATCACATATCTTGGACAAATGCATGCCTTGGGTTTTGAAATCTGTCTATATATATATATATATATATATTTGTAACCATATCCATATCACTCTCTTCTTTCCAGTATTTCCTCCCTCATCATCCAGCTTTTCTGGCAGCTATAAATGATATTTAATGCAATCACTGGTCCATGACTCTAATAAGTTTGGTACTTTCAAGCTGCACCATACAAATAAATGGACAATCTAAAATTACTTATGTTTTTCAGTGGTTTGTTCACCAATGCACAGATAACCATTTCAGAGAAATTGTTTTAATATGCCAAAAAAGAGTAGACATTTATATTAAAAAATCTTCTTATATGATTTTGTATGTGCAACCCAACCTCCACCCATTTTCTAACTATTTATCAATAACTAAAGAAAGACAGGTATTGTCCAGAAAGTTCATTCAGTGTTGTTTTCTAGATGTATTACAATATTTAATTTTAACTCAATCACCCTATTCCTTCTGAATTATCTCCCATTTGATTTGGTAGGACAAGTGATACAATGTGGAACTATAAATATTTAGTTTATTAAGCAGCAAGTCACACACAAAGTCAGAGAAAGAGCAAAGAGCTATGGTTCCCAGAAAACTTCAGAGCAGAGAGACCAAATTTATAGTTTATACAAGATCCAGATTCTTTTTTATCCCCACTTATGATCTGATTCTTTGTCCATGGCACAAACACATTCTGAAAAATAATACAGGTTTGCACTGACATGGTAGTGTTTACATATTCTTTAAATGTAGATTTTCCAACTTTAAAATCATTAAAATTGACTTCTGGCTATCAGGATAAACTATGCACATATGTATCTCAAGTGGATATGCACTACATCTGGTCAAACTCCATCTGTGATCACAACTCACTTCACTGTTGTGTTCACAAGTAAGAAACTACTCTGAAAATCTTCTCTTTCTCATTTTGTTGGTTTCTTTGCGAAGTACTTCTGATAGTGAACTTCTCTCTGAATTTTTAAGGTAATAAGCTTTACTTAATACCAACTAGTTATACTATCCTCCAGTCCTCCATTCTAACAATCAGTAACCCCCACTTGACCTTTCCTTTCTGTTTTTGATCATTGAGTCTGACTACGAATGCTAGAACAGTCTGTTGGCTCACGGTCAATAGGGCACTTTCTTATTTTATCCCAAAGATTCCTGGAATGACCTTCGACCATAACTCTGTGACCACGTTCAATTCTTTAACCAGAGTTTTCTGTCACTCTGAAGCCTCTACTTTTTCTTGCCTTACTACTTTTTATGCTGTTTACAATTTATGCATCATATTTATTAGCCAGTTTGTGTTATTTCTACTCTTTAGTGAAGTTCAACTTATTGACCTCAACTTACAATAGGTTTTGTGAAGGATGAAAATAATTAAATATTATTTATTATGTCTCACAGAATGTCCTTTTCTCCAACTTGATACAAATATATGTATCCGTCTATAATGACCATGTAGCTTTAATGTGAAATCCCATCTCTATTTAACAGTTGTCCATATCATGTCATTTTCTTCTCATTTTTAAAAAGCAATCTCTTTCAAATTCTTATTTCAAAAGGCATTTGGCCCTGCAGTAAAGGTGAACAAAAAAAAACCAACCAGACTTATTATGTATATAATTTTGTCATTTAATTAGTTCTAAAGAACATTTTGTTGGTTTTAACAATGCGTGATGCTTTGACTTTTATCAGGAACACATTTTGTTCCTGGGAAATATCTTAATCTTTAGGCTAGACAGCTCCTAAATATTAGAACCAAGAAGAAAATTTGCTATGCCAAAGGCATGGATTTTTGCTGAAAAATACATTTAAATAGTATATGTATGTTCTGAATGTATAATGATACCAACAGAAAATATGATAAAATTAAACCTGAAATACTTTTATGAAAGTCAATGCATGGATGGGATTCATCATTTGGAGAGTAAAATGAAATGATGATACAATGATGATAAAATATAGCAGTGATCTTGATGCAAATTTGAGGCAAGATGAATTCATTCTTCAGAAAGCAAGTGGATATTTAAAAACATTTTAGGAAGCCATCTTTTTCTGTTAAACATTGAAATGGTTGTTTTGCCTCCCTTGGGGAAACAGTTTACTTCTAGACTGTAGAATAGCTGGTATAGGATCACAATCCTTTAGCTTTCTTTTTTCCTAAGACACCATCATGGCAAGTAAATGGAAAGGCGCCATCAGGGTCTAGTGCTGGACTAAGGGCTTCATAGTGAGTCTAGAATTCAGAAATTCTAATCTCTGATGAGTGATTGCTTTTAGGATCTTACACTTGTCACTTCTGTCTTTTGTACCATTTTTCCTCACACTGAGGTATTCACGATTCTAATCACACTTGCCTATCTCATTGTAGCACCAGAAGATTAATTGCTAACTGTCTGCCGAGAGCTTGGGGAAAAAAATTAATAAAAAGAAGCTGCCAAAAATGTTTCACTCTCAATTTTTTCAACTATCAGAATATCTAGTAGGCTTTTCCACATATTTTCATCTGTCAAAATCTCACATATCTTCCAAGGCTAGGGAAGATGCGATTTTTACCTTTTTTTTGCAAAGTTTTCTCTTGTCTTCACTCAGAAAAAATCAATACTGTACCCTCAGTACTGTCCCAAACTTTGTACTTTTGCTGCAAAACTGTTCACAGTCCTTTTGTACCACAGGTGTCTACGTGTCTGCACGCAAACATTTTCTTTCTCTGTAAAATGTTCTTTCAAGGTTTGGTATTGAACAAATAAGCAGTACCAGAACATTCTATTCACATTTAGGAGAACTAAAGTTTTATTTATCATTTTACAAATCCCACAAACTATATCAATGAAGCTGTCTCTTGCTATGACTTTATAAGGCATACATCCCTCATGTAAGTGTACAGCAAATTGGAGGGAATAGGCTAAGGAAATCATTTGGCAGAAAACAAACAAACAAGAAACAAAGGAGAGATAAGAACAACCTCCATTCCTGACTGAGCTGATTAAGATGGCCTAGTGTAGACGTTGCCTGGGGAGTGATGATACTCTAATATACCCATTCTTTATTTCATTCTTTATCCTAAAGGGATTAAGTTTACCAAAAATAATAAGTAGATGACATTATTTTTATAAAATATTAAAATAAGTACATATAAATGTATTATGTACTTGTTTAACATCAAATCCAGAACTTACTCTGCCCCATTATTATAAAGATACTTTGTGAGAGAAATAGTATTTCTCCTTCCTGATGCTAACATTTGCTGTTCCACCAAATCTCCACCTTAGGCTGTGGACATTTTCTTTTCTCCAAATAAGTCTTCTTCAAATCTACATAAATCTTTTGCCTTTTAAGGGTTCTTTCCTGGCTTAGGGAGAGATTAGTGAATGTCAGACGGGGACTGGGAATACTACTTTTATTAAAGTATAATAATTACTCCACTAGAATAAAAAACTTTATTACTCCATTAGAACAAGAAAACTCTAAGTTAAGATATTAATAACTCTTTAAGCACATCTTTTAACTATCCAGACTTAGACATCAGCTTTTTCAATGCCATAACTTTTATTCAACATCAATGTCCTAACATTGAAAGTTGTACTAAATATTTATTAAATAATTATTAAAATTTTGAAATTAATAAATATATAAAATTATTAAATATATACAAACTCCATGAAATCATTAACTGGTGCTTAAGCTTCAATTCTCCAAGGAACTCAGGTGAAAACAATAGCTATAAGGCTGAAAGATACATATTAAAATATTAAATCATTTTGTTCCACATAAGGACAAAAGAAACAAGGTAAGATGCAAATGTTATATTAAATGCTCTTGGCACTCTGATAGGAAATTAAGAATGTTAAGGATAAATTAAAGAACAATATTTAGAAGGAAGGTGTAAGTGGTGATGTTGGTCAGGTATTACCTGAGAGAATCACACGGCCGTTCTGTGAATATACACACATATGTGTGTATGTGTGAATCCAGAACTTCACTTTATTGTGCTTCACAGATAATGTGTTTTTTATTACAAATTGAAGGTTTGTGGCACTATGATTTGAGCATGTCTGTCAGAGCTATTTTTTTCCAACAGCATTTGTTCACTTTGTGTCTCTGTGTCATATTTTGTAATCCTTGCCATATTTCAAACATTTGCATTATGATTGTATTTGTTACGGTCATCTGGGTCAGTAGTCTTTGCTGTACTATTACAGCTGTGTCAGTAGGTACATCATTTTTCTTGGATATATACTGTGGCATACTTAACAGACTAGAGTATAAACATAACTTGTATATGCCCAAGGAGACCCAAATGTTCATTTCATTCACTTCATTGAAATTTTTACTTTATTGTGGTGGTCTTGAGCCATAACCACTATTTCTCTGAGGTATACCCTTATTCCAGTAAATATGGAAATAGAATAGTTATAATACATAAGAATTTTAACATAATTTACATTACTTCAGAAAAAAATCCAAGCAACCATTTGCCAACATATAGTCTCCAGAAATTATTCAGTTGTTGCATGAAAGATATCCCTAATAAAAATGAGTTGGTAAAAAGTGAGTTAAACAGATTATGTGAGATATTCAGATATCATTACAGTTGAATTTCTTAAAACCTTTAGTATACTGATCAGTGTGACGGACTTTCCAAGACACAATATAAAATTATGTATTTACAAAATTTGTTTTCTCATGGAATTCTGTTCTTGGGGAATATCCCATAGAATTGATGTCCTTTCATGCACACATTTTGGAGCTCTAGTCCAATTATAATTAGTTTCGAGAGATACCTGTTAAATTTGAATAGTCATTACAAATGCTGAGTTTCATTCTAAAAATGTAACCAATTTACTGTGTAACTTCAGTTCAAGAGTGATATCCTTCTCATCTTTACTTTCAGTCCATTTGTCCACTGTCTTTGAAAAGAAAAATAAAATAATATAAAGGAAAGATAGGTTTCCAAATTGACTTGGAAGAACTCATTTTTTATTATGAGTTAAGCTAAAAATTATATACATACCAGCTGTGGTTGAGATACTAGGCAGAAATGGTATATTCAGGTCTGAATTTACTGCTAAGATGAAGAATATAAAATTCACCATAAATTCTGCAATCTTTGATCTCAAGTGTATTGACCTTTGCTGTCTTTACATAAAAGGGTTTATTGTAAATCTTAGGAAAAAGTCATTTTACTTTAAACATATATTCATGTAAAATTCACCTCATTGTCAATGTCATCCTTATTCAATTTAAACACTTTTTCCACTTAAATGGTTTATTTCATACATCAATAGTGAAAAAGGCAAATAATAGAAAATAAGTCTTGAGAGAGAGGTGTTTCATGTGAATATAAATGAACATCATATATAAAGCTAAAGCGAACTCTATGACTTTCATAGGTGAAATGAACTTAAAATAAGTACTGAGAATTAAAGCCAAATAGTTTTGCAAAAAATGAAAAAAATTGAAAGTGGGATAAGTATATTTTAATAATTTGTTTTATTTTTTTAAATGATGTTATTCTACTTCTGAGGATGTCTTATGGACATTAAATCAAATTAGTTTTTGGAATTCTATGTTCCTTTTCATAATTTTAAATAAACGATAAAAATCTTGATCACATAGAATGCTGTATTTAACAGCTTTCTTTTTTCTTTGCCTTTCTTAATGCTGTATGTTAAGTAATAGCAAAAATGGCAGCCATTCTGAAGTGTATGTTCATTCAATGGTGAATACATTTGCATTTTTATCTGTACTTGTACTTTGGTTTTATTTTGACTACTATTATGAATTTTCACGTTGATGAGTAAGTTTTTATTATTGAAACTCTACTAAGGCTAATTGGCTCTCATAGAAATCTAACCCATGATCTTGGTCTTACGAGAACAACACTTTATATTTAAATGATTTTTATTTATTTAGTTATTTAATTGTGATTCATTCATTCATTTATTCCCCTACATTTGCTAAATACCTACCATGTGCCAGTCAATGAAGTGAGACAAGGCTTCCCCCCCTCAAATGTAGATTGCTTTTGATTGGGTGTGAAAGTCTTTAGCTGTAAACAAACATAATACTGAAATAAAAATTACTGTTCTGTAGAGAATGCAAACAAGGCAATGGACTAGAGCTTGTCTGAGTAACTGCCTTAGACTCAGGGGTCAGGTGAACACGTCTGAGGAAGTTATTCAAATATGAGAAGGTCCCAGCCCGTGAGGACATCAGGGGTAATTGCCTTCAAGGCAGAGGTAAGAACTAAGTTAGGATTGAGTTTATTTTAAATAATAACAAAAAGACCCATTTGCTTTTAAAACTGTGGGCCAGGGGAAGTTCATAAGGAATAAGATTAGAGAGGGAGCCGGGACCAATATGGGTAGAGATTGGTAGACTAGAGTTAGAGTTTAGAAATTCTTGTAAGTCCCATGGGAAACTACTGTACAGCATCACTCAGTGGTACAGCATGACATGAGTGCCTCTTGTCTGGAATTTTGTTGCATGAAAACAGTTGCTGAGTTGATTTTCATCATAATATCATGAAAGGTTTATGAGCATCACCTTTAGTTTCTTCTGATATTTTTCCTCCTCTAGCTAGAAATTACAGTGATAATTTATGTACGAGTAGCATTTTGTATTTCATGGATGTTTTCACATGTTTTCCTGCATATGATTTCCATAACATCCCTATACCATATGTTAAGAGGTAATACAAGTAACATTGTTTGATGGTGGGGACTCTGGGGTCAAACTGCATCCAAGTCCTGCCACTGAGTAACTGTACAACCTTGGATAAATCACCTCACCTCTCTATGCTTCTTATGCTTCATCCATATGAAACTCTCTTTTTTTTGAGTACTCATTGAGGGAATTTATTGAAAATTCTTGGGAATGTGGCTGGAACCTTCTAATCATGTTAGCTATCATTATGATCTAAGGGAGAGGTCTTGCCAAAATTGTGGTTTTGCTCATCTGTTACTATAGGCAACTGACCTGTGGATGTCTCTGGGCCTTGGTTTTATCCTTCCTGTGAAATGGGGAAACTGCTTCTATATGGTGATATCCCTAGTAGACATTCCAAATAGAATAACTGCAGTTCCTAGGAAATGATTTCAATTACTTCCTTCCCCAGATTTAAATGGTGAAGCTGTATTTAGAGAGATGTAATGAATTTCTAAACTTGCCTCACCATTGGATAAGAGGTAAATTCACCCAGCCCTTTGCTGGTTCCTTTGGTTCACAAGGAAATGGACGATGCTTGCAAAGCTTCTAGGAATGAGTTAGAACAGAAATGGAGCACAGCTTTGAGACAGGAACCAGTCTGAAGAGTAGAGGCCTCAATAGATTTTCTTCCCTGTTAACATTTGTTGTTTATTTAGAATTTTTTCCATATCTTAGCCTATTCACAAACCTCAAGAGGAAAATACACTGAAGATACATCTATTGATAGTTATTGTTTATGTTTATTAGAAGGTGCAAGGATATATAAGGTTCTAAGATGTTCTAACATAGGCTGTCTCAAATCATCAACATATTCTTACTGTTTCAATACAGTTTTCTTCTATTTTTTAAAAAACTTATCTTCACCTGGGTTTTTGAGTGACATTTAATTTACTTTCAATTTAAATACAGAGTTGATTTGTAATGAATGTAATCAAGTTCTTTCTAACTTAATTATGCTCTTTATGGCAATAGTAGTTAAAGAAAATGAAGAAAGCATAGGGCCTGGTAATCATGGGATATTAATTTGGGGACATTATAAAGAACATGCCTCTGGGTGTATCTGAACACTCTCTGGCTATCTTCTAATAGGGCTTCAAGAAGCCATTATTTTATTGTAATTTATTTCCTTATATTCTTACCGTGCTGACCTTTCCTTGTTTGTGTTTAGACCCAGTTTTCTTTCTTAACCAACTATTTTCTTATTTTTCCACTAGCCATTGACATCACTGGAAAAATTTTATAGGATCAGAGGGAGGGGAGAAATGCCCATCTCTTTTTCTGATATTTCTAGAAGTAGCTCGATCTCATTGTGGTTCTTATTTCCACTGGAAGCTCTGGATCCAGGCATGGGTGACTCCATCTGCCCATGTATTGCTTATTACTGGTTGGTCTCATCATCTGCTCTTCACCCTTTCAGCTTTTTAGCTTGATTGTATCTGTTTCACACTATGGAAGTGCCTGATGTGGGCTCTGTTTTTTCTGACTGATATACTGCCTTTCAACATAACACCCTTAGAGTTAATATTGATAACATCTTTGTATTTGGCATGCTATGAACATAAAACCATATTGGTTTGGATTATTTATATTTCTGACAAAAAACATACCGTTCCAATTATTGGGCAGAAAATCCACAACTTTAATTCAGAGCACAAGATTACTTACCGTGTTAAAATAAATGTAAAGAGTGCTCAAGCTTTTAAGGACAGCTGGAAATTGGTTTCTTTACTTTGTTCTGCAAGATTCTAAAGCCACTTGAGTTTGCATTATTTTTAAGATTAAGATTGTTGTTTTAACTAGCCCCTTTGAGGTACCTCATCTGGCATTCCTTAGCAGACAATGGATGTTTAATTCAGTTACCTTAGGAGAGTTAAAAATATGTCTACTGAATATGAAAGGACAAGATTACCTTCTAGAAAATCAATTTGAATCTCTCTCCTTCCATAGGGGCAAACAACCTATGTATTAATGAATTATGGGCTTGTTAATTAATCTTAGGACTTTACAAAAGACAACCCTAACCTAAGATTTCAGGAGAGGCTAAACTTATCAATAGGGTAGGAAGTTATGCACAAACCTTTAAGTTACTGTACAAAATGTTTTGATTCTTTAAGTAATAATTTTTCAGGTTTTTTTTTCTTCAGAAAATTATTTGACAAGTAGTCTTTTCTTAGACAAAATTAATAGCTTGCATTTATTATATGTTAGGCAGTAGATAATGTATAAGCCTGGCAATACATTTGTAAACATCTTGACATCCCCGATAGATACGTATGATTGTTACCTATGCTATAGATGAGAAACTGAAGCTCACAGTTAAGTGGCATGTTCAGGTTTACCTAACTGGCAAGTGGCAAACCCACTGCTGAAGACCATGCTTTATCTTCTCCAATGTTGCCTTTCAATGTCCTGGTAAACTGTTTAGAAGCACAGCTAATGCTGGACAAATTCAGCTCATGCTAAATACCAGGAAAAGAATGTTAAACTCTAATATGTGGGTAGCCACCAACCTCTAGGCCTCTATTACCGTAAGAAAACTATCTTAGCATGCGTAACTGGCTCCATCATTACTGGTTTGCCTATTTATTCCTACTTGTATGTGGGTATCAGATTCACTTGGAGTAATTTTTCCTATATAGTTTCTCCTATACCTCCCTTGGCTTATGGGATTAAAATACCAGCTGTAAGGGCATGGAATCTGTAATTTCTTTTAAAGCCAAGATGTAGAACTACTGCTGTGCGGTCCCTGAGGGCAGAGACCATGTCTAACATTGGTCCTGCTATGTAAAGCTTTCAGTAATTCTTGTTGAATACAGGAAACAAGCAGTTCATCAGGATATTTATATTCAAGGACTCTGTATCATAATAGATGAGATAAACAATAACTCTGGAGCTATTTGTCTCTAGGAACTCATCACAACTCTAGCAAAGGGGATCCATTCCAAGGTCTCATAGGGGCACATGGCAGCATTTGGTATAGGTTCATCAGCATGTCCAAGAACAAAGAGGAGAAAACATCAGAGCCGGTTTAGATTTCATGATCTAAGAATGAATTGGAATTAACAATGCAACTGACATCAGCGGATAAGAAATGGGTTAATCCTACCACAGGAAGTAGGAAAATAGACCAAAAAGATGACGAAGGACATGGCAGGAAGGGATTCAAGGCCACCAGGAACTCACCGTGTCCCTATCCCAAACCTGTGAACTGCTCCTAAACTCATCTAAGATCTGTGGATGTGGCAATGGCCTCTTCAAGTATTAATCATTTAAGTTCTAGAGTGAAAACAGATCATCAGCAATTTAATAAGCTGATAATAAGAGACAGTGTAGGAGAGGCAGGAATCTTTGCACTTAGACAAAGGGCAGACTTAGCCTCAGTAATCGTTGCTAATCAATGCTCTGAATTTATCAACAATTTTCCAAATACAAAACTTATGGTCTGAGCTTTCTTCTACTTGATTCTGTCTCTAGATTTCACACAATACAATTGTTTAAAGGTTTCAGCTGTGAGTCATAGAGTTAGAGAAAGCTATATTTCTCCAATACTCACTTTTGTGAGCTTCAAATAAAAGAGGTTTAGTGGAGCATCAGTTCTTCCTTGAAGGTTCAATATATTTATTTATATATTGCACACGTTAGTAGCTAAAAGTGTTAGTTGAGTTTTCTATTTCATAGAACTGTGAGATTGGATGCTTTAAGAGAGAAAATAGGTGAATGTATAAAAAATAGTTTAAAAACTGGCAAATGGTGCTTCACTACTCTCTAAAGTGCATTCTGTAGATTAGTCTGAAATTTCTGCATTTTCAAAATTATGATGTAAACTCAGAATTAGAGAATTGGAAATGACAGTGTAGTCAACAATGATCCAAGTACTGTTTATTTTACAGAAGAAGCATTTGAATATATTTTTAAATGTTCTGTAAGAGTAGTTGTCTGAAATCTCATTGATGTAAGATAAAGTCCTTACTGACTGGAGAGAATGCTATATTTTCTTTTTGTTCTTGGAAATGGAATATTTATTCATTGGTTCCTGAGTCTGAAAAAATTCATATAGGATACCATCATCTGCAGAGTCAGTCTGAGAGTCACTGATATGATTAATTTGACCATTATTCAAGTCCAGAGGGCTGCTATTTGGCTCTTTGTATCCATCTTCGGATTCATCTAGTAATATTATATATTTTCTCATCAATTTTTTCTCTTTTGCCATTATATACAAGAATGAAAAATCCATTATATATAGAGAATGAAAAATTCTGAATTCTCAACTATGTTTAATAGAATTTAAAAATAGATGAAAGAGATATTGTTTCCAATTTGTTTAGTACCTTCTTGAGAGATGATGCAATGTTTGGGTAACATGATAAGGAAAGTTAGATAATAATTTTGCTATTTCATCATACCTTTAGGCTATTCCATCCTTCCAAATTTTACTTATTCTTTTACTCCTTTGTAACATAGTCAGAAATGGGTAAGAATAATGAGTAATAATGTAATAAAGTTTCAAAATATAGGAAAACAATGTCACTGGTACCCACCAATAATGTATTTAAGATTAATAAAAATGTCTAATAAAAAAAAAGCTTAGAGCACAATAATACAGCAATATTAAATGCAGAGGTCTTTTAGTAATCTGACACCCCACCCCTTGCAGAAGGATAGTATTTGAAGAAAATACACATTTTGGGTTTTTTTTTAAGATGTCTTTTTCTTAAGAAAGCTTTAAAGCACACACACACACACACACACACACACACACACACATACCCACAGTGTTCCATGCACACTGTCTTTTGTTTTTGCTTTCTGTCTCTGAGAGTACAAGATGATAAGTGAAGCGTAATGTACCATCTCCAGCCTCTGCGACAGTCATCCAGGGCTGGTTACACTGGCCACTGCTGAAGTCTAAAGTGAGCTTTTCTGAGCAGGAATTGTTACTAATGGTGGCTCAGGTCCTACTGAATCCCATTATTTCACCATGGTAGACTCAGAGCTCAAGGAAGGTGATGACTCTCAGGTAGACCTGAGTGTGGAAGGAGATGTAGTCCTGTCCCCAGGGCCACCAGTAGTGCTGAGGCCAGGCCTGCTCTTCTCAGGTACTTTCGTGAGTTCAGTGTCAAGATGACATTTTTGGAAGAAAAGAGAAAGCCCTGAGCACCATTCTGTAATGTCGGAGGAGACAACAGTGCTGTTGGAACAGTGGTTCCCTCGCAGGTGACTGGTGGCTGGTGGGCTCTGCTGCAAAGCTAATCAAGAGAAACCTTGAACGGCTTTATTTTCCAGGCACTGGAGCACTGGAACTCAGACAGAGGTGCGCAGCTGTGGCTTCTTTAGAAGACAGAATCTGAAGATACCTGGAACCAAACAGAACTGTAGCAAGGACTCTGCCTAGTATTCACTTATTCAGAAAGAGGCTGGCTAGGTCAGTGATGAAATTAAATTAATCTGAATGCAGCCAGTCCTCTGGCCGTCCGAACTGCATCTTTGCCTGGTACAAGTTGCTAGTTCTAAACACACCCCAGGAAGTCCCTGTTTCCTGAGAGAATAATGGGCAGAAGTTCCATCTCCCCACGGAGGCAGCCCTCAGCCTGAGCTAAATACCCAAATAGGCTTAAAGAGGGTCGCCACCTTGTGACTGCGTTTGTTAACGGGCAGGGGTGGGCAGCTGGTCCCGGGGCGCAGGGTGCGGCGGCGCTGGCGCGGTCCATCCTGCGCAGCTGCTGGGCGGCCCGCTGGTGCAGGTGCTTCCCCGGGGCACACAGGGGGACATTCGCCTCTCAGGATGTGAAGCATCGCATGGTGAAAACTGCCATTTTCGGAGTGACCGGTGGAGTTTAGCTGAGGGTCCCATCTCCCCTTTGAGCTTCTCAGCAGTTTGTACAGATGCAGACTATCGTTCTTCTAGACCGCAGCCGCCCTGGCACTGCCTGCCTGGAGCGGCGAGCACTCCTGGCTGCAAACAGAGGATGATGCGGCAGCGGGGAGGGGAGGTGGGCACAGACGGGAGGGGGGCGGGCGCGGTCGTGTTTCACGCGTTCGCATCTTCACCCAGGCTCCTACAGAAAAGTATAGCCCCCTCCCTACCCCATCTTCCTCATAACTTAGCCTAGGTCCGGTAGCACTAAATAGTCATTTGTTTATGTGTTTGTCTCTCTCCCCCTTCCAGATTGTAAAGCTTCTAACAGTGGGGGTCATTTTTGGCTGCCGTTTTCTGCTGTAGCACAGAACCCAGAACCGATGAATAAACAGCTAGGTCAAGGTCTAAAAAGAAAAAGAAGAAAAAAAAAGAAAGTCTAATGAATTTATATTCTATTTTTAAGGTAAAATGACTTTAATTTTATTTTTAAAAAGAAGGTTTTTTCACATTTTTCTTTAAATTGCTTCTGACAAAGAATGAAAGCCTTGAAATATCAATATGCACAAATAGTTGTAATTGCTCAAAAGAACCACTAATTAAAACTAGTACCAATAGATCCTGATAGTGTACGGAGGACTGATGAGGCCACTGGGGCCCTCCTCCAACACTGCTTCCATATTTCCATGGTTCTTTGGTGCCACCTTTGATTAGAGTTGGGAGAGATTTTTTTCATGTAAACTGTGATTTAAAACACTATCATTTTCCTGCCATGTGTAAAAAGATTCATTGCTGATTGTTGTATAGTTGTATCCCAGTAATTAAGTGCAAATTCTGAATGCCACAATGTGGCCCTGCAAGGCCATTTTCTTCCTGTTCTGCAGAAAAATTAAGAAAAAGTAGGGTTCTTAGCTCTTTGTATCTGAGGTGTCCTGGAGAACACGATCATACTAAGGGAAAATAGTAAAGTTGATCCACTCTTTCTCCCCTGTCTCTTCCAATCATTTGTAAGAAATATTGCCTCTGAGCGAAGGGGAAAAAGAAATATCTAAGCACATAGCAGCAAGTGACTTTGTAGGCTTGCATCTTGGTTAATATGAATCAGCTTAGAGCCAAAATGTAATTTAGAGGGTGTCAGGTAATGCCTCTAAATGCCTGACAGAAGCAAAAGCAAATGTTCTCTGCAGAAACTTAATTTCAAACCTGGACTCAAAGAATTTTCACAGAAAAGTTCCTGAATTATAAAGTCACAATCACAAATCATAAAACACACAAGGGAAAAAAAACCAGCATTATTCAGGACTAGCAGGTAAAGTAGAAAACAGAATGAGATCATAACAGTATCGAATATTAGAATTACCAAATGAAATAAAATAGCCATATTATCCTACTTAAAGAAATAAAAGGTATTGAAATTATGTTCATAACAAGAACTGCATGAGAACAAGTACATTTGAAAGGAAACTAAAGGGAAAAATAAACAAAATATTGCAATCCATCATGACTGTACAGGTTTAATTGCAGATTAGGAACATCTGAAGACAACATGAGTGAATTTACAGATAAATCTAAAGAAATTTTACAAAATACAACACAGAGAGAAAGATATTTAAAAAACAGTTTCAAAAAAATTGAAAGTCAAAATGAGATAGAATGCCATCCATCTAATCAATGCCAAGGAAATGAAGAGTGCGAGAGATGCAAAGGTAGACGAAATGACTGAGAATTTTCAAAGACTGATTGCATAAAACAGTGTGCACGTTTTTGTGAGCCCAAGAGTAACAAGTAGGGTGAGTGGAAACTACTTCACGTAAGTCTATCACAATGAAAATCTGGACCATCCATGGGAAAATTAAGTTTTTAAAAGCTTCTAGGGCAGAAAGAGATGATCTTTAAAGGCATGCCTGCTGACTTCTCAACCACAAAAATACAAGTCAGTAGACGGTGAAAAAAATATCATTATGCGCTTAGAGGGGGAGAAAAACAGAACTAAGAAATGTGTACTGACTGAAAATATCTATTACAAATGAGAGTAATATAAAGACATATTCAGAGAAACAAAAGGTTTGAGTGTTTACCATCAAGAGACCCTGTCTAAGGCAAATATTAAGGGATTTGCTTAAGGCTGAAGTGAAAGTGATACTACGTGGAATGCCTGAAATGAAAAAATGGAAAGACACCAAATAAAGTAGCAAATACATTTGTAAATCTAAATGGAGAAATGGAAAAACATATAAGGAGAATACTAACCAGGAGCACACTAAAAGAATGATGATGAAACTTTATTAATATGGGAAAAAAATGACTTTGGGGGCAAAAACAATCATTGGAGAGAAAAGATGTCATGGTATAACACATTTCATCTCATCAGAAATATGTAACAAGTTGATGCACCTAAAAACATAGCCCATACACAAATGGGAACATTTATGAAAAGAACAAATAGACAATCTACCCTCAGAGTGGGGGATTTTTGCCTTACTCTCTTAATAATTGCTAAAACAAAGGAGACCAGGAATATTGGTAGAACTACAGAAAATTTGACCAAACCAATAAATAATCTAGATGTATTATACAAGCATGTAACATCAAGTGTTTGAGAATTGACCGTATCCTAGGACATAAAACAAGTCTCAAAAATTTCAAAGGAATGAAATGTTCTGTGACTATAGTGCATCTAGGTGAAAAAAAGAAAGAAAGGGATAACTGTGAAACAGGATGTTTTGAAATTTAGAAAAATATAAGCCAATGATCAATAACTCTTAAACCAAATTAAGAAGTGAAAATGGTAATTAGAAAATGTTTAGATATCAGTGACATAATCCTCTTTGTCAAAACCTGTGGGATGCACCTGAAGTGGTGTTTAGATGGAAATTTATAGTCTAAAATGATTAAATTAGGGAAGAAGAAAGGCTAAAAATTGATGAGGAAAGCACTTAACTCCAGGTGTTATAAAGGAACAGTATTAGGATAAATTCAAGTAAATTAGAAGTAAATAAATAACAATTAAACATGTAGGGCTAGGGCCTATGCATATCTAAACTATTTAATCTTTTAAATGTGGCAGTAAGGTAGGTCTCTATTACCCACACTTGCGAACCTGAGCAGACCAGCTCTTCAAAATGTCCTATTAAGCCACTATTTTGTATTCTGTCTTTAGCAATGGAGATCTAAGCAAAACTTTCATGAAGTAGAAACAATATGAAAATTGATTCACACTTAACACTGACTATTCTAAGGAGATGAGAGTTATAATCAGCTCCAAAGTGTTCAATACTCAAGTTTAGCGAAGCATTTATTTGATGACAAGGTGAATTAAACCTTGAAGAACTACACACTGAAAGTGAAGTTTTCACATAGCAGGATCCAGAGAAAGACAAAACAGGTGAATTATTCTCATCTGTAAAACTGAGATAATTGTAACAGATCATACCTTATTTTGTTGATTTGGGGAATTAAATGGAAAAAATTATATAGAATTCCTCATAAATGTCTGGCCTCCTAATATGCTATTCGATGCTAAGATGCCATTTCAATTGGCAATATTGTTTTTCATATACGAGTTAGTGGACGAATAATAGCTATTGGTGGTTTGGCATTCCAGTTCTAATTCTCTTTGTTTTCTTCAATTATTCCCTTTTAATTTTAAATATTTCTTTGATTTCAGTTATAGTAAAAGTCATTAGATTTTTATCTAATAAATGATTCCATTTCCTAATGCACTGATAAATTATTAACATACTAGGGCCAGTAATTTAACTTTCTATATTTTCCCCATGATAATTTTACCTGAGTTTACATTCCTTTAAAGCAAGTTCTGTAATCTAATGAGCTCTATGCCACTTTAAAGGGCTGTTGAATTTTAATACTATGAGCTGTTCTCCCCTTTTGACTGATGGGACTGTAATTTTATTTCTCATGTTACTTTGATGTGCATACATTAACAAAGCATTATTAAATATTTTATACCTTGATTGTACATCTTTAATTTCAAGGGCTCGTGCATCTCTGATGTGCTTTTAAAATCAACAAACAGTATTTGTCTTTTTGCTCATGAAATATTTCACTTAGTGCTTGTAAAGAAATGTTAATGTGTTTTTGAGTTGGGATAATTTTCTTACAGATTTTAATAAAAAATTCTGAGAGGAGCCACTCATTTCTCTAGCAAAATGTGAGTTTATACAGGAAGTCAAACTGGGACACTTCATCCTTAAATGAACAATTCTACTGCTTTGTGCGTAGCCATGAAAGATGGTGTAACTTAGCATTCTGTTCCTGTCTCTTGGCTTTTCATGATTCTTCTTTCTGCTTAACCCTCTTCTCTAGTGTTTACTTCTCAGCATTTATATAAATGTCAGGTCTGATAGATCCCTTCAAATGACCTCACAAACACACTCTGATCCTTACCTTGATATATAAGTTGCATAAATTCACTAACGGTATTTGCCTAACACATGCCAATTCTCTATTTCTTCATGATCTAATGGCACCAATTGGAAATCCTTTCCAGAATTTGCCGCTATGCATATAAACTAGTCCACAGTTATCACTTAGCTTCTCCCTATTGCTAAGGTTCTCTAAAGATTTGATTAGTAGTACTATAGCCTTTTCATGTTATTAGACAAGAGATTATCTTTGCATCATAATATTTAAAGTGACATATCCTATAGTGACTCATAATTTTTTTTCTGTATTAATGTATAGCTTATATGTAGCAAAATTCATCCTTTGTAGTGAACGGTTCCATGAGTTTTTTTTTTTACGTGTGTAAATTATATAACTACTACTACAATCAAAATTGACAAAATTTCAGTTTCAGTAGCGAACAAGTTCCCTACACCCCTTGTCTGTGGAACCACCCTTCCCCTCCTCCTGTTAATCATTGATCTGTTCTCTGTCTTGATAATTCTATCTTTGCAGAATGTTAAATAAATGGAAACACATTAGATAGCCTTTCAAATCTGTCGCCCTTTTATGCGCATAATGAACTTAAACTTCATCCATGTTGTTGGCTTATCAGCAGCTCATTTTTCATGGTTGATGAATGTTATTTCACTATATGAATTACCAGTTTGTCAATTTCTGAGTTGAACTTCATTCAGGTTCTTTCAGTATATGACCATTACAAATAAAGCCACTACAAACACTCTCATTTACATTATTTTGTATAAACACAGACTGTCGTTCTACTTTGGAATGGTAGGTATATGCCCTATGGTAAGTGTATGCATTGTTTAGTAAAATTTTTATTTTAAGTCAATTTTAGACTAACAGAAATATTGAAGAGAGAGCACAGAGGGTTACCATGTATCTCAGACTCAGTTTCCCCCAGTATTAACATCTTTAGTATGGTACATTTGTTACAATTAATCAACCAATATTGATATGAACATTGATACTAAATGTAGGTAAATATCAATATGGATAGTGGTACAAAAATACATAATTTATTCAGATTTCCTACTTTTTTACTTGATGTCCTTTTCATGTTACAGCATCCCATTCAGGATGCCACTGTTTCACTTAGTTGGCATGGCTTCTGAAGCTCCTTAAATCTGTGACAGTTTCTCAGATTTTCCTTGTTTTTATGATCTAGACAATGTTGAAGAGTAATGGACAGGTATCATGTAGACTCAGCTGAGATAGGTCTGATGCTTTTCTCATTATTAGACTATGATTTTATGTTTTTTGGGGAGAAATACCACAGCAGTAAGGGACCGTTTTCATCATATCATATAAAGGATACCTACTGTTAATGTGATTTATCACAAACGCATCAGATGAAATGAATTTTTGAACACATTTACTTCATTATATTTTTTAGAAAACTGTGATATTCCATAGTCTTTGAGGACAATAAACCAATTTAAAATCACTTTTGTTCATATGGAATTATAACATTAAATCTTAAATTCCAGCTGTTGAAAGTATTAATCTCTATGTGCTCACCATTAATGGAATTTTGTCTTCTGTTTTTTAAATTTATAGACCCTACATCATTGTGAAATTGTCTAAGATTGTTTGATTCTTAACTTGTGCAAGTGTTAGATATCCAAACTTGCATGAAAACTTTTTGAAACTCCCAGACTTAATTGTATGTAAGATATGGCACTCACAGGAAACTGTGAATATGGTTTATTATTTGCATGCAATGGCTGCATATAATATTTGATAGGTTAAAATCCTGATGAAATATGTTTGGATTTATACATCCTTAAATGTTACTTTTCTAAGAATCATGCTGATTTAATAGAAATTAGATGCACCAGGTATTTGCCATTTACTTCAAGAATAAATGGAAAAACATACACTCACAAAGAATACTGAGAAGCTGTAGCCTAGAGGTAAGAGGGACCCATTAAAGCTTGTTGTGTTAGAGGCTAGGAGATGTGTGCATCAACTGGAGGTGAGTCATCAGTGTGTAACCAGGGGGAGAGAGGTCAGTTGAGGATATGGGAAGGGCACCATGGTGCTAAGTCAGAGAAGCTCCTCTGCAGCCCTCTAGCTAGCCTACAGCAGTGCAGAAAGGAGTGAATGGGAACTGACAACCCCAAGACCACATTTGTAACTTGTGGGCATGTATATTCTGAGGATAGCACTCCTTACATATTTTATGATTATTTTTATGAGAATTCGACAACCACATATTCTCATGTCCTATAATAAGTTCACCATACTAACTCTTCTGGTAAAGTGTTACCAGTTCTCCAAAAGATAGGTTTTTGTCAAACACGTATATTTACTTGAAGCAAATGAGAACTGTCTGGGAAAATGGGAATATCCAGTCAACAAGGAAAAATTCCTAAATTCACGCTGTCAGAGTTCAAGTTTCCACAATTACATTGTATGATTCTCTGAAGGATACTGAGAAACTGCAGCCTAGAGGTAGGAGGGACCCTATGAAAGTTTGTCCTCTTCTCTGAAAACCCACTTGACTTGACAATTTTGTATCTTCAAGAGGGATCTTCAATACCGTCACCAATATTCTTAAGAGAACAAACATTGAACAGGCAGTTGAACACTGATGACTCTTGTATGTGAAATGGTTGGGTTTATTCTTTAATCCCAATTTGGGAATGAATGTAAAGGTAAAACTGTCTGGAGGGTGAGCAGGGTCTTATCTACTCAGGGAATCTAAAGTTGGAGCTAGAAAACAAAATGTAAAATTACTGAAGCAAGATTAATATTCAAGATGGGATACATGTGTTCATAACATTCCTGGATAAGCCAGTGCTCCCACTTCTCTATAATGGTTAATATGCTCATTACCATGTCCATTTTGATGCATATTTCTACTATTTGTAAATGGACTAAGAAAAGATTGTCTACTCTCAAGAAGCACTATTAACATCCTTGATATTTCAGTCAAAGAAAGAAAAAAATTATATTGTGACTGAAAGCCTCTGGATAGCTGGTGTTTATAGGATAATAAGACAAAACCAAAACAAAACTTTCTTGGGCTAAAACTGTCAAAACAAAACCTCCAGAAAAATACTGTTTCTGACACTTTTCCTTTACTTTATTGATCTCACTTTGGGAATGTTTTAGAACAGGATCTGAGTAGTTAAATATTGATTGGTTGTGTGGTATGCCTGGAATGAGGTCAGGTACTAGGTAGATCCTGGTGAAAGTATAAACTTTGTTCTGGTGCACATTTCTTCTTTAAAGAAGCCTAGGGTCCAGGCAAAGGAAAATGTTCTTGGACAATATTCACAATTGTTTTTATTTCACACAATAACACAAGTTAAATTTGACAAATATATTTGGTGTAACAGAGTGGACTTAAATGTTGCTTTAACTATTTAAGAATTATTGTTCAGACAAGAGGAAAAGAGACCAGGACAGTTGTTCACCTGCTTACTTTAAGCCTCCATTTTTCTGAACCTGCAGAGAACCTTGTAAATCATTTTTGTATTTATTGTCAGAAAGACTGCTGGTTATCCCAGTTTAAGCTTAAAACCACAAGAGCAACAGCACTGAAACTGTCATATTTTGCCTTTATCTATAGTTACAATATTTTAGTTTGTGTGAGACAAGGCAGATCAGTATGTCTTAAGGGGGAAGGGAGGGAAGTGGAATAGGCTATTTATTGGTCAAGAGGAACTCCTAAAATTTAAGTCCAATGAACATTTCATTAAAAAATATTTTTAAATTGAAATAAAGTTGATATACAATACTATATTGGTTTCAAGTACACAACACAGTGGTTCAACAGTTACCCACATTATTAAATCCTCACCCTAACTAGTGCAGTTTCCATGTCAACATAGAAAGATGTTACAGAACCCATTGCTATATTCTCCATGCTGCACTTCCATCCCCATGACCAGCTTATATTATGGTTGAGATTTTTGTTCCCTTTTATTCCCCTTCCAATCATACCAAATAACTAGACTCACTAAAATGAACACTGGACTATGATTTAATGCACTTTTCCTTTTTGTCATTGGAAACTTTCTTTGATCACTTTGATCCTCCTTCCCTCACATTTCCTTTTCTAAATTTTGGAGGTTTTTCAGTCCATTACCATTTTCCTTCCCTTCAAAAATGGATATGATTTCTTATAATTCATTTGTACCCACACATAATGGAGTGTTGAGATTCACTATTAATGTATTATTGACTATATTTTATAATATTAAAACATTTATGAATTTGAACACAAAATATATTAGAAAACAAAGGTCTAAAAATAAATCGTGGTCAGGTTTTGTTACTAGGCTGAGTTGGTTCTCAGTTCTTGTCACCGCGGAAACAAAGAATTGAAAGGAAGAGACACAATAAGGAAGCAGAGTGACAGTTTTATTTGAATATACTCCCAGGGAGAAGTGGGCCAGAGTCGAGGTAGACAAAGGCATGGAATTTCTAGGGGAGGGTCTAGTTATCATGACCTACCTGGGAGACAGCTGTTTGATTGACAGGGTGAGATCATTTGATTGACAGCCCTAGTTATACACCCAGTCCTCTTGGTGTCCATGTCTCTTCCCAAAATGCACATAGAAAAGCCCATGGTGGGGGAGCAAAACTGTAATTTCATTGTAATGAGGCTACAATGAGTTGTGGTTTGGGTGGTAAAGTTTTGTTTGCACATGGGTTGGGACCTGGTTGGGACTGGTTTGGCCTGATCCCAGTAGACAACAAACTTATTTCCCCACAAAGCCTTTATTATGCACTGGGATCCCCTAACTAGGCAGTTTTCTCCTTGAACCTTATCTTCCCCTTCCCCAGTTCCTCATGTCTGTCTTTCTACCTAACATTATAATGGAAATAGAATCCATGGAAATCGGATATTAAGAAGCAATACTTCTTTTATTTTTATTTTTTTAACTTTCTGGCATGTGACAATGCCTTAAAACTAAAAGCTTGCTTCCAGTCTGCTGTCTGCATTACATTTCATATACTCAGCATCTAGAAAGCGAAAAAAAGATTTTGGATTAATTACTTAATATTGTGATAGTCAAAACAAATCTCAGGCAGGGAGAGGAAGTGTAACTCTGGGGGGAAAATCCCAGGGCAAAAGACCTTTTAAACTGAAATCAGTCAAAGGGAGAAATAAAATGGGAGAAACCCATTTATTTCTTAGAGGCAGTTGTTCACTTCTGCTCTCCTGGGTCTCTCAAAACCCAGCTGCAGAGGAAGGGACCCCACCCACCCAGGGACCCCACCCACCCCACCCACCCTTTCCCATCCAGATATGCCCTCCCTCACCTGTGTAATTACCTATTAATATGCAGATGGCTACCTCTCTCCACCCCTTGAAATACCTACTGATATGCAGATTCACTAAACCCAGGTGAGAGATTCTGGAAATATTACAGTTTACCCACAGACACCATTAAGGAAGTGTAATTAATGATTTGAATTTCCAAATTATTATTTTTTAGTTGTATTCATTTAAATTCCTTCAGGTTTCTTTGCTACTCACAAAGTCAAATGCTTTACAAATGCTAACAGATCAGTTGAAAAGTATTTGATGCCATGCCTTTAGGATGTTAGTAGACTGTAAGAGTTGAAAAGAATACCTGCATGAATTTGTGTACTTGGAATTCATGCATTTGATTTATGAAAATGCTAAGGAAGTTAATAAATTAATCAAGCTATTAATGTTAAATTTATTTGGAAAATATATTTTAAAATAAAGTTAAGTGTATTAAATTTAAAAAGTCTGTAAGACTGCTAAGTTTATATATATATATATATAAGTTTATATATATATTTATAAGTTTATATATATATATAATGTATATATATATATATATATACATTAAAATGGAGTAAAGCTAAATGTGTTCTAAATTTTAGAAATGTTAGGTAGAAAGACATGAGGAGCTGGGGAATGGGACGATAAGGTTCAAGGAAAAAAATGTTCAGTTAAGGGGTCCCACTTGGAGACAACAAAGGCTTTGCAGGGAGATAAGTTCCTTGCTTATGGAGACCAGGCCAGCCCAGTCCCAACCAGGTCCCAACCCAGGCACAATCAAGCAAAACTGAGAACTACCCAAATTACACCTCATCATAATCTCATTAAAATAAAATAGCACTTTTGCTCCCCCACCCTCCTCCATGGGCTTTTCTGTGTGCATTTTGGGAAAAGATGTGTGGACCAAGAGGAATGGGTGTATAACTAGGTCTGTCAATCAAATGATCTTGCCCTGTCAATCAAAGAGGCACCTCCTAGCTAGGACATGAAAAGTAGACCCTTCTCTAAAAGACTGGGACCTGTGTCTACCTTGGCTTGGCCTGCTCCTCCCTTGGAGTGTATTCAAATACAACTTTCGCTCTCCTTCACTATTGTGTCTGCCTTTCAATTCTTTGTTTCGGTGGAGACATGAATAAAGGAGAACAAATCTCGACCCATAACAGAAGAAGGTTTATTTTCCATTGGAAATCATACTTGAATTGGACTTTAGTTGAATGTTGGTTAAAATTGTGATCATATTCATAAGAACACTATGCATATGCAGTGATTTTTATGTGCTGTAAGCTCTGCCCATATATTTTTTTCCTTTATTCCTCCTAACTCTAAGAGATGTGTACTATTTTTAACCTACTGTAGCCCAGGGGCTTGGCTCCTGGCAGGGAAACACTGGATTCAGCGAAATGGAGAAATGACAATGGAGCGTTATGGAAGAGGGTTCACACCAGGCTTTATTCTTGTGGTGGCTGGTGAAGTGCTGAAGTCACATCTTCACAGAAGGACCTGGAGGTGGTCCTTTTATAACAGCATAGACAGTAGGGCTCACCGCCAGCAAGTATGTAAGCATGCGCTGGTGCAGTGGGCTAAGCGATTATATAAGCATGATGCACATTGCATCTTGGCAGTAAGTGCAAGTAGTGCAAGCAGGAGACAGAATGCGCCTGTGCAGTAGATACAGGCATGAGTCAGGGTCCATGCAAGAATCCTGGCCATGGTGACTCCATTTTCCCTACACCTATGATACAAATGGCAAACTGAGTTCCAGAAAAGTTGAAATAACTTGATCACAGTCACATAACAGTAAGTGGGTTCAACCCCGCACAGTATCACTACTCTTTCAAAATAATATGTAAGTTACACATTTTATCTTAAATCATATTAATTTACAAATATAATGTAAAATCAAGACCCTTTCTTTTAATTAGTCTTTTTGAGTCATCTGAATATGAGTGTCTTATTATTCATATGATTTGCAGAAACAACTGTAATGCATCATTATGATTATTTACTTTTTAAAAAAGTTTAATAAGTTTAGAGCACTTACAAAGAATCCTTTTAGATTTTAGTGCCCCTTGCTAATTTATATCTATTTTTGTATATAGATCTTACACTTAATTTGGTAGCACGTTTTTTTAATCAGTTAGATTTTGCCAATATGTTCTAAAGTGGTCATGTTTTAATAGCTATATCTCAACTTTTTCACCCCTATTTCACATATTTCTTAAAATTCTATTAAATTATATAATGACAATAAGAAGAAACACTTAATGCTCCCCAAATATCCATATATTCCCCCTGCACATCACAGCCTGTCTTGCAGTTTGCTTAATAGAATATAACTGCTACTGGGTGAGTGCACTGTGTTTTCTTGGTCCTTATCTTCTCCAAGAAAATAATTTAATCAAAAAACAGATTTAGAACAGTTTTAAACAGCAGTAATTTATTAACCAGTAAAAATATACTCTTGAGAAAGGTGGAGAGCAGGATGTCTGGAAACCAGACACAGCTCTGCTGTTAGGATTAGGATTGGCTTTTAAAATGGTGGAAGTACCTTCCCCAACATCTTACATCATTTAATTGACATGTTGATTAACAGTTCCAGGTTATAAAACCTTCTTCCTAGTGTGCAGGCACTTGGTGGTGGGGTGGGGGTGGGGGTGCAAAACCACAATGTAAATTTATTACAGTTATGGTATAATGAATCCTGTGGTAGCTCCGGGTCACCTTCTGGGTTTTAATGTGCCTGTGACTGACTTGTGTTGATGGTCTGGAAGCTTCGTTGGTCTTTTTACATCTTGCTTGGCTCTGATAAAGCAGGAGACTGAGCCACAAACAGGAGGAGTTTGGAGCATGTTCTGGTGATAAGGGGGTAGGTAGAGAGGAGGAGGACCTTGTCCAGAGCACGGTGAGACCTGCTCACATCTCCCTAGCTACCTGACGTAACTACCTCTGGACAGCGAGTTGTAGGAGAAAGTGTGTAAGCTCTTCTAAGTAGGATAGAAGGTCTATTTGTACTCCATATCTTCTTTCCTTACCCTAAGAACATCAAAAGAACGTGTTGGAAAGACAACACAAATTACATGATGGTAACTTGTGGTATCTTGATGGCATCAGTCAAGACTTTTGAAGGAGGGCAGCTGACAAAATTGTTGCAAAATATACAGCTGACGTTGCTTAAGTAAGCCATAGGTATTTGTGTTAAGACACTGAGATTTGGCGGCTAAGTTATTTCCAAAGTATTCCCCCTTTTACCCTGACTGATGTAAGAGGATTAGGAGCTAATACAGTCGACTCTTGGTAACCATAATAATTCACCTGATGGAAATAGATGTGCATCATTGCACCTCCACATAGTTCATTAACAAAGTTCTTATCCTACCATGGTCATTAGTCAGCATGTTTGCAGAAACTTGAGTAAGAAAGTTCTGTTGTATGCCTGAGTGTATATATCACTAATTTAAATGGCTTTCCCAAGCATTGTGAATTTATAAGATTTAATCTTTTAACACAGAATATTTTAAACATATTCAATTGAGCTTCCTAGGATAAACCTCCCACATATTTTGCAAATGAATTTCCTTTATTCATTTTATATAAAAATTTTTTAAATTAGAGTTTGCCACATATTGAAAAAAAAATAATTTTAAGCAGCAAGAGGTGAATGGAGAAATCTTACTATTTCAAATCTAATTCAGTTATGTGAAGTTTTGATGATGCAAAGCCCTAACAGTTTTATTATATCCCTATAGTAATAAATTAAGCAGTAAGAATGAATAAGGGCAACAATAGCACATTTTAATAAAGTACATTAATTAACATGTTGAATGTTAACTAATCTTCTATTCTGCAGCAAGTTTGTCAGCCAGAGGGCAGTAGAATATAAAGTGAGCACACCCTACCTCCATCATAAGAGTTTATTTAGAGAAGAAAGGCAGTGACTCACAGGCCATGTTAACACATTAATTTCTAAATTGAAATTAGTCAAGCAGAGTAACCTTTCGTTTATTTATTTAAGGGGTGTTTCTCACCTTAATACAATTTAATGTGTGATCAGTAAAAGCAGAATTACAACTGCCATATATCAACAATCTCTGGAGAGTTCTACTTTATTAGTGTGCATCATAATTCAGTACAATTTAGCTCATGGTATTCAGGCACCATAATAGAATACCTGCTGATTAATATTTGCTAGGGAAATGGTAATGTGCTAGTTGTGACTTGGGTAAGGAATGAGCACTGCTGATTGCAAAAGCGCAGTAAATAACAATTCCATCTAGCAACTCCTCGAAGTGATGAGGGATCCCATGGAGACTTTGCCAATGGAAATTAATCACTGTTGAATGAAAAAGTATTTGAAAAGTTCTAAAGACAAAGATGTTGAATCATAAGATTTCTCTGTTATTTTCATATTTCATTATCCTTGAGATATTTTTACTCTCTGTATGTTTTCCATTTGTTCCCCTGTGTTCTTATATGACTGCTATGTTATACAGTAATTAGCAATGTAAAGAACAAATTGATTAATGTAAATATTCTATGGATAGCTTTGTATTTTCTAGGCACTGTGTCAAAAGCAGCAAAAGAACGAGTAATAAAATTTTGTATCTTCTTTCAAGTACTTTGAAATACAGTGAAAACAGTGGGAGATGAACTGTAAATAAACTATTTTGACATACCTGTATGATTGCTACATCCATGTTTTGGTTTGTGTAGGTATTAGTACAGCTGTGAGGACAAATAAATTTCCAAATATACCTTTTGAGGTTAATAATTATGATAAAAATACACAGCAAAGATTAAGCAATTTTTGGTGCAATTCTGGTTACTGAATAATCAAAAAATTTTGTCTTTTAATCTTAATTTTTTAGCATTAGATTTTGTTGCTCTCACATTTATTTCTCCGTTTGAGAGCTGAAGAAAACTCATTTCCTCAGTGTTTTACTGTGATAGCTACACTTAGGCCTCCATGATATATGACCTTAAGAGCCCTATATTCTCCTGTTGGAATATTTATTGCAGTAATTTCATTTTTATTACAGTTATTTGTCTAATAACTCTTTAAGTTCTATGACCTAATTTAAACTCCAAAGGTTAAAAAGTATTCATTTTATTAATTTTTCTAGATTCCATATGAAATGATATCAATTATGGTTGATCTTTCTAAATCCTTTTTTGAGTCATGTTAATTTCATGTTTCTAAGTCATAAGCTAGGTAGGACCTTATGTGTGACATAATTTTTTGTGTATAGATTTGCCTGATTCCATACCTGGAGACTATTTTTTAAATAACAGGTTTTAATAAAAATCTTTAGATACTGGGGAAATATCTTCTGCTGTTGAATACACAATAGAACATCAGATGTGAAAGACAATTCAATTATTCATGGAATAGGTAGAGAACCATACAACATAGTGGGTATGCAATAAATATGTATGGATTGTAGGATATATAAACAAATAAGAGAAATTATATACAAGCTGAAGATTCGAGAATTCATTTTTTTTCTTTATAATCCTACTTACCATGGAAATCACCATTTCATATGACTCTGATGGTCTTCCTTTGTCTGTGGAAAGGAAGCAAATTCTATTACCATAAATATTTTCAATGCAGATTATTGTATGCTAATACAATGCTTGTCACTCCATACAGTTAGAGCAAGATTTTTCTCTTTTCTGTTCCTCAAGTCAAACATTAAATGGGATTTATATATGGTTTCTCCCCTTAAAATGGAATTCCTGAACACACAAAAGATCTTAATTCTTTATTAACAGTTTATGTGGTTTAAAGCGATTTCTACATGAAAACCCTATGACATTTACAATTACTCTAAAAAATACAGTTGGAAACAGCTCCATATCTCATCCATCAAATTACTGATTCTGAAACACCAGCTTCCCATGTAGATGACCATGTATGCTTATGCCTATACATTTGTTTAAAAGATATCAACAATATATTTCAAATTTGCTTCTTATCTTCCTCCGTTGCAGGTTATATGCCATTTGTAAAGCAGAGCTTCACTTTTAAGGCAGAAATAAATCAAAAGAAAATGCTAACTTTGTGCAGCTATGTGACAACTAAGAATTCATTGCATTGAGATCCCAGGCATATTATGTATGTATAACCTGTTCCATGGACTCTAATCTCTTCAAATCTAGAAAATACTAAAGTGTACTTTGGCTAGAATGGCTTGGATAGACTTTGACAGTTGATTGGAATCAATCAAATCATATAAATTGTACAGACATCAATCATATTAAGGCTGAGAGAAACATACATCAACAGCATTATAGTCAAATTTTACTTAGGAAAATCTGATTAAGATTGATCTCTGGCAGTAAATTGGGTATGGGTGAGGGTTAATGGGTTTTGTGTTAAACACAGCAGTTCTAATAATGGTTCCCCAAGAAATGATGCAATGGAAAACTTGGATAATGTGGCACATCTATGTCATTCTACCAAAGGCAAATGAATATTTTAGTTATTTTTCTAAAATTCTACATGTGCAATGCTGCATGACCTCCCATGAAGAGTCTGTTCATTCCTAAAATATTTGAATTTGTTTCACAATTCGACATTCTGTAAGTGGAACAAATAAATGCTTAAGATAACTAAGATAAATGGAAAACAAACATAGGAGCTAATGATCAAGCCTAGGATGCCTGATTTGGGAAACAGCTTACCCCTGGAGGTTTTCCTTAGTTCTAAAAATTGGTGCAAACATATTAGTCAAGATTCCCAGGCTCCAAATTAAAAAAAAATAAAAAGTTGTAAAGTATTTAGGTAGAATACAAGTCAGTTCTGACACAAGTTTTTTCCTATAGGTACTACTGCAACATGTGGTGTGGGAAAGATGTTTAAGCCAGGCATATTATTATACAATAAATATTGAAATGACTTTTAATGATCATTTCTTAGGTTTTATAGGTATGTTTTGAGTTAGTATAGTAATGAAATACAATTCAATAAAAACAATTCTGGAAGGACTAAAATAATAAAATCAAACTAGGTTATGGCATGATATAAGACAAAATTTCTATTTCTGGCAAAAGTAGTGTGTTTTGCTAATTTTTAGTCACATTTGGCACTATATTGCAGATTGGGTGTCAAATGGTAGCCTGCACAACCTGATGAAACCTTAGGGAGAGGGTTAGTGAAATCTGGAGAGACTCGAGCATAGTATTAAAAGCATAGATTCAAGAAGGACCTCTCATGGAGGGATTGGAAGAAAATGAGGAGAATGGAAGCTGGAGGTTGGAGCAAAGAATTGTACCTAAGATTTCCAGGAAGAACTGACTTTTTGTTATGCAGGAAAGATACAGAGAGAGCTGAGCTAGGTATGAAAGAGTTGAAGCTTTCTGAATTGGAAAATAAAATGCTTTCCCATTCCCATCCTCTCCAGGCAGCAGACAATTATTAAACAATAGGTTCCAAGGCAAAGATATAAACCTGGTTGTTATCAGGAAAACACCATAAAGTTAAAACCAAGGGTATAATGTAAAACCCTTGTGAAGACCTCAGAAAGGTCTAAGCTACTCGTTTGAACACATGCACTACCTTTTATGGAAAAGGAAAGATAAATCAGAGGGCAGAGCCAAGAGGCCAAGAAAAAGGTAGGATGAAGGAAATATATGCTTGGCACGAATTGAAGCTTTTATCAGTATTTGAAAACAAACATAAAACAAAAAATCGTTATTTTGCTTCAAATCTTAAGCTAGGTTTGGCTATGCACCGAATTCTGGGTTGATGGTTATTCTCCATTTTCGTCAGGCATTTGCCATGTTGATGAAGTCCATATCCCGAGCTTCGAGCTCTCTACCCTGGGGATAGCATGAACCTTGCAACATCCTGTGCTGCCAAACAGTTCTCTGCACAATTTTTCCCCTCCCCATACCCAGAGGCTTGGCTTTTTTTACCGCCTGCTTCCTTGACTAATGGACCCAAGTTTTCTTGACTTACCTTGCACAGGGAAAACTGCTATTGAACGTCCTACTTTTGGGTTTATATCTTAGCTTTAATGCTTAGCAAGATGAATAAGTAACTTAATTAAACTCTCTTTGACTGTATTTTTATCAGTGAGATATTGAATTTTACAGTTTAAATGAATGTTTAAAGAAGTGAGCAGAATTCATTATCATTGAAGATTTAATTATTATTTATTACATTGACAGTATTATTATTGCTGTTTGAAATGACCTGCTAAATGCCTAGACTTACTAAGCTGACATGTGACTTCAGAGTAGATTGGTCATTTACAAAGGCTTTTGCATGAAATACCAATGCAAAAATTCTTAGTAGCAATTATTCTAGAATCCAAGACTCTTGCTGGTGGAATTAGATTTTTGTAAATTCTCCATATCATGGATGAAGGTTTCAGCAATGCTATTGTTTTTCATTTAAGAGTGTTATGAAAGGAGGAAATTGACAAAATTTAAAAATTTTTATCCTTTAATATTTCCAGGCATCAATTTTGTTAAAATATAAATGTACAAATGTTAAAACAATGCTATAAAATAAAAATGTTGAGTTAAGGTTTTTAAAGTCTCCTGCTGGTATTCATTGACACTTTTCATTCTTCTGGGAATTTTTCTTCAGAAAGAGGGAAGGCAGATGAGGAAATGGATCTTTGACATATTTTTACACTTTCATCCCTAACATAAAAAAAATGCTAATTTTAAAACAGATGTCCAGAACTACCATATCCGAGAATGAAAATAGAAACCACAGACTAGGGAAAATATTTACAAACAGGAACCTAGTAAATACATTATATTCAAAATATACAGAGAACTCTCAAAATTTAACAAGAAAACAAACAACCCAATTTAAAAATGAGCAAATTATCTAAACAGAGACCCTCACTAAAGATTACAAATGACAAAAAGCATATGCGAAAATGTTTAAATTATATTAAGATAATGAGATCCAACCACACATTATTAGAAGGGCTAAAAATAAAAAACTAAAAGTACCAGTTGGTGGCCAAAGCAACAGGAGCTCTCACTCACTGCTGGTGGGAATCCATAATGGCACAGACAGTTTGCAAGACAGTTCGACAGTGTTTGTTTTTTCCTGTTTATTGCAAAGTTGAACATAGTTTTATCATATAATCCAAAAATCCCACTCCTAGATATTTGCCCAGGCAATTTAAAATTTAAGAGTCCCCATAAAAACGTGCATGTTAATGTTTACAGGTTTATTCTTAATTATCAAGTACTAGAAATAACCAGATGTCCTTTAATAGAAGAATGAATAAACATCCATCTCTTGTAATGGTATTCAGCAGTTATGGACAGATGAGCTATCAAGCTACAGAAAGATAGGGATGAATCTTAAATGCATATATCTAAGTGAAAGAAGCCAATTTGAAAATGCTCCATACTGTGTGATTCCAATCATTTAGCATTGTTGAAAAGGCAAAATTACAGAGACAATAAAAATCAGTGGTTGTCAGGAATTCTAGAGAAATGAAGGGTTGAATAGGCAAAGCAGAGGACATTTTTTAGAGCACTGAAACTATTTCGTACAATATTACAGTTTTGGATACACAACACTATGTGCTGTCAAAATTCATAGAACTTTGTAGTACAAAAAGAGTGAAATTGTATACTTCTATGTCTTCATATATATATGTATATGTATATATTTACATGACATTCATAAAGTATATATCAAACAATATATAAATGTATATATAATTACAGATAATTATATAAATATAATATATTCTTCTAAAGTTTCTTCTCCTTTGTCAAAGATCAGTTGATTACATTTGTGTGGTCTCTTTTTGGGCTCTGTATTCTAGCCCATAGATCTGTCTATTCTCTCAACAATATCAGGCTGTCTTGGTTTCTGTAGACTATAGTAAGTCTTGAAATTGGGTCATGTGAGTCTCCTAACTTTGTTCTTTCTTTAAAAGAGAGTTGTGCTGGCTCATCTTTTGCCTTTCCATAAACACTTTAGAATTAGCTTGACAATATCGACAAATTAGATTTCTGAGATTTTGATCCAGGTTGTCTTGGATCTAGAGAACAATTTGTAAAAAATCTACATCATAATATTGAGTGTTATAATCCATGAAAACTAGGTATCTCTTCCTTTTTTTAGATCTTCTTTGATTTCTTTCATCAGAGTTAGATACTTTCCTGCATACACACAGTTTACATTTCTGTTTGGGTTTTTAACTAAGTATTTCACTTTCTTGGGTACTATGGTAAATGTTATTTTTTAAATTTCAGGTTCCAGTTGTTCATTTGTGGTGTAGAGGAGAGTGACTGAATTCCGAATGTTAACCATTGAACTGCAACTGCAACCTTGTTATATTTGCTTATTATATTGAGTAGTTTTTTGTCTGAGTTTTTTTAAATAGGTGATCATGTCACATGTAAATAAAAGGAGCTTTTAAAAAACCCATGCATTTACTTTTTAGCCATAAAAACATATTTTCCACTCTAATTCCTTTTCTTGAATCAGACTATGTATTCTTGCTTTTTCCTTGATTTGTCATTGTGATTTATTGAGAAAAATAAAAAATGTATGTAATATTCATAATCAAATATTTTATCAGTTTAGCAGTTATAAATCTTGCTTTAAATGAGTGTTTGCCTTCCTTAAACTTAAGTGATCTTTAGATAATTACACCTTTGGAATATACGTTTAAAGTAACTTCCAGTGAAGAACAAAGGAAACTTGTTAAAGCATCAATAAATTTTGAATTTAGAAACAGAAAAGTTTTTTGTATTTTCTGTCAGATATGTTTCTTTATATATTTTTGTTCATTTACCCAACACATCAATTACATGCTGATAACTATAATTTAGTATTTCCCATAACCATATTAATACAATTTTGTTTTATCAAAATTACATTGAGTAGCTTTGACTCACACCCCTGGTGTTGCCTTTTTCATTTTATGAGTCTAACAACAACTAACTTAATTTCAACTGTGTCTAGAGTTAAACAATAAATGGTTTTGTAAGTATCAATGGGCAAAGTTTTACTATTCGAGTTCTGTTCTCAAAAGCTGCTGTGTAGAATATCACATACCTGCCACAATTTGAAGAGAGAAATGTGAAAGAACAATGCAAGATCAGAGAACTCATTCTATGAGCAGAAACTTTTAAATATTAGTCTTCCCTGGATCGTTTCTTTATGCTTTATGAAAATTTATGAAAGATGAAAGCTTATGAGCACTTATCTAATTCACATGTCCTATTCTGAAGAGTTTCTTGATAATTTGACATATCAGATGTAAATAAAGAGATAAAGAGATTGAAGTAAGAATGCATGTGCCACACGTTTTCTATTTAAATCCAATGTCTGCTTTTCAAAATGTGACACACTGCATTTTTATCAAGATGCAGAATTGATCTCTTTGGGAAAAAAGAAATACAGGAATTACTTTTCTTTAGATTTTTCTCTAGCCCTTAATTATGATAAGAAAAATTATTATTATGACTATTTTGTAATGAAACAATAATACAGACTTTATTATTTTCTGCTTTCTGAGAGTTCACATTAAGCTGCTTGTCTTTTACGAACAGCCTACATCAGTACAGTAATGGTTTTTTCTGCAAAAGTGAAAATCCTCTTTAGATTTCTTTCAGTGGGTGAAAACAGGTAGCAGTGCAGCAGAGAATAGTTTTCACCTTACACCACTTTGGTTTATGAAGGGATTCAGAGTAGTGTTCTCTTTAGGATAATGGGGGAAACCTGCTGAACTGTTTCATTTGAGGTGTTTCCTATTAGTCAGCGAGTTTTGGCATGAGGGTATTAGGTGTGCAGATTGATGGCTTCAGACCCATTTGCATGATTACAGATATGATCATTTGACTTCCTTTTTCATGAGAAATACTTCGGAGGAAAAAAAAAACTGAGGGGCATACTCTGTAGAAAAATGCTTAAGTAGAAAAAAAATGTACTGTCTATGCAGACGTAGTACACTGCCATCCTTTTTAAGGGAAGACCAGGGTGAGAGTGGCAAAAGAAAAAAAACTAGCTGACGTGAATAGAGGAGCACGTGCACATCCGGACTGCATAGTTAGACGTCTGGGAAATTATATGTGGATACTTGCAGATGGTGTCAAACAACTTATTTTAAGCCAACAGTGAAATACCTGCTCCACACCTTTCCTCACTTTCATTCTTCTTCTTGATGTGTGCTTAACTATTTCTCATGTATTCTATTTCTACCTCCCTTTTGAAAACTCTTCAAACATTTTCAGCCAAAGATGATGTTTACCTCCTCTCAGTTTGTGAGGGGCTTTATGCGAATGCCCGTTTAATATTACAGTTAGTCTATGTTAGCATGTATTATCATTTATATTTGCAAGTATTTATCTTAGACCTCCAAACGGCTAACTGATCTCTTGAAGACAGTGCTTTATGCCACTATGTGTAGCTAGAGATTATCCAGTGACTGCTCAGCAATAGGAACCAAGGAATATTAGAGCCAGACATTATTTTCTGGATTTTGGAGGAGACCATGCTTCCTTTTTAAAAATAAGAAAACCCTAACCCAGATAGGTAAAGTGAGTTGTCTAAAATTGGACATATCTATTTTTAAGCTAGAGTTTAGGAAACACAGGATTCTTCCAGAAAGCGATCTAAAATAACTTGTACAGTTCTAGGCATGAAATGGGACAAAATGTGCTTCAATAAATCCATCTAAGGGGTGAATGAGAAAATACCAGTCTATAGTCAACAAGACAGTTGGATTTAAGCCATGCTTATTTGTCAAGCAATACATGTTTTTTGTCATATTTCATTTTTGAAGATAACTTGTCAAGGTAGTTGAGGTGTCCATGGTTGCAGGCATACCTAACTAAACTGCCCTTTCTGCAATATTGAAACACAAATGCAGTCATTTCTGTGTGTCTGTGGATAACACTTTCAAGCCTGTCCCTGATGTCTGTCTCTGTGCCTCACCTTCCTATCAGCTGCTGACCTTGGTCTGAGGAGCTGTGCTGAGTGCTGGACCCAACAGCTGCTCTTCTGGTCCTTGATTTCATGGTTACTCCATTGCCTTGAAATCACATTGCCATGGGTACTCATCCAGTTCCTTTGCCTCTGGATAGAGCATTTCAGTTCCCTTCAATATCACTGTGCATTAGAGTTTTTGTCAATGTAACTTTATTATTTGAAAACAGCTCTTATGTTGGAGATGAGTCTATCATTGCTGCTGTTTCTAATGGAAGCAGAAAAAGGAAATCCAAAAAGAGTTCCTTTAGAGGAGTCACCAAGAAATCTTCCTGTTATTAGTGTCTATTTAGGCAGAATATGAGTTACATTTTTAATTTAATTAAGAGGTGAAACATGGAACTTGCTGGTCTGAAGTCTTTGTACCCTTTTTCCCCACTAGATGAGTAGCATGATTTCATCTCTTTAAAAAATTTATACTTGGCTCCACTTCTTCACAGAGGGTGCATCTGGAGGAATACAGGAAGCTCTCATTCAAGAATATATGATTATGAATCAGTTTTTCTATTTTGTTAGTATTGCTCAGATTTCATGTTCTATTTCTCAGATTTTGTCCTGTTTATCTAGGACTGGAGGACTTCCATCTTTTCTCAGCCCCTTCTAAGCAATAATGATTTAATACTAAATTCTAGTTTGACATTTGCATGGCCACAATCTGGATAAATATTTCTGTAGCAGTGATAATCAACCTGCTTAGATCTCTGTGGCAGGCTATTGCCTTGTTGACCCCCAGTGAATCACACCTCCCAGAATTCATGTCCTATAAAGTGCTCTCCCACATTGAGCTGAACTTAAGCAATATGACATTTTCAAGCATGATGTAAACCAAGCTTGATAAATACTTACGCATTGGGGATTTTCCTTGTGAAATGCTCCTTTTGGGAATCACACGGCCATGTGAGGAAGCACAAGCTAGCCACTTTGAAGCCCTGAACTCTTTAAACAAGCAAGTTTAAAAAAAATATAAGTGATACATGTAAGTCTAGTAAATGCACAAAGATAAACAAGAGGATGATTTTCACAGAAAAAGAAGTTATTACATTTTTGAATTTTGGAGTGTATGAAGAGATGTCAGGAAGGGAAAAAAGATGTGTCAAAAGTATAAGTGACATTTTATTTTAAAGTACAGGTTTTTAAAATTTTTATCATTTCTTTAAAATATATGTCTAACTCACATACATTTTCTTGTATATTACATTTCACTACAAAAAAGAGATTTCACAAAGAAGAATAAAGTAGGGGGAATCTCACTCTCCAACTTCAAGCTCTACTACAAAGCCATAGTAATCAAGACAATTTGGTACTGGCACAAGAACAGAGCCACAGACCAGTGGAACAGATTAGAGACTCCAGAAATTAACCCAAACATATATGGTCAATTAATATTTGATAAAGGAGCCATGGACATACAATGGTGAAATGACAGTCTCTTCAACAGATGGTGCTGGCAAAACTGGACAGCTACATGTAGGAGAATGAAACTGGACCATTGTCTAACCCCACACACAAAAGTAAATTCAAAATGGATCAAAGACCTGAATGTCAGTCATGAAACCATAAAACTCTTAGAAAAAAACATAGGCAAAAACCTTTTAGACATAAACATAAGTGACCTCTTCTTGAACATATCTCCCCGGGCAAGGAAAACAACAGCAAAAATGAACAAGTGGGACTATATTAAGCTGAAAAGCTTCTGTACAGCAAAAGACACCATCACCATCAATAGAACAAAAAGGAACCCTGCAGTATGGGAGAATATATTTGTAAATGACAGATCCGATAAAGGCTTGACGTCCAAAATATATAAAGAACTCACTCTCTTCAACAAACAAAAAACAAATAATCCAATTAAAAAATGGGCAGAGGAACTGAACAGACAGTTCTCCAAAAAAGAAATACAGATGGCCAACAGACACATGAAAAGATGCTCCACATCACTAATTATCAGAGAAATGCAAATTAAAACTACAATGAGGTATCACCTCACACCAGTAAGGATGGCTGCCATCCAAAAGACAAACAACAACAAATGTTGGCGAGGCTGTGGAGAAAGGGGAACCCTCCAACACTGCTGGTGGGAATGTAAATTAGTTCAACCATTGTGGAAAGCAGTATGGAGGTTCATCAAAATGCTCAAAACAGACCTACCATTTGACCCAGGAATTCCACTCCTAGAAATTTACCCTAAGAATGCAGCAATCAAGTTTGAGAAAGACAAATGCATCCTTATGTTTATTGCAGCACTATTTACAATAGCCAAGAATTGGAAGCAACCTAAATGTCCATCGGTAGTTGAATGGATAAAGAAGATGTGGTACATATACACAATGGAATACTACTCAGCCATAAGAAGAGGGAAAATCCTACCATTTGCAGCAACATGGATGGAGCTGGAGGGTATTATGCTCAGTGAAATAAGCCAAGCAGAGAAAGAGAAATACCAAATGATTTCACTCATCTGCGGAGTATAAGAACAAAGGAAAAACTGAAGGAACAAAACAGCAGCGGAAATACAGAATCCAAAACTGGACTAACAGGTACAAAAGGGAAAGGGATTGGGGAGGATGGGTGGGTAGGGAGGGATAAGTGGGGGGAAGAGTAAAGGGGGTATTAAAATCAGCATGCATAGGGGGTTAGGGAGAAAGGGGAGGGCTGTACAACACAGAGAAGATAAGTAGTGATTCTACAACATTTTGCTATGCTGATGGACAGTGACTGTAAAGTGGTTTATAGTGGGGACCTGGTATAGGGGAGAGCCTAGTAAACATAATATTCTTCATGTAAGTGTAGATTAAAGATTAAAAAAAAAAGAAAGAAAGAAAGAAAGAAAGAAAGAAAAGGGGGATTACTCTTTGATAGGATAAAACTAATGGTAAATCAATGATTAATGCATGCATTAAATATCCTTAATTTTGATCACTTAAAGGGTGTCAGATGATCAGCTATGGAGGTACACTTTTCTGATAATATTCCTTTCTCTTAAAAAAAAAAAGCAGTTCCTGTGTGGTGACTTCCAATGAGTTCTACACAATGGTATAAAGGGCATATCAAAGTGTGGGCAAAGGGTCTGTTTGTGTTTATAGAGAGGATCAAAGCCTAATTTGGCTACCCAGAAAATGAACTAAGATACGATATGAAGAACTTCCAACATCAGCACTCTCTGGAAGACTCATACCAGAAGATGATCATCAAAAAACCTCAACAAAGAGCCAGGCGATGCTGCAGTTGTAGCTCCATCCATCCCACCGTTTCCTGGACTTGCCATTGGAATGAAAAAGGAGATATCTAAGGTGGCCTATGCATACAGTAAAACAACAAATTTGACTGGATCTATACTGTTGGAACTCAACCAAGAATTAGGAGAAGTGCAAGTTGTAGCTCTCCAAAATCTTATGACTACAGACTATCTATGGTTAAAATAACATATGGGATGTGAACAGTTCCCAGGAATGGGTTGTTTTAAATTGTCTTATTTCTCTCAGACTGTTGAAGTACAGTTGGACAATATCCATCATATCATAGACAAATTTTCACAAATGCCTAGGGTGCCTAATTGGTTTTCTTGGCTTCACTGGAGATGGATGGTAATTATAGATCTGCTTTGGTTATGTAACTGTATTCCTATTATGTTAATGTATGTGCGCAATTTAGTTAGTAGTTTAAAACCTATACATGCTTAAGTTACTCTACAAGAAGTTATGTCAAAGAAATAATCAATCTTCCCATATTTTCTTCCATCTGCTACTTCTATAGCTTTTCTTCTTCCTTCCTAATTACAACCCGTTAGTAGAATTCGTGCCTCATATTGAAAATTACCGAGTATCATAATTCTTTCAAGTGGTAAAGATACCTCAAGACAAATGCTGGGCATAGAAGCCACAGGGCATAAATCTGCAAAGAAGTAAAAAACTAACCTTTTCAAACAATATGGCTTCTCTCTCACTTACCAACTTTACATCTCCCTGTATGGCCCTGGAAGATGACTGGTTGGTCAGAGACGGGTAAGATTCCTCAAGGGAGGAACAACCTAAGACAGGCACAGTCACAGGGGGGCCATCAGGTGAGAAATTGGGGATCAACAGTGGTGAGATTTAGAACCTCACCCCCCCTGTTTTGAGAGAAATCTTCTGCATCCATGGATGTTTTAATGCCCTTGTCTAGCTTGGATTAACACAGTCCACAGGCACACACCTGACCATCTACAATTGCTCTCTTACAACACTAAACTATGTTTTCTACCTTTATCTTGCATCTACCTACCACTTCAGCATTTTATTAAAAATAAAAATAATAATAATAATAAAGGGAGAAATGTGGGATCCACATATAAATCAAGGATAAAAATGAAACGTATGTTCATATTTGACGTGATTGTTTATAGTTCATAATGCGTGATCAAAACCGAAAGTTTCTGTGATGACTGCCCTTGTACTGTTTACCATGTAAGAACTTATTCACTATGTAAGAATTTGTTCACCATCTAAGAACTTGTTCGTTATGCTTCAGAAGATTGGAGACTGATGAGAATTAGGCTTGAGATGGATTAATGATTGTGCATTGAGCATTGACTCCCCTATACAGAATTTTATTGTTGTTAACAACCATTTGATCAATAAATATGAGATGCCCTCAAAAAAAAAATAGATTTCATGATGTACTGTCACATATCCACATAATAATTGGTGTTAGAAGCAGACTTATTACAATTAAATTTGCATAAAGATATTAAAATTTGCTTAGCATTTTCCCACATATAATCTCTTTTAATTCTCTATAGAATAGCCTAGTGATGACAGTTTTATCTTATTATACTTGTAGACAAATACATAGATCGACTAGATAAATTATTCAAGTGAAAAACTAGTGGAGGAGAACTTAAGCTTGTATTCTTTTGCCAAAATAGAAAGGTTCTTTTATGATACCGGGTTTACTCTGATGCTATTTCTAATACATTTTCAGAGTAGGTCACCTTTATGATTATAAGATAAATAATTCCAATGTATTCGTTAAGCATTCGAAGTGTGGTGTGGCACTTTTATGATAATACAGTTAAATGTAAAGTAAACATAATAATAAATATTATGTTTTTCTTGGTCATTACTAAGGAATTCCACATTCTGATGACACTTTTTTCTAAAAGCATCATTTCTCTGTGGAGGCAGTTTTCAAGGATGGATATACTATGACTACTTCATTGGTGGGTAAAAGTCATGTACTTCATTTACTGAAGAAAGCTTATTTTGAAAGCATCATTCTGTTGTCTCCAGCAAAGATTTATTCATAGAAAAATGCTCTTAACCTTAGGGCTTTCTAAGAGTTTTGGAAACATTTTGAAACTACAAAGTATACTCACTAATATTAAAACCTTGGACTGTCTTAAGCTACATCAATTTTTTTTAGAAGATATGGCTTCTCATTCTTCAGCCACTTCATTAACTTTTTCACTCATATTTGTCATGAATCAGACCAATTGCATGCTGTTTAAAGGCCTGTGGTGATCTTGCGAGCTATTTCAGATATAGTTATTTCAGACATTTTAACTCTTTTCCTGCAGAGTTGGCTAATGCTAGCAGCACATCATGCATTCTTGACAAAGAATGGTAGAAAAATGCATGAAGACTGGCAATGACAGAACAGCATCACTGCTGAAACATAGCATTCCAGTTCAAAATGATAAGACTAACTTTTCTCCTGGGCTTTATTTTCTGAATGGACTTGGATAGCCATCTGTGTTGTCTCTAGCAGAATTAGAAAAGTACATTTCCCCTACTTTATGTTGTCTTTTCCTTTTGCCATCTAAATTCTTCTCAATTCCCTCTTTCTATAATTATGCATTTCCCCACTATGCAAACAATCAGCAATCCCCTCTCTTTCCTTAAAGTTCCCATCCAAAGTGGTGTTTATTTTGGTAGTGACATTAAAAAGGAAGGGTAAAACTGAAAGGATTTTAAAGAAATTAGCTTTTGAGTGAGTTGCTGAAGGATTTTAGGGAATGAGTAGAAGGGGAACTATGATTTCACAATGGGAAGCTGTGTAATGGGATAGTGACGGTGCCAGCCATAATGCATGAAATTGAGATGGGGGACTTCACTTGGTAGTGTAAGAAAACTCCTTAATTTCAAGGCAGATGAAATTTAAGGACTCATTGGGTTGTATAAGTGTGATTTCTAATTAAAAAGGTAGGTATGGATGTGAAATAATTCCAGAGCAAAATTCAGCATTATAAGCAGCTATATAATTAAAAGTATTATAGTGGTATAATTTCTTTAAAATACAAAAATTAAAGATTTTTCATATATAATTCTCCACTGAAGTAATCATGATGTTTAATATATTAAATAATATGCATCACGGAATAAGTAGTATGAACTATTAGTAACACTGAACTTAAAAAATACAGCCTTTTTTTTTAGAGCAGTTTTAGGTTCATAGCAAAATTGAGCAGAAAATACAAAGATTTCCCATTTATCCCCTGCCCCTACATATATATATATATCCTTCCCACTGTCAACATCCCCCACCACGATGGTACGTTTATTACAACTTTACAACTGATGAACCTATGTTGACATACAGGCCCACAGTTTTTGTTAGGGTTCACTCTTGGTGCTGTACATTCTATGGGTTTGGACAAATGTATAATGACGTACGTCCATCATTACAGCGCCATACCAAATAGTTTTCCTGACCTAAAAAACCTCTGTTCTCTATCTGCTCATTCTCCCCACCCCTACCAACCTCTTGCAACCACTGATCTTTTTACTGTATCCAACTTTGCCTTTTCTGGAATGTCATATATTGACAAATCACGAAGTATGTGACCTTCTAAGATTGGCTTCTTTCACCCAGTAATATGCATTTAAGATTAAACCATGTCTTTTCATAGCTTGTTAGCTCATGTGTTTTTAGTGCTGAATAATATTCCATTGCCTGGATGTACTCCAGTTTACTTAACCATTTACCTACTGAAGGACATTTTAGTTGCTTCCAAGTTTTGGCAATTATAAGTAAAGCTTCTATAAATATCTGTGTGCAAGCTTTGTGTGGACATAAGTTTTCAACACCTTTAGGTAAAGAAATTGCTGAATCATATGGTAAGATTACATTTAGTTTTGTAATAAACTGCAGATTGTTTTCTGAAGTGGTTGTACTATTTTGCATTCTCACCAACAATGAACAAGAGTTCCTATTACTCTATAGTTTTGTCAGCTTTTGGGGTTGTCAGTGTTCTGGATTTTGGCATACTGAGTTACTGAAAAAGTGTATTTTTGAAAATAATGTAATTTATTTATTTAAAGTAATCCATGTACTCTTAACCAAAATAAATCCTCAGACAATAAAATGGTAGTGTTAATCTTGAATAATGTGTAATAAAGAAGATTAAACTATTTGACTCATGAAAACATTTAACAATTATGATTTTGTATATATCACTCAAAGAAAAACTATTCCCTAAAGACCTACCATTAATAGTCAAAAGATTAACAAAATTTATAAAATAGTCTGCTGTATACTCCAGTTTACATGTATAATTTTGTGGAAAATTTTATATATATATATCTTTCCTTTGAGTAAATTTCCTTGACTAAAGAAAAAAAGAGCAATCATCATGTTTCTAGATTTTCCCCTAAACAACCATTTGCTTTACACACTTTTATGGACATTTATGTTAAGATACTACATGGCTTTCCCAATATACCATTGAAGGACACCATCTCAGTTCTGTGAAAAACACGTACGTATTTTGGAAAATTGATCTATCACATTTTCATTTTGGTTTATAATATTCTTTCATCATGAAAATAGGCTATCAGGCATTGATGACCATCAGTCTCCATTAATCTGTTAAGATCTCAGGCTGAGTCTATCAATTGATTGGCAAAATATGATATGTTGAGTTGTATTTTTTTAAAACAAGAAACTGTCTCTTATGTAAAATAATGTCTATGGTAAATACAGTGAAAAATCTATTAACTATTGACTGCTTTCTAATAGGATATTCAGAATATAATAATAATTAGAATAATATAATGAATGATTTTATGCATCTACTCTATACTGTATATACTTTTTATCTAAATAATCAAACCCACCTGTGTCATTGCTCTGCCTGAAAAGTTCTGCTGTTAATTCTAGTGTAAAAGCAGTGATGACTGCTGAGAACTGTGATTGGAAAGAAAGGGATATTTCTTTCTTCTTTAAATTGAAATAAGTTATTGGACTTTGGTTACTGGTGTTTGCAATTAAAAAGCTTATTGTTATTTGAATGTAATTATTTGTTATCCTCTCAATATAAGTGTTGTTAGAGCTATCTGGAGTCTGACTGAAATTCTAATGAGAATTTAAGACAGAACAATATGGAAACATAATCATAAAGCAAAATGTATTTTATAGTAACAGAAGAAAGCTTTCTTCATTGATTATAACAAGTATCTTCTCTACTAAAAGGCTTAGAGAAAGTAATGATGATTTATTTTAAATCTTTTCTACTCTCTTCCTTACACACATCAAAATGACAAGTTCGTAGAATTAATTAATAGATATTGAAGATGTTTTCTTTTTAAGTTACAGTACCTAAGTGTATATTGAAAATATTTTGAAACAAAGGAAATAGCAAATATTCTGAAATAAAACTATAGTATTTGGTAACTGAAGCTGTGTGGTCTCTGATGGACTGTGTCTGCTCTTTTCTCATTGAGCAGTGAGAGCTGACAAGCTGCCATTTCTGTCTCAGTGATTTTTGACAGTGTGGTTTCTTTGGGGATAAATTATTAAAGGATATGATAAACAACAAAGAAGTTAGCCTTTTCAGGAATAGTGAGCATTTCTCCATTTTAAAATGCATGGTAAGCTAAAAGATGACAGGCACACATTTCCTTTGGATGTTGTGAGATTTTCATTGTATCACATTTAAAATGATGTTGATACATCACAAACTTGGCCATAGAAGCATTAGGGACTTCTTATTTCTGTAGATGAGGTCAGAAGTGTTGTTATGTGTTGTATCTTCCATCTCCAAATTCCAGAAAAAATAATCCTTTGCTTTAACTGGTGCACAGTAGTAATATGTGAACATCTGTTGACTTTGAATTGTTTCAATCAACCTGATTAAAATCTGTTTACAAATTTTCAGTAATCTGATGTGAATAGAAGCAAACATTTCATATCTAAATCAACATAATTTAGTAAATAAATATTGGCACATCTGGTATAATTTTTAAAGGTAGTTTATACTTTTTATTAATTTGAACCAATTTCTGAAACAAAGTGGGTTATTTTTGAAAATGTTAAGACTTAAAAATCTTTGGGGTAACTCCGGTAACTCACAATGACTCTTTCCAACATCAAAATCCAACCAGTGAAAATTCTATTGATAAAGTACACATTAATAAAGACTTTATCTCTTAACAGTTACCTGCTCAAATTTTTGTATTCCATAATTACACAGAAGAATTAAAATAGATATATTCAAGGATAAAGGGGCCCACAATTAAACAGCTACGTCCCACATTTGGTGCATGTGGTCAGTATCAGCTCATTTCCCAACAGTAGGAGGGCACTGTACTAGAAGAAAGAGTGGATCTGAGGAAAAGGAAATAGTCCATTAATGTATGAAAGGAAATGTGTCCAAATGCCAGTGTTGAAGAAACAAAATAAAATTTAAAAATAGAATTTGTGAACAAGTATGATAAAAACTGGAGCAACTAGTGGAGTTTAAGCTGGAAGTAGTTAGTGGCAAACCCACTCAACTGACATTGTTTTCCTGACGTCTACTCTAATGTGGCAAGTGTTATGTAGACACAGTAGCTGAATATAAATTCTGGGGATCAGATAGTCATGTTCATGCATAAGTTTGTTCATGTTTGTAATTGAAAACAATTACTTTTCTAGTTTTTATAAATGATCAGCCTTATTCCAAGACAATGGGCGATAGTAAAAACATAATTAATTGTCATAAAGGAATAGGTCCCTTGTTGCCCTGTTATACATACAGTGAGCTGAGTTTGGGGACCTGATATATATATATTGGGACCTTCCAGTTGATAGATCCCTAAAGATAAACAAAGGAACAGAAGAAAGCCCACAACTCAGTGATGTTTGACAATATTTTAAATTAATACTGATGTTGTGTAAAGAAAATTTAAAATTTTAAATGATTCTCAATTAAAAAAGAAACAAACTATTTATGGAGAAATAGGTCATGCTAGGATTTAGTCTAAAAGCTCAACACTCAGTTTCCACCTTGTTCCTGTACATCTTCAACTCAACAGCAGACATTCTGTTTTGTATTAAATATTACTGTTGCTCTAGTTGACCTGCAGAACACACTCATTGAGGTGAAATTATTCTATTAAGGATCATACTATAAAGGTAGAAACTTTGTTTTCCTGTTGGAAACTATACTTGTTTATCTTTCAAACATCTGCATTCTTTGTAACTGTCATTAGAACTTCAAGACAATTGCCCATTTTGGTCATCATCAGCTCCTGTTTCTTGACAGAAGCAGCCATCACTCTACCACTCTGTAGGTCCTTCTAGTCTTATACTAGTTCATCTGGTGATGGGCTTAATTGAACCCTACTCCATTTGACATGCTGTCATTTTATTGACATGATAATGGATGGCTACCTAATACCTTGTCTGGGCCTTCCTACCAACTTTCCTTCCTGGAGGCTGGATTTACCTCTTGGTTATTTGAGGACAGTCTATGTTAATGTACTCCTATATTTTCAAATGCATGTTTCAAACTTTGAAAAAAATTACCATAGAAAATGGAAACTTAGCCAAAATTCTGCCCATTGAATGGCAGTCTGGACCTCAGTCTTATGCACTGCTCCTTCAGGATGCACCTCCTCAAAGTGCCAATGGTTTTGAGTTCATTATATTCTGTGTCATGCCCTGTGCTGCATAATTAAACAGAGCCCTGAAAAATGCTTTGTTAGCATTAAGATTTTTGCAGAATATCAAAAAAAGTTAACCTAAATATATTATTTCACTGTTCTCATTCCTTCACAGAAAGGCAGATATTACTGAGTTCATGTTGACTATATAAATAAAGAGGTGTTTGAAAGAGAGGTGAAGGACACAGAAAAGAAAGAATAATATTGAGCCAGAAATAACATTTTACAAAAAGCTAAATTTAATCAACACAGAGAACATATACACAAAAATTAAGTTGAATAGTATCCTGACATTATTCCTGTAAATGAACTATAAATGAGGTTAATGAATGAAAATTTTTTATAAAATTCAATGATTGACTCTGGTCAGGGCAGCCATACATCCACATTTAGAAGAAAACTTAAAAATGTTGTCCTAGTGGTAACTGAGTAAATTTGCTGGGGTCTGTCCTTGGGGCAAAGCTGAGGAGAGGAAAAGGACACAAAAGAGAAATAAAAGGAGACTCTCATCTCCTTGTGAGTCGCTTCTCTAAGTGTTGATGCTTTGCCAAATTTTCCTATTTGTGTTTGCTTTTCATAGTTATCAGTTGTACTTTGTTTTTCCACAGGCACTATTGTCATAACAAGCCTTGCAGAGAAGCTGTTGGCGATAAAACCAGCATCACAGAAATGGAATTCATGAGTTTTGCTTTAGAAAAGCAACTTTGAGCTTATTCAGAGGTAAAAGTTAGATTCATTGTTCCATGTGCTAAACTCAAGAGGGATATGGGGATCAATTTTAGTTGATTTTGATTGTAAATATAGACTTGTCAAGTCATTCTAGGTAAATTTAAATTTAATGTACTATTTTGAGTTGCTGTGATAAATTGAGTGTACTTTATGTTGATGTCATATTATGGATAGATTCAGTATTAGTGCACCACAAAACAAAAAAATAGAACACAGTGAGCACCTCATGATAGAGTAGTAAGGAAGGATATTTGGAATCATAGTTTCTTATAAAATCCCAATCATACAACGTAATTTCTGTGTCAAACTATTGGCCATCTTTGGCAAAACCTGTGTAAAACCAACATGCTCCAGATTCAAAATGATTTTTTTCAGGGGTTTCCAAAGAGATTTGACTCCTTTCAGAATGATAAAGTTGTTTTAATATTCATAACATTGCTTTCACCTTAAATTCCTGTCCTTAGTAGAATAAAAGTCAATCATTAAATTGTCAATAAAATGTTTCCAGGTGACACTTATTTCTCAAAAGCTGTCTAAGTTAAAAGCTCCAGACAAGGGCTTCCCCTCCCCCTTCAAAAAATTTGAATCTGATAGCAGATTAAACTTTGCTTTATACAATGGCATACGATTTACATCTGACAACTTCTGAAAAGTATGACTTCCCCAAAACTGGAGGATAAACCTCTTATATTTAAGATTCTACTCACTTTTGACCAGATGGGAATCCAGACCTCAGGGGTGAAGTGGTAATTCAATCAAGTTTTAGTATGCACTGAATGCAGTCCACCTCTTGCAAATATTCTCAGACATAAGAATAAACTTCTTAAGTCCTGTGTGACAGAAGTTATCCCAAGAGAGTTAGTTTCTCCTTCACTATAACACTTGCCATGTGCAATCCACACATGTGAAAACACTCAGGAAAAGAAAATAATGTCTGTTTACATTTGGACTTCAAATTGGTGATTCTCAAATATTGCATCCTCTCCTATGCTTTCTTTATTGTCAGCTCTGGTTTTCTCTGCTGTTTGGTTTCAAACATGATTTTTGTTATTCATCTAGACTACTTCTACCAGAAGCAAGAACCAGGTACTTTATTTCCATTCTTACATTACATCCCTTGAGGCAGGTTTTATATCCATGGTTTTGCATGTTATGGCTGTGGTTAAAATATATTTGTCCCCTGTGCCATGTCCACTGTTCTACGAAGTCTTGAGTGAAATGATGTAGCACTGGCAAAAGCTAGGTAAATGATATTAATATTTGGATTTCTGATTTCAGCTCCAACTGTAAACACTTTGCAAGTCCTTACTCCCATCATTACCATAAGCAAAGGTTGGGCAAACAGAAAATTAATGATTTCTCTTGGGCCCGTCAGAAAACTCAGTGTGGGGAACTAACACCTGCTAATCTGGAAAGACAAGCTCATCTACAGACACATATTGAGATCTGCTTGTCTGGAAGAGAAATTTTGAATCCATAACTGGAAAGAACACTGAAGTGGTAATTTTGAAGAGCAGCTTGAGACAGTGTAGAACAAGGTGAATGTGTGAATCCCTGAGAACAGCGTTCTTAAGGGACCCCCACCCCTTTGGAATCTACTTGCAGGGACCTTGTAACTTTTCACTGTATCAGAGAAGGGTCCTGTCGTGTATCTTCAAGGGGCAGAGGAAGAGAAACATAATTGTAAAACAGCTCCAGAGCCTTCTCCACAATGAAGGTCTGTGCTCCAAGGGGGAAGATTTAACAGGATTTTATATTACTTTCAGGAAAGACATTTTTCTTACGTCAGTCCTTACTCTTGCTTATCTAGGATTTCTGTGTCACTGGAAAGAAGAAAACACCAGCACCAACAAAATAAAACAAAACAACTTTAATAGGTGTGAGAGCTTCAGAGAGGTAGACTGGGAATGCTGATACCATTCCCACAGGGTGTTGAGGGAAAAGCAATACCGTTGAAGAAACACCTATGAGGGAAGATGCCAGACCACTGAAGGTTTGGATCACCCCTCCACACCAGGCCAGGCATAAATTGTCAGCCAAGTCATGAACTGAAAACTCTTGGGAGAACTGCATGTATCACTAGTTCATAGTGCGTGTCTGCGGGTACTGTCGTGTACACAGCATGGCTGCCTGAGGGATGCTTTCTCCACAGAGGAAGGTGTGATCTAACTGCTCTTGAAGACACGGACTGTGTTTGGTTTATTACTAAATTATTCTAATGATAGTTGCTCAAAAAAATACCTATTGAGGGTAGGAATAAATAAGTGATACTTTCATCTACCAGTCAATTCCAAGAAAAATCTAGATAAACTGGTAAATCCACCTACCATTTGGTACTATTAATACCCAGGAGAGGAAAAGGAAAGAGATCCATCCACATCTACTTATTCCATGGCTTAAATCACAGGAATTGCTAGAGATGCTGTGGACTTTTAAGAAGATAAACAAGGGTATTTTATGTAAGCTGTTATTCCTGATTTTCTAAATGCAATATACTGGAAGATTAACACAACTCCTGGGGAAGAAGTAAATAGTAACAAGATATGAAGGTGCTAACACAACCATCACCTCAACAACTGAAAGGACAGTAGCAATAATAAGAACATTTACACGGCATGTTTCTTTCTGCTACCCTGTAATGGCCACAGAACGTAGCATATTACTGGAATGCAAGTTGTTGTGATGAAACAATGTTTATATATTTGCAGTTGCATGTGAATCTGCTTATTCTCTGTGTGAACTGAGGATAAGTAATATAAAACTAGTTACTTTTATTCTTTGATAAAGTCTTGGTAACATGTATATAATTATAGTATCATGTAATAAAGAGTCTTCTCTTGAATTTTACTCTGAGAATATCAACAGCTTGAATAAGCAGTACAGCCATCTGCAAGTTTTTAAAAGTGTAATATTGTAGAAAGCATAGTATTTAATTAATAACTCTTTAACATGTAATGTTACTGAGATACTCTAATACACATAAAAATACACCCTGTTTATCAGTCAATACTTCAAAAAAATATAATTAACGTAAGAGATGAGGAGGAGGCGTGCATTTCTTAGCTTCCAAGATCCACCATTTTTCTGGGAGGATCCTTATACTTGTGCCTTTATGTCAGATTTCTAGATTTAGAAGCCTTTCGGTTTGTGGGACACACTAGTGCCTTTTTGGAAGTTCTGGTCAGAAGCTTTATTCTCAAAACTTCTATTGCTTTTTCTGGGACTTACATTGCTTTTCCTGGGAACATGCTAGTATTTAGCAGGACAGGACAGACTCATCACCCACCTTACACTTCTAGAAGTCTATAGCCCCACTGAGAATAAAGAAAAACAAACAGAAAGATTCCTATCCCAGAAAATTCACTACCCAATTCTCCATTCATACTTCACAGATGTTTCCTTTTGCATTCTCCAGGGGCATAATATTTCATTTTCCAGGAAATGATGCTTTCTACAATTCATTGTCTCTAATTTTCTGAACAAGAGCTCACAAGAAACAAAGATGTTTCAAAGATTGCAGTGAACTGCTACAAAATATAAATTTATAACAACTATCTTCATAAATAATTAAATTCATGACTTATTTACTTTCTATGCAGATAATGGTTTAATTTATTTAGACTGCTTAAAATTAAACCTTCTCACTCATTTTAATTTCAAAGATGAAAAGATTATTTCCTTGCCATCCTTTTCACCAGCCATATAGTTCTTCTCCCTGGTCATTTCCACTGTGTGTAAACCTGGTTTCCTCTTTATTTTTTATTTTTTGATTTAATTTGCTTAGCAGCTATCACTCCCCATCTTTCTTTTCCTAGTTTCTTGGAAGAATGCAATCATCTTTAGCAAGTCACGTTTGTCAGACCAAATGTGTTTAGTCTTTAATTCTCTAAAATCTGATTTTTTCTTACCAACACGCTGTTACACTGTTCTTTATTTTGTTTTGTTTTTTGCAACCTGCCAGTACCATTATTATAGACTCTTTGCCCATAGCACCCAGGATTCCACGATAACAAGCTGTATGAACTGCATTCAAGACTTGCTTGTAAATGTGACAGCTTTCCTAGCTACTGTCACAAGGGCTATGTTAATATTTCTTCCCATTAACTTCACATTGGGGTGAAGAAGAATCACTCATAATCTAAAGGCCAAGTCCATCTCCTGTAGTTATAAGATGAAACTTACCAAGGGCGCGGCAGGCTCAACGATTCATTAGATCCTGAGTATATTATCCCACAATGGCTAGTCTTGCCGTCTGGACACCCACACAAAACAAACTCAGGAAAACGACGTTTTTTTTCAGGTTGTGCAATAATCCCACCAAGATAAGTAAGCATTTAAAAGCCATTATCTAAGGTACCTGATTATTGTAAGCCTTCTCTCCAAGTCCCCCCTACTTGGGAGTTTATATATATTGAATATGTAGACTATGGTAAGGTTATTACATGGTTTCCTTTTACCACTGCTTAAAGTAAGATGTATACCAATTTCTCTAGAGTGATTCTACAGAAGGGTGTTTTGATTGGATATACTATGATTTATGATACCATACAGCTTCTAATGCTTATAACTAGGATTGCGTATGAGTTTGGAAATCAAGACTCTGTAATAAGTAAATTAGGAAAACAAACTCTCCTATGGGATTATATTGAAAGTTAAGTCCCTCCTCTTGGTTCTCAACTAACAGCAGGAACTGGAACAGCATTAGCTAACCTGTGGAATAGATATTCCCTAAATTTAATCAAATTGCATTTTTGATGTAATTCTGAGTTTTTCATCATGTTCTGTTTCAAAGGCTTTTAGTGAATTCTTTTAGGACAGATGCTTTTTAGGCCACTGCTATTGCCATGAAAAGCATATATTTATGCAAACATCAGAATTGATTTATAAATTAAGAGATGCTTTGGAGCTTCTGTGCCTCCAGGAATTGTGTTTATGAAATTCATTTAGAATGCTGTGTGAAGTTCATACATCCTGGTCCCAAAGTTACTGCATGGGTACAAAATGTGAGACTGCAAACATATTATTTTTAGGAAGAACCAATAAAAGCTACAGACACTGAAAAGACATAATATTTTAATGATATCAGAATGTGTTTAATGTATTTATGTTCTTTTACCTTTGAAACACAAAGTACTGCTGCAGAAATATTTTATTAAATGCAAAATTCCAATGCTTGTTTCTGATCTCCCATACATTTCATTACACTAATGTGCTATTTTATCTCTCTTTAAAAGTGCAAGTTATAATTTTTTTACCTTTAATCTTTCGGATAAGACACCACATTAACAGGTGCCTCTATAGAGGCACTTACTTTGAAATTTTGAAAGAACAAAATAAATTGGTCATTTTCTGTTCTTAAATCACCAACTGGTTTGTGTTTATTGATGTGCAAAGATGGAAAACATCTTCCCTCAACCCTTGCCCCCTCCCTAGTGCGTTTTAGTGGAGATGTATATTTGGACTCATAATAGCAATGATGAAGTATATTACTTTTTAGAATATAATTATATAGATTATTGGAACGATGGGGATCATACTCATTTTGCAATAAAATGTCTATTTCTCTTGGAAAGGCTAATTGATTTCTTTAAAATTGCAGCTCAAATTCATGAAAAGATAAGCTTCTACTTCTCTTGAGTTATTTTCTAGTGTTTCTTCCCTGTGTTTTCCAAAGCATTGAACACTCTACCTTGTTGTAGGTCTACCAGCAAGATCATCAGTGAACTAAACTAAACTAAACTAAACACAGTCAATATTTTCTATTCCTATAGTCCATGTCACTTCACACTGTCAATGCATCAGTGTCTTGTTCTTGAGAAGTTCGCTTCTCTTGGGTACCATGGGCCTCCACTTCAAAGCTATCCTTCTGCCTTACTGGTGATCTGTTTCTATCGCCTTCTCAATCTCCTTTTTCTCTACCAATATTTTTTTCGCTTTTATTGAGATATAAATTACATATTGTGTAATTTTTAGGTGTACAATGTGATGATTTGATACACATATATAGTGAAATCATTATTACATTCAGGTTAGTCAACATATCCATCATGTCATATACTTACCTTTCGTTTTTTTTTTTTTTGCGGTGAAACATTGAAGATATACTCCACACAACTATGGCCTTCATTTAGGACATCATTAGCAACTCAAGTATACATTACAGTACTGTTAACTGCAGTCACCATGCTGTAGTTTAGATCCCCAGGATTGATTCATCATATACCTGGAAGTATGTGCCCTTTGACCAGCATTGTCCCATTCCCCACACCACTCAGTTCCTGGTAACAGCCATTCTACTTTCTGTTTTCTATGAGTTTGACTTTTTTTTATGTTGATTTTTCATAAGGTTTGATTTTCAGGCCATCTTATTGCTACTTTGGAAGTTAGTTTTGGTTGACATCACCACACCCATTATGTCAATTACCATCTTTTTTTTTTTGAGAGGGCATCCCTCATATCTATTCATCAAATGGTTGTTAACAACAATAAAATTCTGTATAGGGGACTCAATGCACAATCATTAATCAGCCCCAAGCCTAATTCTCAACAGTCTCCAATCTTCTGAAGCCTAACAAACAAGTTCTTACATGGTCAACAAATTCTTACATAGTGAATAAGTTCTTACATGGTGAACAGTGCAAGGGCAGTCATGTCACAGAAACTTTCGGTTTGGATTACGCATCATGAACTATAAACAATCAAGTCAGATATGATTATTCATTTGATTTTTATACTTGATTTATATGTGAATCCCCCATTTCTCCCTTATTATTATTATTATTATTATTATTATTATTATTATTTTTAATAAAATGCTGAAGTGGTAGGTAGATGCAAGATAAAGGTAGAAAACATAATTTAGTGCTATAAGAGGGCAAATGTAGATGATCAAGTCTGTGCCTATAGACTAAGTATTAATCCAAGCTAGACAAGGGCAACAAAACATCCACGGATGCAGAAGATTTCTCTTAAAACAGGGGGGGTGAGGTTCTAAGCCTCACCTCTGTTGATCCCAATTTCTCACCTGATGGCCCCACTGCAACTGTGCCTGTCTTAGGTTGTTCCTCCCTTGAGGAATCTTACCCATCTCTGGCTAACCAGTCATCTTCCGGGGCCATACAGGGAAATGTAAAGTTGGTAAATGAGAGAGAAACAATTCTCTTTGAAAAGGTTAGCTTTTTACTTCTTTGCAGATTTATGCCCTGTGGCTTCTATGCCCAGCATTTGTCTTGAGGTATCTTTACCACTTGAAAGAATTATGATACTCGGTAATTTTCAATATGAGGCATGAATTCTACTAACGGGTTGTAATTAGGAAGGAAGAAGAAAAGCTATAGAAGTAGCAGCTGGAAGAAAATATGGGAAGATTGATTATTTCTTTGACCTATCTTCTTGTAGAGTAACATAAGCATGTATAGGTTTTAAACTACTAATTAAATTGCACACACACATTAACATAATAGGAATACAGCTACATAACAAAAGCAGACCTACAATTACCAGCCATATCCAGTGAAACCAAGAAAACCAGTTAGGCACCCTAGGCATTTGTGAAAACTTATCAATGATATGATGAATATTGTCTAACTGAATTTGAATATTTTGAGAAAAATCAGACAAATTAAAACAATACATTCCTGGGAACTGTTCACTTCCCATATGTTCTTTTAACAGTAGATAGTCTATAGTCGCACGATTTTGGAGCACTGCAACTTGCACTTCTCCTAATTCTTGGTTGAGTTCCAACAGTATAGATACAGGCAAATTTGTTGTTTTACTGTATGCATAGGCCAGCTTAGATATCTCATTCTTCATTCCAATGGCAAGTCCAGGAACCGGTGGGATAAATGCAGCTACAACTGCAACAGCGCCAGGATCTTTGTTGAAGTTTTTTGATGATCATCTTCTGGAATGACTCTTCCAGAGGATGTTGATGTTGGAAGTTCTTCTTCATATCGTATCTTAATTCATTTTCTGGGTAGCCAAATTAGGCTTTGATCCTCTGTATAAACACAAACAAACCCTTTGCCCACACTTTGATATGAACTTTATACCATTGTGAAGAACCTATTGGAGATCACCACACAGGAACTGCTTTTTTTTTTTTTTTTAAGAGAAAGGAATATTATCAGAAAAATGTACTTCCATAGCTGATCATCTGACACTCTTTAAAAGATCAAAATTAAGGATATGTAAAGCATACATTAATCATTGATTTGCAGTTAGTTTTATCCTATCAGGGGGTAATCTCCCTTTTCTTTCTCTTTTTTTTTTGTTATCATTAATCTACAATTACATGAAGAATATTATGTTTACTAGGCTCTCCCCTATACCATCCCCCCCAAACCCCATTACAGTCACTGTCCATCAGCATAGAAAAATGTTGTAGAATCACTACTTGTCTTATGTGTTGCACAGCCCTCCCCGTGCCCCCCCAACACTATACATGTTAATCGTAATGCCCCCTTTCTTTTTTCCCACCCTTATCCCTCCCTTCCCACCTGTCCTCCCCAGTCCCTTTCCCTTTGGTAACTGTTACTCCATTCTTGGGTTCTGTGATTCTGCTGCTGTTTTGTTCCTTCAGTTTTTCCTTTGTTCTTATACTCCACAGATGAGTGAAATCATTTGGTATTTCTCTTTCTCTGCTTGGCTTATTTCACTGAGCATAATACCCTCTAGCTCCATCCATGTTGTTGCAAATGGTAGGATTTGTTTTCTTCTTATGGCTGAGTAATATTCTATTGTGTATATGTACTCAATTACCATCTTGTAAGGAGAAGTATATAATGTGTCTCAGAGCCCATGCCCTGCTGCCAATTGCCTTGGTTCAAACCTCAGAACCATTAATTACAAGGAGTTTGTGAGCTTAAGCAAGGCACTGAATCCTTTGTGTCTTGTTTTATCTTTTGACATATGAGCATGCCATAATATTACTCTGCCTCACTTGGCTTTCATGGAGATTAAGTTATATATATTTATGTATGTGTGTGTGTGTGTGTGTGTGTGTGTGTGTTTGTGTGTGTTTATAATTATGACACTTAGAACAGTGCTTTGTCTGGCAATTGTTCCTTGTGAATATTTACATCTATTCTGCTAATTCCAGTATCTCCACATTTAGCTCAGATAATTCTGTTGAACTCCAGAACACTATAGATAGCTATTCATAAGCATTTGTTCTGTGATGTCACCCAAGAATATCAGCTAGGTCCACATTTCACTCATCAATGCCTTTACATTGTTTCCTTTTTCTCATCTGTTTCTCTACCAGTGAAAATACCATCTTTCCAAATGCCCGAGAGAAATGCTGGACACTTTTTCTTTCCTTTCCGTTTCCTCTTTTCCAATTATCAATAATCAAAATCATTTGATGTAAATGTCTACTTAAGTTTCTCTGTTTTTTTTTTAATTTGGCATAGCTACTGCCCTCACTTAGGATATAATTAAACCTCAATTTAATTATGTGGATGCTCTTCTAACTTCCACACCTGCCTCCCTTCTTTTCCTGTTTTTACCTAACATATAACATATAAAACTGAATGATTTTTCTCAACTATGAAAGAATTCATGTCACTCTTATTTACCATTCATGATACCCAATACTTTAATGATAAAGAATAAACTTCTTCATATAGAGAGGACACTGAAATGCAAGCAGGTCCTATTGTACTTTCTTTTATTTTTCCCATTATGAATGCATGCATTCATTGATTTAAGACATCATTTTGTTATTTTATAATATTTTGCCTAATTTTTCTTCTGTTATTTTTATTATTCCATCGTCTTAGAATTCTGCAACATGTTATCACAGTGATGACAATAGCCTGGGGAAGTGTTTCTTATCTATTTTGTATTATATTAAAAAGTGATCGAGAGAATGACATGACAAATCACCGACTGGAAGAAAATATTTGCAAAAGAGACATATGATAAAGGACTGTTATCCAAAATATACAAAGAACACTTAAAACTCAACACTTGGAAAATAAACAACTTCATTGAAAAGACCTTAACAAACACCTCAATGAAGAAGATATACAGATGGAAAATAAGCACATGAAAAGATGCTCCATATTATGTAGCATCAGGAAAATGCAAATTAAAACAACAATGAGATACAACCACACATCTCTTAGAATGGACAAATCTGCAACACTAACAACACCAAATACTAGGAAGAATATGGTGTAACAGGAGCTGTCATTCATTGCTGGTGAGGAATTGTGGTGGGAAAGCCACTTTGGAAGTAATTTCTTATAAAACTAAATGTAATCTTACCACATGATTCAGCAATTTGGTATTTATCTAAAGGAGTTGAAAAACTTATGTTCGCATAAAACCTTCATACAGATATTTATGGCACCTTTATTCAAGACTGTCAAAACTTGGAAGCAGCCATGATGTCTTTCAGTATGTGAATGGATAAACTATGGTACATCTAAACTATATTTGATATTAAAAAGACATGAGTTATCAATCCATGAAAAGACATTGAGAAGCCCTAAATATGTTACTAAACTGGAGGTGTGTCTTTAATTTTTATTACAATATTGCTCCCAACTTTTCGACATGGTTAGGGTGTGGTGCAGTTAAATGTGTGAGTGAACAACTGAAAAAGCAGCCACTGAAAGTAAGAGACCATTATGTTACAAAAGAAGTACATTTCAGGTACTAGAAAAGTCCATATACTAAGCTTTCTAATATGTTAGGATGTCGCAAGAAAAAAATAGTTTTTCCATGAAAAATCAAAATGACCACCAATACATGTATAAAAATGGGCTGAAGCTCAGCATTAATCAACAACTGAATTTAAGAGGTTTTAAGTGATATTTTTAACCTATTATATTATAAACACTTTAAATGAGCTCAGCAGTGCTCAGTGTTCACAAGTTTTTGGGGAAATGGAAATTCCATGGAGTGTTCGTGAGTGTATACATGAACAGTGCCTTTTTTCTAAGAAAATTTGGGGATTTGTATTAAAATTATAAATGCATAATTATTTTCATCCAAAAATACCAATTATAGAAATCTATCTTCCTCAACACTTATATATGTATTAGTTTATATGTCTAAGAATGGGTAATATTACTGTAAATCACTACCCAGGTAAGTGATAATAATAGAAGTATATCATTTAAAGACAACTGCTCATAAAAGATGAGTCAAAAATATAGTGGGGCTAATGAATCTCTGAAATTCTAGAAGCCGAGGAGGCTTTCTTTATATATATCTATTTTTTGGTTCAGAAGCACCAGACTCTGCCTGTACATTACAATTGTTGTTATATTTCATTCTCTCCTGTTGTCAAAGAAGAAATATGCGACTGGTTCATATTTGTGAGCAAGTAGAGATGCTTGTAAGGGTGAATAAAGTTCAGTGCCATTTCAAGATGAGATGCAGCTAATCTATCTTCACATCATAAATTCTGGTTGCCTGGTACTATAGCTGAATTTCCCATTCTTGAATTAAAGATGAATGAATTAAGGTCTTTGTGGACACCTTATTATTAATATTAATATTATTATTATAAAAATAATTTATAGATTGAACTGGAAATTCAATGTATTTATCAAAGAGTTCAAAATAAAGATCATTGGTAAGACTTTTAGAAAGCACTTTTACATGAGCCTAAAATTAAGAACTAATGAACTTAAAATATTTGGTATTTTAGCTAGTGATAAGAAATTAAAGACCAAATAAAACAGCAAATTTGTGAAATTTTTCAGCAAATTTGCTTGATTACACTACATGTATCATGTAGGCCAATTCTTTTTTATTGATATATAGTTGATATACAATATTATATTGGTTTCATGTGTACAACCAATTTGACAAGTATATTCATCACTAATAGCTCATCATGATAAGTGAAGTTGCCATCTGTCAACTATAAAGATATTACAATTTTTTGACCATATTCTCTATGCTGTACTTTCATCCCCATGACCAATTTATTTTATAATTGAAAGTTTGTCTTTTTTTTCCCCTTCACCTATTTCACCCATTTTACTACCCCTATCCCCTATGGCAACCACCAGTCTGGTCTCTGTGTTTATGAGTCTGTTTCTGTTTTGTCTGTTTCTTTGTTTATTTTGTTTTTTAGATTCCACATAAAAATGAAACCGTATGGTATTTGTCTTTATCTGATGTATTTAACTTAGCATAATAAGTGAATGAGATGACTTCTAAGTCCACCCATATTGTTGCAGATGGCAAGATTTCACTCTTTTTGGTGGCTGAGCAATATTCCATTGTATAATTCTCCAATCGTGTGTGTGTGAAATTGTTAATGTTGTTACTTATTTCACGGCATGTGTTCTTTTCTTTTTTAACTTTCTAATTTAAATATGAATTTGAATATCTAAGTACTACTTTAGATAATGGCTTGATATATGAATTTTGGTTTTAAAATATAGCTTATAATATGAAACACCAAGTCTTTTGTGTAGAATTATCTTTAATCCCCTAGAGAGAATCAGTATCATAAGGTCATATATATATGGAGATATAAAGCTATTTATTTTAAAACTCTACTGCTTGATTATGTAAAAAACTTCTACATTTTACTATTAATATTAGGCACCCTTTTAGTGGTCATACTATGTTAAGTACTTCACTTTTCAGCCAGCACCATGAAATATAACTTGTGGGGGAGAAACAGATTCTTAGTGAAGAAAGGTGCTTAAGCTCCATTTCATTGGACTCCTATATTTATGCTCTCTCCAATATATTGACAGGATGAAAATGTCATCTGGGATAGAATAATGAAATTCATCATATCATTACAAGCATAAGAAAGCGTTAATAGTTGCCTTAGGAAGAGGTTACACTCTATCACTTAATAATATTAATAATGTTGTATTTCATATAATTGACCAGGGGAAGTCATATGTTTACACACAAAAATAAACAAATTCATCCAGTCATACATTCATACATTCAATACATCTTAATTAAAGATCAACTACTTGCCAAGCATTATACTTCCTGCTGGGTATAATGCTGTACATGACAGAGAAAATTTCTGTTTGTAAGGATTATAGTCAAAGGAGGAGACACATATACTGTACTATAAAAACCACTTTTGATGCAGAATTCCACATGCCCTTGACCCACCAGTTTTCAGGGTAGCTCTGCTGGAAAATTCTGTTTCCCTCACTAGTTTTCCACATTAAACATGGGCAGTCTTTTTTGCTGTCCTAGGGTAATTATGCATTGAACAATTATATTAATGAAGCTCATGATAGCTAATTTTATGTATCAACTTGGCTGGATCCTGGGTTGCCAGATATCTGGTTGGACATTTCTGGGGGTGTCTGTGAAGGTGTTTCTGGAAGGGATTAGCGTTTGTGTTGGTAGACTGAGTAAAGCAGATGGTCCTCCCTCACGTGGGTGGGTATCATCCAATCTCTTGATGGCCTGAATAAAACAAAAAGTTGGAGGAAGCTTGAATTCATTCTAACTGTGGAGCTAGGATTTCCATCTTCTTCTGCCCTCAGTACTCCTGGTTCTCAGGCCTTCAGACTTGGACTGGAATCTACACCATTGACTCTGCTGACCTCAGGTCTTCAAACTATGCCACCTGCTTCCCTGGGTCTCCAGCGTGCAGACAGTAAGCACGTTGTGAGGCTTCTCAGACTCCATAATCATGTGAGCCAATATCTTATAATTAATCTCTTCATAGCTAATATCTATCTAAATATATATATCAGTATCATCTATATCTGTATCTAACTATATCTGTATCTAATCTATATCTGAATCTACCTATATCTATATCCATATCTATTTCTATATGTATCTCTATATCATCTATGTCTATATCTATATCATCTATATCTATCTATATATGTCAACTATATATCCACATCTATATCTGTAACTATATCTAATCTACATGTATCATCTCTATCTATATCCATATCTACCTATATCCTTATCTATCTGTATCTGTCTTATTGGTTCTGTTTCTCTGGAATACCCAAACTAATACAAAGCCCTCTCATGCAGTGCTGGTGAGAAGATAACTTGGGATAGTCAACTTGGAAAACAATCAGTTTCTACTAAATCTGACCTGATGAATACCATAACTGGGCAATTCCATTCCCAGGAAAATATCCAACAGATACATGTTCACAACAAGTCATTTGCTTTAATGTAATAGCTGCCCTAATCTGATGAACCAAGTTCTAGAAATTACCCATATGCCTCTAAAGAAAGGAATAAGCACCTGAAGTTTCAATATATTTAGAGAATGGATTACTATTCTACAATGAGGTTGGCTACCATACCATTAGTATAATTAGATACAATTAGTAGATACAATTGTCTACATCTATATGCAACCACGCAGCTAACTCTCACAAACACAGTGTTATGTGGTTTTGAGGTTGTGAGGCTTCTCAGCCTCCATAATCATGTGAGCCAATATCTTATAATTAATCTCTTCATAGCTAATATCTATCTAAATATATATATTAGTATCATTACAGACAATTTAACAGACATGAAAATGGGCAAAACTAGCCTCTGTTGTTAGACATCTGTGTAGTGTTTGTTCTTGGGGGATGTGCCTGGAAAGGTGCACAGGCAGAACTTCAGGGATGCTGGTAATGTACTGTGTCTCAAGGGAGATGCTGGTTACATAGGTGTGTTCACACTAATATCCTCCAATAACGTGTGTGTTCATGTGTGTAGCACAGGCCAACCAATGGAACCAGTATAACAGACCATTAGATTTGGGTGCCAAGCATCTGAATTATTTTAAAACTCTCCAAGATTTCTAATGCAGAGAAAAGGTGACAATAACTTCTCTAGTCTAAGCTGGAGATTTATATCTATGAGCTTTATATCTATTATGACCTTTAGACACATTTCAACCCAGAAAACTATATATTATAATTCCCATTAATGAGAAAACTGAAACAGAGATTCTGTCGAGTACTTCTTTCAAAGTTCAACAGCTAGTAATCTTCAAAGTTAGATTTGAAATCCAATGCCATCTTAGGCTAAATTTATTTTCTTTTCATACTATAACTGCCTGCTAACCTTATATCTAAAACCATCAGCAAACAAAGAAACAAAATATGACTAAGAAAATGTACTGGTCAAAGTATTATCAGCTTTCGTTCTGAGATGAGAGTTGAAGAGTGTGTCACAAACCCTCCAGGACAATAAAACATTCTTTCCATCTTTACCCACTCTACCTTTATTCATCTGTAGTGCTTTTAGAACCTCTTCTAATCTTTGTAACAAATATGGAAGGCAACAAATATGGCAAGTTTTGACAAAATACTGAATACCAGGAGAAGCTGGGGGCAGCACCATTGCTCTAAGTCATAATGCCTCTGCATGCATCTCTATTTGTAAAACTGCTCTTTACATTCAAAAAGCTAAACTTTGTTAAGTTACACTAGCATTTCTTTCTTTACAATCAGACATAGCACATTGGATCATGGCTCAATTCCCTGATCTTTTTTTGCCCCCTTTTATATATGGACTATTGTAGCAAAATATTTTATTCTTTGGGGCATTCAATCTTCATGAATCATGAAAGAGTTTAGAAAGGTCCAGTCTTATGGGAGTGAACAACTAGAAAGTTATGTTATAGTATTTACCATTTGATCTTTATTTATGGCTACAAAATCACCACACACACACACACACACACACACACACACACACACACACACACACACACACACATACATGCATGTGAACTGAAAGTATGGTCCATGTACCTATGACTTTTTATTTTATATACCTTCCAATTATGCTAGATTTTCACTTATCAACTTGAGTTGTTAGATATAAAAAAGTTCTAGGAGGGGAAGGGGAAAGGATTATTTAGTTAATGAAGTAAAATAATTTTCATGAACAAGAACACATAGAAATCTTGTATCTAGATTCTGGGACCTTAGTATAGTCATAATTATTTTTAAAGAATTTACTTCCATTTTCTAACGAATGGAAAACCCAGAAATACTTTCCCCCTTTACCAACAATAAGCATGAAATTATACTTCTACATAAGTATGGAAAAACACAGTGTTTATCTTCATAAAAGAATAAAAAACCAACTCCTGAATGTTTCCTTTTTTATTCTTTCATTCTTTTTTATCTTTTTATGCAAATAGTCACATCCTCTTTTTGACAAAATAATTATCCCATTATGTTCTTCCAGAGACTGGTGAAAAGAAAATATTGTCCAAGACCATCAGGATAACAAAGAACCTTTCCTTTCAGTCTTATTTTAAAAGTAAATCAAAGACCTGACCTTTTTCTGTTAGTAAAAATGTTGGTGGCCTTGTAAGTTGTTTGAGCTGATTCACAACACAGGTTTTTGGTTCAAAGTATTAGAAATTAATGTTCTTATCCACACATGTTATTTTGTATTAGTAATTACAATTTGAATCTGTCTTATCTTCACCAAGTCTATCACACCCAGAAGTGGCACACATTATGTATAATTTGTCATTTTATTCCCAGGAAAATGATAAGCTGCCATTTCCTTGAAAAGTAATTGCAGTGTGATGACAAATATACACACTATCCTCATGTATACAAAGACGTGTCATGTTAAATGTCCAATTACCTAGCTCTACTCCATCCCCACTCCGTTACACAGGGAGCAAAGAAATGTCTAGTTCAGTAAACTCAGTCCCTCCTACTAATTTACTGTCTCAGATGACTCATTTTGTGAGATTTTCTTTTGTCATCTGTCTCTCTCCAAGGAGCAGTTAGCACTATTAGACTTGGACATTTGTCCTAACTTGCGATCTTTCTGTCCTGTCTCCAAAATCATTCAAACGCCAGGGGTGTCTCTAGTAAGTTCACTGGTCAGCACCAGCGACGACCTTTGGGTCTCTTTGATGGGGTTGGGGGAAGGCAGCCCCTGGATGGCTTCCTCTCCACACGGAACCAGAGGAAAATGCCTAGAAGTCGAGCCCACACACATCTTCTGCCAAATTAGTCCGGGTTTCCAGCCAACTTGACTTCCTATAGCTGTGGGAACGGGGAAATGGGAACAGGGCCTCTCATGCACTCGCCACCTCCATCGTTTGTTCCTCTTTCATCCTAACTCCGCTACACCATCTGGGACCACAGACTGAAGCGCTTTGAGTGCTTTCTTTCCCCCCTGCTGGTCTCTTTGCCACCGTGGTTTGGCGTGTTACATCTTCTACATCCACAGAGAGGCATTTTCTCTCCCTCCTTCCCTGATGTAGAATGTGGAGTGACTGCCGGGGTACCTGGCTCACAGTGAATAGAAATAAAGGTATCACTTCAGCATTCCAAAAAGTTGCCTTCCAAACAGTTTCTGATCACATTTCATGTATACCACGGAGTGAGACTGAAATTCTCCGCTCCTGTTCTCCTCATGCTTTGGGATACCAAGGCAGTGTAGGAGTGAGTTTTAGCCTCTGTAAGAAGTATTCTCTCTCCGTGAGGAGGAAGAATACATTTTTTCCCTCTGAATTCATATCACTAAGCCACAGATGATTTTAGCACTTTTCCGTCCATCCAATCATGGCCCATTCAAATATAAGTTCAGAACATCCGTGAGTCGTGTTACCTGGAAACCGAGATGTCTGTTCTCCTGAGTCAGACAAACATCTGGTTAAAGTAGAAAGAAACAAAGGTGAATTAGAGAAGCCTTTCTTTATTTAGATCACTAGTATTTTATAACATATCTCAATCAGAAAGGATTGATGGACTCAACCCTTTTAACACAACACTTTTAATGTACTTTTATTTGTGTAATTCTTTTTTCCTTATTTCTATTTTAACTGTTCCTTGTCTTGTTGCAATCATACAAAAGGCATCTGTCAAATCACTAAGTTCTATAGCTGAAACTAATATAATATGTCAATTATGCCTCAATAAATTAAAATAAAGATGAAATGCATCATTTGCTTTTTTTTTCAGTGAACACATATAGATGAACATTCATTTCAAATAAATAACCTCTGATGTATTATGTAATATAAATAAATGAAATTCCTAAATGTCATACTTTTAGAATATTAAAACACAGCAGGCTAAATAAATAACATTTTAACCTCTCCACATTATTAGAAAGAGATGTTTTCCTTTTCCTAATGAAATTCTGTAACTTAGAATTATCTGCTGTGAAAGTGACAACTTGTTAATAAAGGTTTATTTTTTTCCAGATTAAAAACACCTTCAAGGTTGTAAAATCAATACAACAAACAAGCTGCTATTATGTGTCTTTAAATTTATGGGAAACCAGCCAGCAGAATAGAATAAAAATGGCATTTATTTACAGAGTCACAGAGATAGGAACTGATTCTATTTGCCACTGACTGTGCCAGATATTTAGATGACAATATTAAACTGTTTTTTCTTTGTTTTGCAATCAGAACTTCCCTTCAAAGAAAATTATGTTCAGAACTTCACTACATTGACCTGGATGGAGCACAGCCTTGTCACTGGGAATCCGGTCATTTGTTCTCAACTTCACCCAGGTAAGGCAGCTAGCTGGGTCGACCAGATCCCCAGGACTCCTTGATCAGTTGGAAATCACTGATGGGAGAGTTGGTGCATGCCAGTCTTATAAGCTGTATTAGTGGCTCAGATTCAGAGTTATTATTTTCCTTACATCACTGAGTTAACTTTTAATTAGAAAAATATCATGGGATGATTTTGAGAGCATTGCTTCATCTTAAAACTGTTTAAATATAAAGCAATTATTGAAAATATATAAGACATGCAGAAAATCATAAGAAAGAAAATTAAGCTGTGTTTCGTTGCTACTATTGAGTGTTATGATTTGGAGCATTTTCTTATTTTTCCCTATTGCCACTGTTTCTATGATGTTTTCCTTTCCTTTGCTCTTCTCTTCCTTTCTTCCCTTTTTCCTTCCTCCTATCCTTACTTCCATCATTTGCTTTCAAACTTAAGTTCATGCTTAAAATGCTATGTTCCTTTTGTCATCACTTAACATGAAGTAAAAAATACTTATTTCATTCATTCCTTTAACAAATATGAATTGCATGGCTCCTATAGAAATGACTCTGTTACAAACTATGACATAAAAAATTAATTGCAACATTTCATTTTCAATATTATAAAATATGCATTCCATTTGGCATACCATTTTTCTGACTTCTGGAGGTATATATCTTAACCTTATTTTTATTAAAGTTTGATTTTGGGGGGGTCAAGATTACTTACTGTGCATTTTAATATTCATGAGTTGCATCTTTCATGTCCTCATAGGAATTGTTGGGAGTGTGACAGACTGTATTATGCTTACTATGAAGGATGAAGCATGTTATTTAACCTAACCTGTACTTTATCCTGTAGCTGAAACTGCATGCAAAAATTATTTTACTTCAATAATTGTTATTTGTAACTTCATGGCAAGCTGAGGGAATCAGTGAGTTGCCTTCATTCCACCAAACTGCACAGGGATGACTTCTAACATGGAAGGTAACATGACATTTAATATTCTGTAAGGGATTTAAAAAATATTTTAATGTTAATTGGATTATTCTGAAAATCTTCCAAGTTTTCTGCAGGCCAGGAAATAGGCAGTTCAGGATTGTGGTGGCCTCAAATCAGAACACTACCAGTGAGGTATTGCAGAAGATGTAAGTTTGGATTTCAGCTTTGTCAACTGCAAGATTTATGATTTTCAAAGTTTATGAATCTGAATTTTATTTTTTAAAAAAATGAAACAATAACACTTCTTTACTAACTCACAGGATTATTGTGATAAAATAGTTAAGAACACATGTTAAAGAGCTTGTAACAACTATAAATACAATAAAGTACATAACCATGGACTAGTCTGGAATAAGCATACTGAGTTTCCATTTTATCATTTGAGAATTCAGTTCATTGGATTATCTGATGACTGAAATGCCTATTACTATCATGTTCTAGGTCTTGTGGCATTGCTTCAAAACCATAGTCAGAATGACAATGAATCAGAATGCTGTTTTTCCTCAAAAATTTTTTCTCTCTGAACAGGTCCATGTTCAAAAAATTTGCTCTGAAATTTGGACTTTTCATTAGTCTATAATAAGTAGTTTTTTTCCAGTAAAATGGAAGAGTCAAACTAGGCTAATTCTCTTTCAGAAAAAAGGCCAATAACATATGTTTTTACAAACATAATAATTGAAAATTATAGAGTTAAAGTGAGATTAACAAATTAGGTTGTGGATTGATGAGCGATTTTATCAACAAGTGGTATTCCTTTAGTCATAACTAGATGAATGAAATATTTAAGAATTGGACATGATCTATTCACTTAATTGGAAACCAATTATGCCTATTTCCATGTAAAGTAATTCCAAGGATAACATAATTCTGATTATATGACTGAAATGATGAACTTCTGAGTACACAACCTGTCACTGGGGTTACACCAGTTGTTTTAAGCAATGGTGTACAGAATTAGGGTGAATGATGCCAATAAGAGTACTACAAATACTTTAATCTATCATATTCAACTGCTTAGTGATTCAGGGTGGGCATAACTTTAACACAGGCTCTAGAGAAATACCACATAGATAAGGGGTCTACAAAGCATAATCAGTGGGCTAATCTCCTTGCTACTTGTGCTTTGTGAATAAAGTTTTATTGGAAAACTTTTTTGTTAATGTATCATCTAGGGATCCTTTTACATTAAGACAGCACAGTTGTGTAATTGCAAAAGAGATTGTAAGTCTGAAAAATCCTAGTATATTAACCATCTGCTCCATTTCAGGAAGTTTGCCAATTCCTGCTGTAGATCAAGGTCTTGTGCCAGGAAAAATTGTGAAAATGAACAAGAGGTCATTGGGTGTTTTTTTCAATAGACTGTTGATTTTTAAAGCACATTCTTAATGATTATCTCAAACAGAAAAAAAGGACTGTGTTTTTCTTTCTTTTCTTAAATTTTAATTTATCTTTTCATGGGTGAAGTTCAAAATATTATATAACATTTCAAGCCCTTCTCTTTCTGTGAACTTTAACTCAGTATCTTTTGCTCACTTTTTCCATTGTTTTTAGATGTCTTCTCTTCATTTTATAGATTGCCTTTATTTATTAGAGAAATTAATTATTGGTGACATAAAACACAAATATTTTCCACACTGATATATATATTGAATGTTTAGCAAAGATTATGCATTTCATATTTTCATATGGAATAAGGTAAAAGTTTAGTTTTCATTGTAAGTAGCTGATTTCCCAAAAGGAAGTTAGTTTACATCTGTAGTTATTTTTAATTTACATATATCATTTTATGCTCTAGATCACATTCTGTGTCTTGTATTTTTCTACTCAACTGTATGATTTTAATGCGGTAGACACACTAATGTCTTTGTTTTTCCACCCATTGTTTCATGTTCTGTACCACATTTTTTTAATCCAGTTCTCTAGGCAACTTTGTTTCTACAGATCTGCTGCTATTTTAAGGAGAATTGCTACCCTAATGGATTTGTGGAAGAATGTGCAATAATGGGTTCTAAAATATGTGTATTTGTTCTCCAGTCAAGTAATGTGGGTGACCTCTAAAATCGGGCAGCAGCCCCATCTGGCAGTCAGAAAGTCAACAAGGACCTCAACTTCAAGAAATGAGTTCTGTTCCAAAACAGAACAATCTTGGAAGCAGATTCTTCCCCAGAGACTGCAGGTGAAAATTCAACCTGGCCAACACCTAGATTTCAGCCTTGTGATAGTTTGACTAGAGAAACCAAGCCACATGATGCTAAACTTGTGATACAGAACTGCCAGCTAGTAAGCAGATGTTTTAAACTCAAAATTTTGTGGTAGCTTCTTACATAACAATAGAACTAATGCTCCTCATAAATATGTGCCTTCTATTAAAGCCCCAAATAAGGTAAAATTTATTAAAGGGTGATACTATGTCTATGTGTTATATTTATATGTGTTATAATAGTCTATAAATATAGATTACTATAGCTATACATTAGATATATATATAAGATATAAATATATATCTAAATATAGACATATGTTAGATATTAAGGAGTGATATTAGATAAAAGTAGATCATTTTACAATTATTGCAGTTGCTTTTAACATGCGTATCTTAGAAAGTGATAGGATAATAAGAAAAAAATCCCTAAAAGTATTGAAGATCTGAACATTATAATCAAACTTAACCTCATAGTTCAGGATACAACTTCCAGTGGTAGTATCATATTTGGATTTTAAAAGTTATCCAAAAATTGGGCTATACTGGAGTGCCCTCAGCATGTGAGGGTAAGGATGCATATGAAAAGTTTAATGCAATTAAACTGTGAACTGTGGGGGAAGAAAATATATCCAAGTGAATTCATTATTTTCTATTAACTTAATGTGTTCATATACCAGTTAATTAATTCTATATAATATATAGATCTTTAATTATTTTACATATAACCCTGAACATTTATATTACAACTAAGCCAACTGTAATTTTTAGATTTTCTTGTCAGGAAAGGCAATGGGACCTTATGTTTTTCAGTGTATCTATATATTTTCAGACTATCAGTATAAAAAATCCTCAGTAATATATTACCTAGAAGAATTCAGCCGAACACTGAACAGACAGTAAAAGACCAACTGCCATGTTTCATGAAAACATGGTTGCTCATACAAGTAAATCCATAAACAAAGTCAATAATGAAGAATAATGCTATCAGTTCCATATTATGATTAGAATTCATTATTTTTATCACATATCCATTTAGGGCTGTGTATGACATGTTGGGATGGATGAATTTTTAGAAGTGAATGCATTAGCATTAGCTTTTTTACATTAAATTTGGTGACCGGTGAAAATCCATCTCTTTTGTGGATCCTTTCTCAGCCCCATGCAACTAACTTCTGCTGCTTTCTACACCTACCACTGGTGATTCTTACTGGCAAACCCCAACCTGGGACACTGGAGAGAGAAGGTCAGAGGATATAGTTCTTAATTTTCCCTATGAAATGAAAACAAACCCTAGAGATCTGAAATAAGATTGATTTTTAAATCAAGATAACAAAGTAAAATTGAATTTCTGTCTCTTATAATCATTAGTTTCCAAAACAAAATTCACCATGAAAGCTTGACTTTCTTAAATAAATTGTTGATGCCAAACATTTATTTATTTACATCTTAACATCTCTGAAACAGGACAAACCTTACAATTAACTGTTTATTAGAGTTTACTTGCCCATGGATTTTTTTTCCTGCCTTAAGCTGAAAAATAGGTTCATAGCATAACACTATTTTATAATAGCTCAGATTTGAAGCATGATAAAATATGGTAGATGTAGACCACATAGACATGTATGTGGAAGGGTGGAAGAGTTAGCCTGTGATGCTAGTCACTCAATCTGTGGAGAGTCTGTGACTTTATGTTCTTTGATTTTTTTTCATTTTTTCGAGAGCTGAAGCAGGATACTTGAGGTAACATGAACTTGCATTATTCAAGTGACAAGATATCAAGTGACAACTTCCTTTTCCCTCCACTCTGTTATCCCCTTTCAGTGAAGTGTATCTTTACAAAGGAGAAACACATCAAGGTTTAAATATTTTCTATATTTATGTAGAAGGCAAAAATGTAATAATATAATATAATATAATAGGCCAAATAATACTACTAATAACTACAGTGGCATATCCTAAAAAAGTGATAATTGCAACATTAGTGCCAAATATAAAGTGTTAGACTTTGGGGAAATATTTTGATGGTTAGGTCATTTTAGGAACTTACTGATTATGTTCTTAGAAGATTATAAAGCAACTTGCTACTAGTACAGATTTTCAGAAACCCTACAACAATGACACAAGGACATCTCCGTCACCCCACCTTCACATGAACCTGCTTATAGCATATAGGATATTCATCTTTCAAAGAAAAGTACAGATTACAAATTCCTGGTTTACGAATATCCAGTTCTCTAAAGCATGAATCTGGGGAATTAAACTCTGAGGAATCTGTGAAATTAATACATTCAGTTTGATCCTACAAAGACTCTGCCCAGCTGTGTCTAAAGCAGACGAAGAACTGCTGCTGGAGTAGGCATGGTGCTGTGATCTCAAAGGGTGGCAGCTTCCCATGGAGGGTGGTGATTGGTTGACGACGGGTATGATCTGAAGCCTTCATAGTCCTTAGGAAGATGTTCCTTAACATCACAAGCCTACATTATTGTCTCCTACATTCAGATTAGTAATCTGAGAATTCAACACTCCCAAAGCTTTGAGAAACCAAAGGTTTTTGTAACTGCTTCACAGAACAATTACGCTGCTGAGGATTAATGCGCTTTATCCCATGTAGTGTGAGAATCCAGATGTTGCTAGGTAGAAATAGTCATGTGATTAATGCCAGGCACTGCTATAGACCCCCTCAGGGGTATTAGGTGTTATAGAGCAAGTAGTATATGCAGTCTTACCTTGCGTTTTGAAATGCATCTGGTGTGGAGTAAGAAAAGTAGCACCTACATTGAATATGAATTTTTTAAATAAAATTATTAATAGTTAAATATAAATTTTTATATTCAGATTATATGTACTACATATATATGTCAGCATGGATTTGCTTTTTATCAACCCATTTTTTTGTTTATATTTAAACTATGAAGCAACACTGTTGTATTAGGTTTCTAGGATTGCCTTATCAAAATACCACAAATTTGGTAGCTTAAACAGCAGAAATTTCTCATAGTTTCCTGGAGGATGAAAGTCTAAGACAAAGGTGTCCACAGTGTTGTTTGTTCTGAAGTTTCTTTTCTTGGTTATAGAACCATCTTCTCCCTGTATTTTCATCTATCTTCTCTCCGTACATGTCTGTGTCCCAGTGTCCTTTACTCAAAAGGACATCCATCAAACTGGATTAAGAACCACTCTAATGATATTATTAACCTTAACTACCTCTTTAAAGACTCCATGTGGTCTCATTCTGAGACACTGGGGATTAGGACTTAAACATATGAACTTTGGGGGAAGCAATTGAGCCCCTAATAACTCTCTATGAAAAGACCCTTATATAACTGGAAACAAAGGACAGTTACACAGAGATGGGAAAGGGGTTAAAATGAACCCCTAAATAAGAAGACCTCAATAAGACCTGCTTTCTGTTTATGAGCACAAATGTTACGTTAGCACCATACCATCACTATTAATTTTAACTGTCTTTTTTAAAACCAATTCCTTTATCACTGAAGGAATAAAGTGGGAAATAAACTCCAATAGTGAAGAAACAATTGGAACATATCCTTGAATTTATAATAATAACCAGAGCACAGACACTGTTCTTGGAATATAATGGAAACACAACCACATGGAGACAATTTAGATTTTGAGTTGATGTCTTTAACAGCCATTCCCAAGATGAGATGCTTTTTGTCTTTGTCCCTCTGGTTGATGGACTGATAAAGGTTATACTACATGAATCTCAAATGTTTCTGCTATCACTTTTGAACCTGAGAGTATAGTTTGTGCTTTGAAATTATTTTACATTTTTTTGGAATCAGTTCCCTTAGAATGATTATTTGTGTCATTCCTAGAACACCAAACTGTATATTTTGATCTTTGAGTATAATGACTTCTTAGGAGATTTTCAATGGGCTTATAACATCCACTCTTTTGGAATTTTACTCTCAGATATTTCTGAAGTTATAGGTTGTTAAACCTATGTTTCACAGTATGACTTAGTCAAGGTTTGAACTGAGCTGTATTATAGGATTCTTCTGCTTTAGTGAGGCATTTGCTCACTGAGGCCCTTGTTGCAAGACACACAGTAGGCTAGGATCTTTTGATGTTTTAAAAAATTCCCTTCAAATTCAGAGAAATTTTTTTTTACTTGATTTATTGTCAAGTGCTTTATTAGATTCTAGTAATCTAAAGCATCATTATAATTCAGTTGTTTGAGTACAGGATAGCATTTATTATTTTGGTGGCACTCTACAAAAAATGTAGTTTCAGAAAATCATAAGCAAAAAAACAACAGATAGTATGATTAGACTTAGTTAAAGGGAAATTAAGCAATCTGCTGCACATTTTAAAATTACATATTTCAAAATTAATGGCAATGCATTAGAAGTACAAGTGGCATTTTATTTTAATATTTATGACAGAGACAAAGAATGACAACTGTATGTTGTTTCCATGCCATTGAGAAGGAATTACAGCATAAATCACTATGTCCATGAGGACTAAACAAAATCCTGGAGATATAGGAATATTTGTAAGTGTCTTACTGTGGATTTCATGTTGAAGCACTTCACTATGTTATGCTGTTGATTTGGTTTTGACTTGGGACCAATATTTCTTCTAGATTTTGTGGCTCAGGTATACGGACGACTGTTTTTGAAACTTATAAAGCAAAGTTTTCTTTAATATGCATTATGATGGGAAGTGTAAGGTAGATTGAATTTCCTTCTTTCTTAAGCAAAAGCAGTAAATCCAAATTATCATTCCTCCAGAATTTCTAGCAGTCTCTTAGCCACTCTGAACATAAATTCAATAAAATACATTTCTCTTTATGTGTGAGTCTATAGGTTAAAAAACAAACAAACAATAAAATTCCAATGGAGGAAGCAAGTAAAAGAAGAAGGAATAAAGATGAAATACAGTTCATTGGGGGCTGGTTGTAAAAAGAAGCTGCTGGAGAGATAGATGTCAAAGGCAATTTCGATTGTATGAAAAAGAAGGCATTGTTAACAAGTTTTTATATTTCAATTTCAGAGAGGAAATAATAGGACAACTAGTGAAGACAGCAAAAACAATTTCCTAACAAAACAGGCGAAATACACTATTTTAGACCATGATCATCTATGATTTTTATCATAGACATTTCTGAAGTTAAAGATTCAACATGTTTCCCAAACTCTGCAAGAGGTATTGATTCCATTTGGTTTTGCTTTCCCCCCAGATTTATTGAGATATAATTGACATATGACATTAAGTAAGTTTAAGATGTACACCTGTTGAGTGGATACATGTATATAGTGCAAAATGACTACCACTGCTGAGTTAGCTAAAACCTGCATCACATAATTTCCATGATCTTTTTTGTGGTAAGAACATTCAAGATCTCCCCTCTTAACAACTTTCAAGAATGTAAGATATTATTAACTCTAATTACCATGTTGTATATTAGATCCCTGGAACTTATTCATCCTATACCTGCAATTTTGTACCCTTTGGCCAATATCTCCCTTTTCACCCACCCTTCCAACCCCTGGTAACCACTATTCTACTCTCTGTTTCCATGAGTTTGGCTTTTTTTTAGATTCCACATATAACAGATATTATATAGCATTTTTCTTTGTCTTCACTTTTGCTTTTTTAAAGTGTATTTTATGTTTCAAAATATTATAGATTCTAGAAGTTGTTCAAATTGTTCATAATGGTGTGTATTCTCATTTCCTAATGAACAAATATGTATTTTGAAATTACTGATAGATTATTTGTTATTCTAGAAGGTATACTGAGAAGTCTGGTTCACTTGTTATTGGGCATAGATAGCACACACTTTTAGACTAATCACCAATGTGCTAGTAAAGATGATACAGGACTGAGATAGGAGCTTAAAAAATTTAAATTTACCTAACATGCTTGCTGACTAACTTATATCTCAATAAATTATAGAATATTCAGGGTAGCTATATTGGCATCTCCTTTTTGAAGAAAAAAATACCAAAACAATATAAAATTTACCAATAAAAAATGAAGACAATTTTCATTTTGTATAAATAGGGTATTTTAATAAAAATCTTTAAATAACAGTTAACAGAGTTTGTATAGTAAAGTAGAAATTAAAATCTCTAAAACATTGTCTTTCACATTCATCACAATTTCTGTGGATACTACTACATTTATTCTCCATATTTCCTTAGAAAAGATGAATACTTCGGTAAAGCCTCAGTTGTTGAAAGGTTATTAAAATTAACTCAGTACAAAGGTTACTGTTGTGTGTCCATAAGAAAATAAGCTCTTACAAAAATTATATTTCCACTACTGGTTTAAACCAGGCCCTGGCTCTAATCTTAACACTTCTTGAGTATGTAATAAAATAATAAATATAAGAGATTAGAAGAGACTGCTAATATAATCACCAGCCTCATAATTGAATATAAGTACAGACCTCTGACATGTTCCAGGTGTCTCCTTCTTCTCTGGAATCTCTATGACACAGTTTCACATTAGGAAATGAAGTCTGTCTATTTTCTTTGTCTTCCATAGCTGAATAATCAAGCCTGGTGCCTTTACATACTGCACTGTTAAGCATACATCATCACTTGGTAATTTTCTCTTCTCTTTGTCCAACACCCTGGATTTCCCACCTAAACCCATTTCCTGGCATGTTGTCAGAGGCTTTTGTTGCTTTTTCTAAATGTGCAGTTCCAATATCTATTTTCTCCTTCCTTTTTAGAACTAAAACCCTAATTTTTCAGAAGAGACTTATATATAATTTGAAGATTATTTTCTAAACTATCTTTAGTGGTGCCCGGTAACATGTGCGGAAGGCACTGCCTAGGATTTTTTAGAGAAATATCTTGAAAGGAGGTTGACTTGGTGAGCAGAGGCACCTTTTTTCCTGGCCCAGTTCTCCCTCCTGCTTCCAGGAACACCAGCTAGTCAGGGAACAAATGAGAGATGGCCATGGAGCCACTCCAATGACTGTGCACTGGGGCTAGAACAGATTGATTTCATGTAAGACAGAGGAAACACCTCCATATTCCTAACCAAGTTCTATGTCAAAGTGCTCAGATCACAGTCAAATGCAATTGCACAGTATTTTAGCCAGCATCCCCCAGGACAGGTGAGAGGATCTCTGTGAATATTTGGTATTATAGACCACACCTCAGTCATGCAGGTTGCAGTCACCTGGTTACAGTCATCAGATTGTTGTCTGAAACATCACATTACCTAATATTATTTAGGATGTTCTCAATATACATTTCTTGTTCATCCAAGTTGATTTAAAAATTCTAGGATTGAAAGAGCCTGTTCTTTCATTTTCTCAGCAGAGGTCATGTTCTAGTTTATCCTCTCTGCTTATTCACAAAGTATCAGAAAGAGAATGAATCTTACATCATTTTCTTATATCATATTGTTAGTATTGAATATGTATATTTTAAATGATTACTTTAGATCTTCATAAAGTAATACTTTGAGGTTGCTATTATTTTAATAGACAAGTAGAATTATTTCATCATCAATAAAATAGGTATGATTGCAGATAATTGGTGACAAATATAGTTAGTGCCAAATAAATGCTCAGGGGAAACCTCTGTTCAATACAAAAATTTAGATAAAATGTTGAAGTGATAACATACTTTAATATTATATAGGTAAATAGTGGCTGCAATATGTTTTATTTTATATGGAAACATTTTGATGGGTGACATTTGTATTTCTACCACATGGGAACTATTAATAAATCCCTACTCTTCACCCTGCAAATAAAACATATTTGTGTGCCCAAGTAAGATGCATCTGAAGAACAAATTATTGCCTTTTCCTGCGTCACTTAGGAATAACAATGCAAAACAAAATTTCCCAGATGCGTGGAAACAAAGGAGGAATTTGAAAAACACAAGTGGTCCATGGCTGCTTTATTCTTCTAGCCTTATCCACTGCATTGGGTGTATTGGCCCAGACTCAGTCTTTTATGACTGGGCTTTCAGTGTGTTGTGCAAATACAGCTGTCTTAGAAGCTCTGGATGCTTTGCATGGCTCAACATGACATGACCACTGTAGAGGCCCATTTGGCAGACATTATGGCTGGATTTCCCAGGTCTTTTTCCAAGCTATTTTTACTCTCTGGCCTGGCTCCCTCTTGGAGACTGGAGTATCTAAATACGTGCTTTTGCATCTCCTTAATAAATATCTCACACAGTATATATGGTGCATTGCCTTATATGAGTTATGGACAATGACTGATATGTTCTACTGACAGTTTCTGAGAAAACATTGAATTTTTAGGTAGAAGAGATAAATGTGGTTTGTGTCAATATCCATTCCATCTGCCCTGATGCCAGATGTACAGCATCAACAGTGTGACTGTCTCAACACTAAAAGCGGTGGAGTATAAAAATAGAAGTAGCTTGATATGTGACTCCTTCAGAGCGTCACTGTACAGCCTTCAGTGGCTATTGTCCTCCAGATATTTTTTAAGTGAGCAAAATAAATTTAAGCCACTAACATTTAGATATTCTGTTACTTGCAGCTAAAGGGATTTCAAACTGCTACTTCATTATTTTTTTTCATAATATATTTTCAGATATATTAGTTTCCTGGGGCTACTCCAACCATGTTCCACAGACGGGGTGGCTTCGAGGAGAAATGTACTGTCTCCCCATTCTGGAAGCTAGAAGTCTGGAATTTCACATTATTCTGTATGAAGGAAGATAATATTTTAATTGTATCCTTAGTGATTTCCTGGTACATCAACAGTACTATATTTTAAGTGATAGCATTCACATGTATGTCTTATATTTCGTGAATACAGCTCAGATGCTCTGTGTAATGTGAGGAAATAAAGAAAAATAAAGTTTTTTTTAAAAAAGAGTTTGAGATTTTTATATTTTTTTCATGGGTGCAACTAATAAAATATCTTACACATTTTATATGGTGCCTTTTTGAACTCTATTAGCACTGTTAGATGTTCTCTTCTTATATGTATTTCCATTGTTAAAGATTATGAGGTATCATACAATATGATTAAAATATCCATTATTGCCACACCTCTTTAATTTTGAGACTAAAAACCTTTGCTGTGATAAAACCACTGAGGAAATTTATGTTTTTTTTAAAAATGAGACCAAATATCAGTCTAGGTCCATATCATTAGTTATCTCCTTTTACACTAGAATTAATGAATTACATTCTGGAAGAATAAGCAGCCTTATTTTTTCGTATATGTACCAACAACCTAATTTATTTATTATATTTTATCACATTTGTTAATTCAGACCAACAAAAATCATATGTTGCCTTACTGATATAAATTCATGGATACATAGTGTTTTGTTCCTTCAAAGAGAAAAGAAAAAACAAACAGCATGGAGAGATTTGTCCCAGAAATGCAAGCTTGATTTAATTTCCAGTATCAATCAATGCAATTCAGTGTATTAGCAGAATAAGGAAGGAATGTATGAATATCTTAATTGATTCAGAAAAAAATAACTCCACATAATTCAGTGAAAATTTATTAAAAAAATTCTCAGAAAATGAGGAACTGAATAGAACTTATTAATAATGGTTCAAAATTAAGGAAATTTTTGCCACCTGCCCCCAAATAATTCCTCCTAAGCAAATATTTAATGGTACAAGACTAAATTTTTTCTGCATAGGATCTGGCAAAGAAGAGGATGTCCAATCTCATCTTCTACTCCATATCTCATACTCATGACCCTACTAGTACAGGCACAGGATCAGTATGCAAAAATCATATATATTTCTATACATTAAACAACTAGAAAATAAATTTAAATGAACAATAAATATATTTATTAAAGCAAAAAAAACCTTTGAGATACTTAGGGATAAATTTAACAAAATATGTGCAAAAGCTGTACATTGGAAAAGTACAAAATCTTACTGAGTGAAAATGCAGATCAAAATAAAAGGAGCAAAATACCATGTCATAGATTGGATGACTCAGTGTTGTCAAGATATTCATACTTCTCAAATTGATCTAGAGAACCATGGCAATCCTGATAAACTCACGGCAGTTTTTTATAGACACTGGTAAGCAAATTCTCAGACACCTAGATGCAGGACTCTTATTGAATAGATCCACTGTTAGCTGCATACTCAGGAACTGAGGAAATAATCACAGCATATGTTGGTGAGCTGACTGGGGACACAGTAAGGATGAGGAAGTTCAAAACTTCATTTATTATTTGATGTTCAGAAGCTGCTACTCTGAAGAAGTATTCTGATTTTCAGAAAAAAAAGTTAGCTCAAGTCTAATTTCCAGTAATTCCTATGAAAACTCTGTGCTTTTCTTTCCTTTAGATAGTTGGCTTAATACATAATTGCTGGTAATTTTAGGGAAGTTTGGGTCAGAGGTACATTCTTGTGGGGTGTTAAGTAATTCATCCTCAATTTTCAGAAGCCTCTGGAATTTTCAGTTGATTCAAATCTATGACTTTTTTTAGGGCCAATGAATTTCCATTTTGCTGAGTCAAGTCTCAAGTTAGATTTCCACTTGCCAGACCTAGATCTTTATTGTTGCTTAATATGAATTAAACAGAAATTAATGGCAGATCATTTCTTTTTTTCCCAAGGATCAGATAAGTTATTTGCTATTATCAAAGGTCACTGTGGGTCAGATTGTTGTAATTAGCTGTCTGGCCCTTGTGTCTTATTTTGATGATCACTCTCATATTGCCTCTGGCAGATGCTGTTAAAATTTGACCTCTTCCATACTAGAATACAATTATCATCATTAAAACAAGGAAAAACAAAGGGACATAAAGAAACTGGGAGGTGCTGGATATGTCTATTACCTTGATTATAGTGATAGTATCATGAGATTTTGCATGTGTCCAAGCTCATTGGTCTGTGTACATTAAATATGTGCAGTTCTTTGTATATCAATTTTACCTCAAAAAGGTATTAAAAACAGTAAGCTTCTATAAAGAAAAAAGAGATTATTGGACATAAAGTTTTATTTTTTTTCTCTTTGAAATTTAAAGACCCCCTGAATTCTATTCATGGATGTGAGGGTGTCCCTAGACCTAGACTCTGACCCACTGCTCCATAATTAACTCTATTTTTTGCACTTAACTACATTCTGGACTCTGTACTGAAAACAAAACATGAACAAGGACATTTACCTTATAGAGCTATTGCCCCCCATTAATGAGAGCTCACTGTGCTGATAACAGATAAACATGGGAAAAGTTTATTGCTTAAAAATGAGACTTTCTATTCTTATTGAATATTCTTGAGTATAATGATCATATACTGATTTCCTTCTGTTGTAAACTATCTATACCTGCTAATGAATGCCTTCTTCTTTTTAAAAACAAAGATTCACTAAGATATTGTCTATAGTCAGTTATTGATCAAGATTTAAGGTAAGAGATACATTTTCTTTTCAGTAAGTGCCTTGTAAACCAATGGGCTTGAGGATACATAGTTATAGATTTATTTGATATTTTGATTTATTTCGAAGTACTAGCACACAATTTTTTATTAAAGTCTCACAATTACCCATAGAAATGTGAAGAAAATTGGAGAATTGCTTTGTCAGGTCATGTCTAATTATTATGTTAAAGTCTGTGTATCTTATGACAACTGTTGAATAATTATGTGGGTGGAACTTCAGCCTGATAAGGGTCCATAAACAAACTCACATAAGAAGTTGACGATAGAAATGGAGAGCTTTATTCAGAAAAAAAGATGCTTAAGAATTTTGACATGATGTAGCTCTTTATAAACTTGAAATTTAGTAAATGGTAAGAAGACAACTTAAATTAGAGGAAATCGGTGGCACATTTAGACAAAACCTAAAAGAAGATTAAAATAAGAATACTTATTTAACAACAGAATGGGCTACCTTCATGGAAAGTCAACTCTATTTACAGTGCAACTCAAATGACAGATGGGTGACTAACAAATATGCAATAGAAACAATTCTCCATATCTGAGAATTTAGACTAGATTATGTGAAAAGTTATGCACAATTTTTTATACCAAAGCTTTTAATTATTAAATTTAGAGCAAATGAAAATACCTCATATTTCTTCTTTTTTAAAAATTACTTAATATTATTTTCATAACCTTATTGGTTTTCCCAAAACAAAAAATAATTCATACTTATTACAGAAAATCAATCATTAGAGAAATACGTAATATGTAAAATAAAGGTAAAGATATCCTAGATTCCTGCCATTTTGAGGAAAAAAAATATGGTTATTCCCCTTATTATTCATTTTTTCCTTCTAATATACTTAACATTGAAGTGACTTGAACAGGGTAGAAAAAAAATGGTTTTCCCACTCACTTAGTTTTGTGAGTAATTTGAAAACTAGATAATTAAGTACCATCCTTGTAGTTTTATATTGAAATGTTCCAAATACAATACCTATTTTTTTTAAGTTTTTAAAGTTGTAATTGTGCAGTTGTTACCTCCATATACTTACTGCGGCCAATTTGCCTGTCTGATCGATGTAGAGTATATCCAAGCACAGGTATCCCAAGCTTTTCAAAAGTTCACATTATGCCACTTCATTTCTGTGAAGGACCTACATTAGTATCTGTTTTCACTTACCTAAAGAAACCAGAAGGTAAAAAGAGAACACCGTATTCAGCGTTCGTTTTGCAGAAAGCCCTTTAGAGGCTGTGCACCTCCAGAGCAGTGAGAGGGGCCCCTCCAAGCTGCCTCCCTGGGAACCACACTGAGCTTCTCAACATTGTGCTGTAGAGCTTTGAACTGTGTCTGTGCATCCGTGCTTTATCTCAATTCATTTTGCTCATCCACTAGCATGATGTATTCTAAGGTACCAGAAAAACCTCTAAAAGGTGATTTTTTGGGTCTGGGAATGTTCAGAACTTTTCCATAGAAATCAGTGGTAACTACTTCTTGACTTTATGCCATTTCTGCTGATGAAATTCTGCTTTTGGATTGCCAGGGAAACCTGTGTGTGTAACATGCTACCTCCTTCACGTAGTAAATACATGAAATGAGAAACATGGTGCCCAACTGGGCTAAGGGAGTTTTTATATTTAAAAAAGAAAAAAGAAAAGAATAAATTTAGCTCATCCTCTGGCATCAGACTTAATTCTAGACCTATCTTCCCAATTTGAATATAGTACATGACAATTAGTCATTTTGAGAAATAGATCCATTCATTTTCATGAAAAAGATAAACTAGCATCTGTATTTCCTTATATATGGACAGAAAGTCTGAGGTTTTTTACTAGCATTTAAGGCATCAAAATATCATTGTAACCATATAATAGTGTTAACATACTCATCAAAGTATACTTTTAATATCAGCACAGTCTGACACACAATACAAAGAACAGAAAACCATAAACCCATCTTTCAGCACCTTAAAGAACACAATTTTATAGCTTTTTTTCAGAGCACATCTTGTAATATATAGCAATCATTACATTTTTAAATTTTGATGCAGGGAAATCACAATATTAAATCATGTCGGTAAAATACACAATATTCTTTTCCCCTAAAACATCCAGCAGGAACTTCCCTACTTTTTCTAAACACCTGCAAATAGTTCCTCCAAGGTGTCACTAAAATAAGGTTTTTATTATGGTGCCTTTACTGAGTTTTATGACAAAGCTCTTTTCCATATTTTGCACATCTACTCTATAGCAGTTTTCACATGCCTGTGCAATGTACATATTCCTTTCTCTCTTGCCCTTTTTTTAAAATAAAAAACTCAACTATATAAATCCTACAGAATCATCTTCATCTTTCAGTTTTTCTTTTGAATGAGTTGGATTTCTTGCTGGGAGAGTTTATGATTGAACAGTGTTTCTGGAGGAAACTGGAATGGGGAGAAGACATGAGGTTTAACTAAATTAAAAAAATCAACTATATAAACTGAATAAACTGTTAAAGTGAAAGCTTTTCTCTCTTTGCCAGCCTTTGCTTTGCATCCTTATACAACAGGAAGGCATACACAAACAGATCATGTTCTAAATGTTTTCTGTTCCTTGATTTAATTAACAAAATAAAGTTGACACAACTTTCTATCTATAAATACAGACATCTTTATTCTTTCTTTGATTCTTAGTATTTCTGCATAGGGAAATAAAATGATTCATTTAACATTTTCCCATGACTATATTTTTCTTGTTTATTTCACATTTATAAACATGCAAAAATTATAATCTCTGTGCATGAAATACTGTGTAAATATTTCTGTGAGAGAGCTAGTTAGAAGCTAAGTCATTTGATAGATGGTAACACATGTTGAAATTTTGTTTTCTGCATAATTTAACTCAAACTGTCCTCTTGTAGGAGTGTATGAGACTACTGATTACCTAAATATGAGATTACTGAATTACCTTGCCAAACTGTAGCAATCTAAATAGCAATAAAAATCATTTTAATATTCTTCAAATTTGAGTTTACCTGATTACTAGTGAGTTGAATTATATCAATTTCATTCATATAGTCATATAAATGAATATGACAATCATATATATTTATATATATGAATGATTTATATTATTAGCTTATTTACATTCTAAGTTGAACCTTGAATGTGCTGCCTATTTTTCTATTGGATGGTTTACTGTTTTCCTTTTGTTTGTTGATTTCTTGGATGTTCCTTAATTCTTGTAATAGTGTTTTATATATGTTCCAAATATTTTCACTAAATGTATTAGCATCTTTTTAATTTTAAAATACATTTTTAATCATTCCCGTGTTGATGTTCATGTGACCAAATGTACAATATTTCCTTTTCATTTGCTTTTGTTTTTTGCTCTTAAATATCATATATTTGTAATTTTTTATTTTAATTGGGTATTTACTTGCTATATAGGACAAGATAGGAGTCTTATATAGATTCTAATATCACTGCTGCATTTTGCATATGTTCTTCAAATATGTCATACACCTTACTTCTTAGACTATGTTTACATTGGCTTTTGCTTCTTTTCCCTCACCATTAAAATATTTTGAAAACTGTAACTTTAGAGTGTATTTTAATATCTGGTAGTATGGTAGGGAGGTATTTAAGAGTGCCTTCAAGACTGCCTTTTCTCAGTGATTAAGTCAAAACCCTAAGATCAGAGGATTATCTTGGTGGACTAGTCCTAACCATATTGTGTCTTTAAATCTGAATCTGGGGTTTAAATAACAAGATAGTCAGAGATTCTAAGCATGGTAAAGACTCAAGCTGCAGCTACTGGATTGGAAATGGGGTGAGGTGGGGAACTTGTGGAAAGGAGTGTGGAAGATCGTAGGAGCTGAGAACCACCTTCATCTGACAACTGGCCAGGAATGGTTACTTCAGTTCTACAAACACAAAGAACTGAACTCTGGAAATTTAAGAATGCACTCTGAAGTGAATTCTTCTCCCAAATCCCCCAAAGTGAACTAAGCATGGCTGATATATTCATTTCAGTCTTGTGATATTCTGTACAGAGAAACAAGACCTATTATGATGCAATTCTGACTTACACAAGTGTGGATAATAAGGGATGCTGTATCTTACTGTATGAACTGTTTTTATTTCTACAGATAATTATTTTACAAGCTTGTATTTTTTTCCCTTTCTCTCAAGTTTACATTTCAGCATTTTCTCTGGAGCATGTAGAAACCTACTACTTTTCTTCTTAAAGTAACTATCCTATCTCTACTGTTGTCTTTTTTTCATTCTATTTTGCTGCTACTTCCTCTGTGGTAATGATTTTGGTTATGGCCTTAATTTACTTTAACAACTTTCTTTAGGTCAGCCATTTTATTCTTTACTTTTTTTGTTTATATTTCTTCATTATTCCTGATAAGTTTTATTTGACAACTACATGTGTAGAGCACGTTCTTTGAAGGTCTTTGATGCCTGGTTTTGAATCCTTTTTAGTCACAATTTTCACGTACTCATAGCCAAGTAAGTCTCTTGTGTTCCTCATTGTTTTCAGTATTCCTTACCTCATTATATTTTCAATATTTTGAATGCAGATTCAGTTTTCCTCATATCTGTGTGCCTACATGTCTTCCTGAGTCATCTATTTGCAGCAAAGCAATTTAGAAAGGAGATAGCAAGTGATTTGGATTAAGACATGACGTTGACTTACTCTGAAGTTCTGTTGACAAGGAGTGTGTGTGTGTGTGTGCATGCACATGCATGCTCACGCATTGTATGTGCATGTGTGTGTATTCTGCAGCAAGTCACCCACAGCCACTTTTAATAAAAGTCTCTGTGTCCTTTGTAGGCTGAAACTTGCAACCCAAGTTTGTTGGTTTCCAGGAATGAGCCACCCGCTGCTCTGTGATTTCAAATGTTGCTCAGCGAGGCTAGTAGTAGAGTCAGGGCATTCGTGTATCAAGCATTGATTTTGCCCCCAGGGTGTGCTTCCTCGACTTTGTGAGCTCTGCCAAGGGTGTGGCCGCTCTTGTGGCTACCATTCTCAGTCTGCTCTAGTACGTACTGAACCTGGCAGCCCGTCTTCATTTATAATGTGTTTGGGGAATAAGGGAGTTTTAAAAAGTCATTAAAAACTGTAATTTTCATTTATGTTTCTCCTCTGATTCATTTTCCTTGTTTTTCATATTAGTTAAGAGAGCAGAATAAAGGGCAGAAATTTTCTAGATTACAGCATCAAAGAAAGAATTTTCTAAAATAAGTAAATTAACACCATAAACTTACATGCTCCTCTTTCAGAGCAAAAAAATTATGAACTTGCCTTTTAAACTCTCTTCATGTCTCTTAATTGTGGGCACATTCATAAATTATATATGGTGTTACAAGATGTATATTCACTTATTGAATAAATTGCAATATGAAATATATATTTTGTAACTTGCATCTTATTCAATATTTTATTATTTGAAATTTATAATTTGCAAAAAGCATTCATTGATAGATGAATTTTTTGCCATTTTGCACATTCCCTTTTTCATTAATTCTTCTACACACACACACACATACATACACATTCATAATTTATTTTCTGATAATTTGGGGTAAAGTTAAAGATACTGTAACCATTTTCTCTATATAATTCAGTGAATATATCCTAAGAACAAGGATGTTCCTTGCATACTACAGTATAATTACCAAAACTAGGAAATTCAATATTGATACAAGAGTTTTATATCATCCACAGCATATATTCTAATTTTTTCCTATATTCTAATGTCACTATGGCAACATTCTTTATTCTGTTATCCAATCTAGGTCCCTGCATTGCATTAAATTATCAGATACCTAAAAATATCTTGACAATTTATTTTGATCTATGGTTTAATTCACTTTAATGTGTTTGTAATATCAATTGTTAAGACTATAACAAAATACATTAACATTTCATTCAGAATATTTGGTAACGTCACAATGAAAACATTGGTACAAGTTGTTTTTTTAAATTTGAAGACCATGACCTGCATGAAATTGAAATGCTCATCAAACTGTGAAATTGAAGTTCTCAGTCTTAATATGTATACAGATTCAGATTTTTCAATATCAGAAATTGCCCTCTGAAGTTTTGACACCAATTTTCACCCCACTAAAATTTTTGATATACTTCTTTCTCCATTTTTTCCCAATTCACTTTGCTTACAGACTTTTTACTTTTTTCTTTATATTTGGTTTTTTCCATTTTCTTGATTCCTGGAGTTATGCTATTTTGGTTTCAACTTTCTAAAATTTCCTATTTAGGTATTTATTTATATTGCATTTTTTTCTTATAAGTTGAAAGATTGGCTTCTTACTGAAATAAAGGATTTTTAGTGGGTGTTAGATGTTAACCCTGATTTGTATTAAAAGCTCATTTTCTAATTCTGGGGATTATTACTTGACTATTTATGATGTATTAGCCAAGAAATGTTTTTTAACATGTATGTAGTCAACATCAATGAGAAATATTTCCAGTTCACATGTTTCCTACATATGCATGATTTACTGTGAAGGTTTTTGTTTTCCTCTTGATGTGTCTGAATCTGGAAATTTATGTTACATATGGGAGGAGGTAAGGATTTAATTAATTTTTTTTCTAAATGGATAGCAAATTGAACATGCTCTTTGTATTGTCCATACTTTTCCATAGATTCATTCATTCTATTCATGTCAAATATAAAATGTTTACATCTATCTGTGTCTATATGCTCACACTATTCTGTTCTAATGTTATATTTGTATATTCTACATAAAAGCATTTTTAATAAAAGCAGTAATAGCATACACATACAGCTTGTATCTACACTAAGGGACATTACTTGGGAAATTTCAATTTATATTATTTTTCAATGAGTAATGTACATTTAATTTTTAATATATATTGTCTGTTAAAATAAATTTAAATAGCCCCTAGCTGTTTGTTTCACTATATTGATTGCTTTTAATAAACTCATTTTTTTCTTTTATGTTCAATAAATCTGTTTGACCTTTACCTTGATATGTAATATATTATTTTTTGCTTTTACCATAGTTTATGTGACAATGTGTAAATGTACTATCTTATCTCTATAGAAAAATCTCCATTATATTTTCTTATGATTATCTTGGATCTACCTAAATTCAATTATTTTTTAATTGCATTCTGATGATTTCATTCAATTTGTGTCTCCCTCAAAGCACTGCAAGTTCCCTAAGTGTTGGAATATGCATTGCACATTGTTCATGTTTGTAAAAGATGTGGATTACAAAGGCTTTCATAGTCACCAGTAATTACCTGTTGATGGGTAGATGAGGGAATATTTTTCATATGAAATAAATAGTTGAGCATATTTGATCATGTACTGTAATACAAATATATTTTATGACAATGATAATAAAAATCTTGAGTTCTAATAATGTTCCATTATGAATCAGTTTATCGAGTTTGACCAAGTTGCACAGTGCTGGTGCCATGGGGACTCAGATCATGACAAGCTGGAATGTGTTTTACTAATATAATGTTAGAGTGTCAATATTGCAGAAAAAAGAGCAATATATGTGTATGTAGAATGAAGCTGATTCATGTCTTACTCCAATTATATATATATTTCACTGGCAGGTGATGGTATTATACATTTGCAGGTACTGGTTATTATTTTATTAAGAATCAAATATGCTGAATTATTTACCAAAGGCAGTACAATTAATAAATAATTATGATAGCTAAAATTTATTTAACACACTAACTACCTGGAACACATTATCCACTTCTAGTACTACCTGTACTGGGTTTTCTCCTCATATCAAGGGTATGAGCTGCATACACATAATATATTCTAAACTTTGATCACTGGAATTAATATCTGGGTTTGGAATACAGTGATGTGTTAATTAAATAAAACATTGTACAGGGGTTAATTAATAATTTCTAAAACAGTTAAAATAGTGAAACTGTGTAGGCAAAGAATGAACATATGATCAGGTTTCCCCATTTTCAAGGAGGATTCTTAATTTTGTGTATGTATATTTGTTTTACTTACTGAGTTAAGATTATAGAAACATTCTGCATCAATGTTGCAGCAGATGCAAACATACTGTTTTTACTACAGGTGGCTTCTGTGACTTTGGGCTAATTCACTATCTGATGCCAATACCACGTGGTCATGAAACAATACTAAAGGAAACCCCATAATATCAAGTGCAATGGTGAACAATAGCAGTGCATGTGGTGGGGAAAAAAAAGTGAGAAAAAATGGTATTTGCTGAAGGAGGGAAAGATTTGCTAAATTAGAAGTTGGTATGATTGGGAAGGGTTCTGAGGCACTTATGAGCACTGGTACCAGCATGACAAGGGCAAGTTTTTGTGGTGCTAGGAAATTAACTGTGGCAGATTGGTTTTCAAAGTACATGAAAGTCAGTGTGAGTGTTTCATTGATTTTTTTTTTTTTGGTTTCATTGATTTTTTTTTAATTGCTCCTTGATGATGTGTGGAATGTTATATCTATGTCCGAACAGAAAAAAAATATCATTTTTTCCAAAAGTTGAACTGTACAAAGATCCTTGGGTTTCTATTTACCAATACAGATTTGTTTGCTTATAGATATAAAATTTTAAGAGAAAATATACCAAGTGTTTATCTTGACCTCTGACCTATTAAGATGATGTATGTGAAGAAAGCATTATTCATGTGTGTTTTAAAGTAGATATTAGAATTCTCTTTTCTCTGGACACTGAATAGAAATCTCTATCTCTCTGAGATTGCTGATACCAGTTCTAACATTACAATAAGTTATGTAACTCAATCACCTTTAAATACTTACAAAATTTCTGATCTTCTGTTACTTAAGTTATTCTCTTAGGTTGTAATGTTTTTCTTCTGAGTAAAACTTCTAACATATCACTTATATCCAGACCATATTTAAATACAATTTTTGAATAAAGATTGTGTAAATTCACTTAAATCAAATTATTATTTCCTGAATTGTTAATAAGTTCCATACTTTTTGTCACTTTTAAAGTTTACTGATTCTGCTGTAATTTGATGAGGTAATTTTGAATGATGTTTTACACACAATAAGACACACAACATAAAATAATCATTTCCACAATTTTTGACAATGGATATACCTGTGTAAATACTATTCAATAGAAAATATAGAATATTTACGTCACCCTGGAAGTTACTTTACCTCTATTTGAATTTCATACAAATAGATACATCCAGTATGCATTCATTTGGGTCTAGTTTTTGATCCTTAGCATATTTTGAGAATTATCTATATTATATGTCTATAAGTGGTTCATGCCTTCCTGTGCTGAGTATCACTGATACACAATAGTTTGTCTATTCACATATTGATGACCATTAGATTTTAGCATTATGAAAAATACTCTTCCTATAACATCTTTTTTGCTAGAAGATCTTTTCATTTAGGTTGATAAAACACCGTAACAAAATGAACAGGATTGCTTTCCACAGAGTATAGTTGTATCATTAGTTCTACTGCTACTTACCAGACAATTCTACCAAGTGTTTGCAATATGTTATGATACTATGTAAGTATGATACATTTTTAGGTGCTCTTCTTCCACATCAATATTTGATATTATCAGTAATTAGTTTTGCATTTAGTAATTCTAATGTCTATAAAAATCAAGTACCTTGCAGCACTATTTACAATAGCCAAGAAATGGAAGCAACGTAAGTATCCATCAGTAGATGAATGGATAAAGAAGATGTAGTACATATATACAGTGGAATACTATTCAGCCATAAGAAAGAAACAAATCCTACCACTTAAAACAACATGGATGGAGCTAGAGGGTATTATGCTCAGTGAAATAAGCCAGGCAGAGAAAGACAAGTGCCAAATGATTTCCCTTGTTTGTGAAGTATAACAACGAAGCAAAACTGAAGGAACAATATAGCAGCAGACTCAGAGACTCCAGGAAGGGACTAGTGGTTACCAAAAGGGAGGGGTGTGGGAGAGCAGGTCGGGAAGGAGATAGAAGGGGATTGAGGGGTATTATGTTTAGTACACATGGTGTGGGAGGTCACAGGGAAAACAGTATAGCACAGAGAAGGCAAGCAGTGAATCTGTGGCATCTTACTACAGTGATGGACAGTGACTGCATTGGGGTATGGGTGGGGATTTGATAATATGGGTAAATGTAGTAACCACATTGTTTTTTCATGTGAAACCTTCATAAGAGTGTATATCAATAATACCATAATAAAAAATTGATATCAAGTACCAAAAAGAGTGTAGAAGTTTCCAACTATAATGGTGGATTTATCTATTTTTCAGTTCTATAACTATTTGCACCTGATGGCTTAAGGCTCACTTTTTGGTGCACATACATATATATATATTGTTATGTCTTGTTGTTAAATTTCCTCCCTAGTATTATTTAATGTCCTTCTTTATCCCTAATAATAGCACTGTTCTCAAGTTGACATTTTTTAGTACCTCTATGGCCACCTCAACTTTCTTTTGATGAGCATTTTCATGGTATATTGTTTGCCATCGTTTTAATCTTTTTCCTTTAAATGTAAAAGTGAGTCTCTTATATACAACTTCTAATTACATCTTTGTTATAAAAAGAATCAAATTGACGAGTCTGTCTTTTAACTGATTTGCTCAGATAACTTGCATTTAATATAATTACACATATCATTGGACAGAACTTTACCATCTTGATAGTTGTTTTATCTTTATTACATCTGTTCTTAGTGTATTTTCTGTTTTTATTCTGCCTGCTTTATTGTTAATTATGTTTTATGATTCCATTTTATCTTCACTATTGGTTCATAATTTACTTATTTTTTCTATACTTTCTGGTGGTTGCTCTAGGATTTACAATATACACCTTTAATAAATCACAGTCTAATTTCCACTAACATTATACCATTTCATGCATGGCTGAAAACATTAAAAAGTACATTTATTGCTCCCTTTCCCATCATCTATACTGTTGTCAAATACTTTATTTTTATACATGCCATATGTCTTAGCTCAGGATGCTGTAACAAATTACCATAAACTCAGTGGCTTAAACGATAAACATTTATTTCCCAACTGTTCCAGAAACTGGGAAGTCCAAATTCAGGGTGTCAGAGGATTCAGCCTCTGGTGAGAGCCCACTTCCTGGCTTGCAAATGGCTGTTTCCTTGTTGTTCCTTCACATGACAGATAACAGAGAGAGGAAGCAAGTTCTAATGTCTCTTCTTATAATGGCACTAATCCAATCCATGAAGACTCCCCTCTCATATATTAATTGCCTCTCAAAGGCTCCATCTCCTAATACCATTACATGGGGGTTGGAATTTCAACATAAGAATTTGGGAGAATACTTTCACTCTAAAGCATCGTAAGTCAAAATTGCTGCTCATTGTATATTGTGCAGACAAATATCTTTCAGGGCTTTAACAATGAGAGGAAATATATTTATATTTACTTATATTTTAACCATGTCAGTATTTTTTTTTTCTTTATGAAGATGCATGCTTCCATCTTATATTTATTCTTCATGAAGAACACTTCTTAAAATTTCTTCTTGGGCAGGTCTGCTAGCAATGAATTCTTGTAGATTACTTTATAAACACATATTACTTCTCCTTTATTTTTGAAAGATAGTTTTGCTATACTCAGAATTTCAGGTGGGCAGAGTTTAGTTTATGTTTTATTATTTTAAATATTTCTTCCCATTGTTATGGATCTCATTGTGTCTGAAAATCTACTCAATGTTGCATCTTTATTCCTCTGCATGTGGTAGGACATTGTATGTAAGTGGGGTTTTTCCTGGTTTATGATATTTTTTTAATCCTAATTGGGGTTGTCTGAGATTCTTGTATATGTGTCTTACAATTTTTTAATATATTGAGAATTCTCAGCAATTAACTTCATTTCTTTGAATGTTTTTCTTCTTCTTCTGAGATTACAGTTATAAGTATGTTAGAATTGTTGACATACTAACACCAAAATAGTGTCCTTTTAAAATTTTTATATCTTTTTTCCTCTTTATTTTTAAAATAATTTCATTTTATGTAATTTCCACTGAACTATCTTCTAATCCACTGATTCTTTCTTCAGATATGTCAAATCAACTGGTGAGCCTGCCAATGCCTTATTCATCTCTACTACAGTTTAGAGGGGTTTGTTTTGTTTTTTAATAGCATGTCTAATTGTTCCATATAATTTTCATCTCTCTGGTGAAACCATCCACATGTTCACACATATTTTCCTTTTGTTACCAGTCTTTAACACATTCACCATAATTATTTTAAATTCTCTATGTGATTAATTCCACATCTGGGCCATCTCTGAGTCTATTTCTGTTGATTTTTTTGTCTTCTCACAATGGGTTCATCCTTGCTGTTTTCCCTTTGTGTATGTGCATGTATTTGTGTGATCTGATTTTTTAATGGAGGCCAGGCATAATATATAAAAGAGTATAGATTGAGATAAATCATACTTATGCCCTATACCCTGAATTAGACACAGTTTCTCTTGCAGGGGGTGCTAGGCCTTTAGTATAGGAGGTTGACTCAACTAGTCAGAAGCTGAGCTGGATTCAGGTTTTGCAGTTATTATTGTCTTAAATGCATCACCAACTGCATGGTTCTGTACCTTACCTGCACTTACTGTGACAGCTGGAATTACCAGAGGACATTGCTCAATATTCCTGCCTTACCTCCAGCTATTGGCCTTTGCTGCCCACCCACAGCTCAAAAGGAGTCTTTTCACACTTTTATTTCTCTTTATAGCAGATTACTGTTTATTACTTCGTACTTCCTACATTGGTTTCTCCTTACAGGGCTCTTTCTTTCTTCAGATTTTAGGCAATTTGAAATTTTCTCTAATGGCTTAAGGAAAATAATGGTTATTCAGATATCCTGAATTTCTCTTATTGTCAGGGTGGGAGCAGTGCTTTTTTTTGAAAAAAAAAATCAGAAAACTTTTTTCTGGTTTCTTCATTCAAAGTGCAATCTGTATAATTGAAGTATAAACACGATGTTCCATAGACGAAAAAAATCAAAGTTTTATCCCAAGTAATATATTTAGTGCTGACTTTTACAAGCAAACTTTTGGAAGAACATGAAGATGAAAATGATCTATTTTCCTCTGGCTCATTGAAGAAGATAAGTGCTTGACTGAGTGAATGGATATGGATAATTGTCGTATGAGTTGGTGAGAACAGGAAAAAAATGCACACTTTGAAAGAAATAGCAAACTTGCACACATCTCATACACTTTCCTATTTTCAACCAAGTGATGTAAATGTTGAATGCAAATGTCATTTTAAGAGTAAGGAAACATATTATTAGGGAAAGCTTGGATTAAATATCCACAATCAAAACTGTTCTCTCCCTTTGGAGAAGACAGTTACTAAGGCTCTTCAGGTGACCTCTGTACTAGAAAAATGTCCAAACTATATCTACACCTTCTACTTTCCCTAAAAATAATCAACTATAGTCTCAACATAGCTCTAGAAGATCTGAAGTCCCTGACTTCAAAGAAGAAGCACCATGATACCAACTTTGATATTGATGTAGCACTCCATTCTACTGATAATCTGTGGATTTGTTACAGGTTATTTATCAACCAAAACAAAGACATTATTATTAGGGGAAAGTTTCTACTGTTAGTTGTTACAACATATGAAAATTCACCAGCATGTAAAATCTTTTGGACTTCAGACCATATTTAATGGATACACTCATAATCCTTTGAAATTTGTATCAATGATGTTCATGAATATGAGGGGGAATAGAGATATGCCTCTAAGATGCAGGCACACATTACTGGGTCCATGTAATTGGGAAAATCTGTCACACATATTAAGATTCACGTAGAAAGAATACAGTCCAATAAATATCAGAAATCTGAAGTTTCCAGTCCAGGTTCTCTAAATGTCAGATTTTGATTAATAATAGACTTGCTTCTTCTAAGGACATCTCTACAATGCGTGCTTCAGGTAAACAGACATAAGGAAACAATAAAGAAAGCTAAAAGATCCTCAACTATTGCTGCTTTGAACAGCTGCAGACTTAATTCATACAGTCAGTTCTGTGGGAGTTATACAACAAGAAATAGAAAAAAAGCACAAGTGTGTTTGGGGTATTTGTCTTTTATGAGACTTCCTTCCTTTTCTTTCTGTTGGCTAAGCTCCCACATAAGTTGCCCCACTGCTGATGCACTTGGGAGAACAATTGTTTATTTTGTAATTCACAAAGATTAAGCACAGACATACTGAAATCCTGGTTTGAGTCACTTCCTGAAAATATCATGCTGTATAGCAAATAAAAAAGATGAGCCCAATTACAAGGGTCAGATTTGTTGATTGTAAACAGAATGTTTGCATATCTATAAAAATATATTCCTTGGTTTGAGCAATGATGGTGACATTTATAAATATTCATATCCTTTCCTGAATGCCACCTAAATCTGAATTCAATATTGCATTTTGTATTTTACAATAAAGATGATGTAAATAATGTAAGGGTGAATACAAATCATAAGAAAAAAAATCATCCCTGAAGCAAGAAAGTGGCCTCCCCTCCCTATTTTTGTAGTATTTACTTTAGAAAACCTGTAATTGTGATTATTTCTCAGCCATTTTGAGATGTATATAAATCTTTTTAAAAGCTAAATAAGCAATTGCCACCTCTATAACTCTAGAATGTGTTTTTTTTTCAAGAACCTGGAAGCCATCTCTTTGGTAGGAAGGAAGATTGCATTTCTATTCTTTAGTTTTCGCAGGAGGATAGGAGCTTAACCTCTGGGTACCTGAGTCCAAGTTGCAATCCTACATACTTTCACAAATGTATTAAAAGTTTTTTTTTCCTTTAGATAAAGGTAATTAGCAAACACAAATGGCCATCCAATTACTGGGTGAATTTCAGATAACTGTCTGTGGCAAATGATGCTGTCAAGTTTTCTTTTCCTTGCAGACCAGTGATTATTTATATTGAGAACATATATGTAATGGGTTGCTGTAATTGGTCATATAAAGTGTGGGACATCTGTCTTGGGATCTTTAGAGAATCATGTGTGATGTGCACCATGTTCTGGTTCAGTGATTATTCAGTAATAACAACTTTTGTTTTCTTCTACTTTTGTGGAGAGATTTTTCTGAGTTGGCAGGAGATTTTTTAAAAATTATATTACCCAACAATAATACTCCATTAACAAATAGTAGCTATAAATAGAAAGTAAAAATATTCAAAGCCACATGTTTTTCCTAAGTGCCCTTCCCTAATCTAGCTCTCCTTTCTAATGATATACCTGCTTCTTTATTACTGCATCGACCATCTTGAATGGTAGGTAATGACCTCACTAGGAATAATGAGGAATTTTTCGCCTTTATACTCCCTCCAAATCCTACCTCCAAACCCTGTATAATTCATTCTATTTGACTATTTTACTTTTTACCCTTCAAGTGGACATTTGAATTTAGAATTTCAATTAGAATTAAATTCTCTTAAGAAATCTTCTGCCTCTTCATTATGTAGGATGAGGGATTTGGTGGCATTGCATTACTTTCTACAACCCACTCCGAAGATCCTTACTTCTTGATCTCTGTTCTGTCCAGGGATGCCTTTACTATTGTATTTATATGGTTACTTAACGATGACCAAATCTTCACAGCTATCACTTTTGGTTTTGTTTTGAAAATAAAAAAGCATACAGTATGTTTATGATCCTATGATGCATCATGATAATTCTGCCTGTTACGTATTACATGTCAAACATTATATACTGTGCTTTGCAATCTTTTCCCACCAAATCTTCAGGACAACCCCTGTATAATTACTTAGAACTAATAAAGTTTATGCACTTTCCATATTTATTTGGCTCTAACTTCCTCTGAGCCACCAAACATTTGCTCAAAGGATAGCTAAACTACCCTATAATCTATTGTCCTAACCCAGACAAAATCTCAGTCTCCTTTAAGTTGGGCCTTGGCCTGGCCTCCACCTTGCACACCTGAGAACGCATCTGAGCCACTTCACCATTCAGGCTGCTGCAGGCCAGACGCCAGGAGACTCTGGCCATCTCTACATCTGGACTAAGATGATACACAGTTGACATCACCAAGCTTTCTCAACTGCTGCCCGGAAGTGCCTGTTGACAGTTCAGAAGTAAGGGAATATTCATATTCCTTGGAAAGTATTTTGACAAGAGACAGGAGATGAGAAAGGGCTGACAAGTACATTTTTATTCTTTCCTATTCCTACAAACTATTCAAAAACATAAGTTTCTATGCAGTTTTTCTGCAAGTTGTTTCACAGGATTAGCAGGAAAGGTAAATGAACATAAAGGATGTCCAGTTAAATTTGAATTTCAAATAAACAACAGATGATTTTTTAAAAATCGATTTTATTTATTTTTTAAACTTATATTCAGTGATTGCCCTAGCATTTGCAATATGCTTTACAATTCATCCAAGACTGTTTTGACATAATGTTACTACTCCATGAGTGGTGTGAGTACCTTCTAACAATCAGATGCCCCTAGTTCTTCCTTCCCATCTGTTGTATCATTGGCATCATTCATTTAACTTGTACATAATTGAAGATATGCATACAGACTCACATGCATAATCATACATGGTGGCAATTATTACTTGGAACTGTTATCTGCTATTTCTTCAGAATAAAAAATAAATAAAAGTTTTATTTTACCTTCACTTACACTGTTGGGAGCCGCTCACTTGGGTGAAATGGGAGTGAACAAAAAATACAAACAACAAAGACAGACAGACAATGGCCTGCAGCCTCTATGTGGGGGCTTTATACTGCCTTTCTTGGACCCCAGCCAAGTGCTATACTCATCCTTCCCTTCTCAAGGGGGACAGGCCAGAACATCTTGTGGATTTTCTTAGAATCTGCCCAGTAAGCAGGGGCGGTGTTTTCGCACGTCTCCAAGGTCTCCCTGTTTTCAGTTTGAGGCCTCTTGGTTTGTTTTCAAGAACAAGATATGCTTTTGTGGGCAGATAACTTCCAAGGACTACACCAGTTGTTCTCAAGCTGGTGCTTCCTATTCTGTGTTCAGACATGGGGGAAGACAAAGGCCATCCCCCTCATACACCTTCTCCAGCACTTCCTTTCTTTATGGATATCTGTGTTTTGATGTAGATTGTATTTCCCTTCTTAAATGTAGCTATATTTCTTCCAAGGTGGAATTACTTGGCATCAAATTCTCCTAATTTTTTTTGTCTAAGAAGTATTGATTTTTTCTTCACTTGTGAGGAATAATTTCACAAGATACAGAATTCTAGGTTGTTGAAATTTTTTCCTTTCAGCACTTTACGTATTTCACTCCACTGTGTGTTTGTGTGACTACTTTCTGCAAAGTCAGATACAATCCTTATCTTTGATACTCTATAGGTAAGGTGCTTTCAAGAATTTTTTCTATATTTTTGATTTCCTGCAGTTTGAATATGCTCAGGTGTATGTTTTCTTTACATTTACCTTGCATGGTATTCTGTGAGCTTCCAGGATCTATAGTGTGGTGCCTGACATTAATTTGGGGAGATTCTTAGTCACTCTTGATTAAAATATTGCTTTTGTTCTTATCTCTCTTTCTTCCTCCCCACCCTGGTATTCCCATTATGTTTATGTTCACTTTTCGTCATGGGATAGCCACTTAAATATTCTGTTCGGTTTTTTTCAATGCTTTTCCTCTTTGCGTCTCAGTTTTGGAGTTTTCTATTAACATGTCCGGATGCTCACAGATTGTTCCCATGGCTGTGGAAAGCCCATTGATGTTTTGCCTTTTAGTATGCCTTGTAACGGTTTGTTGAAGGTGGATGAGATGTAACTAGGTAAAGAATGCTGGTATGCAGGCCTTTGGTTATATAATGTTATGGTTCTGGGGAACAGGAAGCATTCTAAAGTCCTATGATTAGGTCTGTCCTTTAGTGATCCTATGCCTTTGCACTATAAACCACACATACCTCTCAGCACTCCTCACCCCCCGAGATGTTTTCCCTTCAAAATAATTTCCTTTCAAAATTTTAATAATTTTTTAACTTACTCCAAATTTTTTGTGCCAATAAGATGTATACTATTATTCTGCGTTTTTGAATTTTGATCTCTCTAGAATCTATCGCAATGCTCACCTTTAGTCCTTAAGACAGTTTAATTAGAAATCATTAGTTAAATCACTTGCTCCGTGAATCAGTATCCTCAGTTACATGCTTGTCATGCCCAGCATTGTGGTTAGTACACTAGCACCTGCTTTCCTTCCTTGTATAAAATGCTGAAAATGACAGCTCTATCTGGGTGAATGCTGTGTGTTTGAAGGACTCCCCAGCTGGATTTTTTTTTTCAAACAAAAATAAATGGCACAAATATGTTGTTAAAATAAGCTTTAAGATTGTATGTACATTGAAAATAAATAACATCTATGTATTTATAGCTCATTACCATTGTGTATCCTGGTACCCAGCAAGCATGCTTTAGGAGAGCTTCTAGCTGACCTAACATTGGAAACTCTCATCTGCATTCATCTTATGTTCATTCATCAATGGATCCTTGCTTTTGTACTTTTAAACAATACTTAGATTTCCACATTTTCTTGGGTGTGATCATGTTTGATGCAAAAGTTTTTTAATTAAGATTGATTTTCCTATTGCCACCTCTATTTAAAGGAAAAAAAAGCAGTTCTAAAGCAACCTAACACCTCCTTCCACAGTTTAATTCTAACTGTGGCCTGGCTCTTGCTTCCTGTCTGGATAGTGTTTTTCTGATTCCACTTTTCCAAAGTTGGCCTCATTTCCTCCATTAAATTCTTTACTTCAGTGCTGCTGCACATTCACTTCAAAAAATAATTCCCTGGAGGACCAAGGAGACTGCCTGCTTCTCCAAAAGACAATGCCTTGTTTAGAAATCTGGTCAGATGCTTCCTTCAGGCCAGCACAACTGATTGAAAAACTGCCATCTGTAAATACGGTCTGAATTAAGTTCAGTGAGCTTAACAAGGTACTTGTCACAAATCAAACCAAATCATATTCACCAGATACATTTCTAGAATTGGTACTTAGACTCATTTCCTTTGATTTTTCCCTAGGAAGAAATAGCCAGAATTATATTAGTGTAATTCACTGAGCAACTGTTCCTATTGCAAAAAGAGTAAGAGTTTACATTACTAAAATTAAAAAAAAATTGAAAACAGTCAAAATATTCTAAAACTGTAATAACTAATAAGATATTTAAAAAATATAAATGGGGTTCACATGTGCATTAAAACCGAATGTTTCTGCCACCAAAAATTCTGGCAGTTACACTACCAAATAACTGATTAGTAGAAATTGTGTTTAAAATAAAAGATACATTTAAAGGGATCATAATATAACTTTTTTTCCAATTAACTAGTCTAAGCTAAAGCTAAATAGTTTTGAATTTACAGAATATTTGAGCAGACAGTAGAGAGTTTCCATATATCATCCCTGCACACAGTTTCATCTATTAACATCTTGCATTACTGAAGTATATTTGTATTAATTAATGATTCAATATCATTATATCAATATTTAACTAAAGCTCCTCAATTACAGTAGTGTCCACTTTTTCATGTTGTACAGCTATGAGCTTTGAGAAATGCATAACATCATGTATCCATCATTACAGTATCATGCAGAAGAGTTTATGTCTTTCCTCTTGTATGAGTTTTGGTGGCTTGTTTTTAAGGAATATCTTTCAAGGAATATTTTTCTTGTTATAAGTAAAGAAGGTGGGACTTCTAAGTTTGTTTCATGCCAGAGCTGAACCTAGAAGTCGAAGAACATATCTTTTCAAAGAGTTTCCCTACATCCAAGACTATGTCTACTTAAAATCAGTCTCTAATTTTGAAATTTGACTCTCTGATTTCAAAGTTAGAAGTTTAAGTTGTATTAGGTTCTAATGCTGCTCTAACAAATCACCAAATGTTAGTGGCTCAAAAGAATATACATTTTTTTATAGTTCTGGTGTCAAAAATCCAAAATCATCCTCACTAGGCTAAAGTCAAGGTGTTGACAGAATAACTGGTTCTAGAATCCCTGAGGTGAGACTCCTGTTCCACCCTTTTCTGGCTTTGAGAGGCCACCATGTTCCTTGGCTTGTGGCCCATTTAGGTTTCATGTGCGAAGCCAATAGCAGTGTTTTTGCTCCTTATGATTCCTGCCTCCATCCTCAGAGCTTTTCGTGACTGTGGCCCTCTCTGTCTCTTTTATGAGGACTCTTTGTAATGTCATTGGACCTACTTGGATAATCTAGGATGATCTTCCAATCTCAAAATCCTAATCACCTCTTCAGAGTTCCTTTTGTCTTCTAAGGTAACATATTCACAGGTTCTGGGATTAGCGCATAAATATCTTTTGGGGGCTATCATTCAGGCTAAGTATTAATACATTTTCAAATAAAATACATGTTTCTCATTGTTGCCTTTAACTACTTTATATCTGTAGCAACTTTATTTCACCTGTTAGTTTCTGTCAGGATTTAAAAATCATGTAGCCTGTGCCTATATATACTGTGATATGAAAGATGAAATGGTTGATAAAAACATTCCAGATTAGATGTGGGCATATTATTTTGTATCTGTTGTTGTTTTGATTTATATGCCTAGTTTTAAACCAATAGTTTTGTTGAGCAAATAGAAACAAATTTCAATGAATATTAGATCGATGAGAAGTGTTATCGAAAACACTGGCATGGGGACCCATGAGAAATTCTTTTTTGGCATTGCTGTAGTTGCTGTGAACCTGCTCTACCTGTTAAAATACTAAAGTGAGTGTTGTGGAAAAGATACCTGACATATACTGCTCTCATTCTTGCTGAAATCAAATCATTTTTTTTTGTGAAATATTGTTTTATGTGAATTGTGCCCAATTTTATGTTGGAATGTTTTTATAATGACTTGTAAATGGTTCTTTTGATATTAAGAACATTGACATGTTCCTTCACATATTACAATTTTTTTATTTTCATTAAGTTGTCACTTGTCGCAATGTTTTTTCATTATATAAAGATCACTAATATTTCTGTGCTTGAACCCATCAATCTTTCCTCTTTTGTTTTTGGTTTTGATTATTGAAATAATTCATTCCACTAAGAGTAGGCTGTTATTAACTTAAGATCTTCCTTTTTTTGAGATTTTATTTATTTACTAAGTCATCTAAGATTTTACAATTTAATGCAGTTACTTTTTCTGATGTTTAATATAATAAAGAGTTTGTTACAGTGTCTGCATATTTAAATAATTATTTCAACATAATTTAATGAATAATGTCATTTTGCTGGTACCATATTAAACTCAAGCTTATCTTTAAGAATGTGTTTTGTTAATGTGTTTTCTTTAGAGTTGAGAACAACTCTAAAACGAGCCTATTTTTATTTTTTTCTATATGGATAAGTTCATTTTTTTATCTTGTCTTGATGCTTATGTTTCTATAAATTTCAAGATTTCAATCACAATGTTTATAAGAATTAGTCACTTAACATTAATAGTAACTGGGTCTTGGTATCCCTCCCTTTTGGAAAAAAAACACAAGTTTCTAGCCTTCCCTTTATATGAAGTATAATTCTGTATCCCTTATTTTAAATACTAATAGCCTTTTAATTGCATTATGTAAGTAGATACTCAAATATCTGTATTTTTTTTTTATTTTAAGAAGGCTTCGTTTTCCCAGGTAAATAATCACCATGTTGGTAAGGGAAGAATATATTCTCTAAGCAAAGGCAATAGCAAATACAAATAGCAATAAAAGAGTGAATTTCAGAAATACAAGCATTTCCATTTCCTAAGAATGAAGTTGAGTGGGAAGGGAACAATAGCTGAGACAAAAGAGATTGGACAGTATCATAAAGGATGGTGTATACACAGCAAAATAATGTATTTATTTTATATTTATTTATTTATATTTATTTGTTACTGAAATATATTTGACATATAAAATTTAGGTGTAAAACATATTGATTTGATATTTATATATAGTAATATGACTGCCATTATAGCAATAATTAGCACCTCTATCATGTTAATGTAGTTATTTCTTTTTAGTAGATGGAATAATTAAGTTCTAGTCTTTTAGCAAGTTTGATGATTATAATACAATATTATTATCTGTATTCACCGCACTGTCCATTAGATCTCTCGATATGCTACAGTTTCTTTATCTGCTCATCTGTTAATGGACACTTAGATTGTTTCCTTATCTTGACTATTGTGAATAATGCTTCAGTGAACATGGGAATGCAGATATCTCTTCAAAGTACTGATTTCATTTCCTTTGAATATATACCCAGAAGAATGATTGTTGGATCATACAGTAATTTTAATTTTAATTCTTTTAAAGAAATCTCCATAGCAATTCCCATAATGTCTGTATCAATTTATATGCCCACCAGTACTGCACAAGGATTTCCTTTCTTCATATCCTTGCCAATACTTTTGTTATCTTTTTGTCTTTTTGATAATAGCCATGCTGATGGTTGTGAGATATTATCTCATTGTAGTTTCAATTTTCATTTCTCTGTTGATTAGTAATGTTGAGCACATTTTCATGTACCTGTTGGCGATTTAAAATAGGTATATATTATAATCTATTAGAAATGAGGTTCTGGAACTCTTTGAAAACATCAGGAAGAAATATGCCATTTAGGTATTTAAATGGGCTTATGGATAAGCAAATTTTGAATATTTCCAGTGAGAATGCACAATATGGAAAAATAGGACAAATAATACAGCAGAGGGAACATTTATGTTCAAGGGATGAAGAAGGGAGAAGACAATGAAAAAAAAATCTGAAAAGAACCCTATCAGAAAGGAAGGAAGAAAAATAGTTGCAAATGGTTATCAGGGAAATGATTGAAAGATGTAAGGCACTCAAGTTGATGAAATCCTACAAAGTGTTCAGGAAAGATAGGGACTCAAAATTTCCCCACGGGTTTTGAGATTTAGGGAATGCTTGGTGACTTAGTCAAGAGAATCCAGTCAGGTAGCAGTCTGGGGGACAGTGGCAGTGGGGTGGTAAGTGATGAGTGGTGAGCAAAGACACCCAAACTTCTGTTTTATATTTAGGAGTTTAGTCATGAAGAGGAAATACTTTTAGCTCTGTGGAGCACAGGGGAAAAATCTATGAATATTTCTATGATCTGATCACGTTTACATTTGACTATGTTGAAGGAAGGAGTGTCAAACTAAGGGATGGAAGAAGGTCCTGGGCAAATGGTAAGAGAAAGAGTAGAACACAAGGGAAGGATTTGACCTTCCAAAAAACTTGGGAAAAAGTGTTTATCTTCCTTTGAGGTCATAAAGGCTCAAATGAGACTGATTAACCAGTACAGATGGTTCATTACAAGAGGGGATAAGATGAAAATCTTGGGACATTCTTCACTATCACTGTCAAGCAGTGAGAGTTATCTGGAGCGTTAAAGCAGTCATGAAGGAATACCTAATTTCCAGATAGAGACTGTCTTGGAAATGAATAGGGAGGTAAAAGCAATCTATATGATTTTCAGCATAACATAATTCCTGACCAAAGTGAGTACGATAAAAAGTGGTTTCTTCTTATCTTATATCTTAAATATTAGTTCAACGCACATTTAGTGGTGACATAGAAGGTAAAAACAGGTAATTCCTTTAGATTGAATCAATTAAAAATAAAATAAACAGGTGCCTTATATGCCTCCTGTAAATTGCCCCCTGAGGGACTCACCCTCTAATCTGGCTGTGCATGTAATATTTAAGATTTCAAATTTGTTTGATTTGCATGGGTACTTTCATATTTAATCAGGAAGACATATTTCATAAGCTCTAGTGGGGCATTTATAATTTCTATATTTTCAAATTAGATTCTTTGTGAAATAGGCAGGCTTTAAACACCCAACCATTTCTGCATCTGAGAAAAAAAATCAGAGCCTTTACTCACTCAAAGCCCCTACATTGGCTCATCCCCACCAGCCCTTAACATTGTTGAATGCACAGCCCACCACTCTCTACAGTGGTGTGCTTGCTGGGGCCACTGTGATGAGCTCAGGAGCCTACTGTGTGCATCTCATCCTAACTCCACTTCCATACCATGTTGATAGCTTGAATTCAATCATGTATTTACACAACAGAAATTGACTAACACAAGAAGTCCTGGGTTACATATTTTTTTCTTTTTTGAGAGTCAGTTTTCCAGCAAACTACTGCTTTCTTCTTCCCTGACTCTGTTTAAACTATCCAGGCTTTTCTACTGTTTCTTGCTCTTCCATATGCAGCCTTGGCATTTGCCATGCCTCTTCTTGGAATGCTCATTCCCAGGCTTTCACAATTCAAGGCTTTTCTACCCATAACTTTAAAGCTCCTATGCACCCTTCCCACTGTCGAAGACACACACATAATTTGTATCCCATTCTCCCACTTTTTCTTTCACTATCTCTGTAGTACTTATGACCATCTAATAGACTATAATTTTTTGTTTATTCAATTTTTTTGTTTTCTCTGACCTATCTATCTACACTGTTTTACCAAAACTGAAATCACAGTTCCTAGAGGTTACCACTCAATAATTACTTGCTTAATGAACGAGTAATAATATTATTGACACATTCAAGTTTATTTAACAAGCTGTTTGATGATTTCTCTGTGTTGTTGTTCAGTATTTCTTAAGAATACCAAGATCCTATTGTCTTTTCTCTCAAATTTTAATATTATCACATTGCAATAAATTCAGAAGTATTTTAAAAACAGTAAAATAGTTTATGTATCATGTAAGGAGTTAGGCTAAAGGCTGTACTTACTCATTTAAATGATCTATAGCTCAAAATAAATGCATTTATATCAGATAAATGTAGAAAAATTATTATCACATTAAAAAAATAGTGTCATTCCCTTGCTGCACATAGTGAGGCTGTGTGCACTTTTATCAATGGCATGTGTAACAGGGCCAGTGTGCATTTCCTTCGTGATCATTGGTGCATTTCTGTGATCAATGTGTGGTACTGCCATCCATATATTCACCACATAAACTTACAGCAGGTAGTTATTGTCATGAACCCATATCAAATAATTTCCTTGGAGAATTACTTCAATTGTAAACAGGTAACATATGTATAAAGATGTGCTTCTTTATTGCATCCACTTTCCTGAACTGTATTATTATTATTTTTCTTCCCATGACCATGAATTATAAACTGAAATGTACTTGATCACCAAACTCTGGCTTGCTTCAGTAATAAGGAATTGAATCACTGATAGTCAGTATTTGAATAAAGTTTTGATACTGTACTATAAGAGGAGAAAAGTCTGTGCATAGCTGGATAATCTTCCCAAATCTGGTACTGTTAACATTAATAAATAAGCAGAAAGAGACTACAGCCTGAAAGTGGTAAATGTGCCCAGCCTATATGAACAAGGGAAGGGAAAACAGCAGTATGGAGAAAAAGAACCAGTCTGATTCTTTTATTAAACTCTGTCTCCAATGAGTCAACTGCATTCCATTTCAATCTATATCTTACTTGCATCATTCACAAGTAAAAACGAATTGGACTATCTTAACATGTGAACATGTGAGCATTTTATTTTTTAATACCTAATGTAAAAAATATTATCTTCAAACCCTTAGCTTTAGGCCCTCATTTACCCAGTCTATACTGCACAAAACTGTTATAGCTACTATAAACACACACACACACATTTGGTGTTACAGATTTTGGTCTCCATCGTTTTCTTATGGTCTTGTAGCCTTGTAGTTATGGTACTCAAAGCATTTACAAATTCGTTCCGATCTACTTCTACAAACTAATTTCTTTCCTCTCCCAATTTGTTCACCCTTCCTTTTAGCCATACTAACAACCCTAGGTCTTCTACCATATTCTGAACATTCTGTGCTTTTTCACCATGTTTAGTTCTGCACCTACTTCTTCCTGGGATTTTAGCTCCTCTTTTCTCAATCCTTGGAACTGTATGTCCTTCAGAAAACTCAGATCATATTTCTTCTGTACAGTTTTTCCCCTTCTGACCCTGCCAAGACTGAAACTTCTATCTGGCCACGTCCACAGAGCTTTGTAGCTCTGTCCATGTCTCCTTTGGTGGCAGTCCTATGCAAGTTTTTTTCTTGCACAATGTTCTTACAATATATTTTGCTTTAAAGATTGTTTATGTATGTCTCTCAAACTATGGACTGTTAATCATTTGAAATTGAGCATTATGACTTATCCGTTTATTGTGACATGTATCTTATTTTCTGGCACCTTACATTTTACCAACTTACTGTTACTTATGGATTGAAAAATGGGTAAGCAAGTGGAGGTATGCAGATTTCTAAAGGTGGCTTCCTCCCAAGATTCCTATGCCCTGGCTATTCAGTCAAGCATTAATCGAGGTACTGCTGTGAAAGGATTTTGCAGATGGTATTAAGGTTACTAGTCAGCTGACCCTAAAAACAGATAATTCTGAATTATCTGGCTGAATCAAGGTAATCATGTGAGCCCTTAAGAGCAGCAGCAGAAGTCAAAAGGGCCAATGAGGGATATGTGGCTCATGGGATGTCACGAGAAAAGAGAAAGGAAGGATCAGAGAGATTCAGTGCTTGAAAAGGACTTAGCATTGATGGCTTTGAAAGATGAAAGAAGAGGGCTATGAGCCAAGGAATGTAACCTCTAGATGTTGAGAATGACCCTTGTCTGACAAGCAGCAAGGAAATAGAAGCATGAGTGTTGCATCCACATAGAACTGAAGTCTGCCAACAACATGAATAAGCTTGGAAGCTGATTCATCTCCAGAACATCAGAAGGGACACAGCCTTGCTGGCACCTTGATTTTAGCTTTATGACACCGTTGTCAGAATTCTGACTTACGAAACTTAAAGATAATCAATAAAATTGTGGTAGTTTATAGTAATGGTAGAGAACTAATACAGAAACAATAACTTGTATTCTTTTTCTGGGAAACAAAAATAAAAACATTGTTCTTTCAGTGTCCCAGGTAAGACTCATTGAACTAGGTTATCTTCTATGGGCTAAAAATGAAAGAGTGAGCAGGAAGAAGTGTCTGTCCTCAGGGAGTTTAATTCTGTTTATTTTGCTGTTGTGCTAACAGGAGAGACCCTTCTATCACGAATTATTTGCACAACAGCAAGTATACGAGTGATACATCAGCACATATTATAGTTTGTGTGGGGAGTTAACAATACCATGATTATAAGGGATTTACCCTCTCTAAAATCCTTAATTTAAGATTCACTTTCATATTCCTTTCCAGCTTCTCTGGAATTGTTTACCCTTGTTGAATTGATTATATACTATTTTTTTCTAATGCCACTGTGGTTTTTTTCAGCATTATTTTGAGAAATTAGTTCACCTAATGGGAAGTGGTGCAATTTCATCTTGTTATTGAAGTTTAATTTTCTTAATGTTAAATTCTCTAAATGATTTTGCAAAAACTACCACATGTACTCGTATGAGATTTGGTTTTCATAAATTTCCCTCAAGTTCCACATTATTTCTCCAAAATCACACCCATATTTTCAGTTAATAGTATGTATGTTCACTGTAAAAGAAAGTGTTTTAAAAAATATTAACTATTTTTATTTTTCCCTTTCGTGCTGGGCCCTAGGTGTGGGCTGTTTGTTCATCCCCTCTCTTGGGCTGAGCAGGTGAGTGGAGATGGGAGACTGGGACATACCGAGTTCACGTGTGGAGAAGGAAGGGCAAGAGGGTTATGTAAGGTTGGGGATTAGAGATAGTGCACATATAAAGGATTTTAAGATTAAAAATAGGATGACTTTAAGGCTCTCCCTTTGTGTTGAGAAAAGAGTCTCTAGAATAGTTCTGTTCCATTTACTACATTAGAGGTCTGACCTCCAGGCCTTGGTCAGGGAGTTCACCCTCCTGTGGGGAAGGTACCCCTCACCACCAGCCTGGAGGTTTGCTCCTAGCGGAGGATGAGTCAGAGGAGAAGGAAGCAGGCCTCACCCACAGACAGCTGTGAAAATAAAGAGAAAGGAGTCAGGGGAGCTTCACTGTCATATTTTTGCTCAGATTTCCTCTTCCTCATGCTGGTCTAGAGATGAGAAGTGGTATTTGATGAGGGAAGCAGAGTTAGAATCACGCTTTGGACCCCTACTTGGTATTCTCAGAGGGAACACCACTGGGCAGAGACATTTTATACACATGGTTTAGTCCAGCCTGGTGGGGAAGGTATAGGGGGCGTGGACAGATGAAGAGTGGGCCCCCAAAGATGTCTCAGTTCCCTGTGGCATAGGCACTGAGTTTTACAAGGTCAGGCATAGCAAACTTCAGGTATGTCCTCCCAGGGCCATGGGTCTTATGAATGGAAAACATGACGCTGGCTCTGGTGTCTGAAGCCAGAGAAATTTTGGGGGACTAGATGAGTCTTCAAGGGGCAAGGTCAGTGATCACCAATACTCTTACTTGTTCCCAAAAGACAGGTATTTAATGGCCACAAGCACTGTCGTAGCCGGTGAGAAATGGGACATTCCCCTGGAAGCCAGAGCCATAACTGTACTTCAGTGAGCCGCACACCTCCCAGTTCACAAGGAACCTACCTGCTTCCACAAGTACACCCAGGCACACCTATGGTAAGGGCAGGGGAGGGAGGCTGGAGAAAAGTGGGAGGCTGAAGGTTCTTTTATTTCTTTTTTCAAAGAAGAAATGAAATGATTAAAGTTTTGGATTTGAATAAGATTAAAATCAGCTTTGAACTAAGTTATATCAAAGATGATTTCTTTTTACCTCTCCTGCATGGAGGATCATGATAGGATCAGATTAATTATAGATCAGTCAAAGGCATATTTTCTTTGCACATTAAAATGCTAGTGCAAATTAGAATTTGTAACTCCATTATGTGTGTTTTGGAAGTCCCCTTCTCCCTCAAAGAGTTATTGCATTTTCTACAGCCAGGTTACAGTTTTCCATATTTTCCCAAGATTTTGGTCTCCTGTATTCTCTGGAAGCATATGAAAACAAGTATTTATAATCAACACCTTGCATTTACATAACTCTATAGATTCAGTGTGCTTTCCATGTATTATCCTTCTTGATCCTATAAAAGCTGTGGAAGCAGTATACAATTTCTCCTACAGCATGTACTGACATAAATGACCAAGGTCTGTTAACTATTGCAGCTCAAGAGAGAAAACCACTGGGATGCAAAAGCTGCAGTGAATTAGTCATAATGATAATTCTAATATAAGCCAGCAATGATGAAGAATTGATTTATGTATTTTTATACTTTTTATAGTGATCCATTCATTTAATCTTCATATAAACCCCATCAAGCCTGCTATTATGCTCATTTTTCAGAGAGACCGTCCCAAGGGTTTTAATCAAAAGAGCCATATTTTCCCAAGATTTTGGTCTCCTGTATTCTCTCCTGTATTCTCAGGACTTCCACGCCTGCTTCAGAAGTTTCCGCAAAGCCCCATACTTGATTTTACTCCACATGTTTGGGGATTTAAAGAGTTGAAAATCCAGAAAATCCAATTATTAAAGAATTGCTCTATAATACATAATCCTAGGTCCCAAGGACCATTTCCAGAAACATCCACTTTTGGCAGCCATTTATCATTTATCTTTTAAATCACATCAATATATACTTTCTACCATAAACTTTTCTTTGGTAAATTTATGAAAGTCATATTTTATCTCTAAGGTATTCTGTTTGTTGAGTGATTATTGTATCCTTCTCCTTGGATACCAAGTAGTCAGTGAATTTAAATGCAATATGTTTTTCTTGGAACATGACTATGGTAAAAGTGGAAAGAATTTCCATTCTTGGTTGTTTGGCTGGTCTGATAATTAAACTGATATAAGACAGATAAGAGAAAAACAAATTTTGTGCATATGTGAGCCCCATAAAAATATGAGCCCCAAAGGTTAAAAAGAAAAACACAGTCCCAATATGAAATCACTTCTGTTGAGCCAACTCACCCAACCAGAGTTTAATATCTAACCTGAAGTTTCAATCTCAGCCAGAAATGTAGTCAGTCAGGAATTTTCTGGTCAGTATCAAAAAACTAATCTGTCACCTCTGCCTTGTCCATCAACCAAAAAGATGAGGCAGTCTGCATAAGACCTGCTTTTCCTCCTAAGGGAGGAAACAAGTGCCTGTATTCTCTGAAGGCATATGAAAGCAAGTATTTATAACAAACCTAAAACCTTGCCTAAAACAAGTGCTCTTTTTATTTTTGTAGTAACTTCTTGCCCCAAACTCCTGTCCATAAAACGTCCCATTTTGCGTAACTCCTCAGAGCATCTCTTCATTTGCTTGGAGCTGTGGGATGGGAGATGCTGCCTAATTCATGAATCACTTAATAAAGCCAATTATATCTTCTAAATTACTTGGTTATTTTGTTTTTTAACACTAAGTTATTGAGGCTTAGAAAAGGGGTAAGAGTCTGGGGATACAAAGGGGAGGAGGGCCATTCACAGTAAAGAAAGAAAAGGTGTTTGAAAAATAAAGGTTGCCTTGTTATGCTGATAAAATTTTTAGATAAAATGTATGTCTGGTAATAGTTCTTTTCCTGGTACAAGCCCCTTTTCCAGTGGACATGTAGGCAGTTGAGGGGGAAGTAAAGAACTTTGCTTCAATCTGCTGGGTTTTAATTGCTTTTAGATCAAAATAATCCTTTGCCAAACAGACAATTTTGGGGTGGCAAAATCTACTCTCCTTCACTACCAAGCTAAAGTTTGCAACTTGCTTAACTCTCATAGCACCTTCTATCCCCCACAAAAAGACACATTCTCCAGGTCTTTTCCATAAAGGGTTGCAAGTTGCAAGCGTATCAAAGCTCCAACATTTCTTTCCTGTATTTCAGAATGACAACTCTCAAATACAGTATCTTCCTTTTCCAGTATTTTAATTTGTATTTTTCAAGCTAAGAGGAAAATTCAGTGTAGTTGTAGGAAAGGAAAAATAATTTGCCTGCTGCCCTTTTAGGTTTTTGGCTGAGACCCATTTGTAATATAGGAAAGATTAATAGGAGAAAAACATATAGTTTAATAACATGTGTACCTCCTGTGTACATGGACAAGACCAAGACACCCATAACAATTGAGTAACTCCCCCAGTGGCCCAAGCCATGTTAGCTGAAGATATAAGAAGATGGTGCTGGTGGTGGTGGCGGGAGTGGGGGTAGTTATTGGCAGCTATTAAGAAAAGCATGATAAAGGAGGTATGGTTGTTATGCAAGTTTAGGTCATAGCCTTCTCCACTGATGAGTTTCTAAAGATTTATGCATCCTTTTTTTCCTGGTACAGAGAGGGATACACCCTTAAAAATGGAGATTTCTCTTATACATGCAAATATTTTTCAATAGGGTTAACTTTTACTCAGTTTTTCAGAGCTTTTCCTAAGTCTACTATTTCTTGTAGGGGAAATACCAATTCTCTCCTCTCCTCAGTTTCTAGCATGTAATTGGTTGGGTGTCTGCCAGTCACCATAGAGATCCGCCCACAGAGTTCCACTTGGGTGCTAGGGGCCGGGAAAGGGTGAGAACTAGGAGAGAACAGAGGCTGGTGAGGGAGCCATGGAATCCTGGTGGTAGGAGAGAATGAAGCCTGTGTTGGGGAGCAGAAGGGAGCAGCATCAGAGCCATGAAAGACTGGGCTCTTAGTCACTTGTACATAGCTGGGTGACCATCATGAGGATAGACATAGTATGACCCCCCTTAAATCTCCCTCAACTTGCTCCTGTTTTTATTTGGTCTATCAAATTCATAGTGAACTTGCCCAAAGTGAGGAAACCCCTCCTCCCAGAGCAACACCAAAAGACGTATGTTGCAGTAGCAATTCACCTCCCCTTCATGATGAAATAAGGATTCTGTGGTTGCTATGTAAACAAAAGATTTGGAATGCCACTTGTTATTAGATGGTTTAAAAAAAATACCAAATCCAGTGTACAGCTTTTTTGGGGGATAATAAAGGCTGTTAATCAAACTCTGGTGGTTATTTTCACACTGATCAGAACTTCCTGATTTATAAATATTTTCTTCTAACTAAAATTATCTATGATACCAATTTAATTAAAAAATAATATTTAAAGGCTGAGTTAATATGAATAATTTGTTTTGTTTATAATTCTATTGTATCATTTGAGCAAAATATAAACATAGTGCATTTTGTTCAGAATTAAAAATTATTTAAATGATGTATATAAACTACAAAAAGCGATGAGAAAATGCAGTTTCTTACAGTGACTTAAGCTCCATTTGATAATATGTATTGATATATTTATATCCTAAGACATTATATAAATTAACTATTGCAACATGAAAAATAGAGACATAACTTTTATTAAAACAAGTAAATTTAGGAAAATAAAGTGTCAATACAGAACACATGCTGTTTGTGTATTCTTCATTGCATAGATATTTACTATTTTAGTCTACAAAGTTGTATCAGCTCTAAAATAACAAAATGATTCTGAATCAGTTAGAGGCTCTAGTCCACATCCTTGTATAAAATGCATGCAAAATGTATTTATTCAATCTCTGGCTGGAACGGTCTGACAGGAATTAGCAAAATAATGGTATCTGCCAATACTGGGAGGATGTACAGTGAATGAAGCCTGGACCATGTCTGGATAGAAGTGTAGAGGGAACTCTAGACTGGGCACACAGAGAGTTAGATTCAGCCCTCATTGGGCTTCTGATCTCAGAGAAGCAAAAAGACCATTTTTGGCAAGGTATTTGCATCTGCAATATAAAAGGACTTACCCAGAAGCTACCAAGTGTGTATTCTTTGAAGGCAGAAGACTGATGTCTCAGCTCCAAGATGGTCAGGCAGAGAGTAAATTCTCTCCCACTCAGCCTTTTTTGTTCTATTCTGACCTCCAAGGGATTGAATGGAGCCCACCCACAATGGAAAGGGCAATCTGCTGTACTGCTACTGATTCAAATGTTAATCTCATGCAGAAACATCCTTATAGACACACCTGGGTTAATGCTTACCAAATATCTGGGCATTGCTGTGCCCCAGTCAGGCTGATACAGAAAAGTAACTAACACCCCAAACTTTATTCTAGATATCAAATGTTCTCTGCTCAGGTTGGCTAAACTCTTGCTAAATCAGATCCTTCAATTCTATCTCTTCATTTCACTTTAACCCCAAACCACTACATTTCTTTCAGTGAAAATCATGCCATAAATCTTACTATTTCTTCTTCTACCCTCTAATTGCACCAGGATTAGAATAACTTTACGCACATCTCTGGGACATACTCCAGCCCATGTTCCCTATCTTTTCAGCTGTTATATTTCCCATTCTTCTTTTAGCCTCTTACCCCAAGGCCATACCCTTGGATTTTATTTATCTGAGATAAATTCAGACAATACAAAAGAATCACTTTCTTGTAGAACAAAAATGGAAGAATATTGGCAATTTTTCTGTATAATTTTAATCCTACCAGTACCCCAAGTCTAGAGCTAATCAGGATATTCAGTTCATTTTCTTCCTTATCCTATGTTTTAGTCTCAAGTGTTGTGTTTTCCTTGCCTATATCCTTAGATTCCATCATCTCATATTGAAACATTCTTTAAACAATATCTTTACTTCAATTTTCTGCTAACTTTCAGCCAAGCAAATCTTGGCAGCTCCATTGGTGACCAATTTTAGAGAAAAATTGCTAGTGAACAAATAAAGGCTACTCTGATCTATAACACTGATGAGACCTCTAATACCACCCAACAACCCTACTGTTCCTATTTTTCTTAGCTTTCTTATTTAGAGCTCATTCCCATTTTCAAAAACAAATATTTCAACATCTGTCTTTCCTATCTCTCCTCTGCTCTTAGCAATTAACTTTATATTATATATTGCAGCATACATAAACCCATTATTTTCTATCATTAACAGAAACACCAAAAAGCATATATGCTCACACTTTCACTATTCCATCTGAATACAATTAAAAAATTGTCCCTTCGACTAAGTAAATCAGTATTTCTCCTCAATCTGAATTCAACATCTGTTTTCTTCAGTATTTTATAATATTATGTGTCAACCCATTTCCAGTGTTTTTAAACTCTTCCTTTTTACCATTTAAATGGTGGCTTGTTGCCACCACAATTTCAGTATCAGTTCCCTCCCATAGACTACAGCTGTCTCTGATCTCAAGTCTATTACCAGCTAGCAGCTTTATATCTCCTCCTATTAAGTTTCCTTTAATATTATTGGTGTGGAACTACTTTTTAATTCTAATATAATTTTCTAGTTCTTTGCTTGTAGTGTATACAAATATAATTGATTTTTATATACTAGCTTGCATCCACTGACTTTGCTTAACTCATTTGCTATTTCTTTTATGGTAGATTTTTTATTAGTATTCCTATGTATCCAATGATTCTGTTTATAACAAGAGACAGTTGTCCTTCTTTTAAAATTTCATGTTTTTTTAAAAAAATGTTTTCCCTTTCTTCATTAAAATGTCTAGAATCTCTGGTGTAATGTGGCGCAGACGTGGTAAGAATGGGTACCCTTGCCTTGTTTACTAATTATGGAGGGTGCAATTATTTTATAATTTTTAAATAATTTCATAATTTTACAATTATTTTACAGCTGGATTGGGGGACAGTCATAATTTTCTCTTTTCTCTCTGGGGATACCTGTATGCCTGATTTTGACTGTTGGCCAAGTCAAAAGCTATGAGATTTATCATAAATGCAATTAAATTTCCAAGTTGTCCTTATTTATGTACAACACCAGGACCAGTTGTATTTTTTATGGCTTTCACCTGACATAGCTGGTTAGACAAACTAGTTAGACAATCTATATAACCTGAGTGGCATCAAGTCATCGTCTACATCTTGGTGGTTCAATCTGGAAATGAGCTTTCTGGGTCTCTCTTCATGTCAGACCTTGAGGATCTTGTGCCTGGGTGTCTCTCAGACTCACAAGGCTGCCTGCGCTCTTGTTTTCTTGCTGCACCATGTCGTTTGCCTTGAATGAAAGCCTTATGTGACTATGCACTGTGGAGTCTTTCGAGTACCCTAATATGTCCAAGCCCGAGAAATCTTTCCTTTATCTTATGGGGAAAGCATTCATTTTTTTGACCAGTATGATGTTAGCTGCTGTTAGTTTTATGTTCATGGATGCTCGTTATCATGTTGAAGAATTTTCCTTATAGTCCTAGTTTCAATATTCAATTTTGTAAATAGTGACCTCTTTTGAAATGATCACACAGTTTCTCTCCATTATTCTTGTAATATGGTGAACTGCATAGCTTAACTTTCTAAATGTAAACTGACTTTGCTTTACTAAGATAATTTCTCCTTGGTCATTGTATAATATTCTATTTCTATACTTCTTAATTCAATTTGTTAATATTTTGTTAAGGATTTTTGCATCTATACTCGTAAGTGATATTGGCCTGCGGGTTTGTTTGCTTGCTTGCTTGTTTTCAATATCTTTGACAGGTTTTGTTTTTATGGTAATGTTGTCCTTTCAAAACAAGTTAGGAAGTACTCTTCCCTTTTCTGAAAAGTCTTTACGGAACAGCAGTGCTATTTATTCCTTTAATGTTTGATAGAATTCAGCACTGAAGCCATCTGAGCTTAGTGATTTCTTGAAAGAAGTTTGCTTGTAATTAATTCAATGTTTTTAATAGATATGGGGGCTTCTCACATTTTATGTACCATATTGTGTCATTTGTGGTAATTTTACTTTTTCAAGGAATATATGCATTTCATACATATCAACTTGTATAATTTTTTGGTATAAAGCTGCTCATAATATTCTTTAATTATCTGGTTAAAGTTTTTATGATTTATATTGATAAGCCCTTTTATTCTTACTGTTAGTAATATATGTCTTTTTTCTTGATCAGCCTATTCAAGATTTATTAATTTTGTCCATCTCAAAAATTAACTGTTAGCTGTATTAATTTTCTTTATTGATATTCAATTTTTTATTTCACTGAATTTTGCTCCTTATTTTTTCTCTCTTTAAACTCATTACAGAGATAGAATAAAATATCTAACTCATTGATTTCTAACTCATTGATGATTTTGCATCTCTGGGGTTTTGAACATTTCTTTCAATGAAGACCACAATATTTGGTATGCTGATTTTTTATTATCATTCAGTTCAATAATATTTTCACAAATATTACCTTGCAGTTTCTTCCTTAACACATTATTTAGAAGTGTTTGTTTTAAAAAAATTTGAGTTTGTATTCTAGTATTATTTATTGTTAAATTAATTTAATTTGGCAAAAGTATGTAATGATCTCATTCTTTTTAAATTCATTGAGACTTTTTGACATGATAGACTTGTAATTTATCTTGGTAAGTGAAAATACACACTTGAGAATAATGTATATTCTTTATTATTTGTACAGTATTCTATAAATACAAATTAGGTCAAGGTAGTTCATAATGTTCTTCATGCCTTCTATGATTTCAGGTTTGCTGACTACTCGTTCTAGTAATTGCTCAGCGGGTTGTTAAATATTCTAATTGATTTGATAGAATTTTTGAATTTCTCCTTTTAATTTGTCAAACATTGTTTCAAAATTATTTAGAGATCTTATTAGGTGCATGCCCTCATCGTTTTTCAACCTGAGTAATTCACCCCATGGGTTGAATTTACATTATATCCCTGGTAATTCCTTTTGTCTGGAAATCTATTTTATCTGATATTATCAGAGCTATACCAGTGCTATTGTGCTTATAGATATTGTTATGTCTTTGTGGCAGAGAGACTTTCATTATCTATGTCTTTGTGGAAGTTCCTTCCCTGAGGCAGGTCAGACCTTTCACTGGCTTCTTACCAACAGAAGGCAGCAAAGGTAATGGGGTGTATGTGATTGCATGCACATGATCTACTTGTAATGTCCATTTTGCAAGACTCACCTCCTGTTCCCTTCCTGGTTTAAAGAAACAAACTGCCCTGAATCCTACAATTGCAAGTAAAGAATGATACCAACAATCATGTTGTGGGGGAAACATATTCTTTTCTAGTGGAGGCTCCATGTGAGAGCCCATTTCTGTGCAGGATACTAGGTGCCACTTTGTGATACACAAAGCAGAAAACCTAGCTAAGATGGGCTGGGATTTTTGACCCAGCAAAGCTTGTGCAATAATAAATGTGTTGCAGTATAATGCTGTGTTCTTGAGCATTTGTTATACCACAATAGGAAATGAATGCAGCATTATTCCGTTTATGTTCAGTCTCTCTGTGTCCTTTTTGATGTATCTCTGTAGATAGCAATGAGTTAGAACTTGCCTTGGTATCTATTGCAAAGCACACCTCCAGTGGTGGTTCAGGGATCTACCCTCCTTCTAAGCTGTGGTGCAGCCATTTCAAAACATGGATTCTGAGGCTGCAGTGGCAAGGAGAGAGATGGAAGAGAAATTTTTTAACTGCTTTTGCTGAGAGGTGACATGGTTTCAAATCTGTACAGTCCATTAGCCAAAAATAGTCACATGGTCCCAGTCTGTCCCTGGCAGGGGCTGGGGGTTGCAGGGGAATGTGGAGAACTTATATAAAGCCATATCTATGCTTCATGGGAAACCACTGGAAATGATATGAGGATTATCAATTTCACAAATTTTATTGTTCATTTATGGAAGGTCTAGTGAATATAATTAAGCAATGGAGAAAAAGAGCTATACTCATTAGAAACAAAATAATAAAATAATCCTTAAACTCTTTGAAAGTGAGGGATTCATGCAATAGGAAACAGAAGAAAATCTATTACATGGCAGTGATTATTGGCTCAATTCTTTCTCTCTTTTTTCTTGTTTACTTCAATCCAATCAAGTTGCAAGGTAATCACCATCAGTTTAGTGAAACTAGTCTTGTCCAGTTGTCCATTTTTTTTCTCAATATTAATTGAATCCTAAGAAATAATGTATATAGAATCCTTTATACCTGTATGTGCATGTCATTATCTATTGTATATTCACTATATATACATACACACACATTTATATATAAGCTTGGTTTTACTTTCTACATTATCTAATGCTTTTCTTGGGTAGTTCACTTTATGTAATTTATGTTTTATATTTCCAACCTCTGAATTTTCAAGTTTCCCAGAGCACAAACACAGACTCGTTTCTTCTTTTTCTACAATGTATCTAGATAATCTTATCCAGTCTATCAGTTTTTAATACCATGTGAAAGTAAGTATTCTGAAATTTATGTCTTGTATCATAGCCTTTACCCTGGAAGCTTTTAGGATTTCCTCTTTACTATTACTGCTCAAATTTTACCAGAATGCATGTAGCTATGTCTTTTTTTTAAATTTATATTATTTAGTGACACCAGATTCTTAGAACATGAAGGCAGTTTCTCCAGATTGAGAGTATTTTATTCTATTTTTAAATGGAATTCCTCTCCTCCATTCACTTTGTTCTCTAAGTGTAAAAAACTGCCATTGAATTGCAAGTGTGGTAAAATACTTCCTTTCATTTTACAATCTCTTTTATTTTTCCTTAGTTTTTATAAAGATCCTGTTCTTTTTTTTTAAGGTATACATTTTCTGTAATCTAATGATATTGGTTAGGATCATTGTGTGTGTGTGTGTTGTCTGATTATAGCAGTTGATGGTGGTTGATATTTTTGGATGAAAGGTTGTGGTGAATATTAAAAATAGCTGCTATGGATTTCATCCAAAGCTCATCCAAGGCCACTTAATCTTCTTCCCTCATAGGTTATTTTAATAAGTCAAATTGATGAATGGAATTTCATGTCAAAGAGTGATGTGAATCAGATGGTCTGGTGGTCCCTAGTGTGTGAAGTCTTAGAGTGGGCAGTGGAGCTGGGAATTCCTGAAACTGTCAGCTTAGCAAAGTCTTCTCTGACTTGGGTAGACAACCTGTAACCCCTTTCTAGGTAGAACTGCCTCTGTCTCTTTTTTATTTTCTTTTCCACCTGGTTCCATATGTCATTCTAGGTTTTCTTCACATTTCTGCTATGATTGTCTTCAGGTCCCAATACTTTACTAATACCTCCCAAATTCCTGGGTGGAATATAGAGAAGAGCTATAATGATTAGTGACAATGGATTAAATGGATGTGTGACTCTAGTGTCTGTCTAGAAAAATTAGGACTTGTCTTCATAAACATTGACAGTTATATATGAAACTAGTGGCGTGGTTCCTCCCACAGGAGAACTGTATATTTTATAGTCTTGCAAATAAGAATGATGCACCCAATATCATTTTTCTGTATATGTCCTATAGTCTGTGTTATTTATGTGTCTTAGATTAGTATCATACAATGCTAGTGAAATATTTGCTTTCCTTAGGCAGTAAATTTTAAGAAGAAAAAAACTACATTCAAACAGAAACTGGCTCTATGAATTACTTAAATATTTTAACTTGATGACATTCTCAGTGGAAGTCAAAATAGTTATTGTGGACTCAGCTTTGCTAATCAGAAAGACACTTTAAAGATACTATATTTTCAATTTTTGGTTCTATAATAATAAAAAGAAACATTTCCTTGTTGGCATGAATACAAGAGAGCATTTATCATAGGGTGCATTTTTGCAAAAAAAACCCCTGCATCTAATATATTAAAGATAAACTTTCATAAAATGGTCACCACAGGGGAGAATATAATGCTGAAAATATAATGATTTTGCTATGTGCCTAGTAGAAAATCAAAAAATCTTCATGCATATGGCATACAATAAAAACTATAAGTTTTTAAAATTCTAGGTCTCCTGCATATATGTGTAAATAGCATTTGTGGGTTATATACTATGCATATGCCAAACAATTGACAATGAGGATCGATTTGTCATGTGCTTGCTTGGGACAGAATTCATGCATTAGCAGCAGGTTGTATATTCTAGGAGACAACAATGTGTTTAGATCTGTGTATCTCAAAATAAAGCATCAATAAATGTAAAAGTAAATATCAACATAAACCATCCGGTAAATACTACTACACATTATGGGCAATAGAACTGAGATCATAAAAACTCATTTGGTTTTGTGAAAACTAGAGGATTAGATTTAGCTGGTATTCATGTTCTAATCTGTGTCCCCTTTGACTAGGCCATTCTCCTGAAACTGTAAACTATGGTAAGCAGGTCAAAGATAAGGGATGTGCTTGCACTGGCAAAAATATTAATTATTATATTGAATAATTTGTCCTGTTTGTATAGTAAAATATTTCATAGTGGGCTATTGAGTACTGATATCAGAAATGTTATGTTTCAAATTAATATTCTACAATAAAATTAGCCTTTCTTTAATCAGAGATACTATAAACAAACTCTAAATTTTTCCTTCAAAGGTGTGTGTTTGGCTAGAACAGTGTTTTTAAAATCATATTTGAAAATACCTTTACATGGAACATCCACTCACTAGTTTTCAATAGATGCCACATATCCATATTGTTCAGGTCTTTTCATACCTTATATTATCCACTTGATCCTGAAAATATTTAGGTTTATGACATTATGACCACCAGGTACTGGTTTACTTGAAAAAGTGATAACATACTGTAACGGATTGATTATAACCCAAACTATTATGCCTCCCAAATATGCAATCTCTGCAATATGACTTTGCTCATCTATCATCAAGCAGTTAAATCAACTTTCCAAGGGCTAAAGTATGTTTAGTCTTGTGACTTATTTTGTCCAATAGAACGTGGCTGTAGTGGTATACTGTCATCTATGAGGTTAGCCTTTCATAATAAGGAAGGCAGAACTAGTAGGAGAAGTTCAGTTTTCTTAGCTGAGGCTGTCTAACTGCCTACAGCCAAACATGAGAGAGAGCCCAGCTATTGTCCACTTAGATGCTCACCCACAGTTGCACCCAGATGCACGAGTGAGCCCATTTGAGACTCAGATTTCTCCAGCCAACTCAGACTAATGAGCATTAATGTGTTTTCTTGTTTATGTCGCTGGGTTTTGATGTACCAATTTCTGGGAGCAATAATAATAACAAAAAAATCTTATATGCATTCAAACTTTAATTTTAATTTTCTCAAGGCCGCATGCTATTTGTACACAAAGATATAAAGTTCATAAAAGTTAAATCAAATAGATACACAGTTCTATAAATAAAAACCCAAAATATTTATAAGTGACTGTGCAGCTCTGCTCATACTTGATAATCTCTAAATCATATTACCTGTCCTAAAATGACAACATTCACTTTTTCAATCTTTGCTCTTTGCTAGTGGTGATTTTCTCAAACAGAATTATAACAGTTCTCTGCAAATGAAGTCATTAATAAAGCTTTCCATGCCTTTTTATTAGTGAGAGGTCAAAGTCCCTTAGCACAGTGTTTGAGGCTCTTTGCAAAGTCTTCTGAACCAGGCTTACAGGTCTCGCCTGCCATGAAACCCGAGGCATCCTCATCACACGAAGTGCCTGACTCCCACGACATTCATTTTTCTCCATGACTTGGGTCATGCTTCCTGTCTTACCGGTAAGACTTCTCTTACTTAGGAAGCACTGCTTATCTCTAAGACAGCTAGAAATTCCTCTCTACAGTGAAGCTGTATTTGGTTCTAAAGGCAATACGATTGCCTTCTACTTTTGTTCTCAGAGCCTGTAGTTCTTCTTAATTGTTGCATGAAAAATCATCACAACCAGGCAGCTTAAAACAACTCTCACTAATTATCTCACAGTTCCATAAACCAGAAGTCAAGACAGAGTAAAACTGGATTCTCCGCCAGGCCTCACATGGCTGAAATCAGGGTCAATCCACTTTCAAGCTTACTCTGGTTGTTGGCCAAATTCAGTGTCTGAGTTGCAGGACAGAAGTCTCTCTTTCCTTGCTGGCTGTCAGTCAAGGACCACTTTCAATTTCTGGAATCTATGCGCTGTCCTCATTTCACACCTCTCTCTATCTTCAAGCCAGCAATGTCTCATTAGATCCTTCCCAGTTTTCAAATCTCTGTGATTTCATCTTCTGCCACCAGCTAGAGAATACTCCCTACCTTTAAAGGGTTCATGTAATTGGGGATTGGATACTTTCCATATAAACCAGTATGCAGGTAACCAACCACATAATCTCCCTTTGATTAACTCAGAATCAACTGATTAGGAACCTTAAATGTGTTTGAAAAATCCCCTGCCATGTAACACAATATACTTAGGACTGTCTATTTCATCGCATTCACAGCACTAGGAGTTAGTGTGGGAAATCTTAGGTGTGGGTGGTGAGCGGCATGTTAGGATTCTGCCTAATAGATATCTTGCTATATATATATTGTTCTGATGCTACGTATAGTCCTATGATAGAATAATTCTTTATATATCTTTTAACTAGATCACTGGTTCCTTCAGCACAAATATTGGGTCTGCATTCAACTTTTCTCAACCTTTAGCAAGTATGGTACCTCACTCAGGTTAAGTATATAACAAATATCCATTAGGAAACAGGATTAATAAGTGATAAATGAAATAGATTCCAATTTCATAAAATAAAAAAATAAATAAACACATACCATTATCTCAGAAAAAACAATCAAATTGTTCAACTCTTGGAACAAATTTCTCACAAGAAATTTTTATCTTTTGTGATATTTTATCACAACTACTATTCTGAATCTAAATGGCTTATTCAAATATTTAAAAGGAAATAACATTTTTTTTTCTGCTTGGCTGAGCTCTGGCTTAATTATGGATATAGTATAAATAATTTTGTCTAATTCTTATGACCTATTTAAAAATTTTTTAAGTCTTAAATGTCTTATAGAACTAATCAATCTTACATGCATGCAGTGGGGCCATGGCACACATAGGATAAAAGAAATGAAAAATAAAATAGTCAGTACAAAGAGCTGGGGAATTTTTGTATCAATTCATCCAGTCAATAAATGTGTGCTGAACTGCTGTCCATGCATGGAACAGATTTATGTATGTTTACCACTTGAAGATAATAGAATAGATGTATATGAGTTGGTCTATATCTTTAAGGGGCTCACTCTTCTGTAAGTGAAATCACTGTGGGGTAAAATACTACAAATATAAAGAAAATATGGGTGCTATCCTTATTGAACTTTTAGCTTAATGGGGAAGTTTTATACACACTTGAATGAGAAAATAGAATAATAAATGCCATGATAATACAGCAAAAGGGCTCAGATGCCAATGGGATGAAGAGTGAGTTTACCATTGACTTATCTGGATGCCATTAGTTTTGATGACATAAAATATAATTATTTTTTCTTGTAGCAAATTCAATATGCAGAAGGCCTACAAACAAACAAAATTAAAGATACTCACTTTCAGTATCATTGAAAAATTTTGGTAAGTTAGTAGGGGACTCTCATGTGTGCTTACAGCTCAAGGCAGCCAGTGGTGCTGAGACTGAAGCTTCCTATAGAAAATCTGGGATGAAAAGTTAAGATATGAAAATTAAATGAAAATGTCATGCTAAATGTAAAGTTGGAGTATTCATAATCTTAAATCAATCATGAATAAGAGTTTTATATGCATATAGTTAATTTCTATACTCTACGGAAATCCCTCTAACAATGGATTAGATTCTTGTGCTGTTAGGCACCCTTTTCAATATTTGCTACTTTTAGTACTTTTAATTTTAGCTTGCTGATGAATTTGTAGATTAATGTGGTTTAAATTCCATTTCTTAGATGACCAATGGTGTCAAGTATCTTAGCATCTTATCATGTGGTTATTGGTCAATTGTGTATTTTAATGATGTGCTTGTTCAAATTGTTGCCCATTTTAGGAGGTTTTTTTTGTCATTAAGTTGTTTGTATATTTGTATACTCTAATGCAGTCCTCTTTTGGACACATGTTGTGAATATACTTTCTCCCAGAATGTGGCTTTCCTACTCATTTTGTTAAAAGTTATTTTCATGAACAACAATATTTGATTTTGATGAAATCCAAGTTATACATTTTTTTATGTTTATTGTATTCTGTGTCCTAAGAAAACTTTGCTTACCCTAAATCATAGGGCTATTCTACTAAGTTTTTTTTTTCTAAACATGCTATGGCTTAGGTTTTAAATTTAGGATTGGCTCTATATTTTTGTGTGGTGTGAGGTAAAGTTCAAGGTTAATTTTATTCTGTATGTATGTCCTGTTTTTACAAAATGTTTGTTGGAAAGAATTCTTTTTTCCTTTTGGGCTACTTTGGAATTTTTTTCAAATACCGTGTAGTCACTTAAATAACTCCATTTCTGTGTTCTCTATTTGTTTTATTTTTTAAATCCATTCTTTAATCCTTACTTCAACATTGCACTATCCTGACTAGTACAAATTTATAGTAATTCTTGAAGTTGGATGGTATATGTTGACCTATTGTGTTTGTCTTTTTCAAGATTGCTTTGAAAATTTTAGGTCTTTTGAATTTTGTACACTTTAGGAACAACTTTCAAAGTTCTGCAAAAAATATATGCTGGGTTTATGATTGGGATTGTGTTAATTCTATAGATTATTTTGGAGATAAATTATATTTTACAGAATAAAATCTTTCCGAAACATGAACAACATAACATATGTCTGCATCAGATCTTTTTTAAATTTCCCTAAGCAGTTTCTTGATGTTTCCATTGTGGATATCTTACAGAATTTTTGTTAAGTTTATTCATATGTAACATATTTGATGCTGTTTGGATGCACAAGTTAGGTTGTGCCCTTCACATTGATTCTGGACTTTAGCCAAAGGTGCCAAAACAAACATGATGCAGGCAGAAATCTGGAAAAGAGCCCACTTCTGTTGGAATCCTGCTGCTCTGTGAAGAAGACTGGGCTGTTCCGCTGGATTATTCATTGAGAAGTTTGCTGTTTGGCTGATATCATTCCTTTGGACACCATTGGAATGTAACCACTACTCCATCCCACACAACTTGGCCTCTTGGACTCTTCTAGAAAAACCACTTCTGTATCTACACTCTGAGAAGTACAAATGAGCTCCAAAGTTGCCTCCTCTCTGCTCAGCAGGACAGAGAAGCCCTCACTTTAAGACTTCCCAATATCATATATGGGTGTATATAAATGCCAAGGCTAGAAGTAGAATCTCAGAGTTGGTTATCATTTTTTTGCCTCCAGTTAGCTAGATACATAATTCCATTCCAAAGCAGGAGAAGGTGTGGGGGTATTTCAGTTAATGGACTCAGATACAACATGTCTTCTGATAAAGGATTGGGACCAAAGAATTCCTTCTCTAAAATCATATGTGACAAGAAATAGACCATTATTGGACAAGATCTATCTATCTGTGCTCACTACTTCCTTGCTTCCTTTTAGAAGGTTCTTCACACCCGCCAATGCTATTAGTCTCTAATCCTTTCTTTTTTTTTTAGTCTGCTGTTATCAAAATTACTTATTTCCTTTTCCTTACATCCCAGGACATTTTTTTCTCCCTGTCCACCAGCCTTTATTCAGTGTCCCAGCACCCTCAATTTTCTTCTCTTTCTTGTATATTCACTCTGGTGTTCTGTCAAGTAGCCATTTTCTCAGGTTCTTCACCTGCATTGTGAAGAACTAATTTATGTGAAATCTGTGACCTTACCTGATACATCAGTATCAATACAACTTTGAAATATTTCTTTGACCCAATTCTCTCTCACATATTCTCTCTCTCCCTCCCTCTCTATCCAATTAGTGGCTGAGATAATTTCTTTCCCACATCTTTCTCCATGGCTCCACACTTGTACATGTAGAATTCTATGGCCACTCCTTCTTGCTGGCCTTATGAACATATTTAGCCATTTTTGTGGACACATTTTATAATATCATTTTTATTTATCTCAGAGAATGGCATGATCACTTACCGAATCTCCCAGGCTGAACACCTGTGAGCATTCCTAGATCTCTGCTATAAACTCCTGACAAAAATCTAATTATTTAACGGGTTCTTTCAACTGGAGTTCCACCATATCTTTAATATCAGCTCCCATAAGTCTACAATATGTAGAGTAGTTCTGTTTTCTTTCTTGCACCAGAAATTAGAACCTTGACTAACTACTATTGTTTATAGCAATGAAAAAATTAATAGGTAAAACTGTTCTAATCTAAATGTAAAATTAAATTATTACCTATGTTGTCTGAGTCTATATTAATCATTTTATTATGGCATCTGAAAATAAAATTGCAAGGAAAAGATGTGATATTTTAGTTTACAGATTTCTGTTTTCCATTTCACACAGCTATTTTCTTAAGTAAAACACTTCTGTTTCTGTTTTGAGACAGCATGTTTCAACAATCTCTCCCCTCTTGACAACATATAATACCATTTCTGTTTTCAGTACCCTTAAGCAAGCTATTATCCATGTTGGAAAAAAAGTTAGCATTTTTGATGTAATTTTTTGAGTTTATGTGTATTGTATTTTACTTAGAGGCATTTTCTTCCTTGACATTTTATACAATTACAAGCTAGAAAAAAATCATAAAATTACCACAAGAAATAAAATATCATTCCTGCAGATCTGCCTTGAGGTAGCATGATGAACAATTTTCCTTCTGATGTTGATGTCATGTACCATTAGAAAAATGACCCAAAGTGACTTATTTTATTGTTTTATTAGAGTAATAGAAGACCAGCTAGACACTAAAAACAAGTCTTTCACAATTATCATATCATCTTTGAAATATTCATTCTTAGATGATTATATATTCATGTTGACAGAGGCAAACTCTTCACGAATTTTTGAGTTATATATTGTTGCTTTTTGTCTTTTTAGATTTCTTTTCTCTGCCATTTAATTGAAATGTAATGCTTGCCAAACATTTAATTAATATATCAAGAATGCTGTAATCTATTTTCCAATAGAAACAGCATTCCTACTCCTTAATAAGCAAATGAAAAACAGATTCTTATAATCACTACATTGATACATATATATTCTACAGTGTATAATGTAATGTCAACTCACACATTTACATTTTCACATTTAGCAATCAAACTGTCACATTTTTCTTTTTAGATATTGTCCAATAAGTAACATACACTGACTATGTATCTTGAGAACTTGGATGTGCTGTAAGATGTTAGAGTGATGTTTCAGCTTATGAAAATGAGAATGGGGAGAACAGTGTAGCACAGAGAAGGCACGTAGTGGATCTGTTGCATCTTGCTGCACTGATAGACAATGACTGCATTGGGGTATGGGTGGGGACTTGATAATATGGGTAAATGTAGTAACCACATTTTTTTTTCATGTGAAACCTTCATAACAGTGCATATCAACCATACCTTAATAAAAAATAAAGAGACATCTTCATCCTCACACACACACACAAAAAAGAACATGAGTGAGAAATTAGTTTGCTCTCTAACTCATAATCAGTTCGACCTTTGCAAATTCAATGCTATAAAACTTTTTAAAAGTGACATCAAGAGATAGGTAAAGCTAGAAACATGTAAGTGCTTCAATAAATAGTCTAATTGGTAATTTTCTCCTACATATAGGAGAATCTTCTGCACCTTGTTAACAAAATACTACTTTTACAATGGTAAAAACATTTAAAAGTAGCAAATGCAAATTATTATGAATGTAGAAAATAAATCATAAGGATGGGAATGTAAATTATCACTCTTTTCACACCTTTGAGAAAAACTATCAAAAATATTTTTAAATTTCCATATTTAAGGAAATTATGGAGAGGTTTAAGGAATCTCACAGATGATAAAACAAAATGAAAGCTATTATAAACTAGTTAGTAGGAGTGGGTAGTATTTGACTGACATAGGACATATGGGCTAAATTAAATAAATTTTTATGCAATCATTCAATTATTCAAAAATATTTAAGTGGACTTAATAGGGCCCAAATACTGCTCCAGCACTTAGAATACACCAGTGAGACAAGTAGGTACAGACCCCTGATCTCTTGGAGTTGATTTTCTAGTAGGAAAAGCAGAGAATAAAAAAACATGAGCATAATAAATAATAAATGATATATGTGGGAAAGTGATTAAGTACTTTGGAAGGAAAAAAAAGGAAAGCAAGAAAAGAAATAGAGGTAAAAGGATAAACTAAGGTGGTGATACCTCACTGGAAAACTGAAAGAGGCTGAGTTAACCACCCAGATCCTGAGCACAGGGCTTTCAGTGCAGAGGGAACAGCCAGGGCGAGGGCTCCCAGGCAGGACGGGGCCTAGCCGAGCCTGAGAAGTGGGCCAGAAGACCATATGAAACCTGAAGCAAAGACTGTCCAAGTAAGATATTGACAGGATCCATGAAACACCCTATTTGTTTGTTTCTGTGTTGTGTTGTTGTGGTGTGGTGTGTGGGTGTGTGAGTGTGTGTGCTTGTGTGTGTTTTCCTCCACACTCAGTGGAAAAAAAATAGAAGAAAATAAGGGTAAAATTGGAGGAGAGACACTGATTCTTCTCAGAGCATAACTGCATGAATGATGAATCAAATACATGTATTACCATATTAAGCATGTTTAACTAATTATTAAAGGAGTACATATATAGAAAGCATTTTTAACAGTTTAAAATAGTGAATTAATTGTAAAACTTTTAACAGTGTTAAACAGAATCTTAAATAGGAAAGTTACAGGCATCAAGCCAGAGTGGAAACACTTGAGAAAAGGAAGTAGAGAAGAAAATATAGAAGAATACATTGGGCAATACAGTATAAAATGATGCTGAGTTGTAAAGCAGAATATCTTCATATGGTCAAAGAAAACTGAAGCAGCCCTATAAGAACATCACATATGTTTAAAAAGGAAGAAAAAGGGAAACAAGGAAAGAAGGAAGGGAGGGAGGGAGGGAGGAAGTAAAGAAAGAGAAAGAAAAGGACACACAGAGGCAAGAAAGTGTAAAAATCTTGGCCAATTTTCCTGAATAAACTGACATACACCTCATAGCCTGCACCCTCGGGGCAGAGAGTGACTGATCCCCCCCTCCCCACCCGCTTGCCCTCATGCCTGGCAGCTGATTTATCCCGCAGGGAGCCCACGCAGTATTCCTAGCATGGGGGACCACCCTATTGTCAGAAAGAAAGTCTTCCACTTTAAACCTAAACTGAAGAATCTTTTATTACCTTAAAGTATTGGAAATCCCCAATCTTGATATGTTAAAATAAGCAACACCTCAAAAAGGAAATACACAAAAACCCTTTTAATGGAATAAGCAGTCTGTCTCCTTTTCTCCTTATTATTACCGTTTGAGCAGGAGCACTTTCTGCAGATTTTTTTTCTTTCTTCTTTGACCTCCAATTGTGAATTTAGTAGAAATCCTGTTAGCTGGGTTTAAGTCTTGATTTATACTCTTAATTATATATTGCTTCCTGAAATAGTCTAATTAAATGCTGAATCCATAAGCTTATCTTTATGAAGTATTTCAGACTCTAGCTAAGCCTTTTAACCCTCAAGGAAATAGATGAAAGAGTAGAGGGTTTTGTCAGAAATGCTTGAAATATATTTATAATGCATATATTCAGTCTTTAGCTTTTTGTATCAGGCAGCAATATATCAAAAGTTACCATTTTCTGGATTCCATTTTATTATTTTCTTTTTGTGGTGAAAGTTTTCCTCTGTGGATATTTAGTTAAAATATTCACATCTTTTAATCTCAGTTTTAACCAAAAATTACCAATCCTCCTGTATTAGTTTTTTAGGGCTGCCATAAAGTATTACACACAGGGTTGATTAAAACCAGACATTTATTCTCTTACAGTCCTGGAGGCTAGAGGTTCAAAAGCAAGGTGTTGCATGACCATCTTTCCTCCGTCCATGGAAGAATCCCTTCTTGCCTCACCCTAATAGTTGGTGGCTGCAGGTGATCCTTGACTTTCCTTGGTTTACATGACGTCGCAGCAATCTCTGCCTTCGTGGTCACCAAGACCTTCTTCCTCCCATATCTTGATGACTGTCTGTCCTTTTCTTTCCTTATAAAGACACCAGTCATTGGATTTACGATCTACCCTAACACAGAATAGCTTCCTCTTAATTAATAATTACATCTGGATGGATCCTTTTTCCAAATAAAGTCACTGCTGAGGCTCTGTGTGGACATGAATTTGTTTGAAGGCGGGCATATTCAACCCAGTATAACCATGAAGTATAAAACAGGGAGATTAAGACACTTAAAATGCATAACTCCAACTTTATTTGGGATTCATGTTTTTGAGAAGAGGGAGAACCCCCACCATAGGCCTTTTCTGGAATTTGTTCCTGTTCGCTGATGAAGAGGTACTCTGAAAGGGTCTGCTGTGGTTGGGGGACGGTGGCACCCAGAGGGAGCAGGCTTGGGCACTGCTCTGTGATCGAGACTGATTTCTGCAGAGTTTCTCAATGAACAGACACCCTCTGAGAGTTCTCCAGTTAAGTCATTCTAGCCAAGAGAGATATGCTTGTTTTCAAACTAAACATTAGTATTTTTGATGAATCACAGTTCTGTTTTTCATATTCTTTCTGCTTACAAGCAGTTTGTAGAACTTGTGCTCATGAGATGCATGCTTTGTAGGCATTTATGGATAGAGAATTCCTTAAGTGACAGAGCCTGTTTTATGTGTTTATGCATTCAGAAAATGAACCAGATTTCCACACATAGCAAAAGCTCCATATGTAGCTATCATGAATATGTCAATGGATGGATGGATGTTACTGCTCACTCTTCTCCCACCACTTATCCTATTTTTTCTTTTTCTTTGGTTAGAACTGGTAATACTCTTTAATTCAAACTATTGATACTGTAAAACAGCCATGGGTTTATCTATTACACAATTTAAATTAACTTATAAATCCGTTACTTGATAATATTTTTCAAATCTGTATTCACATTGTCTATCACATGCTATTAATTATCTTTGAATATATGTGGTCATAAGTAATCAAACCCAGTTATAACTGAGGGCAGTGGAAATATGGTGCTCTTTTATGTTGATTTTTAATTTCTTCCCTAATGTACTGGAGTTCCCCTAAACTCTTAGGTTAGATAGCCCATTTATAGATGATTCGGCATAAACCCACATTCTTCTCCAGTTATCTTTCACCAATGTTGGCCAATGCCTTTATGAGTTAAACTTTCCTTGAATCAATTGTATATATGTATTCAGTTGTTGGACTCCAATAGCTTGTCAGGAAGGGAGCAGAGAACAGTTGCATCCTGCCAAGTCCCTCTGGGATGGTCTGAAGTCCACACGGTAATTGTTCCACTAAATGACATTAGCCAAAGGAGTCATGTTCTTCATGTTCAAATTCTCGGTATAAAATATGAGAAATCTATGCAGTCTACCAATTCTTACTCTAGTTGGGTAAAGTTAGAGAATGGTTTCAAACTGATCATTTGTCCAATCTTCTGACTCTATATCTAGAAACACTTTTTTGTTCTTATTACATAATCATTCACCATAATACACTTTGCCTGCCAAGAACCCCAGAAATTTCCCATGGAAAGTGGGACATATAATTTTTTATTTAATATAATCTTATTCATATGGTATGATCACTTTTATTTTTTAAAAGTATAAAATTGTATTTTATATAAATTGATTCCTCTGTAGGTAGGAAAAAAATTTCATGATAACCAATGTGCTAACCTTTTACATTGCCTTGATGTTTTGATATTGACTATATATAAGTAAAGCACACACACACAAACACATGGGCACACATTTACACACTCCACATAAACTCTGTTCACACTGGGAACATTACTGATATTTAGAATGGACAGATAAGTATGCAGTACTCTCTTGAGACTGGAATTTTAGTAATGTATATTCCCATTGAGAAGTCCCTAAAACACATTAAATGTGATTCTCATAAAAATTTTTATATACCTTTAAAAATTCACTGATTGCCATTAGAAAAAAGTAAGAGAGGCCCAATGCCAGTCTGGATTCAAATAATCCTCAAAAATAATTATAGTGAGCATTTTATAATGTTTTTAATTGTAGTATCACTATATGGCAACCTGAAACCAATATAGTATTATAGATCAACTGTGTATCAAAAAAATAAATAAATGTAATCATAATTTCTAATTAGTTATGCTCTTTATTCCTTTTTTTCTTTATTGATAATATATTTTTGCTGCAGGTCTCTGCAGCCTGAAGTAATGTGTACTGATTTGGCGTAGGTGGATGGATGGATACACAGAAAGATGGATGGGTAGAAATTTGCATATCCTCTATATCGTTGTGATATATTCATTAAAATTAGTGATGGTTTCACATTCAGTTTAAAAGTCTGATTAGCATAAGATCACTTTTCTCAATGCTAATTTACAGATTGGTCTACATGTATATTTAAAGTGCTCAGAGCTATCTACTATGGCTACATTTCTTCTTTTAGTCTTAATGCTTTTAGTACTAATGGGGAATAAAGTAGCTTCAAGCACATGCTCTATGTGTAATTTGAAAATAGATGGCCTGTTAATTTTAGTCCATGTTGACATGAACATTTAATCACTGAACTATTCTTGTGTTGGTAATGTTCTAAGAAACTGAAGTAAACAAAAATATTTATTTTATTTTTCCTTAGGCATGTTTGTCTCAATTTAAAAAATAATGGATGATGTACAGACTCTTGCACTATTGCATTGGTGAATACTATATAAAATTATCATTTCATACTTTTCCTGTTTCTTTTCTACTTTTAGGCTTTTCATGCTGTTGATATAGCTATTTTGGTTACTTTTTATTAACATGATTAGAGTATGAATACAGTTTACTGGAATTGAATTTTACCTTGCAACTTGAAAATAAATAATGAAAAAGAAATTCAGATTGGGTTGGATCAGGCAACTTGGACAGAGTGATTAAGACATGGGTTTTGTAATTAGATTGTTAGTCTTTGAAACCTACTTCTCTTACCCCCTGTATGGCATGGAAATAGTTACTTAACCTCTCTGGGCCAGTTTCCTCACCTCCGTAGTAGGTTCAATGGCAACTAGACAACACAGTTATTTTGAAGGTTAAATGATTTTAAAGTAAGTAGCTTCATTAGAACAGGGCCCATCATATAGTTTCACAAGATTTAGAGCAATTTTGTAGGAATTCAGTGATTAAATGTGCATTCAATACTTTTAGTACTTGATGGTCGTAATTTATTCTGCCTCAGGAATTTAGTTTATTTGTCACATTAATGTTTCAATAGCTAAAAAACTGAAAAAGACTTCCAATGGTGGAAAAAGATTTTAGTGACTGAAGTTGTAGAAAGGGTAAACATTTACTAATCATCTTCCTTGGGCCAGGAGTTAGCCATTATGATGCATATTTTTAAAAATGAGCAAAGTCTCATCACTAAAAAGGACAGTATAGCCTAAGTAAGAGAGAATAAAATGTTTTACAAATTACAGTTTTCTCCTGACAAGATGAATTAAGAAGGACAAATCTATTTATAATCTGCTGAGGAGTCTGAATGGCATGGAGGCAGAGAAAAGTGATATCAAGCCATAGGGTTTAATCAATGATTCTTGTCTTAGAGGAACAGATACTGCCTTCTTTGTTTCTGTAGATCAGCAATAAGACATGAAATTGAACAAGTAGATTTGAGGTAGATAATAAAGAGCCTGAAAAGACTCCTTTGGAGTTTTAACTCTGTTCTTTTGGCATTAAGTTAAAGAATTAGATGTTTTCAGAAAATGAAACGGTGGCTGACTATTAAAGAATACTGTGATGATTAGGGTGGGTGATGGAGCAACTACAAAATTAAAGACTGTTAAAAGTTAGACATGTTATAAAAAAACAAGGAAACTATGAGATGAAGAAACTAACCAAATATTAATATAAGACATAAAAATTCAATACTGCTAACAGAAGACAGTTTACTTACATGTTTCTAGTCATGCTGTAAATTGGTATGATTGGGAAAGGAACCTAGTAAGGGATAGAGTCATAAACTCGACCATTTATTTTATCCTACTAACTCCACTTTGGCTAATATCTGTGTGTTTTTACACATGGATACACATATATACAGACACATTCCTATATGTGAAGATAAAATACATTTGTTATATGCATATGTATACACCAAAACATATGGAAAGATAGTATAACGTGTTATATATACACACACACACACACACACACACACACACACACACAAAATTATATAACATGTAAATTCACTGATTGCTACATGATTAAGAAAATGTATAGTAATTGATGGACTAATATTTAGTATTTATCATTACATTAAAATAATGTACTATACATAGGAGTATTGACTATGGACATGCAGATTTGAGGAAAACATGTAGGTTAGTTATACATGTTGATCAAAACACAATGTTGGTTAAAATATAACATAAGTCAGAATGTACTCAAAGATTAGAACCATGAAAAATATTTATGTTTTTTTATTGCTGTGCCATTTTTACTTTTAATAATCAAAGCATGTCCACTAAATATTATATGTAAATAGTATATTCTGCATGCCAGATAGATCAGCTGGTTGAAAATTTAAATCACAATTTATCACTTCCTTTTGCATCTTTATGTCCCAGAACCCAGGGAACGGCCTGCTCACAGCTGGCACTCCAAAGTTCCTACAAGAATGATCAGTGAGTGGCTAGTTGATAAGCAAAGATGAGTGTTGCGAGGATCCCAGAGGGTATTGATGTGGGAGATGTGATGTAGGTAGTACTTGTATCTGACATGTGTGGTCACCAGTGGAAGAGTGAGAGCCTCCATTATGTACCATGGTGGGAAACTGGAGAGGATGAATTTAAGAACATGTCCTCTTTTTCTTACAAAAACATAGACATTAGGGGACCTTACATGAAATTTCCAGTGGGTAGCCTAAAATTCTGGACTTAAAGCTCAGCAAGTGGAGATATCCACAGATATGGCAGTTACCCATGTAACCAATTAACAAGAGAGAGGTGATGCTTAGAGGTGAATATATGGAGAGAGTGGAGAGGGGCAGATATATAGGAGATATGGGCCAATAATAGATTTATCATTTGGGATTCAGTTTGACATGAAGGAGCCTTGGTACAAAAACTTGAAAAAAGATCCACTTGAGACGATATTTCAAGATCAGAGATTGTGATCGTGAATATCAAATACTACAAGGAGCCAGAGATGACCAGGAACTGATGGTACTGACTCATTACTGTCCATCATTATAAGACTTTATTGAATGGGTCATAAAGAAGCAGAGGCACTTGTCTACCACTTTGGACAGATAATTGGCAATGAAAGGGAAATGAAATGTGGGGCTGGAGTTGAAGAGCAATATTTTAAAGTTTTCTATACTGACTTAGGGAACCAGAAATCTTCAAAAGGGAGTCTCTAGGCTTCCAAAGGACAAAAAAGGGCTAAATTATGAAGCAAGTCCCAGAGGAAATGGGTGAGAAAAGGTTTGATTTAATCCAAAAAAGACTTTCTCAATATATGAAATGAATTCAATGGAAGCAAAAGATAAATTGCCTTCCTTGTCTGCGAGAACCTAAAAACCAAGCTTTTCTGCCATAAATTTGGTTTACTGGGCAGACAGAGATATGTGCCCCATTGTTCAAACTCTAACATAAAACCGTGTATTCAGAACATGTCAAGGAGAAAACCAATTATGCTATATTGCAAGCAAATGAACTGTGAAGCTGGTCCAGGAATAAGAAGGAAAAAAAATCAGGTAAAGTGACAGAAAATATGAGTGGATGAAAGATAAGAATATTCAGGAATATAGAAGTAAATGGCCGATTCATATATTTCAGTTGCCTACTTAAGACACTAAAATTTAAGTTGGCCCAAGAGTAGTTTAATTTTAAAGATAATTGCATTTTATTTCATTATTAGGAATAATTCAGTTTTACTTCCAAGTTCTGGGGAGCCTGCTGGTGGCATGTTAGATTTGAATACTTCTGTCTGCCTCCCTCTCTCTCTCTCTCTCTCTCTCTCTCTCTCTCTCTCTCTCTCTCATTCTCTTCCTTTGTCTTTTGCTTTAAGATCAGTGAATCCCTGGAAGAACATCACTTTATATTCTTTATCACTTTATTTTCTTTTTCCTTTTTAAGCTTTTTTAAGATATATGTGACATGAACTGTTAGCTAATTCAGATAAGCTCAGATGTTACTATTCAAGACCCAAGCTCTAAAACACACACAACAAATAGATGCAGGATATGCACCAGTTCCTGCTCTTAGAAAAATAAAGGGAAAGGGAGTTCTAGTTTCAAATTTTTTAAGGAGCTCCATACTTGTTTCCGTAGTGGCTGGAACGATTCAAATTCCTACCAGAGCAGAGCACAGGGACGCCCTTTCCTTCACGCCTTGGCCAACACTTCCTATTTCTTGCCTTCTTTGATAAAAGCCACTCTTACAGGTGTGAGGTGGTATCTCACTGTGGATTTGATTTGCATTCCCCTAATGATTAGTGAAGTTGAGCACCTTCTCATGTACTGTAGGCCATCCATATGTCTTCTTTAGAAAAATGTCTATTTAGTTCCTCTGCCCCGTGTTAATCAGATCATTGTTTGTTTGCTATTGAGTTGTATGAGTTATTAAAATTCTCTGGATATTAACCCCTTATCAGATAGGTGGTTTGTAAATATATTCTCCCATTCCACAGGGTGCCTTTTCATTTTGGTGATGGTGTCCTTTGCTATACAGAAGCTTGCTAGTTTGATGTAGTCCCACTTATTTATTTTTGCTTTTGTTGTTTGTAATTTTGATGTCAGATTCAGAAAATTGCTACCAGACCACTGTGAAGGAGCTTTTCTCCTTTGTTTTTTTCTATGTGTTTTATAGTTTCGAGTCTTCCACTTCAGTTTTTAATCCATTTTGAATTTATTTTTGTGAGTAGTGGAAGATAGGGGTCCAATTTCATTCTTCTGCATGTAACAACCACATGAGTTAGATAGAACATTTTTCCCTCAGTCAGGCCTCAAATGAGACCCCAGCCTTTGCCAACATCTTGTCTGGACTCTTGTGAGAGATCCTGAGACAGAGGATTTAGCTAAGCTACTCTTGAGTTTCTAATCTTTACAAACTCTGAGATAAGAAATGTGTGTTATTTTATGAACCTAAGCTTGTGGCAATTTGTTATGCAGCAATAGGTACAGATTTTGGTCCCAGAAAGTGAGGTGCTGCCCTCACAGATGACTAAAAATGTGGGAGTGGCTTTGAAATGCAGCAGTGGACAGAGACTGGGAAATTTTGTGAAAAGCCTGCTAAAAACTAAATATTTTTGAACAGACTATTGTAAATCAGAACTTAGAGGATGCAATGAGGGATGGCTCCAAAGGAAGAGAGGAATATTTTATTAGAAAGTGAAGTAAGGGAGATACTTGCCATGTACCAGCAGAGAGCTTAGCAAAATCCTTTTCAGCAGTTATGTAGAAAGTAGAGCATATACATGAGGCACTTGGTTATTTAAGTTGGAGATGACCTCTGATTCCTTTGTTCAGCTTATAGTAAAATGTGAAAGGAGAAAGATAATTTGAGTAAAGAACTGTTAAAAATAACTTGATAATTTTGAAAATTCTGAGCTTTTCCAGATGAAAAATGGGCTAAAATTAAGAAAATGTTCCTAAGAACCTTCAGGAAAGCATGATCTTCAGAGAAAATATGGTAGGGGAAAAGATTGAGAGTGTGACTGTACAACCTGTTCCTAAAACTTCAAAAGATCAGTTGAGTATTTAGCTACAAAACTGTCCTTGAAAGAGGTTGAGGTTTTGTTTCAGATCTTCTCATCCTGACAACAGGGACTCCAGGAAGCTTCTTCACTTTGCCCCTGGTCCTCTCAGCGTCTAGTCCTTGAAACAGAGGATTATCTATAAGAGATTTGTGTGTATAGCTTTTGTCTAATGGAGTGAAACTCCCACGAGGTGCAGTGAATTCCTGTAAGAAAATTATTTTAGCAGAAACACTGCCTGCTTAGGCTGAAAGGAATGGGGACAGTGGAAAATGAAAAGAGGCCCCCAGACTTCTGAAATTCTACAGGCAGGAAGCAGGCTGAAAGAATGACTCAGCCACCCATACATGCTACTTTCATGGAAGAGAAAGCATGACTGGTAGGCTGGCGTGAAGAACACAGAGATAAGAGGGAGAGCCATGCAGACTTATCTTCAGGCTTTGAAATTCAGTCAAGCAACATTTGCCATTTCTCTGCCTACCTTTGAAAGTCACTATGCACCAGTGGATCCTTTGTACCTTCATGTTACCCTTTTTGAGCAGAAAGGTCTATACCTGGAATCCTTGACTATTCCACCACAGTATGTTGGATATCGGGGGATAGACGACTTGTCTGTAGTTTTATAGATTGAAGGCTGAGAAGAACTATACCCAGGAACCTCATCCTCACCTGGATCTGATTTAGACGATGAGTATCTGAACTTAGAACAGATGGTTTAATGGTATAGGACTCTTGCAGACCTTGGGAGGAGGTGAATCGTGTTGTTCCATGGAAAGGACATGGATCACTGGGGGTCAGAGGATGGACTGTGATACAGTGGCTCTGCCATGGCCTAAATTATCACCACCTCTGTAATTATCCCCAAACTGCTATGTGATTTCTCTCCCCTCAAGGTGGGACAGAATCTGTGAATTATTTCCACTAGAAAATGACAGAAGTGATGAATAACAAGGTCATGTCCGTGAACTATTTAACCTCTCCACGCCTAAGTTTCCTCATTTGCTGACTGTAAATGGCTATTGGGATGATTAAATAAACACTAATATAGGAACTTCATCTATAAAGTTCCTACACATTCCAAGGACAGTATTTCTACATACACAAGAAGTACTAACCTTTATCTCTTATCTCCTAATAGCCATGCCCTGGTAGGTAATTACCATTTTACTTTCTGTTTTTATGAGTTTTTCCCTATTTGTATTTCACATATAGGTCATGTCACACAGTTTTTGTTTTTCTTTGCCTGACTTATCTATCTCACTTAGCATAGTATGTTAAATGTCCATCTATGTTATCACAAGTGGCTGAAAAATATTCCATTGTATATGCCACATTTTCTTTATCCATTCATCTGTTGATGGGAATATAAGCTGTTACTTTCTTTATCTTGGGTAATGTGAATAATGCTGTAATAAATACAGGAGTGCAGATATCTCTTATATCCTGTTTTAATTTCCTTTGTGTATATACCCAGAAGTGGAATTGTTGATCATATGTAGATCTTTTTTAACTTTTAAGGAACCTCCACATTACTTTCTATAGTGGTTGAACCAATTTGTATTCCTGCAAAAGCCCTAGAGGTCTACGTGAATACAGACAACAGTATTTATTATAATCATCAAACTTGCTAAGACATTCAAACTTAATGATTCCAATGACAAAAAGGATCATAATTATGTAGTGACAGAAGAGCTAATTAAGTCTTCAATGGCAATCATATTACAATCTAAAAATGCACCGAATTAACATGCTATGCACCTTAAATTTACATATTGTTATATATGAAAATATTTCAAGAAAAAGATTAGCTGGCACTGTATTTAACATTAATGCTATCTTCATCATCATCATTATTATTATATTTAAGTAACTTATACCATGTTAGATCAGAAATACAGACAGAAAATTATAATTAAACAGTCATATGATGAGTGTCAAGAGAGAAGAATAGCCAAATTTAGCAGAGTTTGGGCCACATTTGGTGGTGTTTAGGAAAAGAGTCCAAGAAAAGTTATCCTCTGTGCCAGATCCAATGTGTTGAACTTCATTTAGAAAAATGCAAACATAAGGGATGAGTGTTTCATTGAAAGGATGTAGAAAGCAGTGCTCCAGTGTTAGGTGTACAAAAAGGTATATGCAAGGTTATAGCACAGAAATTGAATTAGAAAGGTGATTTTAGAGAGGACTGAGAAGTCCTGAAATAACACATTAAGGGATGGATGTTATTTTGTATATTTAAAAATATGGAGACATGCAATTTCCTTAGTTCCCATTGGACATTCAAACCAATTTGCTAATTATTACTTACAGTAATTAGAAGGGAGGATCAGGTGTAGGTGTCTCTGCCCACTTCTTCTTTAGTACTTTCAGCACTATTTTAGGTTTGGAATCATCTGTCTTTTTCAATAAATTATGAGGAGCAATGCTTTCTTTCCACCACTATATTCCAAGGGTAAGAAACTGGCTTTGAAGAGTCTGTTGTAATATAAGCTAGATTAATGTTGAAATTAGCATGCCCTGTTATGAACATGTATGTAAAGGATGAACATGGTGCTTTGGACCACTCAACCTGTCAGTCTGTAGTGGTGTCCAGTATACCCAGTATACTGAAAGTGAAATCCACCTACACTATTTGGTGGAAATTAAAAAAAAAATCTACCCACATTATTTGGGGGAAATAGATGAAGTGTCACGGAATTAGTAGATGAAAAATATGTGTAGAGGATGAGAAGACAACATAGAACTCCTTCATGGCCATGTGTTTGTTAACATCATTAGAGGAAGATCGTCAATTAGAGTTAGCCTTGAAGATATTGGATTGGAGCTCATTCTAGTGGCACATTTAAGATTCATAATGATACTAAAGACACTGTTTAAATTAAAATAATTCAACAAGTGGAAGGAAATGGGGTTAAGCAACATGCATTAGCTCACAATAATGTATTAGAGGTATGATGAAATAATTTAAAGCAAGCAAATCACTATCTTTGGAAAATGAAACAATTGGTATAATGTATCCAGTAGGTTTCAGAAGATGAAACAAGGTTTAATATTTTGGCTCTATCAGTTCATTAATCTACTGATTTGACCTAGTCATTTTTCTCCCTTTACTAAAATACATTCATGGAAGTGAGGTACCTTGCGGGCATTGAGTTAGAGAGAGTGATTCTTTAAATGTTAAGAAGGGTTATGTTTCAATGGAATTAATTTTACCTGGTTTCACTGTGTGTTAACAATCATACACCATCATTGAAAGAAAGATTCTATTTTTTACCAATATGACCTATGGGCAGTATTGACATCACTGCAAACGTTCAGCTTCAGCTTCAGCTTCATGAAGTTCATTTCGGCTTTTGCTCAAGTTGCCATGACTAATTTTCTCTCTGTTCCACTTGGCTGCACTATCCTTGTTGATTATTTCACCTGAAACAACTATTTCTTTTCTCTTGAAATCTTCATGACCGTTTTTTGTTTACTGTACAAATAACAGCAGTATGCGTGTGTATGTTTACACCAGAAGCCACAGAGAGTCACACTATTGAGGCTTGCTTGGCTTGGCTCACATGACCATCTTATCCTTTCTTCATATGATGAGATGACAAACTTAAAAGATGTTGTTATGTGTTACTTACTCTTGTGTTCAGAATGCTTTTGCATATTTATGTTTGCCTGCCAACAGAATATGTAGTGTAAATGAAGACAAACACATTCCAAAATCATGCATCAAGAGGAAATATTGGTTAATTGGTATTTCCAAGCTACAAAAGAACATTGATACTAAATATAGCTAATTTATAATAATCACAAAGAACCTGCATCAGAGGTACTGAAAATGTTCAAAATATCTGCTGTACTGAATTGTTTCAAATAAAAATCCACCTTATATGTTCACTTAGAAAATGATTTGTTGATAATGTAACTTGAGATTGCATACTCCTTTGATTTAAATTATAACTAGTGAGATCCAGAAATAATGCCCAATAAACAGTTGGATTATTAAACCAACAAGAAATCTAACCATTAATTACTACATTAAAAATTTTTTCTGTGTTTGTATGTGTGTGTGTCTGTGAGAGAGGGAGAGAGAGAAATACTCCAGATAGAATTTCGCACATATTTCGTTCATCTACCTTTTGATTATTAGGATACATAATTGCTAAGACATAATATACCATAGTGCATAGGTATTTAAGACACAGATATGCTTGAATACTATTATACATATTTAGGATGTCCTCCCTATGTTGGCAGAATGTCTAGTACAGAAGTACTTACCTAGTATACAAGATCACTCCTAAAGTTTTTATATCGAAACTTTGAGGAGAGAGAAAGATTCTGTATATTCAACAAACATTCAAATATTTATGTGTCACCCTTGTAACACTGGATGTACCACTGTGCAGGACCCTCTCCTTCCAAGCTGCCCAACTTGAACAGAGAAAATTGTCACCTGATACCACCTATGAAGCCCATTTAAGGTGATTATGAAATAGGTTGTATTTCATACTGAATCTTCATATACTTGTGTTTGTAGGCCGTATGGGTTTCCTGGAAATTCCTTTTCATTAATTCATCAACTAAAATGCCAAATTCCAAGTAAAGTAAATGTACACTGAATTTAGTAAGATGCATTTTGTTACCCCACATGTGTTTGCTGTGGGGCACTTTAAACTTTGGCTACATCTCAATTTTGCAGAATCTTAGGCTTGTCAATGAGGTAGGAACATAGATATTATGCTAGTGTTTGGGATTAAATTAATACAGAATTTGTGCAACACATCAGAAATATATAAGAAAGGGGCTAAAACCACATCAGGGCTAAGTAGTATATTCAAGTTTAGAATTTAAAATTCTGTATTGTACTCCTGGGCCACCATTATTGCAAATAAACATGATTTGAAGTATATATTTTTTATTAGAATTGAAAAAAGGAAAAATAATATATATATGTATAATTAGAAAAGAAAATACAAGGAGCCTTCATTTATCTAATATAATTAAATATATTTTATATATGTATGTACAAAGTATACATTTGTGTTTTCAGAGATTTAATAGAAAGATATGCAGCTGATGATTGTTCAATGTTTTTAATATAATTAATAACATTACTTTTGTGTTAGTGGTCTATATATAAAATAAAACCATAGACTTTGGGTTATTTACTTTTTAATAAGCTATTTATAAAATTTATATTTAAACATTCCTGAAATTGTCATGTTTCATGAAACATGAAACAAAATACAATAAAGCGCACAAAAAGTTTTCAACTCAAATTTATAGCTCATGAAAAAACTTAGTTCGCTTATTGATTTTTGGACAAAGGTTTTTAACAGCAAAACATGTATATTATTTCCAAACAAGAACAAAAAGTTATATTCATAGATAATTAAAACATGTCACCCTGTGAAATTTTTTAGTGTGTTTTGATAGATATTTCATTATACTGTGTTTATTTTAGGTAAATTATCTTTCTTCCTACTATGTGTATTACAGTTTTCAATTATATCTTAAATTAATAGCACCTATTTGGAAAGTATGGACGTTCAGTTCAAGAATTCTAACAGTACTTGACTCACACCTCTTCCCAGGAGAAAAGTTTTTTTTGATATGTCAAAAATGAAATTTTATTTTTTTATTATTGCCCATTTGAATTGAAAATAAGTGTCTGGCTGCCTGTATAGAAGAAATGAAATCTTATATTCCATTTATGGGCTAATGAAACTGAAAAATAAGGTCTTCTATCATGGTAATAGTTTTGAATTAATATACAATACTCTCTGAATTATAAATATAGCTTTTTTCTCAATTTTTTGCAAGATACAAAGATAACATGTTATAATTAATTAATACAGGTATTTGAATCTAATTTCTGTAAAATATTAATCCTAATCCTCAAACAAGCAATTAACCTGATTGGATAAGAGTAAAATCACATTTGTATCTTACACAATACTCTGAAAGAAATTCCTAGTGAATTGAAAACTTTACCATAAACATAGAAAAGAAAATACTATTTTCCATACATTCAAAGATTGAACTATAGAAGAAAGGACTGATGAATATAATTACATAAATGATTCTTTCATAAATATTTTTGTCTTTTACATTTCTGCTTGAAAGTTTTGGTAATTGCAGAGGTTAAAGTACACAAACCTGTGAAACCCTTTAGTGTTTACTAGTTAGGATACAATAAAAAAGAAGGTTTACTAGGATAGAGGAGACAAAATATGAAAGCATATATTATTTTATTAAGCTTCATGGACACTGAATTTTTCAAAACTTGAAGGTTTGTGACAACTGTGTGTCGAGAAAGTCTTAGCATTTTTCTAACAGCATTTGCTCTGTGCATTCATGTCTCTGGGTCACATTTTGGTAATTTTTGAAATATTTCAACGTTGTTCATTATTGTGAAATTTGTTATGGTGGTGGATCAGTTGTTTTTGATGTTAGTATTTTAATCTTTTTGAGGCACCACAAACTTCGCTCATCGAAAAATGAACTTAACTGACAGCTGTGTGTGTTCTGACTACCCCGCTGGCTGGCCGTTCCCTCATCTCGCTCCCTCTCCTTAGGCCTCTGTATCCTCAGAGACACAACAATATTGAACTTAAAGCCAAGTAAAAATATGAATTCAAGTTCACATGAAAGGGAGACTCAATCATTGTGGTAAACTTTGATGTCTTTTTGTAAGAAATTGCCACAACCACCCCAACCTTCAGCAACCACCATACTGATCAGTCAACAGCTATCAGATGGAGTTGAGACCCTCCACCAGCATCATGATTAGGACTCTCTGAAAGCTTAGATGATGGTTAGTATTTATTAGCCATAAAGTGTTTTTTAATGAAGGTATGTACATTTTTTTGATATATTGCTATCCTATCACACACTTAATAGACTCTAATATAGCTTATTAAAAGGCAAAATTATTGTCAGAAATGGTGAAGAATAAAGCCATCTACACAAACATACACCTTGTAAGCCCAGATGATAGAAATAATGCCATTTTTATGTATATGAATATGGGTGAAAATACATTTTTAGGTAAAGAGTAAGTAAAGTATCAAATGTTTCCATCAGGTGGTCTCTAAATTCCCAGCAAAGTTCACACAACACAGAAGTATCTCCAAAAGAAAGAGTAAGGATAGAGTTTAAAGTTTGTGGATATAAGAATTGGCTGGAATGTGCTAGGGGGACGAGTAGAGATCAATGAAAGCATTTCTGAAGGTCAGAGAGAAGAGTTGGTTTGGAAAGCATGCATTTTTATTTGCTGCCCAAGGTGCTTCTTTTTGGCAATAGTTGATTGATTTTGAGTATTAACAACAACTAAAACCACCATGATAAGTGAATGTGATCAATCTTGGATTTGGGATTGAAACTATAGATTTAAAGTGCAAAAAATAAAAGAAATTGGCATATTTTAAAAATGGCATAGCAGGGATTTTAGATTAAAGCTTTAGATCATAAGCCAAAGCTTTATTCTCAGATAAACAGTAAAGAAGCTACTCAGAAAAGTTGAATAAATGCTTTTCCAACACAGTTCTTCTGAAGAGCAGAGTCAGGATCTGAACTCAGCTGCTTAAATTAAAAGTAGTGTTTCTCCATTAACCTATGTTTCTGTTAAATTGGACTCAAAAAAGCCAAATCTCAAATGTGATGTTGAGAATTTGTGTGTATAGTAGTTCTGGAAATGGTTAATGAATCAAAGAACATGCTGGAAGTGTGAGGTAAGAGGTATGGCAGTGCAGGAGGAGACATTTTTCTACGTTAAATTCCCCCTGGGACAAAAAAAAAATACATCATGTAAAATGGATACATCAATAAGTGTAATAGAAATCAGCATAAACTACTGCCTCACCAATGTTAATCAAAGGTGTTTTGTGTATATTCCTATGGAGAGTATGTGGTTTAAAAGCATCTTATCTTTAATTATGTATGTATATTTAAGAACTCCCTATAGGGAGCACTGTTTTCCAACATTATTGTCCTTAGCATTTGGCAATAACATCCAATCATGTGACAATGAACATCTTGTTTCTAACTTTTACAGTAATCATGGCTACTATGAATCAACTTATTGTGGCAAAAGCATTCACAAGCTAAAATGAAATAAAATGTGTTTTACCATTGTGTAATTCCATATGTTACCTTTGTTTTACCATAAAATTATTCTTAAGCAGTTCTTTGATAAAAAGAAGAGATGGCTTCTAGCTACTTTGTATTTCTGTGATCATAATAGCACAACAGGCAAAGCAAAATGATTGTTTCTTCTCATCAAGTATATTTATAGCTTATCTTTAAATTTATGCTTGCTCATAAACTTACTTAAAATAATATTTGGAAGGCATCTGAGACTGAGTGAGGTTTCACCAATAATGGGTATATGAGATTAAAATAGAAGTGTTCTTAAAAATAATGTACATGTGCAAATTACAGGTGTGCATTCCATATCTGACTAGTACCTTTTTAAAAATATTTTTTGAACAAATTTGGACTTAGAGAAAGATTGTAAAGATAAAAAGTAGAGTTTCCATATACCTCTCACTCAGTTACTAATTACTAATAGATTACTATGATACACTTGTTACAATCAATGAAACAATATTGCTGCATTATTATTAACTAAGTACATATTTTCTTCAGATTTCCTTAGATTTTACCTAGTGCATTTTTTCTTTTCAGTTTCAGGACCTATATGAAACCTTTATTATGCAAAATGGATACATTAATAAATATAATAATAAAACCATTTTATATTTACTTGTCATGGCTCTTTAGGTTGTTTTCAGCTGTGACAATTTTTTGCAGATGACTTCAATGGTCACTTCTAGCAAACATCTTTAAAAAGTAATACAAGCTCTTTCCAAACTCTTCCAACAAATAAAATGGGGAGGAACATTTACCAACTCATTCCTTGAGGATAGCATTGCCCTGATACCAATGACAGTAAATGACAACATGGGAAAGAAAATGACAGTCCAATATCCCTTCTGACTATAGGTGCAAATATCCTCAAATATATTAGCAAACCAAGTTCAGCAGCATTTTAGGGGGGTAATACACCATGACCAAGTGGGATTTATTCCAGGAATGTAAGGTTGGTTCAATACAGATATACTACCTTTGTTTAATATATTACTTCAACAAAAAAAAAAAAAAGAAAAAAGAAAAAGAAAATATGTTCATCTCAATTCATGCAATAATATAAGTAAACTTATTTCCTTTTCCTAATAAAAAGAATTAATAATCTAGGAACAGAAAGCCATTTCCTCAACATGATGAAGGTCTTTTATAAACCCAGAGCTAACATTATATTCAATGATGTAAGATCGTAAGCTTCCCCAACTAAGATCAGGAATAGCACAAAAATATTTACTTGTCTGACCACTATTCCACATTGTACTAGATAATGAAACCAGAACAATTAGGAAGAAAAATAAACAAAAGCTATCCTGTTAGAAAGGAAGTAATAAAACTATCTCTATTCATAGTTAACATGATTTTATATAGAGAAAATCCAAAAGAACACACACATATACCAAAATCAAAAAATATAAAACCCAAAACTCAAAAACCAAAACTAAACCAAAACTCATTAGAACTAATAAACAGTCAGCAAAGTTAAAGGATAAAAGATAAATTCACATAAGTCAGTTGCGTTTCTATATAGACTGACAGTGGACAATCAAAAAGGATCTTAGGAAAATTCCATTTGCAAAGACACCAAAATGTATAACATACTTAGTGATAAAAGTAATCAAGGAAGTGAAAGACATGTACAATGACAACTACAAAGCATTACTAAACCAAATTAAGAACCTAAATGACAGGAAAGATATCCCTTGTTTACAGATTCAAAGAATTAATGTTGTAAAGATGGCAGCATGTCCCGCAGTCTACAGGTTCAGGGCAATTCTGAAAAACTTCCAAAGGCCTTTTCAGAAATAGTAAAGCTGATCCTAAAAGCCATATGAAATTGCAAGTTACCCTGGGTAGCCAAAATTATTTTGAAAAATAATGAAATCGGAGAACTGACTCATCCCAGTTTCCAAATTCACTAATAATCTACAGTAGCCCAAACAGCAGCACTGTTAGTATAAGGTCAGATATACAAGTCAGTGGAATAGAACTGAGACTCCAGACATTAACTACACATCTATGGTCAACTGTTCTTGTTTTTGTTGTGTTTTTACAAGAGTGTCAAGACCATTCAATTAGAAGAATAGTTCCTTCAGTATATGGTGCTGAGACAACGGCCTAACCCACTTGCAAAAGAATGAAGTTGGCCCCATATTTCACCAGATACTGCTGTAAACTGAAACTAGATTAAAGACCTAAACATAAGAGCTAAAACTGTCTAATGCTTAGTAGAAAACATTAAATTTCATGACTTTAAAATTGGCAATGGTTTCTTAGATATGATGTCAAAGGCATAAGTAACAAAGAGAAAATAAATAAATACGGCTGCATCTAAATTAACTTTTGTGCTTCAGAGAACACTACCGAATGAGTGAAAAGTAGGAACGTTTTGGCAAATGATGTGACATTAATTACAAAAAGCAAGTTTATAAAAAAAATCTGCTGATTAAAAAAAGAGTGCTTGTTACATACATTTTAAAACAAACAATATTGCACTTGAACTTATTTACAAATGGATTTTTGTAGTTACATTATTAAACAAAACAAACAAAAACATTTAAAGAAAACTATCTAGTAACTTCATAATAATGTTCTCTCCAGGGAAAGAGGAGATTTGGTTGCATAAATTTGGGAAAGCTCAGATATGTTTGCAATTGTTTTCCTTATGAAAATTAAAAATAAAAACTTAAAAGGTAGATGTGATATAGTATGTGGGTGTTTCACATATCATTTTTTGTATTTACCTGTATATTAAAGTATCTCCAAAATAGATGTATATTTTTAATGAGAAAAGAAACAAGGGAGTGTGTTATATAAGTTTTTTCTCTACAAAAAGATTAAATATAAAAATTATGAGACAAGAAAGTAACATATATACAAATATTAATATTCTATACATTTTGCTGCTAAATGTATTTACCAGTGTTAAAGATAAGTACATTATTTTTATAAGTTATAGACATATCTTGGTTTAGAGCATTCATATTAGTGAGCAGAAGACTGTACATACAATATTTAAAATATTTAATAAAGTTTACCATTGTGTCTAGCTATATATCCAAGTATTACCTTGCTAGGAGAAATCATGGTGGTTTAGTGTTCTCTAGTTTGCTGAATTATTAAATTTCACTTGAGAATCTTAAGTTGTATTCCATGGATTTTCTTATTAAATAGTTTTCTTTGGCAAATAAAGTCTGGCAAATTGAAACATTTATTACTTGCTTTCCTTGAAACTGGATGCATTATTAAACAATTCTTTCAAAAATCACTGCAACAAATATGGTAAATCCCATATGAATTAAAACCTGATTTTTAACTAAGCAATCCATTTATCTTGTTCATAGTTACTTTTGTGGGTTACATAAACATATAAAAAAAGTGAAGTCAGTCAGAAGTATATAAAGCCTGACTTCTCACTTGTAATTTCTTTTTTGGTTCTACATTTTCTTTTAAGTTGATTTATAAGACATCAAAACTGCACCCCAAGACAGATACCTTATGCATATATTCACATACATTACTATGCATATGCCTGCAGACCTACAATAATGTATTATTGAAAGAATATTCAAACTCACTGCCTTCTTATATTCAGAAAGATTTGAAATTCACATTGAATGGACCATTTTCTTCTCAATTTGGGGCTCCAGGCACATTTTAGCTGAAATAAATAGTGATAAGACCATAATTATAATAGCTTGTAAGGAGTCAAAAAGGATGATGAATAACCTATAGATATAAAGGGAAAAAAAATTTTCTGAGACCTTATATCAAGCTTGGCCCGTAATCTGGGGAGTCATTTGTTAAAGTAACTGGTGTTTGAAATGTTCTTCTAAATGTTATTGAAGTACACCTAGAAGGTCAGTTTGATAGGGGTAGTATTTAAGCTCATCAATTCATTTAAAATATTTTCCAAGAACTGATTATTTGTTTGATATGATGATAGACCTGCAATACACGGTGGTGGGGAAAACATTCCTCTTTCAAGGACATTGCAACCTTTAACCCACAGCACATTTACTTGAAGGTTTTATGGAATTGTCTGATTCCTGGCATTGGATATTATGTCCAAACAATTGTCTACTTTTATCTAAAACCAATGGCCTCCAATTTCTCATGTAATCTGACAACAAAAGATCAGTTTATAAAAACTCTAAACAGTAAAATACATAAAAGCTGTTATGTGAAAACATACACAGATGAATCAATGCATAATAGGAGATACGTAGGTAAGGAACAAGATCTCTTCCACTAAGTCATGACTAAAACATGGAGCAATAAATATGTCCTAGGCAAAAAGGAACTGCTCTAAATTTAAGTATGTTTGGGGAAACCTTAGTTAAAAATAAAAGCAAACAAAATCTTAAGTGTCTTCTAACAAATTACTCAGCCTTTAATATGCTAATGAATGGATTAGGATTGAGGACCCTCAAATCCAGTGGTAATTTTTCTAGCATAAAATTATTTTGGATACATAGCCCTATAGTCTCTTCCATATCTATTACTCTAAGTCGCATAGTTAAACATGCAGTAATTCAGTTTTGTTTTCTGGGTATGTATACATCTTAGATGTTTTGTTTCTCATTTTTGTTTTATTTCACTGTGGTTTTGTGTTTCTTCTTGCTGTGCAGTTTTGCTTCAAGTTCAAAACAAGTATGTCCATCCTTTCAAATTTATCATGTTTGGGACAACTTCTTAGGATCATTTTGAATACTGATTCTGTTAATTGCAGTATTTCCATCTTACCAAATTATCCCTACATTTTATTTGATATACCTTCCTTTATGTGTCTGATGGTAAATATCTAATCCATTAGTGCCATTAACCAACCTGTGTATTGATAGAAGTGTTTGTTTTAATTTGATGGGAAGGAGTTAATTAATGGGCAGCCTTTCTGTAGTTTGGAATCAGCAAGAATGAACCTGTTATTTCTATATTATTATGTCAGTAATCCTCTGTCTTCTTCTCCATGCTATAAATTTTCTCATACTAGAAGTTAAATACCAGAAGAGTGGTCTTGCCATAATAAAATTCTAAAAATAAGAAACCAGCCTTGACACCAAGTGGGCCTTGAAAAATGATGAGTAAATTATTAGCAAAGATTGAAAAGTTGGTAAAAATAGTCTAAATAAAAGGCAAAATACAGCAAGGAGACCAGGGTTGGGAAATATGACTGTTGAATTATTCTCAGGCATTATGTTCTTCTTCTTTCCATCTCTTGCATATTTAATTCTACATAAGCATACAAACGTATTATTTCTCCTTAATAAAAAAATTTAAAAAAATAACATTCCTGACTCTAATTTCCCCTTTTAATTACCACTCCTTTTTTTCCTACTCTCTTTTATACAAAATCTCCTCCTAATAATCATCTATCCTCTTAGCATACAATTCTGCATTGCTCATGTACTCATAAACTCCATCCAATTAAACTCTCCCCCACCCCCCACTTACCATATAATAAAACTACTCCTAATATGGGCCACCAGTGACCTCTGGGTTGAAAAACCATTGGTTAACTCAATCTTCCACTCTTAATTACCAGCATAATTTGAAAATTGACTGCTGCCTCCCACTGAAATACCTTCTTTGCTTGGCATGCGGGCTAGCTTGGTTTTTAACCCATGTCATAGACATTCCTTTTCAGTCTCCTTTACTGAATTTCTCTTCCTCATGACTATGAGCTTCAAAGGGTTCCAGGCTCAGTTCTTACTTATTTTTCTTGTATTATCTAACTCCATTGTTTGCCTCTCATCCAGTCCTAAGGCTTTAAGAATTGTTGGTATATCAACAACCCCCAAGTTTATATGTCCAGACTGAACTCTGAATTCCAGGCATGTATGTCCACCTGACTCCTTGACATTTCCATTATCACCTATAAACACTTCAAACTTAACATGTTCAAAACTAATATCCTAATCTCCCATTGGTCTTTTGAGTGTGCTCTCTCTGTGGTTTCTCCATCTCTGTCAATGACAACTGCCATCTTTCTAATCACCTAAGCCCAAAGCTCTGACTTCTGTCTTACACACCTATAATTTACTATACTCCTACACTCTGCCAGCTTCTCCTACATCTAGAGTTTAGCCACTTCTAGACACTTCTGCAGGTCTCACTCTGGTCTCAGCCATGATAACTCACCCTGAATTATTGCATCACTCTCCAATTGATCTCCTTGTTTAACTCACTCCACCATGAAGCCCTCAGTCCAATAGCAACCAGTGATTCCTTCACTATGTAATTCAAACCGTGACAATTGTCTCTAAAAACCTTTGGCATTTCTGTATTAGTTGTCTATTGCTGAGTAATAAATCATCACAAAGTAGTGGCTATACATAACACATGTTGATTATTTCCCATTTATGTTTTCTGTGTGTCAGGAGTCCAGGCACTGCCTATCTGGGTCCTTTGCTTCACAATCTCATGAGCCATAATAAAGGAATTGGATTTCATCTCGAGGATCCACTGGGGAAGGATCTGCTTCAAACATCATGTGGTTATTCATGGCATTAAATTCCTTGAGAGCTTATGGGTAAAGACTACGGTCTCTCGGTGGCTGTCAAATTAGATGCCTCCCAGAATTCCTAAGAGTTTGTTTGCTGAAGACCACTCTCAGTTGCTTGCTATATGGATCTCTTCACCATGTTCACCTGCTTCATCAAAGTCAACAAGAAAAAAAGCCTACTAGCAAGACATATGCTACAATTTCATGTGACAATCATGATGACAGTCAACATCTTTGCTCTATTCTATTGCTTAGAAACAAGTCATAAGTCAAATAATCCCGTCCACATTCAAGGATATCAGGTATCAGAAATAACTGGGGGCTATCTTTGAGTCTGTCCACTCTGGTTTCCCATTATAGTCAAAGTAAAAAAAAAACAAATTGGAACTTGAGGTTAAATTATTTCATGATCTGCACTTGTCTATTTTGATAATAAAAATAAGTGTACACTAACAAAGTAGTCAAAATAATAAAAATCTTCTTTCTATTATATATATATTTTTCTATGAAAGAGCTTAAAGAACAATGATGTTCTTTGCAAAAAGTAAATCTCCTTGGACTACATCATTTTTGAGATTCTTTTAGTTCTGATATTCTGAGAATAATTAAAATTGAATAAACAAACCATCATTGAGGCTTATTTCCCTTCTTCGAGGCTTAATTCAGACTTGCAGGTTCATAATATACAGAACAATTTATTGGCCTTAGGAATATATGGAGTCACGTTATAATGGTCTTTAATTGTAAAGACAGAATTACAGTAAGAACAATGGAAGTGGCGGATTGAAGTTTTTATACAAGTACCTTGCAAGGTTTATTCATATTTCTTAACACTTCACTCTATAAAAAGCAGCAGTATGGTATGGGTGCAATGTGACTTATGGAGAAAGAGAAATATCAGGTCAAAAGCTTCACAAAAGAAGAATTACATTAAGAAACATTGACATTCACTAAAAGAAATACTACACTGAGAGCAGGAATAATACCAGATGAAATCAAACAAAGGTAAATATGAAATAAATGAAATGTATTAGTATTGATTTTTTTATTTACAATGATAGTGGATTTTATCTGCAGAATATGTTTTCAACTGAAAATATAAAATTGTATTTAATAAAATATAATTTATACTAGAAGTCAGAAAACTACAGCCTGTATGGCATCAGCCAAGTCCAGCCTACAATGTTTTGGCCATTTATTTATACATTTTCTCTGGCAACTTTTGGACTATAAATGGTGATTAGTTGTGACAGAGAGCATATGGCCTGCAAAGCCAAAAATATTTATATCTGGCTCTTTACAGATGACACTTACCTGCCCCTAATTTATGCTAATTAGGCATCAGAAGATTTCTGGACATACTTGAAATTCCCTTATCTGGCTTACAATTTTATTAGTTAGAATTTCAAAATAATATTTTCAATTACTTTTTGCATTGGTTAAATGAACATCTGGTATTCTGACACCACAAGCTAATAATGAAAACATTGCTTCATTATATCTAAAAAATTGTATCTAGTCAGCTAACTATAATCTTGTTTTATATTTCCAAATAAATTAATCAGTTACTTCAAGATCAATAAGCTTACTAAACGCTCCATATGTTTTTTCATTAAATATTCTTATTCTAATAAAAAGAACAAAAATTAATACAAAGAGCAAGTACTACTGTATTAAGCACATGAACATTGTTGTGTTACAGCTAACTTATGATTCTTGCTTATAAGTCTTTAAATAAAATAAGAAATCAACACAGACAATAGAAATTGAGAGAAATCTTTAGAAAATAGTGAGATGAAACTCTTATTAATATCTGCTTATAAAAATGAAATAATACTTTTATATTTTATTACAACCCTGACTAGTATAGCATATAAAATTATTCTGTTTATATTTGTGATTGAAAAGAACTAAATTAATTGAAATGAAGAAGCAAAAGTAGTAAAAAATCCAAAATGGTGTCAGTAGCAATTTAGGTATCATAAAGGCCTTGATTTCTAGACACAAATTTCACATGCTTGATAAGAAATTTATTAAAGAAAAAAATTACATGTTAGAATTATTTACACTTTTGAGTGACCAAAGCCATAAATATCAACCTTGCATCTCAATGAAAAATGTTTCATTTTACCCAGAAAAAATATATTCAATCCTGAAAGTCTATGGTTCCATAACATATAATACATTTTTAAAGTAACATTTTATACAAAAGTTATATGGCATTTAATCCACCACAATGACCTAAGAACATGAAATATATGCTCTAGAACTCTACCTGAACCCAGAGAGTAATAAGCTATAAGTAAGTAATACTCTGTTTGCTTTAAGTTCCATGCCTCTTTGCTTGTGCCTCATGTGCTCTTCCTGTCTTCTCCTGTCCTTCTTTTTAGCTCTCTGTGAAACTGGATGCATTTTAGGGAGTCAGTAAGTAGAATTGCCTTTGATCTGTCTCTCCTTTGGTATCATTTGACCTAAGACATGTAAATTTTCGTTAGAAGAGAATAGAAGGGTTCAAAATCCCAAAGTGAGAGAAAAAGCATCAGCCTGGGGAACCTAAAACAGGAATGAGAAGGAAAAGTTATATTTTCATAAATCAATTCCTACTACACTTCTCTGAACTGTAAGATTATTTTTTCTTATTCATTTTATTCGTGGATACTGTGTTTTGAACATACATCGCCCTATTGGAGGGAGTTTCACCCTCTTCATCCAGTTTTCAGAACTAATCTTAGCCTGAAATATGTGATATGATAGACTGATATTGTAGACAGCAAAATAAATGTCTGAGCCATGGAAACAATAATTATGATATAATTATAATTCATTTCAAATGGTTTCATGGAGAAGGTATTTAGACCTTTCAAAACAGTGTGTATTTTCTAGGAATTAATGGCCAGATGAAGAGTGCTGACCATCTATAACAAATCATACTACATTTAAAATATATATACATTTTATAAATATGTATTTTCACATTCTATAACTCCAGTTACAATATAAAAGACATAGTCAAAAATAGGAACACATGTGGAATAGAAAGATATTCTGTATTTCAAGATATTCAGTGGTTTCTCATTATATTATTATAATTGAAGTGTTTTACCTTCCACTCAATTAAATATATAATTGCTATATATAGGATTACATATAGCATTAAGCTAATCACACAACTAAGTATTGATACATGACTGAATAATGGTAATTTAAATTACAAAGAATCCTGAAGTGAACAAGATAATCTTTAAACTTCATGTGAATTCTACTGGAGGTCTTTGATGACACAAAGGTTAGTCTCTAGTGGGTTACAGAGACATTTAATAACTACATTAAATAATTAATTGTATAAATACCTACAATCCATGAAGAGTACATGAAACAAATGTATAATATTCAGTACCCAGATCTAGTGTTTTCTAACAACATTCTCCAATAAAGAGAAAAAGGGCTTCTTGGAGATGGCTGATTCTAGGACTGGGAAGGAAATACTCAGAATATACTTACAGCATCTTGTAATACCAGAAAGTAAAGTAGTGATTAAAAACAAGAAAACAAAAACCAAAACCCACATTAATGAGGGTCGTCAAAGGGACATAAGAATCACCTGAGAGAGCATCCAATGGCCAAAGGTGAAAATGTGAAGAACAAAATAAAGTAATACTGGGTCATAACCTAAAGTATAAAATAAGCATCCATGAGTCTATATTGATACAAGTAAATTATTGAATAAATAAATGACAGATAATTTCAAATTATGTACCTATTCTGCCCTCAGTGTGCCTTGATAAGTTGTGATGGGAATGGCCCTGTCTTCCTTCCAAGAGCACATCACCCAAGTCTGATCACGGCATCATTTACAAACACTATATAAGGACTCTTAACAAGATATCAATTTAGTACTCCTCATAACCATTCAAAGTCTCCAAAACAATGAAACAATGAAAGCCTAGAAACTGTAACACTCAAGAGAGACACGAAGAGACATGACAGCTAAATACAACATGGTATCTTGGATGAGATCGCAAAACAGAAAAAAGACATGAAATAAAAACCTCAGGGCATGTATATGATGTATAGACTTCAGTCAATAATAGTGTATCAATATTAGTTGATTAATTATAACAAATGTAACATATTCGCATGAAACATTCATTATAGAAGAAAGTGGATTCAAGCTATATGGGAACTCTGTCCTATGTTCATAACTTTTTTTATATCTCTAAAACTATTCTAAAAAAAGTTTATTTAAAATAAAAGAGTGAAAGTTTAATTATAGTTTGTAACAAGGTGACTTTATCTAGGAATTCAAAGAAGGTTCTCTTGAGGTATTGATATTTAGACTGCAATCTAAATGATTTAGTTTTCTTGGTTTAGTTTATTAAACTAAATGAAAATTCCTTAAATAATGTCTAAAGACAAAATAACATGGACAAATCATCAAGACGTGAAAGAGTGTGGTGGAAATTCAATATGTCTGCAGAATGTTTTGGAAAACAACAGAGGACAGAGAGATTCTTGAGAGATTCTTGAGAAGTGAAAGATGTAGACAGAAATTACATCATGCGTGGCTTGCGGGGTTGAAAATTTACCACCTGCCCATTCTTCATGTTTGGTGTTGAAGGATATGGCCAGAGCAGCATTCCTGGCTTCCTGCCTTACCTTAATTTACTCTTGCACATGAAAGAACAATGAATTACCTAACATTCACAACTTGAGAGTCATCAGTTTACATTACTTGATTCAGCATGGCTATTCTAATGTAAGCACATATGAATATATATATATATATATACAAAAAACCAGACCATTGAATTCAACCACAGCTCAGATTTTGCTAGACTTGTGGAACACAAGGAGAAAGGACAAGTTAATTTCCAATGCTGGCTAAAGTGTTATTGCAGACATGGAAAGTCCAAGTGCATTTACTAGGAATAGAGGGAAAGACAGGAGAGGGATAACACTTAAATGAGATGCTGAATGAACTCAAAGTAATTCAACATACATTTTAATAAATGTCAAAGGAAAGAAAATGCCAACTCATTTTTCTTTTATTACAATAAAGAAAATTTTCCTACATGCTTTTTTATTGCTGTATTTATAAATATTATTTTACAATTATGTAATGGTAATGGACTTCTGCTTCCAGCATGAAATCTCTTTGAAGCTGAGGCTCATGGCTGGGAATCATGAAATATCGTGGGTTTTTTTTCTACTATACTCTTGAATTAACCTTGGAAGTACAGACAGAAGACAGACCTTCATTTTTCAAAATCAGAAAATGCTACAGTTTAATTAGTGCTCAAAATTCCATAATTAATAAGCAATGCAACATTTAAACACATATATGCTTGACTGTAAACCCCTGCTGCAAAAAATTCTGGCAGTTTTGGCAGGACAGCTGTGGTAAGGCATCTAATAACAGAGTCTACTGTTCAGTGCTATATGACGTCTACAAAGAGACGGCAGAGGTTTCTGCTCCGTGGAAAAGTCACTTTCTAAAAATGGTGAAGACCATAGTGACACCAAAAAATTCCTAAAGGGTGAGTTTTTGGGCCATTACTGAATCTGTTTGCATTGAAACTCACTGTCCTTTAGCTGAGCATCTGCTTTGGGTGAATTCAGGAGGGGTCTGCTAAAGAAAACAGAAGAGAAATAAAATTTGAGGAGACAGGATAAAACACTTCATGTATATATTGGCTTCTGGAGCACAGTTGACACAGAATGTTTATTTGTGTTCAGAGATGAAGTATGATATTTTAGCAAAAATATATTGTATGACTCCAAGAACCAGAATTAATAGCAGTTACTGGATCTGCTTCCAGCAACCACTTACCTTAATTAATTTCTAAACAAAGAAACATGAAATCATGTTTCTATGTATCCAAAGACATGTGTTTCTTCAATGATTTTTGGACCCTGTGCAGTCATATGAAAAATGGAATGCTCATCAAAAGTGGTGAATAATAAATTATTCATCCAATACCACTAACTGCTAACATTTTATTTCAGGATGGGGATAGTTTGATAACAAATAATAAAGCTTGCTTTTTGGCTAAGTTGGGTTAAAATTTGTATCCTAGGTAGACTGATGTTTGAGGAAAGATGGATACTGCTGAAAAGAATTTGCCTGATTCATAGCCCCTTCCATTTGCACAGGAGAGACAAATTGAGTGAAGTGAAAACATCAACGCACTTTTACTTTGTTTTATTTTTATATAATATTTTCATGAATACAAAACTCACATATTTCTACTACTCTTTAGTAAATATTTTGTCTTCATATACAACCATTCTTTTTGTTTTGTGATGACAAAATGGGAAGCCAGTGTTTTTCATAATTTACCAGTATCTGAGCATGTTCTATTTCAGTGTTTTGAATAATTTGAAAAATGTGAAAAATCACCTCAATAAATCAGTTTACATCCACTTCCTAAAACATATCATCCAAGTCCACAGGGGCCTGAGGATGTACATCCAGAAGCGGACATTTACAAGTTATTTCTGTAATGAAAAGAGATATTTCATTCATGCCACCATTTCTAGAAAGTAAATTTTGTTTGGTTCAAAAATTTATTTCACTATTTTGATTAAAACTTTTAAACTCAGGGGCGGAGCCAAGATGGCGGCATGAGTAGAGCAGCAGCCCGAAACCACATATATCTATGAAAATATAACAAAGACAACTCTTCCTAAAATAGAGACCAGAGGACACAGGACAACATCCAGACCACATCCACACCTGTGAGAACCCAGCGCCTCACGAAGGGGGTAAGATACAAGCCTCTGCCCGGTGGGCCCGAGCGCTCCTCCCTCTGGCTCCCTGCGGGAGAAGAGGAGTCAGCAGGGAGGGAGAGGGAGCCCAGCACTGCTGAACACCCAGCCCCAGCCATCCAGACCAGAGCACAGACACAGTGCATGCAGGTGGCCTGGATACTAGGGACACAGGGCGGCAGGACTGGTGAGCAGGTGCCTGAGGCAGAGGCTGGAGAAGAAAGAAATGGGAGCGGCCATTTTTTTTTTTTTTGGCGAGTGCTTTTTGGAAGTCTTAAAGGGACAGGAAACCCAATACTAGGGAAACAGGGCAGCAAGATCGGTGAGCGGGTGCCTGAGACCGGCGCCTGAGGAGAAAGAAAATTGCGTATTTCTTTCTTTTTTTTTTTTTTTTTTGTTGCTGTTGTTGTTTTGGTTTGGAGAGTGCTTTTTGGAAGTCTTAAAGGGGCAGGGCAGGACACTTAGTACAGAGGCAGGGAATCTGGGGATCTCTGGACACTATAACCCCAAGGGCAGCAGGGAGCACAGAGGCCCCTTATGGACATAAATAGCCTCCTGGCCGCTCCCCCTCCAACAGGGCTCCACCATTTTGGAGCAGCAGCTGGAGCAAGGTCACGCCCACAACAACAGTGGAGATAAACTCCATACAGCCAGGCAGGAAGCAGAAGCCCTGTCTGCACGCAGCTATGCAGCACAAGCCACTAGAGGTCGCTATTATCTCAGGAGAGGAAGGCCACAAACTGACAAGAAGGAAAGCTCTTCCAGCCATCACTTGTAACAGCTCTGCAAACTATCTCTATCACCATGAAAAGGCAAAACTACAGGCACACAAAGATCACAGAGTCAACACCTGAGAAGGAGAAAGACCTAACCAGTCTTACTGAAAAAGAATTCAAAACAAAAATCATAAACATGATGATGGAGATGCAGAGAAAAATGCAAGAGCAATGGGATGAAGTCCAGAGGGAGATCACAGATGTCAGGAAGGAGATCACAGAAGTGAAACAAACCCTGGAAGGATTTATAAGCAGAATGGATAAGACACCAGAGGCATGGAAGGAATAGAAACTAGAGAAGAGGAATGTATAGAAGCTGACATAGAGAGAGATAAAAGCATCTCCAGGAAGGAAACAATACTAAGAGAACTATGTGACCAGTCCAAAAGGAACAATATCCATATTATAGGGGTACCAGAAGAAGAGAGAGGAAAAGGGATGGAAAGTGTCTTTGAGGAAATAATTGCTGAAAACTTCCCCAAACTGGGGGAGGAAATAATCAAACAGACCACGGAAATACACAGAACCCCCAACAGAAAGGATCCAAGGAGGACAACATCAAGACACATAATAATTAAAATGGCAAGGATCAAGGACAAGGAAAGAGTTTTAAAGGCAGCTAGAGAGAAAAGGTCACCTTTAAAGGAAAACCTATCAGGCTATCATAAGACTTCTCAACAGAAACCCTACAGGCCAGAAGAGAATGGCATGATATATTTAATGCAATGAAACAGAAGGGCCTTGAAACAAGGATAATGTATCCAGCACGACTATCATTTAAATATGATGGAGGAATTAAACAATTCCCAGACAAGCAAAAGCTGAGGGAATTTGCTTCCCACAAACCACCTCTACAGGGCATGTTACAGGGACTGCTCTAGATGGGAGCACTCCAAAAAGAGCACAGAACAAAACACACAACATATGAAGAATGGAGGAGGAGGAATAAGAAGGGAGAGAAGAAAAGAATCTCCAGACAGTGTATATAACAGCTCAATAAGTGAGCTAAGTTAGGCAGTAAGATACTAAAGAGGCTAACCTTGAACATTTGGTAACCACGAATTTAAAGCCTGCAATGGCAATAAGTACATATCTCTCAATAGATACCCTAAATGTAAATGGACTTAATGCACTAATCAAAAGACACAGAATAATAAGATGGATAAAAAAGCAAGACCCATCTATATGCTGCTTACAAGAAACTGATCTCAAACCCAAAGACATGCACAGACTAAAAGTCAAGGGATGGAAAAACATATTTCAGGCAAACAACAGCAAGAAGAAAGCAGGGGTTGCAGTACTAATATCAGACAAAATAGACTTCAAAACAAAGAAAGTAACAAGAGATAAAGAAGGACAATACATAATGATAAAGGGCTCAGTCCAACAAGAGGATATAACCATTCTAAATATATATGCACCCAACACAGGAGCACCAGCATATGTAAAACAAATACTAACAGAACTAAAGAGAGAAATAGACTGCAATGCATTCATTTTAGGAGACTTCAACACACCACTCACCCCAAAGGATAGATCCACTGGGCAGAAAATAAGTAAGGACACAGAGGCACTGAGCAACACACTAGAACAGATGGACGTAATAGACATCTATAGAACTCTACATTCAAAAGCAACAGGATATACATTCTTCTCAAGTGCACATGGAACATTCTCCAGAATAGACCACATACTAGTCCACAAAAAGAGCCTCAGTAAATTCCAAAATATTGAAATTCTACCAACGAATTTTTCAGACCACAAAGGTATAAAACTAGAAATAAATTCTACAAAGAAAACAAAAAGGCTCACAAACACATGGAGGCTTAACAACATGCTTCTAAATGATCAATGGATCAATGAACAAATCAAAATAGAGATCAAGGAATATATAGAAACAAATGACAAGAAAAACACAATGCCCCAACTTCTGTGGGACGCAGCAAAGGCAGTCTTAAGAGGAAAGTATATAGCGATCCAGGCACACTTGAAGAAGGAAGTACAATCCCAAATGAATAGTCTAACATCAGAATTATCGAAACTGGAAAAGAAGAACAAATGAGGCCTAAAGTCAGCAGAAGGAGGGTCATAATAAAGATCAGAGAAGAGATAAACAAAATTGAGAAGAATAAAACAGTACAAAAATCAATGAAACGAGGAGCTGGTTCTTTGAGAAAATAAACAAAATAGATAAGCCTCTAGCCAAACTTATTAAGAGAAAAAGACAATCAACATACATCAACAGAATCAGAAATGAGAACGGAAAAATCACGACAGACTCCACAGAAATACAAAGAATTATTAAAGACTACATGAAAACCTATATGCCAACAAGCTGGAAAAACTAGAAGAAATGGACAACTTCCTAGAAAAATACAACCTCCCAAGACTATCCAAGGAAGAAACACAAAAGTTAAACAAACCAATTACGAGCAAAGAAATTGAAACGGTAATCAAAAAACTACCCAAGAAGGAAACCTCCGGGCCAGACGGATTTACCTCAGAATTTTATCAGATAGACAGAGAAGACTTAATACCCATTCTCCTTAAAGTTTTCCAAAAAATAGAAGAGGGGGGAATACTCCCAAACTCATTCTATGAAGTCAACATCACCCTAATACCAAAACCAGGCAAAGACCCCACCAAAAAAGAAAATTACAGACCAATATCCCTGATGAATGTAGATGCAAAAATACTCAATAAAATATTAGCAGACAGAATTCAACAGCATATCAAAAGGATCATACACCAAGACCAAGTGGGATTCATCCCAGGGATGCAAGGATGGTACAACATTCGAAAATCCATCAACATCATCCACCACATCAACAAAAAGAAAGACAAAAACCACATGATCATCCCCATAGATGCTGAAAAACATTTGACAAAATTCAACATACATTCATGATAAAACTCTCAGCAAAATGGGAATAGAGGGAAAATACCTCAACATAATAAAGGCCATATATGATAAACCCACAGCCAACATTATTCTGAACAGCAAGAAGCTGAAAGCTTTTCCTCTGAGATCGGGAACCAGACAGGGATGCCCATTCTCCCCACTGTTATTTAACATAGTACTAGAGGTCCTAGCCACAGCAATTAGACAAAACAAAGAAATACAAGGAATCCAGATTGGTAAAGGGGAAGGCAAACTGTCACTATTTGCAGATGATATGATATTGTACATAAAAAACCCTAAAGACTCCACTCCAAAACTACTAGAACTGATATCAGAATACAGCAAAGTTGCAGGGTACAAAATTAACACACAGAAATCTGTAGCTTTCCTTTACACTAACAATGAACCAATAGAAAGAGAAATCAGGAAAACAATTCCATTCACAATTGCATCAAAAAGAATAAAATACCTAGGAAAAAACCTAACCAAGGAAGTGAAAGACCTATACCCTGAAAACTACAAGTCACTCTTAAGAGAAATTTAAGAGGACACCAACAAATGGAAACTCATCCCATGCTAATCGCTAGAAAGAATTAATATCAAAATGGCCATCCTGCCCAAAGCAATATACAGATTTGATGCAATCCCTATCAAATTACCAGCAACATTCTTCAACAAACTGGAACAAATAATTCAAAAATTCATATGGAAACACCAAAGATCCCGAATAGCCAAAGCAATCCTGAAAAAGAAGAATAAAGTAGGGGGGATCTCACTCCCCAACTTCAAGCTCTACTACAAAGCCATAGTAATCAAGACAATTTGGTACTGGAACAAGAACAGAGCCACAGACCAATGGAACAGAATAGAGACTCCAGGCATTAACCCAAGCATATATGGTCAATTAATATTTGATAAAGGAGCCATGGACATACAATGGGGAAATGACAGTCTCTTCAACAGATGGTGCTGGCAAAACTGGACAGCTACATGTAGGAGAATGAAACTGGACCTCTGTCTAATCCGACACACAAAAGTAAATTCAAAATGGATCAAAGATCTGAATGTAAGTCATGAAAACATAAATCTCTTAGAAAAAAAATTGGCAAAAACCTTTTAGACATAAACATGAGTGACCTCTTCTTCAACATATCTCCCTGGGGAAGGAAAACAACAGCAAAAATGAACAAGTGGGACTATATTTAGCCGAAAAGCTTCTGTACAGCAAAAGACACCATCAATAGAACCAAAAAGAACCCTACAGTACGGGAGAATATATTTGTAAATGACAGATCCCATAAAGGCTTGACGTCCAAAATATATAAAGAGCTCACATGCCTCAACAAACAAAATGCAAATAACCCAATTAAAAAATAGGAAGAGGAACTGAACAGACAGTTCTCTAAAAAAGAAATACAGATGGCCAACAGACACATGAAAAGATGCTCCACATCGCTAATTATCAGAGAAATGCAAATTAAAACTACAATGAGACATCACCTCACACCAGTAAGGATTGCTGCCATCCAAAAGACAAACAACAAGAAATGTTGGTGAGGCTGTGGAGAAAGGGGAACCCTCCTACACTGCTGGTGGGGATGTAAATTAGTTCAGCCATTGTGGAAAGCAGTATGGAGGTTCATCAAAATACTCAAAACAGACTTACCATTTGACCCAGGAGTTCCACTCTTAAGAATTTACCCTAAGAACACAGCAATCAAGTTTGAGAAAGACAGATGCACCCCTATGTTTATTGGAGTACTATTTACAATAGCCAAGAATTGGAAGCAACCTAAATGTCCATCAGTAGATGAATGGATAAAGAAGATGTGGTATATATTCACAATGGAATACTACTCAGCCATAAGAAGAGGGAAAATCCTACCATTTGCAGCAACATGGATGGAGCTGGAGGGTATTATCCTCAGTGAAATAAGCCAAGCAGAGAAAGAGAAATACCAAATGATTTCACTCATCTGTGGAATATAAGAACAAAGGAAAAACTGAAGGAACAAAACAGCAGTGGAATTACAGAACCCAAAAATGTACTAACAGGTAGCAAAGGGGAAGGGATTGGGGAGGATGGGTGGGTAGGGAAGGATAAGGGGGCAAAGAAGAAAGGGTGTATTAAGATTAGCATGCATAGGGGTGAGGCAGAAAGTGGAGGGCTGTACAACATAGGGAAGACAAGTAGTGATTCTACAACATTTTGCTATGCTGATGGACAGTGACTGTAAAGTGGTTTATAGTGGGGACCTCGAATAGGGGAGAGCCTATTAAACATAATATTCTTCATGTAAGTGTAGATTAAAGACAAAAAAAAGAAAAGGGGGATTACTCCTTGATAGGATAAAACTAAGTGTAAATCAATGATTAATGCATGTGTTAAATATCCTTAATTTTGATCACTTAAAGGGTGTCAGATGATCAGTTATGGAGGTACACTTTTCTGATAATATCCATTTCTCTTAAAAAAAAAAAAAAGCATTTCCTGTGTGGTGACCTCCAAGGAGTTCTACACAATGGTATAAAGGCATATCAAAGTGTGGGCAAAGGGTCTGTTTGTGTTTATACAGAGGATCAAAGCCTAATTTGGCTACCCAGAAAATGAACTAAGATACGATATGAAGAAGAACTTCCAATATCAGCACTCTCTGGAAGATTCATACCAGAAGATGATCATCAAAAATCCTCAACAAAGATCCAGGCCATGCTGCAGTTGTAGCTGCATCCATCCCACCGGTTCCTGGACTTGCCATTGGAATGAAGAAGGAGATGGCCTGTGCATACAGTAAAACAACAAATTTGACTGGATCTATACTGTTGGAACTCAACCAATAATTAGGAGAAGTGCAAATTGTAGTCCTCCAAAATCTTACAACTACAGAGTATCTACTGTTAAAAGAATATATGGGATGTGAACAGTTCCCAGGAATGGGTTGTTTTAATTTGTCTGATTTCTCTCAGACTGTTCAAGTACAGTTGGACAATATCTATTATATCATAGACAAATTTTCACAAATGCCTAGAGTGCCTAACTGGTTTTCTTGGCTTCACTGGAGATGGCTGGTAATTATAGATCTGCTTTGGTTGTGTAACTGTATTCCTATTATGTTAATGTGTGTGCACAATTTAATCAGTAGTTTAAAACCTATACATGCTTAAGTTACTCTACAAGAAGATATATCAAAGAAATAATCAATCCTCCCATGTTTTCTTCTGTCTGCTACCTCTATAGCTTTTCTTCTTCCTTCCTAATTACAACCCTTAAATAGAATTCGTGCCTCATATCGAATTCACTGAGTATCATAACTCCTCCAAGTGGTAAAGATACCTCAAGACAAATGCTAGGCATAGAAACCACAGGGCATAAATCTGCAAATAAGTAAAAAGCTACCCTTTTCAAACAATATGGCTTCTCTCTCACTTACCAACTTTACATCTCCCTGTATGGCCCTGGAAGATGACTGGTTAGCCAGAGACGGGTAAGATTCCTCAAGGGAGGAACAACCTAAGACAGGCACAGTCACAGGGGGGCCATCAGGTGAGAAATTGGGGATCAACAGTGGTGAGGCTTAGAACCTCAATCCCCCTGTTTTGAGAGAAATCTTCTGCATCTGTGGATGTTTTAATGCCCTTGTCTAGCGTGGATTAACACATAGTCTACAGGCACACACCTGATCATCTACATTTGCTCTCTTACAACACTAAACTATGTTTTCTACCTTTATCTTGCATCTACCTACCACTTCAGTATTTTATTAAAAATAAAAATAATAATAATAGTAAAGGGAGAAATGTGGGATCCACATATAAATCAAGTATAAAAATCAAATGAATATTCATATTTGACCTGATTGTTTATAGTTCATAATGCATGTTCAAAACCGAAAATTTCTGTGATGACTGCCCTTGTACTGTTCACCATGTAAGAACTCATTCACTATGTAAGAATTTGTTCACCATGTAAGAACTTGTTCGTTATGCTTCAGAAAATTGGAGACTGATGAGAATTAGGCTTGGGGTGGATTAATGATTGTGCATTGAGCATTGACTTCCCTATACAGAATTTTATTGTTGTTAACAACCATTTGATCAATAAATATGAGAGATGCCCTCCCCCCAAAAAAAAAAACTTTTAAACTATTTTTTAGACAAGAATAATTTTTCCCTTTCATTCATGACTCAGAAACAATTTTGGTCATATAGAGTGACAATTTCAATCATACGCAGTTTGGAGTTTTACAATTTAAATTGTAAAACAACAATGGTTATAAAAATATGAATGGAAATGTTAGAATTAGAGCAAGTTTTCTAGTGTCCTTAACATTTTGTAGCCAAATGTATGATACAAAAATATATTTGATAGGTGGAGGTATGGGTAGAGTACCCTACTGTAGTTGGGACACAGGGAAAAAGAACATCAAGTTGATATCTCCCTAGTATGAAGTTAATACACCTAATATTTTTAAAAAATACAATACAAAGATGTAAGGGGTTAATGAGGGAACATACTACTATAATAAGCTAAAGGAGGTGAAGTTAATTTTCTTTGGAAGAGAGAAAGGATGAGAAGGGAGAAGGTGGATAGAGATTGATATTCTTTGAGCCAATATTTCTAAAATTACTTTAATGTTTATATATACATATATATTCTAATCTTTATTTTTATATTATATATATATATAAAATATGCTGCTAATGTTCATTTAATTGAACAATAAAATGAAAGGGAAATGTATTCTTAATGAATGTGACTTCCAATGCTTCTCATTAAGAAAATGAGAGTTTCTTTCAGTCAGGAATGTTTAACAATTACAGATTCCAGTTCATAAGTAATTTAAATCTTTATAAAGAATAGAAATATAGAATTATTAATAAGCATAATACTTGATAGTGAATCTTGTAACTGTTTAATCTTAGATTACTGCAATGATAATTAATGTCAAAGATCATTTTCCACATACAAATGTAAGCCAGATTCCAACTCAAATTTGTACCTTAGTCTCTTTCAAGGTCAAAGTTTCCTTTATAATATGTACGGTTCTCAGTGGCAAATTAAAACTTCTTCAAAATACATACATCACTTAAAAAGATCATATCACATAATAATTCAAATGAATTATTATGGCCCAGAATATGCATTGTATTAAATAATACAATAATATTATTTATTATATATTTCATATTACACATAGAAGCTTGTGTATGGTCAGTTATTAAGGTGGGAATTAGCAGATAATAGTATTGGTATAATAAAACTATACTTAAAAAAATTTAAAGCAAAGCTCATGTTGTGTGCCTTTTCCCTTAGGATTCTAGTTAATGTAATTAAATTGCCACAATTTGGATTCCTTGGGAGTAGCTATGATTTTTCATGAGCAACAGGAGAGCTAAGCTGCTCATCAAATAATATTAAATTTAATTGAATTAATTGCACAAATTACATAGAATGCTAAATCATTCTTAATAGCATCAATTCACTTTGAAATTTTCTGATGAAATTTTTAATAATTATGTTTGTTGGTTAAAGGTGTAGTGAGGTTTCATTTTGTTTGTATAATTTGGCAGGTAGATGAAAAATAATATCTTACATCCCAGGAAGGAAAAATCTGTTCACTAATACATAATGGGATCTCAATCCCGTCATGCCCAAGCCCCTGTCTTCCAAAAGCATGCACTCTCACCCAACTCCCTCCTTAAAACTCTTTAGGAAGTCCTTGGTATTTTCACTGGGAAGTCCAAATGTGTTACATGCTGTCTGTGGTTTTTCCTCCACCTAAAAACTTTGAACATTAGAACGTTATCCCTAGTGGGAAACTTTGTGAGGCCCCAATTTACCAGATCTTCGTCATTTTTATATCTTGGTTTTAGTCGCTCTTTCTACCATTCCCCTTTAAAGAGATACGTATTCCTCATCAGTTAAACTCATTTCTTGGACCATCCTTTCTCTCGCTCCTCTGGTACCCTCCACCTCTTGGAATCAATTGACCACTCTCTCTTGAGCTTCTGTTTTACCCTTTTCAGATTATCTATCATATCAAGCACAACACTGTGTTGCATTATGTACAATTTGACTCCCTACTACAAGCTCAGTAGGGTACAGATTCTCCATGATTCATTTCTGTACACCTTGCACCTATATAGAAACAGTGCAAAGTAAAAGTTGGATGAATAATGAGCAACCAAAGTAATAATAAAAAATTAAGAAATTCTGACCCCATTTTACAAGAGTGTTTATTTGCTGAACTGCTCTATCTTCGGGAAAAAATTGCAAACAGAAGTGAAGCATTCTTCTGTATTATTGAGGGTGTTGAGAGGTCAAAACTTGAGAACTACAAAGTTACACTAAAAATGTGTGTTATATTTTGAGTTAATAAGACTTTTCTCAATTTTTTTTTTGTGAATAGCCCAGGAAGTAGCACTAACATAAGATTTCAGACCCCAAAATATACTTTAAAATACTATTCAGCTTGCTATGCTTAGTAAATGAACATATTTATTTATTTATTGAGGAAGACCAAAAGATACAAGAAAAAAAACTAGTTGAAAATATAAGAGAATGGTGAGACATTATTCCTATATTCTAGGCTGTAAGGATATGCCTGCTCTTCCTGAAGCATTTATTTTTACTTATTCAATATGATCTTCTGAAGGGAAAAAACAATAGTTTTATAATATTTAGAAGAATAAATTCAACATGAACATCACTGTATTTTCTCACATGATCTGATTGTGTGTGAGCACACAATTGTAAAGCAGTATCTCTGGTTATTATATATTTATTACTGAAAAATCATCCTTTTATTGTGATGATCATTGAAAACAAATGAAGTATGTGGTAAAATGAATGTGTAAACCTCTGTAGAGGAAATAACATTTTTGGGATAATTTGGATATTCAAGTAATGATGCCAGTGTGCTGGTTCTACAATTCTTTCTAGATTCCGTGCTCTTTGGTCGCCTTGGATTCTGTGTTGTGTGATCACAGCACTGAGCCCGACCACAGCTTTTCTTAAGTGTGATGAGATATGAGGCAGGGACACAACCTTTGAGATTTGGTTGGCCTGGATAATGTCGGCCTATCTCCAGACAGAAATTATCCACGGCCACCAGGAGAATTCCAGGGAACAAACAACTGCCTCATTTTTGACTATCAATCATCATGTCAAGTTCTCCTTCTTATGATCTGAAAGTTTATCTCAGACTTTTCCTGACCTTTCACCATTGCTAGTAATTCTTGGAACTGAGAAGCTGTTTCGTTCTTCTGTATATTGACAGCCTCTAGTTAACCTAGCTGGATTACGAGCTGCAGGACTGAGAAAAATATGTGTGAGGAAGGAATTCCTCAGCTCTAACTCACATAAAGTGTGATTCCAGAAGCAGGAGAGGGGAGCAAATGACTGGCACTAGTATCCACCTAGTCATCCTTCACAATGTCTGCCATACATGTCAGGTCAACATCTGGATTGTCTCCTGTTCATCCCCTTCGTGAGGGAGGAATTTCCCACCCAAAGTAGTAAAAGAGGCCCTATCACTCAACAGTGGACAGATGAGAATGGCAGCAGTGTTCCAGTCACGTACGCTCCCTGCCCGGGGTTGCAGGACACTGCTTGCCATGCAGGTCCACAAAGAGTTGCTCTCAGGAGCACAGCAAACAAGAAGGGTTTGTGGGAGGCAGTTACATAGTAATAAGAGGAGGAGATGTTCCTGGTTCCCACACGAGATGGGATTGTCTTGTCGGAATAATTTTTAGGTACTTCTTTTTTCTGTCTTCCAAGTTGCCTGAAGTGACGTTTTTCTAACTGCTTTGCTGCTAATTAATACAAGATACCATTTTACACTTGCCTATGGTGAATTTCTTACACACATGCCACCTGTTTCCAAAGTGAATATTGCGAATTTTAAGGTTCCCTAAGAAAGAAATACTCCCCTTTCAGCTTCCTATTATTCAAACTTGTCTTCTGAGAAACAAGATACTTCAATACTCAGCATCTAAAAATGATATGTATGTAATCTTCAGTTGTGGGCTGTGGATTACTTGGCTGGGCTAGGCTAGATTTCAGGCTCTGGACCCTGAGATCAAGTCTGCCCCACATATCCTTCATTCTCCTTGGGCCAGAAATTAATTAGGGCACTGGGTTCTTCCAACAGAGAATGGCTTGAGCACAAGCAGGCAAGTGGAAACCCATGATGCCTCTTGAGGACTTGGCTGGGAACTATCATGATATCACTTCTTTCCTTAGTCTACTGACCAGAGAAGCCACCTAAACAATGTCTTTGTTAGTGAAGCAGAACTAAACAATCCACCTCCAGTGGGAAGAACTGTAAAGTCACATGGAAAAGGGTGAGCATATTTCATTCCAATGCAAGAAAGCATAGAGAATGACAAGTGATTCAATATGCCACCATAATTCTGGGTATTCATTTGAAAATTTTGAATTTTTATAGAAGAACTGGGTTAGTACAACACAAACTAATATGTGCATGCCTGAGGGCATGCAGGGAATTGGATTCCAGTCCAAAAAATGTTTGTAAGAAAAACAAAGGATGACAGTCTCATAAAATATATATGTGTATGAGAAAAAATAGATTCAAGAAGCAGGGTTTAAATTGAAGAAAGTAGGGATTTCAAATAAAAACATGAGCAATAGTTTTTGTCTGTATTCTGACTTTCATTATCTCTTTTACGTATATGGGATGTTTTTTACAATATTGCTTCACCAATATATGGGATGCTTCAGATCATGCAGGAGCAATTTTCCATACTTGTCAGATTGATTCTTTGTGATGTGCATACTGCTTGTGCGTTATGGGACGTTTAGCAACATTCCTGGCCTCTACCCAGTAGATGCTGGATATACCTTTCCATTCCTGACAATAAAAAATATCTCCAGATATTGTCAACTGCTTCTAGGGGCAAATGGTATGATCCAATATAAATATATGATATTTATTTATATTTACATATATATTTATGTGCCTATGTGAATATATTTGACCGAATACTGGACATCCCATAGCCCAATCAAGTGGACAAATAAAATTAACCACTAGTTTCTCATCAGCATTTTCCATGTGTTTGTGTTATATTTCTATATTCTATGTTAATATAAATATACATTTGTATTTTTATATATTTATGTTCATTTATACTTACAAAATATATTGATTATTCATATATCTATATATTTCAGAATAACATATACATGCATACATGCATACATGTGTATATGTATGGACACAATTCTTACATATTTTATATATATGTTTGTGCATATACATAGACACATTATGCATATATATATATATACACATACGCATACACATTCATGTATGTTGAACTAAAAATTCATCATTGGTGTTGATTTTGATAATGATAGTGATCTTGCTTTTGCTGCTATTGTGGTATTATTATTAAGAATCAGAAGATGATAAATAACAGGCAATAAATAACAGGCAATATTTTCTTTAGGAAAGAATATTAATCAAATACAAGCTTGACATTGGTTAATACTATGTAATTAATGTGAAGTTTTCAAATATGTTTCCAAAATAAGGAACAATAGAATTAAAAAATCTGAAAGATTCACTAAAATCTTTTCTTTCTATAATCCATAATACTACTATCAAAAGAGAAAAAATACAATTTGGTAGTAGATGATTATTACTAATTAAATATAAGAGATGGTCAATATAAACAATCAATAAATAACTCATTACTAGGGCATGGAGGCTTCTGAGAAGTTACTGGCTTTGAAATGTATGAATATTTTTAGGATAATTTTTTAACAGGCACATTAAAAATAAATTTATGAGAAATACACAGACATTACTAAATGAATTTTAAAGTCCATATGTGATATTCTGGCTTAAGAGAATGTGAATTATTATTTAAAATATGCCTTGGATTATTAACATAAAATATAACAGTAGCTAGAGACTATGACATATTAAATGCTCTATTCAATGAAGCTTGTGTATGGGCGTCTGTTTATTAGTCAGGGTTCTCCAGGTAAAAAGAACCAGTATCTCTCACAATAGAAGCGATCTATTATAAGGTATTAGCTCACACAATTATGGAGACTGAAAATTCTTAAAATCCGCGTTTGACTAGCTGGAGGCTGAGGAGGGCTGATGCGCTGCTCCAGGGGGTCTGAAGCCCTGAGAACCCGGAGAACTAGTGCCACAGCTCCAACCAAATGCCAGTAAGCTCAAGACGCAGGAAGAGCAGGTGTTTCAGTTCCAGTCAAGGCAGACAAAGCTCATGTTCCAGAGCAAAAGTAACTGGGCAGGGAAAATTCCTTTTTATTTAAGGGAGAATCATCTTTTTTGTTCTATTCAGGACTACAGCTGATTGGAGGAGGCCCACTGACAGTAGGTAGGGCAGTCTGTTTTATTTACTCCACTAATTTAAATATTAACAAAGCAAAAAGTACCCTCAAAGGAACACCAAAATGATGTTTGACCAAATACCTGGACACCCCACAGCCCAATCAAGTTGACAAATAAAATTAACCATTGCAATTTCCTACCAACATTTTCCATGAATTTGTGTTTATTATTTCTGGGAGGAAAATAAATGGAATAAACAAAACACATTCTATATTAGATTCACTGGTGTAAACAGCTTAGATCAGAGACTTAAAACAATGTATTTTTCTTAACCTCAAGATAGTCTCAGAAAAAGGAGAATAAATTATTAGAATATGGAATTAAGTTCATGTCCATTGCCAAACCCTCAAAGAGTTTTGATGTAACTTGGCTTCGTATTTTCTTTTCTTCATTATTCAAAGAATATATTTTGTGAAATCAGTAATTTGTTCCTATTACCACTATTACTTCTTTTCCTTATGCATATGTATAATTTCAAACTTTTAAATTAAACATTGAATCTAAATGAACAGCAATTTATATTATTTAAGCAGATTTACATTTCAACTGTGAGTCTACCTTCGTTATTCCTATGCTGACTTCTAGAGTGTGACTAGTTTTTTTCACTTCGTAATTTGCTACAATAGTATCTATAAAGACTGCAAGATAATGGCATATTATTAATATTATCCAATTTGATTACTGATGTGTTATAAATCCTACATACTTTATAATCTAACTCAAATAAATACCTTAGGTCAGTTACCAGGCTGCTCTGTTTCTCACACCTCGTTTCTTTTGCTATTAAAATATTAACATAAATGTATAATGGATATTAATTCTCAACAATATTATCATAAACTCAGTATGTATATATTAATGCTCTCCTTTCTGTTTTGTTGCTTTCTATAATTTGACTTCTACATGGAAGATGGATGGGGATTCATAAAACATCTGTTACAAGATTTACTGGGCAAATACAGTCTTATTATAAATTTGCTTCTTAATTACTGCCTAGTTCTCAACATATTTTTGAAGAATTTGGTTAGTTTATATTTCAAACTAACTCTGATAGCCTCTCCATCTTTGCCATGATATAATGTAAGAATCAAAATACTCTATTTTGCTGTTAGAAATACCTTCTTTTTTTTTCTTTTTTGGACCATTTGGGCGCCAGCTGCGGCGAGTAAGACGGTGGTGGAAGAAATACCTTCTTAGTTTGCATCCAGGTTTTCTAACAATATTGTAAGAATATTCCTCACATATACATATGTACTATATGTAGTACATATATATGTATATGTATATATATAACATATTGAACTAATAATTCTGATATCAAAGCAACACATTAGAAAGAGATTTAGTCCTACATAACAGCAATTAGTTTCTTAAACATTGGAGGAAAATAATTCTGTATACTTTTTCTAGAAAGCTTTCTTTGTACCCTTGACTAAAAAATGAATTTCTCCTTCTCCACAAATTTAATTCTTTAATACCATCTTTGTGACTCAGTGCCATCTACAGCATTATGTGCAGAGAGTTACCAGTGGAAGAATCTGAAATGTATGTTAAATATAAATCACAACACAACTTACTACAAGGAAGTTTACTTTAGTGCAGCTTCACTTTAGTTTTTGGTAGTAAAAGAACATAAGACAATCAAGATAAAATATTAAAAATATCAACTAAAAGTTTCTATCTTCAATATAACTGATTCTTAGCCATGTTAAATCTAGCTGAGCTCATGGAAGGCATTCTTCATTTTTGTTACTCTTTTTTTATTTCTACTGTTTCTTTTGACTCATAGTTTCCATCTCTTTGCATACATAGTCCCTCTGTGCTTGCATATAGTCCACTTTTTCATTTAGACCCCTAAACATATTGATGATAGTAGTTTTAAATACCATATCTGACAATTCCAACCTTTTTGTCATAGTTGATTTGGGTTTTAATGATGGTTTTGAGACAGGGACCATGGGCTTAGACAGAGCAGTGGCCTCCAGAAAAAACAAAGCAAGGTAACCCACTGTGGGATTTGCTTTGGCCTGCTGGGGGCAGACCTTGTTTTTCTGATTTTACCCAGGTGCTGCTTTTCTTCCCCCAGCTCTAAACAAATGATTTTACAACCTGGGCAATGTAGCAAGCAAGACCAAAACAACTAGTAAAAACAGGAAGGATTCCATCTTGAAAATAAAATTGCATTTTAAAACCCAATTAGTTAAAAAGTAACTTTCTTAACATACTCTTTAACAGACAGACTAACTCAGCCCACCTTGGGAGTGAAGCAGGCAGTCTTAAGTGATATGCTCCCAGACCAGGAAGCTGCTATCCTGGGAGAAAAATCAGAACAGTAAAATTCTTGTAAATAACAAGGAAGACTGATAAGAAACTTAATGTCTCTTCAAAGATAAATATTTTGGGACCACTTAGCAGGTGTACATCCCTAGCCCTTTGTCTCTCAACTGCCTATAAAACCCCTAGACAATGCACAACCCCCGGACTCTCTTGACTCCTCCTGGCCTGAGCCAGGAGCTCTGTCCTCTTGCTTTATCTGTAAATAAAATCCTCTGCTTTGCTCTCCTACCTCGAGTGTTTGTGAAGCTCACTCTTCGACTCTGCGTATTTGACAGTGGTGACTTTTTCTCCCCCAACCAGAGCTGCAGAGGATCTTTCTTGGAGCCTCACCTTGTGAGCCTGTTGGGTTCCTGGAGGGAAAGTTCATGAATGTGGTGGGGCTTTTCAAGACCAAGCCCCCAGGCATTGACCACTCTCCTTTTATTCTATACTCAACCTCCAGAAATCTATCCAAATTATAATTCCATTGCTCCTACCAGTGTATATGGTTCAGTCCCTTTCTGTTCCACACCATCAGTTCTCCACTGTGACCCTCTGGACATGCTCTTCTCTCCAGATTTCTGTGCGGTGGTTTCCCCTGCAGCCTCAATACATTAATAAGTCAGTCTGGGGATTATGTGTGAATGTGTGCAAACACATGAAATTATTTTAATCTTATACCTTTCTGCCCTTTAGAAAGAAAATCTACATGCACTAAGACTTATATCTCCATATTCATCCCTCTAATAGATTTTCAAAATGTTAGATATATGATTTAAAGCATCTCTATTTTGTAACAAACAAAAGGTGCAATATTACATAGGTTTTAAAGGTAATGTTAGAATTCCCATATCAATATTTTTCACCCCAAATGTAGTAATCAGCACATGTGCAAGTCTTATTTTTGAAATTACATTTAAATCAGCTCTATCTCAGATGAATGTGAAACATATGGATATTTAATGTTGAATTTGACTCCTTTTTGTTGAGATGGTCATTAAATACTGGCAATGGGAATTTCATTTGGCCTTGCAAATGGCTTGCCTACATCCTGCAATCTTCACTGTTCCTGACAGCATGGAATTTAGTTGGCAATTTTCCCTTCTCTATGCTAAAGCTTACAGAAACACAGGAATTAAACAATATTTATCCTTTAACAGAGAAAATCTATTTAAGTGTTTATGGAAAATAACTGACTCAGGTTCCAGTAGTCCTGGATAAAGTCAATTTCAGTGTTGTCTTTCTACCTAGCTCTTGAGCCTGTGGTCTTTTGAAAGTACTAAACACTTCAAGCTGATGAGAGTTACAAGGGCTGTTTCTTTTACCTTCAAAAATGTAGAAGGGTGTGATATAAAGGCTTTTAAGTCAACCTAAGTTAACAAAGTGTAGAAGAGCGGAGGCAACCCAAAATTCAGGCATGGGGCATTGATCTTGGGCAGTAAAGTTCATGATTATGGTATTCAGACAGGGTTTTTCCTCTGATGTAGAGTATAAAACTTAAACTATACTTTTATAGCTAGCAATGTTCTAAGAGTATCAAAGTCTTTAATTGGAACAAAAGCTGATTTTCATGAATCTCTCTTATTTTAATGACTTTGTAAGTATGGGATTTAAAGTATTAAAAAAATTAATTCAAGTATTGACTATAATTAATAAAGGTATATCATTCATAAATTGTCAAATACATTAAATTGCAGAAAAAAATTATAAAGATGAATATGGTAACCTTCTTTTTTTAGTGATTTGCTTATTTATTTTTTTTTGAAGAACATTATGTTTACTAGGCTCTCCCCTACCCCAAGTACCCCTCCACACCCCATTACAGTCACGTCCATCAGCATAGTAAGATGTTGTAGAATCACTACTTGTCTTCTCTGTGTTGCAAAGCCCTCCCCTTTTCCCCACCACCCCACATTATACATGCTAATCATTATACCCCTTTTCTTCTTCCCCATCCTTATCCCTCCCTACCCTCCCATTCTCCCCAGTCTCTTTCCCTTTGGTAACTCTTAGTCCATTCTTGTGTTCTGTGATTCTGCTGATGTTTTGTTCCTTCAGTTTTTCTATTGTTCTTATACTCCACAGATGAGTGAAATCATTTGGTATTTCTCTTTCTACACTTGGCTTATTTCACTGAGCATAATACCCTCTAGCTCCATCCATGTTGTTGCAAATTGTAGGATTTGTTTTCTTCTTATGGCTGAATAATATTCCATTGTGTATATGCACCACATCTTTATCCATTCATCTACTGATGGACACTTAGGTTGCTTCCATTTCTTGGCTATTGTAAATAGTGCTGCAATAAACATAGGGGTGCATCTGTCTTTTTCAAACTGGAGTGCTGCATTCTTGGGGTAAATTCGTAGAAGTGGAATTCCTGGGTCAAATGGTAAATCTATTTTGAGCATTTTGAAGAACCTCCATACTGCTTTCCACAATGGTTAAACTAATTTACATTCCCACCAGCAGTGTAGGAGGGTTCCCCTTTCTCTGCAACCTCGCCAACATCTCTTGTTGTTTGTCTTTTGGATGGTAGCCATCCTTACTGGTGTGAGGTGATATCTCATTGTGCTTTTAACTTGCATTTCTTTAATAACTAGTGATGTAGAGCAACTTTTCATGTGCCTGTTGGCCATCTGAGTTTCTTCTTTGGAAAACTGTCTGTTCAGATCCTCTGCCCATTTTTTAATTGGATTATTTGCTTTTTGTTTGTTGAGGTGTGTGAGCTCTTTGTATATTTTGGATATCAAGCCTTTATTGGATCTGTCATTTACAAAAATATTCTCCCATACGGTAGGGTACCTTTTTGTTCTATTGATGGTGTCTTTTGCTGTACAGAAGCTTTTCAGCTTGATATAGTCCCACTTGTTCATTTTTGTTTTTGTTTTCCTTGCCCAGGGAAAAGTCACTAATGTTCATGTCCAAGAGATTTTTGCCTATGTTTTTTTCTAAGAATTATATGGTTTCATGACTTACATTCAGGTCTTTGATCCATTTTGAATTTACTTTTGTGTATGGAGTTAGACAGTGGTACAGTTTCATTCTCCTACATGTAGCTGTCCAGTTTTGCCAGCATCATCTGTTGAAGAGACTGTCATTTCCCCATTGTATGTCCAGGGCTCCTTTATCAAATATTAATTGACCATATATGTTTGGGTTAATGCCTGGAGTCTCTAATCTGTTCCACTTGTCTGTGGCTCTCTTCTTGTGCCAGTACCAAATTGTCTTGATTACTATGGCTTTATAGTAGAGCTTGAAGTTGGAAAGTGAGATCCCCCCTACTTTATTCTTCTTTCTAAGGATTGCTTTGGCTATTCGGGGTCTTTGGTGTTTCCATATGAATTTTTGAACTATTTGTTCCAGTTCATTGAAGAATGTTGCTGGTAATTTGATAGGGATTGCATCTAATCTGTATATTGCTTTGGGCAGGATGGCCATTTTAATGATATTAATTCTTCCTAGCCAAGAGCATGGGATGAGTTTCCATTTGTTAGTGTCCTCTTTAATTTCTCTTAAGAGTGTCCTGTAGTTTTCAGGGTATAGGTCTTTCACTTCTTTGGTTAGGTTTATTCCTAGGTATTTTATTCTTTTTGATGCAATTGTGAATGGAGTTGTTTTCCTGATTTCTCTTTCTATTGGCTCATTGTTAGTGTATAGGAAAGCCACAGATTTCTGGGTGTTAATTTTGTATCCTGCAACTTTGTTGTATTCCAATATCAGTTCTGGTAGTTTTGGAGTGGAGTCTTTAGAGCTTTTTATGTACAATATCATGTCATCTGCAAATAGTGACAGTTTAACTTCTTCTTTACCAATCTGGATTACTTGTATTTCTTTGTTTTGTCTGATTGCTGTGGCTAGGACCTCCAGTATTATGTTAAATAACAGTGGGGAGAGTAGGCATTCCTGTGTTGTTCCCGATCTCAGAGGAAAAGCTTTCAGCTTCTCACTGTTCAGTATAATGTTGGCTGTGGGTTTATCTTATATGGCCTTTATTATGTTGAGGTACTTGCCCTCTATACCCATTTTGCTGGGAGTTTTTATCATGAATGGATGTTGAATTTTGTCAAATGCTTTTTCAGCATCTATGGAGATGATCATATGGTTTTTGTCTTTCTTTTTGTTTATGTGGTGGATGATGTTGATGGATTTTCGATTGTTGTACAATCCTTGCATCCCTGGAATGAATCCCACTTGGTCATGGTGTATGATCCTTTTAATGTATTTTTGAATTCAGTTTACTAATATTTTATTGAGTATTTTTGCATCTACATTCATCAGGCATATTGGTCTGTAATTTTCTTTTTTGGTGGGGTCTTTGCCTGGTTTTGCTATTAGGGTGATGTTGACTTCATAGAATGAGTTTGGGAGTATTCCCTCCTCTTCTATTTTTTGGAAAACTTTAAGGAGAATGGGTATTATGTCTTCTCTGTGTGTCTGATAAAATGCCGCGGTAAATCCGTCTGGCCCAGGGGTTTTTTTCTTGGGTAGTTTTTTGAATACCACTTCAATTTCTATGCTGGCAATTGGTTTGTTTAGATTTTGTGTTTCTTCCTTGGTCAGTCTTGGAAAGTTGTATTTTTCTAGGAAGTTGTCCATTTCTTCTAGGTTTTCCAGCTTCTTAGCATATAGGTTTTCATAGTAGTCTCTAATAATTCTTTGTATTTCTGTTGGGTCTGTCGTGATGTTTCCTTTCTCATTTCTGATTCTGTTGATGTGTTGATTCTCTTTTTCTCTTAATAAGTCTCGCTAGAGGCTTATCTATTTTGTTTATTTTCTCAAAGAACCAGCTCTTGGTTTCATTGATTTTTTCTATTGTTTTATTCTTCTCAATTTTGTTTATTTCTTCTCTGATCTTTATTATGTCCCTCCTTCTGCTGACTTTAGGCCTCATTTGTTCTTCTTTTTCCAATTTTGATAATTGTGACATTAGACTATTCATTTGGGTTTGTTCTTCCTTTTTTAAATATGCCTAGGTTGCTATATACTTTCCTCTTAAGACTGCTTTCGCTGTGTCCCACAGAAGTTCGGGCTTTGTGTTATTGTTGTCATTTGTTTCCATATATTGCTGGATCTCCATTTTAATTTGGTCATTGAGCCATTGATTATTTAGGAATGTGTTGTTAAGCCTCCATGTGTTTGTGAGCCTTTTTGCTTTCTTTGTGCAGTTTATTTCTAGTTTTATGGCTTTGTTGTCTGATATGTTGGTTGGTAGGATTTCAATCTTTTTGAATTTACTGAGGCTCTTTTTGTGGCCTAGTATGTGATCTATTCTGTAGAATGTTCCATGTGCACTTGAGAAGAATGTGTATCCTGTTGCGTTTGGGTGTAGAGTTCTATAGATGTCTATCTGGTCCATCTGTTCTGGTGTGTTGTTCAGTGCCTCTGTGTCCTTACTTATTTTCTGTCTGGTGGATCTGTCCTTTGGAGTGAGTGGTGTGTTAAAGTCTCCCAAAATGAATGCATTACATTCTATTTCCTCCTTTAATTCTGTTAGTATTTGTTTCACATATGTTGGTGGCCCTGTGTTGGGTTCATATGTTTTTAAAATGGTTATATCCTCTTGTTGGACTGAGCCCTTTATCATTATGTAATGTCCTTATTTATCTCTTGTTACTTTCTGTGTTTTGAAGTCTATTTTGTCTGATACTAGTACTGCAACACCTGCTTTTATCTCCCTATTGTTCGCATGAAATATCTTTTTCCATCCCTTGACTTTTAGTCTGTGCATGTCTTCAGTTTTGAGGTGAGTCTCTTGTAAGCAGCATGTAGATGGGTCTTGTTTTTTATCCATTCAGTGACTCTATGTCTTTTGATTGGTGCATTCAGTCCATTTACATTTAGGGTGATTATTGATTGGTATGTACTTATTGCCATTGCAGGCTTTAGATTTGTGGTTATCAAAGGTTCAAGTTTACTTTCCTTACTATCTAAGAGTCTAACTTAACTCACTTAGTATGGTGTTACAAACACAATCTAAAGGTTCTTTTCTATCTCTCATCCTTTTTCTTCCTCCTTCATTCTTTATATGTTAGGTATCAAATTCTATACTTTTTCTCTATCCCTTGATTGACTTTGGGAATAGTCAATTTAATTTTTCATTTGCCTCACAATCAGCTGCTTCATCCTCCCTACCATGATTTTCCTACCTCTGCTGACAGCTATCCAACCCTAGGAACACTTCCATCTATAGCAGTCCCTCCAAAATGGACTGCAGAGATGGTTTGTGGGAGGTAAACTCTCTCAGCTTTTGCTTATCTGGAAATTGTTTTATCCCTCCTTCAAATTTAAATGATAATCTTGCCAGATAAAGTAATCTTGGTTCCAGGCCCTTCTGCTTCATGGCATTAAGTACATCATGCCACTCCCTTCTGGCCTGTAAGATTTCTGCTGAGAAGTTTGATGTTAGTCTGATGGGCTTTCCTTTGTATGTGATCTTATTTCTGCCTCTGGCTGCTTTTAACAGTCTGTCCTTATCCTTGATCTTTCCCATTTTAATTAGTATGTGTCTTGATGTTGTCTTCCTTGGGTCCCTTGTGTAGGGGGATCTGTGGATCTCCATGGCCTGAGAGACTGTCTCCTTCCCCAGATTGGGGAAGTTTTCAGCAACTACCTCCTCAAAGACCCTTTCTATCCCTTTCTCTCTCTCTTCTTCTGGTATCCCTATAATGCAAATATTGTTCTGCTTGCATTGGTCACACAGTTCTCTCAATATTCTTTCATTTTTAGAGATCCTTTTTTCTCTCTGTGCCTCAGCTTGTTTGTATTCCTCTTCTCTAGTTTCTATTTCATTTATTTTCTCCTCCACCGTATCCAACCTATTTTTAATACCCTCCATCGTGTTCTTTAATGATTGGATCTCTGACCTGAATTCATTCCTGAGTTCTTGGATGTCTTTCCGTACCTCCATTAGGATATTGATGATTTTTATTTTGAACTCTCTTTCAGGAAGAGTCACAAGGTCCATATCATTTAAATCTTTCTCGGCAGTTGTATTAACAATTTTACTCTGGACAAGGTTCCTTTGGCGCCCTCTAGTTTCCAGAAGCTCTGGAGCTGCTGAGCCCCTGAAGCAATGTCGGTGGTCATAGGGGTGCGGTACTTGGGGTAGGAAAGAGCTGTTCCCCCCTCCTGGCTGCTGTGCATGTCTCCACTGCCTGAGCCAGTGGGCCAGTTACACAGGTATAAGTTTTTGTCCCAGAGCAGCCAGATATGGATCCCTGCTTTCCACAAGCAGCCAGAATCCCAGTCTCCCCAGGAACTCTGCCTGTATTAACTTTCCAACCTGGTAGTCATGCGAGTCTCATGAAAGCACCATGACATGTAGGTTTGTGCTCCCAGCACAGATTTCCGGAGCTAGGTATTCAGCAGTCCCAAACCTTCCACTTCCTCCCTGCTCCATTTGTTTTCCTCCTGCCGGTCAGCTGCAGTGGGGGAGGGGGGAGGGTCCCATGGAGGCACAGCTCTGGTATCTTACCCTGTTTGGTGAGGTCTGCTCTTTTCTCCAGGTGTGTGTAGTCTGATGCCATCCTCTTTCCTGTTGCTCTCTCAGGATTAGTTGTGCCAATTAAATTTTCTAATTGTATCCAGTTTTAGGAGGAAGCCTCTATCTCTCCTCTCATGCCGCCATCTTTTTGAGATGATCTGGTGACTTTTTTTTGCTTTCTTTGCTTAAAATTTAAAGCACTAAAAAATTGACTTTTTAACGTTGATGTCTTTCCACTAGAGGTGGCTGCCTAGACACATTGCCATGAAACTTAAAAAACAATAACTCAGATAAAAGTTAACACCAGAAATAATGTAGTTAAAAGTCTACAGTTGTTTCTAGCACTTGAATTTCACTCTGCAATATTTGCTCCAATTAAAAACTGAAGCAAATTCTGACCAGTTGTAGCAAATAAATACTATTAGGATGATTTAATGATATGTTATGTGGAGTAAATTAAACATGAAGTACTTTTATTTTTAATTTCCTAGATAAACTAGACATAATATGTTTTAGTCAACTGCTACATAGCCATCTTCTTGTTTCAATGTAATTTTGGTTAGTTTATAATCATACTCCTCAAATAAAAAGACAAATTTGAGGGGGGTTTTAATATTATAATTGGAGTCTGAGATTTGAGCTATAATGCTTATGGTTTGGTTGCACCATTGTGCATTGTTTATAGGGATTTTTGTGATTACTTAAGTATTTTACTAATTCAATATATATTTTCTTACCAAATTTTATATTTTTGCACAGCTAAATGCATATATCACTAACCCCATGATCCCACAACTTTTGCTGAATTAATGCAGTTATAACATACTTCAAATGATACACATTTTAGTTAAATGTCTAACCTATTAGCTGCCTGCTCCGTGTCAAATCTTTTCACATAATCAGCCTAATCTTAGAAAAAGATTATGGAGATACATATGTCTTAGTGTACTTAGATTTTCTTTCTAAAGGACCCCCATTTTAGAAATAAGGAAATTGTACCTCAAAAAGATTAAGTAATATGATATCATTGACACAATTAGTAAGAAACATAACCTAGTGCTCAGATATCCCTCCTCAATTCAGACTCATGCACTTACTCCTCAAATCCATTCTTCCTACAGGCTCTTCATTACCAATAAATGGTAACAGCTGAGTAGAACCTTTATCCTTGCATGACCCTTGTCCTTTCCTGTTCTACTCTTCTTGGGCCTCTCCTATCCCTCCTCATCAAGTTCTACCCGCCACAGTCTCTTCCTCTCTTCCCGTGTTGTGCTAATTAGTGCTATATCTCCAGGGCCTTTACACCTGTGTTTGTTCTTGCCTGAAGCACCCTTCACAAATAAAACTTGATTGTTTTATTGACTGCATAAACCTGTGTGGATTTAGATGACTATAACTATATCCATATATCATGAATATCTTAACCTTTTTCAGATCTTTACTCAAATGTACCTTCTCAATAAGACAAGTATATTTAAATTTGAGGCCACACTCTCCACCAGGAGCCCTTCCTATTTCCCTGTTTATTTCACCATAGCACTGATTGCCATCCAACATAGAATATATTTTGTAATTTTGAGTTTATCATTTATTTCTCTACTAGAGAAATAAGTAGAGTGTAAGTTAAAGGAGATCAATGAATGTTGTCTTTTAAATTCAAAGAAGTTGCTACAGCTCTTGGAATAATGTCACTTGTTTTGTTCTAAAAATACTTGATTACTTTATTGATTGTATAAACCTGTGTGGATTTAGATGGCTATAAGTACTTATTTATTTATGCATATTTTGTTTCCTCTCAAATTTTTATTTTCTAAATCTGTTAAAAATATTCAATGTATGAAAACTGAATTGAAAACCAAAGACACTAATGGGTATTTAAACCACACAAGCCATTCAGAGGTTTTGCAATGTTAAACAATATGGTACTAAATAAGCTGAAGGAAAACAGTAGTAACTCTAGGAAAATTTGACTTACTATTAGATTTTTTTTCATGTCAGAATACTAATTCACTTATTTTGCAAAGTCTGAACATTTCTTTATTAAAGTATAAATGCATATATGCACTTCAATCCAGGTAAGTACTGATCAACATCCTTTCCTTTTGAAGTCGTTGGTTATAACATCTTTGGTTATAGAAAGCAAATTACAAATTAGCAGACTTCTATCTAGAATCACTTTGTAAATTAGGAACTGACTGAAGTAGTTAAATCATTCTAGCTTTATGTGTTTACACTGACCCTATTTTTAAACACAATGTAACATGTTGTGAACAGTATTAAAATGAATTAAGTCTTATACTACTTGTCAGGGGAAAATGAATGTGTACCTTGAGGCTGTCTGCAATAATAAATGCCCCTTATTTACAAATTATGCTGTCTTAAAAAATGTTAAAAAGTCTTCCAGAATTGCATGTCACAGTGACCAGCTTTTCAATTATCAATTCTCATTTTTAGAAGACCATAATTCAAAAGAAATATATGCACCTGTCTGAGATGCCATACAAGAGACAGCAGATGAGTCTATTTCTAGTGCAGGGTGGTTAATGTTTTTGTAAAACTATGTTGTGACAAGAGCCCACTCATTGTCTACCGGGTAATGCTAAAGTGGGCTGATGGATGATAGGCAGAGGAATGCGGCTGTTTTGAAGACAGGTGTTTTCTACACACACACACACACACATACACACACACACACACACACACACACACACACACACACATACATATATATATATATTAAGATTATATTCAATTGTTTTAATTGAATATCTCAGATATAAATACAAGCCAAAGTATGATAATTATGTTTGTACATTTGTAGAATCTCAGATAATGTGATATTAATGAAATACAATGTCCATATTGAATATGTATATGAAATATGCCTCTTTCATAGGTCAAAGCACATTAAAAACATTGTCCACAAACAACACTGTGAATTTTGCAAATACTTGAAAATAAGTTTTTGAAAACATGATTTATTTTTGATTTGATATTAAGTGTTATGTAAGTATATGATACCATTTGGATTATTTCTAAAGTAAAATTGTTAAAATAATATGTACATAATAAAAGAAATTTTAAAAGCTAATTTGGGGCTCTGTTAAAACAAAAAAATGGGATTAGTTACTCAGACATATGACTATACTTAACACTGTTGTACACTTGAAATGGTTAAGATAGTAAATTTTATGTTACATGTCTTTTGCCACAATTAAAATTTTTCATTAAAAAGGAAAACAACAAAAAAGAGAGATAGACAGAGAGCAGATAAAAAGAAATACAGACACAAGAAGCAGAGGAGGCTATCTGACCACAGAGGTGATGTTTGGAGGCAATGTGACCACAGAGGTGGCGCTTGGAATGGTGCTGCCAGGGGAGCTCAGGAAGACTGGAGTCAGCAGGAGCTGGAAGACTGGAAGGTCCCTCCCTTCGAGCACCAGTATGGCCTTGTTGACACCTTCATTTGGACTTCTGGAGTCCCGAACTGTAGAATAAACTTCTGTAGTTTTAAGCTACCCAGTGTGTAACAGTGTATTGTGGAAGCCACAGGAAATAATACACCATTCAAACCCAACTCTGCTTGGATAAAGAAGGAAAAGGAAGTAATGAAAACGCTATATATAGGACAGCTCATGGGATATCTGGATGGCTGGAGAACCAGGCCGGACAACAAGTATTATTAAGACAGGCTGAAAAGCTAGGTCCACAGGTCTGATCACACTCCAGGACCATCCAGAGAGGTGATCCAGCCGGCATCTCATAGCAGACAGATTGGACCCTGGACACTGCCCCTAGCACAATTTGGCCTTCAGAAAATGTTGTAACAGCTGCTGTCCTCCTAGTCCAAATATATATAGGTAGGGAGTTCCTCAAAGGCAATATCAATTTAATGAAAATGAAGTCTCTACTCATAACCAGAATATTAAATCTTCTAGAAAACAAAATGAGTTCATCCAGCATTCCACGTTATGATAAATTATACCTAGGTAAAAATGGATCACCACTGAATCTCTAAGAGAGTATTAATCTAGTAAGCACTCTAAGTGGTGTCAGTTTTGTACCCTTAGACCCGAAACTGAAATTAGTCCAGTTTGAAATGTGCTAATCTGATTAACACTACTTTCTATGTTGTCAAACATTGTCATTTAATATAAAAAGCAAAAATGAAATTAAGAATAATACATAACTTTGCTGAATTCATTTATGTGGCAACCTGAAGAGATAACCAGGGGCGTGAGTGAGTGATCTGAATGACATTTTAAATCACGCTACCTCCCTGTTAATTGTAGTTTTAACTTACATTGATAATATTGCAGGGAAAAGAAGGTTATGAAGGCAAGACTTGATTAAGATTGGTCACTCTACACTATGTCTAAAGAATATTGACAGGATTCCTAATCTCTAAAGAATTATACCACATTTACTGCAGTATGATTTATAAAAACGTAATTAGTGAAACCATGACAGGGAAATTGGAGATATGAAGGAAACCTTGTTTAAATGAATTGATGCCATATTAACCATCAGAATACCTAAAACCTGGATCAGTTTCACCATTGCTGTGTTTAATTATAAGCAAATTACAATGTCTCTTTGTGTTTCTTTAGCAAAAGGAGTAAATACTATTTCCAAATGTTCTTATAGAAATCACATAATATTCATATATCCTTGTTATCATCCTTCATTCTCTAAGTATGTATTATTATCACTAGAATTTCCATTATATATGTATACATATGTATGTGTGTGTGTATATATATATTCTGATGGGGTATCCATGTAAATAAAAATTTACATTACAATACAATGGACATTAAATTAGGGAATGCTTAGATAGTTCAAGAAGCCAAGAGACACATGGATCCACACAACAGAAGGAATGCAAATTCAAACTCTCTCCACCTGCACTAAGTAGCCAAATGGATTTCAGTCTCCTTATGATTTTACTAGTAAAATTAATCAAGTCTTTTTAATGGGAAAAATATAATGGAGAGTTAGGATAGTTTCCTTATGACTTATTATCATACCCTCCCCTCTTTGAAATAGTAACAACAGTAAGATAATATCTCCCCAAGTATTTTTACTCTAAATCTATTGTAATCAATAACAAAGTCTTTCATCAACTACATGTGTGGCAGCATCATGGGAGGCCAAACGTTTCCTGGGACAAAACCTGAGTCTGCCTTTCTGAAGTGCTAATCCAGTAGCAACCAGTCTCTCTTCCTGGGATTGTACAACATTTCCTGCTTAAAGACCAAGAAAAAAATCAAAATAGGGAATTTATTAAATCAATATTAAATCTGTATTTTATCATAGGGCAACATTTCAATCCTTGCTCTATTTCTGAGCTAACTTTGACCGTATTACCCAATATTTTAACTAGATGTTATATAATAAATCCAAGTGATAGTATTAAAGTAGCAAATTATACTATCCAATGAACATCCTCCTGATATTAAACTCCTAGGATAAAACTATAGTTATTAATAATTATCAAAACATAGGAATTTACCCTAAGAATGCAGTTTCCCAGTCTCAAAAATACTATGCACCCCTATGTTTAGCGCAGCACTATTTACAATAGCCAAGAAATGGAAACAACCTAAGTGTTCATTAGTAGATGAATGGATAAAGAAGATGTGGAACATATATACAATGGAGTATTATTCAGCCATAAGAAGAAAACAAATCCTACCATTTGCACCAACATGGATGGAGCTAGAGGGTATTATGCTCAGTGAAATAAGCCAGGTGGAGAAAGACAAGTACCAAATGATTTCACTCATCTGTGGAGCATAAGAACAAAGCAAAAACTGAAGGAACAAAACAGCAGCAGACTCACAGAGCCCAAGAATGGACTAATGGTTACCAAAGGGAAAGGGACTGAGGTGGGTGGTGGGTGGGAAGGGAGGGAAGAGGGGAATAAGGGGCATTACTATTAGCAGACATAATGTAGCTGGGAGGGGCATGGGGATGGCAGTATAGCACAGAGAAGACAAGTAGTGATTCTATCATCCTATTAAGGTGATGGACAGTGACTGTAATTGGGTGGGGACTTGATAATGGGGGGAATCTACTAACCACAATGTTGCTCATGTAATTGTATATTAATGATACCAAAATAAAAAAAAGAGTAAAAAAAAATAATAATTACCAATATAATTCAATTCTCATATTCTGTACTACTTCTAACTGTAACCTCTTTTTCTTCAGCTCTTCAGTATCAACCATAAATTTTTATTCATGTAATCTAGATTGAACCATGCATCTTAATGGCTATATAATCTTGGTTTAACTGGCAACTGTAAACTTTAACATTTACAAAGCTAAGCTAATACACGGTGAAGTCTGCCATGTGTCCTATTATTTTTAAGAAACACAATCTTCATTAGAATGATTACCATGACATCAGACTCAAATCAACAAATCTTTTCAAACCACAAGTGAATCATCAATCTCTGAAGTACTTTTCGGAATCAAAATCAGGTTTCTAGAACCCCGTAAAGAGTGTAATCCAAATATTCTGGGATATTCTATTTCTGGAAATTGTCAATTGTATGAGAACAATTTATTTATATTTGGAGAAATGTAGGCAGACAGAAAATATAAAAACGGGATAAAGGAAAAAAATCTGCTTAATTTCCATTTCATAGTATGCAAGTCGGGAACCCACAAACTGGCCTCAAAAATGAATCTGCAGGGAACCTATCACATGAATATTTCTTCCATGGCATTGAAGACATGCCTGTATTCAAAGGACATGGATGGTTAGGTGTACCAGTGTTCAGGTTTTACTTAAGTTTTTGTTTCCCCTCAGTGAATATTTGATGAAATGTCCTGATTTCTGTTAATGATTTGATATCTGAGCTTCTGTCATTTCAGAGCTAAACTGAGAGCAAGTTAATCCAGGGCATCTTCCACTTCCACTTGGGACAGGCTGCCACACATTTATGAGCACATTTCCAAGGAAAATGTACTCCCCTAATTCTTTACTATTCCAAAGTCGTATCCAAGGTATACTGAGCTATATGCCTCTACACTTGCCACAGTGAGATGTCTTAGGACCACACAATAAGAGTCTTCTAAAAGTCACCTATTATGCAGTGACATGACCAACTTCTTTCTGAATTATACAGTTTTACACAGGATATACTTTTATTTTAACACCTCTTCCAAACCTTGGCAATGGCCTGTCCTCCAGTTCTTTCCCTCATGTACTTGATCCATATATTTACTGGAATACTCTCTCAGAATATATGGCAACCCGGATTTTGGGTCCACAATCCTTGTGTGCTTATTTTTTTACTTGTTTCTAACTTGATCATAATGTCACAATGATGCCTAAATGCTTAACACCGAGCTTCATTCATTCTCTGAAACCTCTCTAAGAGTTTTTTAAGTGTTCTTTGGAGAAATTTGGGGAACTGTCAGTGATTTTTTGGAAGATTTTAATTCCTTTATTAGAATTCCGTAGACCATAGTCATCCTTCCAGATACACAGACACTGATTATACCAGCTCTATCTTGGTTGTATATTTGATATAATTTTGGAAAGAGCACATCTGTTTCCCCCTTATTTTCTTTCTGACCTGGTTTCCACAAACTCAGTCATTATGTTAGGAAAATGTCTCACCCTTCCTTTCATTCATGGTGAGCTTTCCTTTTTTTTTTCTTTAGAATTGTTCCCTTATTTTCTAACTTTAGGGCTAAAACATTTTACAGACCAAGTTGATACCTTTCTATTTCTATCAGTGAACTTGGTTCCTAGTAAAAATATGTTTCAAGCACAAACATTTTCATTTCATTTGTAACATTTGCTATTGATAATTCTATTAATATTTTTTCCTCACCTTAGTAGAAATGCAAGAAGGTTTTCAGGGGTAGAAGAGTTACAGGGTGGCAGCAATAATGGTATTTGGGGGTGTCAAAAAAAAGAGAAGCATCTGCAGGGAATTGATGCTTTTTAAAATCAAAGCATGTTCAGTATATCCAAATGCTGAGAATGATCTAGTTGACGGGTATGAACTTATGAAAGTTGTGATGTAATTGAAGTTCTAATAATCCTGAGGCGGCAAGATATGCTATCTAAAGTATAAAGGATTGCTCATAGATTAGTAGTAGAATTCTTTCTAAAGTGTTAGAAGAGGAAAAAAGAAAATGAATAAAAATAGTGGTTATCTTTGGAGAAGTTTGAGGTTAATCACGAGCTTCTTCAAGTACTGAGGATGTTTATCTATCTTTTGATCTGTCACACAGATGAATTTATCCTGAGAAAATGTACCGAGTTATATACTTAGGATTTGTGTATTTTTCTGAATGAATGCTGTATTTGACTAAAAAAAACTTATTTTATTAAAAAGTCACTGAAATGCATTTGTTTGTTTTCTATTTAAAGTTTAAACTGTTTAAACTGATTAACAAGCCAGTAAAGTCACTTCATTTCATTGTCCTATAAACCTTCTAGGACATATTTAATGTTTCTTTTTCTCAATCACAAAATTTAATTAGATAAAAACTACAAGCAAACATAGCCCCACAAATAATAGATGACTTAGGTAATTTTAGAAGAAGACTACTAATACATTTCTCTTCGATTACATGCTGTTATCTGCCTTTTCTGCTCGATGAAGGAAATGAAGTATGTTCTATATAAGCAACTGAAAAGTTAAAGAATGTAGTTTTTAAGTGTTTTTTCCTTTCTATAATCTGATCTCAGAAAATCTAAGTAAATTCTAGTAACACTGTTTAATTTGCTTTTCACTGATAAAAAGCATAAGCTGCAATATTTGATTTATATAATCTATTTTAAGCTGTATGGCCAGTCTTCAATGACTAAAACTATAATGAAACTTCATAATTTATATATTAGTATAGAACAATGTACACACACCTTTTTATTGCTTTATTCTTAACTGTTTTATAGTTTTGAAATAAAAATTTCAGCATGTACATAAAAAGTTCAGCATATTTTTAGAACTGGCCAATATTATAACATAACATAGTAAAGATACCATTTCATCCTAAAAATGTCAACTTGGTTATAATCTTCCTTTTTACCTCAGTGTTTGGATTTAAATACTGAAGCATAATAAACTAGAATATACCGAATCCAACTTTGATAAGATAAATACTTCCATATACAACTTAGCTATATTTAACAAAAACACTTGTATAACTCCAAAAACATTGCTTATGGAGGGAAAACAAATTTCCCAATGCCTCTGATTACTTTAAAGTTATATTTTGAAAGAGCATTGGCTTCATGTAGTACATGGATTTGAATTTCAACCAATCAGGATCTTAAGCACACATTATTAGACAGGCCAAGGCAAAAAACAAGGATGCTGTGATGGTTTTAAAGTTCATAAATAAGTAGGTAAGATTGTAATGAACTGAGTGTTCTTTGGGGAAACAAAATATGAAGTCTAATTGCAGAATTAGCACCATGTGTATGTTTTTGAAGGCTTTAAGCTTCCTTTTGATGTCTTATTTTTGGCCCTTCTGTCTTTGTAGTGCTCCTTGGCCCCCTTTTCCTTCAGCTCGCAGGCTCCCTAATTAGTGATACTTACACCACCCATGGCAGAATGTTTCATACGAATAAGACAGTATATATGGTTCTTAATGAAATATCTAAGTAAAGTTCATTATTAAAGAGTGCCTGAAATCAAATCAGAATCTTTGAATGGGTAAAGTATTTATTGGTTTTTGTATTATGCATTGAAAAGCACATAAAAAATTAGCTGAAATTTGTCAAATGTGCTGGATATCAATGCCAAGTGCTAAGGCTTAAGCGAAACACAGAATTTGCTAGAGATCGTACTGCTGGTGAGAGGCCAAGCCAAAGGCCCATGTCCATCCAACTTCACAATCCTAACTCTTCTTTAAACTTCACACACAATATCCAACACTAAATATGTATGTATACACACACACACACACACACTCATTTCTAATAAGTGTATATTTATTATATATATAATACACATATATATGTCATGTATATATATATTATGCACATATATGTATATATGCACACACACATATATATTTATATACACTTTGCAATTTTGGACTATGTCAGCCTGAGAAAATTTCATAAAATCTTTTATGCCTCAGTTTCCTCCTACATAAAATGGGAATAACAATACAACATATATCAGAGAGTTATTGCAATAATTAAATAACTCAAGAAGTGTGCTTAGAGCAGTATATTGTACATAGAAAGGTTCAAGTAACTTTATCAAAAAATGCATATTTAAAAGCTGCCATGTTTCTTCTTTCATTCAGAGTTATTTTTCTTGCCTTATTCTGGCTCTAATAATTTTCCTCTCTGAGTCATTTTACCATTCTTTAAAGAGCTAGGATGGTCATTTTCTTATACCAAAGCCTTATATTCTATGTATTTATATATTTGATTAATGTTGATGTAAACTGTTCAATATTTATCCAATGGCCAAATATTTTATCATTCAATCCTGGGCATCTTTGAAAGAGAAAGGGGATGTTACTACTAATAATAATACCAGGAAAAGACTTATAAACTGGGACTATTGTGGGAAAATGGAGTCATGTGATCATACTATGTATCAACTGTTTTGCCAAAATGGTTTTGTGTCTATTCAATATGCCCTAATAAAGGCATACTATATTTCAACCTGGAATTATTTCTTTGTATATTCGTATTTTTTATTTATGAGCTATAATTATCTCTAATGTAAGGAGTTCTATCTTTTATTGCAAGTTCCATTTGCTTTGCTTCCTTGGCTTCAATGACACAGTAAGTAAATTTTGTTGTGAAAATACACCCTCAGGTAGGGCCTGAGAACCCTAATTTTGTACTCAGAAGTTTCACAGAACTCTCATTTGAAACAAATGGGCTGCCTTTCACAATCTTTGGTTTTACATTTTTACCATTATGACCCATCTTACACAGATTGTATATGTTTATAATGTGTTACTACTGTGTAGGGTTGTAATTCCTCAAATAATTTTGAATGTGGACAGAATTTAAATTATAAATACATCCAGAATATTCAAATATTTTTTATTTGTATATTCTATCAATGTATCTTTTAGCCAATGTTGTGGATAAATTGATACAAATTCTGAACAAGATCAACATTTATGGATTTTCACTATTTTTACACATGTATCTATGCTAGAACTTGGTTATATAATTTTGACATGCATACTTAAAAGTAAAGCATTGAGGCTGACTGATAACAGTTACTGTGACAATAGCAGCTATATTAGTAAGAGAAAACTTTTCAAGATTTGACCTGGAAGCAAAACTTTCTTAAAATGTCCATCGGTCGTATCAGGCAACTACTCAGCTATACGCAATGGAATTTGTCATCAAAGCCAGTTTAAGAACCTGGATGTGGCTATCCGGAATAAAGAATTTTAATATTAGGTTCTATATTAGTTACAATGGAATAATTCTGAGTTCTTTTAATAACTTCTTAAATATCTCCTTTCAATTACTGCAGAATGATTTGGAAGAAAGAGCAGAGATTAATTTGCAAAAATCATCAGGTGATCAGTTATTGCAAGAGAGGCAGAGATTCTGAATATAGAAAAAAGAGGCTGAGATCATATTCAGACCCTAGGAATGAAAGAGATGAGTAAGTTGAGACTCAGATGTTTTCCTTAACTATTGTCCCACACTAAACTCCGATCACTCCACCTGGCTTTTCTAAAATACCACATTTTCTGTTCTCTTAATAAAAGCCAGCTTACTCAAGACAGAAATCTCTTGGCACAGCTTTATTACCACCGCGTGTGGGACTCTTTAAATGTTGAGCCATAGAAAGTTCAGTAGAATACTTTTAATAAGTTTAAAATCGACACATTTAGATCAGAGCCTAATTTAGATAAATTATGGAAAACAAAATTACTCTGCTGAAAGAAATAAGAACAATATTAGGGGTTACAGTTGATGGATGCATAGTGGGAAACAAATTGAGTGGAGATGACATTAATCGCAGATTTATTAGAGCAGAAAGGCAAGCAAACTAACAAATAAAGCTAACTCTGTAAGTAAAATGTTTAACATTTGGCTTTAAGTTGTTGATTGCATTATGATGTACCCTTAATTCTGGGTTACCCCAAAACTTCAAAAGAGTTCATTGTATAAATAAGCACTATGTTCATAAAACATGCATGGAAGGAAAACAGTAGAAGCATTCTCAGTGTAGGGAAAAGTGGCATAAAAATTGCAAATTCAATGGGACTGATCACACAGCAGAATTGAATAGCAAAGAAGGTAATAATAAGGATCTAACCTTTCTGTGGATTTTTTTAGATGGTCAATTATTGGAGACTGAGTTATTATATTTAAACATTAAAGAGAATGATTCCTCCCAAAAAACAGATTTCTCTAGTCACCAAAAGTTTGAGTTTTGCACACATACACAATGACATATTTATCCATATATGCTACTAGAATGGCATATCTATCATGCTTATTGTCCTAGCAAAAATGACTTTACAAAAGAGGTTTAATCTGAGTTTTTAATGCAAAGAGATGCCCAGAAATGGTCTTAAGATAATGATTTGTGGTCCTCTAGAACTTTGTGACTTGAAGTGTAATCTGCAGAGCAGCATCACTGGCTTCAACTGGGAGCTTGTAGAAAATGTAGAATCTCCAGTCCTGACCCCAGACAACTGAATCATAATCTGAAATTTATCAGGTGATTCAAATGCACATTGAAGTTTCAAAAGCACCACTTATTTCAGTTGCCTATTGTTGTGTAACAAACCACTCCAAAGTCTAATAGCTTAAGGTAAGACAGATTGTAGTATTTCTCTCTCTCTCTCTATTTTATTCTATTTTATTTCATTTTATTATTTTATTTTATTTTATTTTATTTTATTTTATTTTATTTTATTTTATTTTATTTTATTTTATTTTATTTTATTATTTTTTACTTGATTAGTCTTTCTGCTAGACTCCTTTGGCATCTTCTGTGCAGCTGCAGTAAGATAGTGACTTATTCTGGAACATGAAAAATGGCCTCATTCATGAGTCTATACCTTGTGGGGACAATTGAGAGTGTGGGATGTCTCTCTCTGTGGAATATAAGTCTTCTTTTGAAAACAGATCTCAAGAGGACTCCAAAGATACCGGTGCTGAAATACTTACCAACACTCATTTTTGTCACAGTTGCTTATCTTCCATTGGCCAAGACCAGTCATTAGACCAAGATCAGAGTCTATGTGGGAGGCAGCAATTCAAGGCTTTGAATTTCAGTGTCACAGTTTGTTAAGGACCACCAAACATGCAGTCTACTGAGCTGCTCTCAAGAATCTCAATTCAGCAGTTGCCACCCATGCTTCTGATGTCAGCTGAAGCAGCTACAGTACAAGCCAAACACAGGCTTCCCCTGTAGCATGTGTGAAGCACCAAATGTGTGAAATGTCTAGACTGACTAAAGCTTAAATGACCAAGAGAGATTTTGAGGGCTGGTCTGCCCTTTCCATGCAACCTATAAAGATAACATAAAACAAAACAACAATAACAAATGGAGTCATGGGGGCCAGTAGACATGAAGCTGTTTGCCATCACTTCATCACATCAGTGAGTCAGCTTTCTTGACTTCACTCTGCTGATCATTTCTAGACCATAGTCAAGCAGGAAGTGGTACCGGAAGACGGAGATGCATCTACTAAGATACCAACTTTTAATTAATATGTGACATTCCTCATGAAAATAGTGTTCTTAGAGAAAAAATGCACACATATCAATTTTCTAATCATAGGGAAGTGATCATTTACCATTTCACAATCAAAATAGTGGCAGCATGTAAATCTCCATTCTCCCAAGGCACAGAAACTTTGTTAGTACTCATGTAGGGCCCGTGTATAAATACATTAAAGAAACTCTGAAAGTTTTTTTGTCCTTTAATAGGTAAGTAAATTTGAATTTGACTATAGGAATTAAGCTGGCCCAAAACAAGCACGGCTAGTTGCTATAAAAATTAATTACGTGTTCAGGATACTTATTCGGTCTGCAAATGTAAAATAGATAAGATAAACAGAGCTCTCCACAATTATTGAACACAATGTCTAATAAGAAAAGGGGAATTAGATGGTATTTTTTTATCAGAATTTGCCTTCCACTAAAAGGTTGTGTTGAATTGAGTTGCCTCTAAGTCCAAGGAGTGAGAACATGAAATCATTGGTTGACCCTCACACTTAAAACCAGCAATAATTTTACATTAATGTCTACAAGTAATTTAGCAAGCCTGTCTGAGCTCCAGTTTCAGCTAACATAAAGTCACAGCGATAATATGCTTTTGGAAAGTTTTATGTTTTGTAATCAGAGTTGAGGGCACGAATGGGTCAGTGAGGAGAAGCCTCAGCTTCTGGCATATTCATTGTTCCATGACCAGAGATAACATTAAAATTCATATGCATGGAGTAAGAACAGTTTCATGCATCTTTGTAGTCATAAAGTATAGTCACCAAAAAACACTCCTTTGCAGAAATGCCTCTAGTCCTGCCTCACATTACTCTGGAGACCTGAATATATGGTTGTGTCCCATACAGTGTCGTTTCTAGAATAAGAAATCAAATACTCTAAATGTCACAATTTCTCAAATAATGACTCTCAGTTCTCTCAGAAGCTGAAAGGCTATGCATGTTATTCAATGATATAGGTGGGCCAAGAATAGAATCCGTAAAGCTGCAAATGCCAAACAGAAAGCTGGTAGCAAGTGCTCAGAGTTTGAGATAAAAGAAGCCAGAGCCTCAGGGAAACCAAGGGAAGTCCTTCAATTGTGTGGCTCCTGCTGTTTTACAGGTAGTCTAGCTGAGGAGTTGGTGACTTATTAAATGCTTTGAGAGGTCTGGGGAAGAGGGGCATTGATATTGATATACTGTATCTCATCAGGACCATCCTGAAAACATTAGACATTTGTTTGACTGCTGTAATTGGCCTCTGTGCAACAGCCTTGGGTTGAGACAAACTTAGAAACATTTTAAGTACTTGCTATTTATAGAGAAACATATGAGACAGCAGAGCAGCCAGAAGTTTAATAGAGAGAAACTGGATAGGGAAAATCTCAAAGAACCCCCCCACCCCAGGAACTAACTCAAATCTGTGAATCAAGAAGACTGTGCACATGTGCTAGCCTGCACTCTCACACGAGCAGAGGAAAACATGAGGCTCACTTGATAACATTCTCCCAGTTCTATGCAGACCCACTGACATAGAGCAGGACCACGAAGGGTGAGGGAACCGCTGACCACATAGTGAGAAATAAGCTGCACTGACCCAGGGTCAGTTCCCAGGAATTCAGACTTAAAATAAAATCACACTTGTCCCAAGAAGTCTGAAATACTGTGTGCAAGACCAAGCTTGCACATTTTCAGGACCAATTAGGGAGACAAACTCCAGGCTAATAGTCCCTGGCTAAAACTGGGTTACAGGTTGCATTGTGCTCTCAATTCCTATGCTGAAGTCCTTAAGCCCTGTACCTCAGAATATGACCTCAACTGGAGATAGGGTCTTGAGAAAGTTAAACAGTTTTTAGGGAGCTCATTAGGGTGGATCTTAATCCAGTGGGATTTGTCTCCTTAAAAAAAAGGAAATCTGGACGTAGATATAAACAAAGGGAACATGTGAAGAGACAGAGAGAGGTTAGCCATCTATAAGCCAGGAAAGGGAACCACACAATATCCTTCCCTTACAGTCTTCAGAAGGAACTAACTCTGTTGATAGGAACTTCAGAAGGAACTAACTCTGACTTTGGACTTCTAACTTCCAGAACTATGAGATTATGAATTTCTGTTGTTCAAACCACCCAGTCTGTGGTACTTAGTTAAAGCATCCTTAACAAGTAAATATAATGGTGGAAAAACCTGTAAACACCCTGGACTGTGATAGTGACCTCCCAGACATACTTACATTCAATGGTAAAGGATATAAATTGATTGGAACAATGGGGCCTAAAGCACAAATTTTGGACAAAAAGTGGCATATGCTGATCCAGGAGTGATATTTGGTAGCCAGGCCAATAAATCTAAGGGAATTAAAAACTGTCTCAGGACATTAAAGTCTGTACAATTTGGGACATTAGACTTTGCAGAATTAGCTCAATCATTCCACTAAACAAGCAGACGCATGAAGAGCAAAACAAAGACGCTTCAGTGCCTGGGAAGGGATCATTATCCAGAGTTATTAAAATACATTATTTAAATTGAACAATTCTCTACAAAACATGAGACATGCAAAGAGAAGGAAAATTTGAACCATATTCAAGAAAAAGATCAGACAATAAAAGTTGTCATAGCGATGGACAATTGGGAGGATTAGCAAGCAAAGACTTCTAAGGATCTATTGTAAATATGTTCAAAGATCTAAAGGAAATCTGTGCTTAGAGAATTGTAGGAAGGTAGGTTAACAACGTCTCATCAAATTAGCAAATAGGAATAAGAAGAAATTATTTTAAAAGTGGAAATTATGTTGCATAAAAGTATAATAACCAAAATTAAAATTTCAGTCAAGGAGGTTCAATCACAGGCATTTTAGTTGGCAAACGAAATAATCCATAACCTGAAGGTAGATCAAGAGATTGTATAATCGTAAGAATGAAGAAAAATGAGCGGAGCTTCCAAGAAATGTCAGAAATGATCACAAATGTATGATTCCATTTATTTATATGAAATGTAATAGGCAGATTTATATGACCAAAAATAGCCTAGTCCAGTTTGGGGTTCTACATTAATGGAGTTTGGGAATCACTACTCTGTTTTCCCAACAAGTAAAAGTTGCACATTTGAAAAATCAACAACTCTTTTGGAGGAAATCACAAGTAAAATGACTGCCTTCAAATTTAGACAGACAAATTTAGTGAATACAGAGGATCCCAGTTCATAGGAGCAGAGACTCAAAGGATTTCTTCCATGGGAACCAGTGCCATGGGTGAAAACCTGAACTGGAATTGATAAGTTCCTGCAGGCTCAGTGTGGAGAAGTCTGAGAGTTCAATACTGCAGGCAGGCCCAGTTATAAGAGAGACCCCACAATGTTGTGAGATCTACCTTACATTTATCAATTTAAAAATCACATATCAACTTGTGTGATTTACAAATCACACATCAGTAAGTGCAGAGAAATTATTTGACAAAATTTAACACCCATTTATGATAAAAACTCTCAGTAAACTAGGATTAGAGGGGCACTTAATAATATCTACAAAATACTTACAGCAAGCTTCATACTTAATGGCAAAAAACTCAAAGCTTTTCCACAAAGATCATGCACAAATTATATCCCCTCTCAGCACTCCTTTTCAACATTGTACTGGAAATCCTAGCTAGTGTAATAAGCCATGAAAATAATATAAAAGATATACAGAATGGAAATGGATTTGTAAAACTGTCTTTGTTTAGAGATGACATGATGATTTACATAGGACTTCTGAAAGAATCTACATAGAAACTCCTGGAACTAGTGAGCTGTTATACTAAGGATGCAAGATATAAGGTGAATATACAAAAGTGAATCATTTTCCTACTCACCAGCAATGACTAATAGAATTTGAATTTCAAAACATGAAACTATGTATATTAGCACCCCAAAATTTGAAAGACTTAGGTATAAATCAAACAAAATATGTACAATATCAATATGAGAAAAACAATACCACTCTGATGAAGAAAACCAAAGAACTAAGTAGATGGAGACATACTCTATAATCATGGGTATGAAGTGTCAATATCACCAGTATGTCAGTTTTTCCTGACTTGATCATAGATTCAATGCAACCACCAAAGAAAAATCCTAGTAAGTAATTTTGTGTACATTGACAAACTGATTCTAAAGTTTATACAAAAAGTCATAAAATATGTGTGGAAAATTATAAAGTTTGTATGGAGAGCCCAAAGTAGCCCACACATTATTAAAGGAGAAGAACAAAGTTGGGGAACTGACAGCACTCAACTGTAAGAACTATTATAAAGCTACAGTAGTATTATAGTGTGCTATTGGTGAAAAATACAAATTGATCAATAGAGTAGAGAGCCCAGAGAAAGATCCACATAAACATAAGCATAGTCAATTAATTTTCGATAAAGAAACAAAGGCAACACCGTGAAGCAAAGATAGTATTTTCAATAAATGATGGTGATTCAACAACTGGGCATCCACATGCAAAAGAAAAAAAGACACAGAGACTTTATACTCTTCGCAAAAATTAATCCAAAATGGATTGCAGACCTAAATGTAAAACTGAAAACTATAAAACTCCTAGAAGGTAATAGGAGAAAAACTACATGGTTTGGATATGGCCATGATTTTTTAGATAGAACATCAAAGGCATGATCATGAAAATAATAATTGATTAAAACTAAAAACTTCTGCTCTGCTGTAAGTATGTCAAGAGGTTGAGAAGATGAGCCATATAGACTGGGAGAAAATTTTTTGCAACAGAGTCATGTAATAAATGACTGTAATGAAAAAAAAGATGCTCCATATAATGAATCATCAGGAAAATGCAAAATAAACAGCAGTGGAGTTCCACAACATACCCATTAGGATAGCCAAAATCTGGAGCACGAACAGCACCAGATGCTGACAAGGGTTTGGAACAGCAGGAATTCTCATTTGTTGCTGGTGGGAACATAAAATGGTCCACTTTGGAAGATGGCTTGGCAGCTCCTTATAAAACTAAACATACTATTCCCATATGATCCATCAAATGCACTCCTTCGTATTTACTCAAAGGAGTTGAAAACTTGTGTTCACCCAAAACCTGCATGGGATGTTTATGGCAACTTTATTCATAATTGACGAAATTTGAAAGCAACCAATATGTCCTTCAAATGGATAAAGTGTGCTTCATCTAGACAGTGAAATATTCAGTGATAACAAATGAACACACAAAAAACAGCTACTAAACCTTGAAAAGATAGGGAGTAACCTGAGGTGCTTATTGCTAAGAAAAAAAGTCAATCTGAAAGGACTATATACCAAAAACAAACAAACAAACAAAAACACACACACACACACACACAAAAAAAAAAAAAACAATTTCACATTCTGGAAAAGGGAAAACTGGAAAAAGGAAATAGTAAAATTATCAGTGGTTGACAGTGGCTACGGGATAGATGAACAGGCATCGCACAGAGAAGTTTTAGGACAATGAAACTATTCTGTAAGTAACATCTTGGTGGATTCGTGTTCTTACACATTTGTTTAAACCTTTAGAATGTATAACGCTAAGAGTGAATACTAATATGAACTGTGGATGCCAGGTGATTATGATATGCCAGTGTACATTCATCAATTGTAACAAACATTCTGTTACGGAGAAGTCGGTAATGGAGGAGGCTGTGCCTTTGTGGGGAGGAGGAGTGTATAATCTCTGCAACTTCCATTCAATTTAGCTGCAAACCTGAGATTGTTCTAAAATAAATATAGCCTTTACAAAATGTAGATTCGTGGTTGATTAGGCATTCTGGTTGAAGGGGAATGGATATTGTGCTAATGGGTGTGGGGTTTTCTTTTGGGCTGTTAAGTGTTATCTAAAATTAGATTATGGTGGTGGTTATAAAACTCTGAAATACTTAAAAACATTGAAATTTACCCTTTAAATGGGGGGGTATAGGTAATGAATTATATCTCAATAGATGAACTGCAATTCATGTAATTACAGTTAGGAAATGAAATAAGTCTAGTTAGTATAATTCAATTTAGAAACATAATACTGTGAAATGTCCCACCGTCATTGTTTTTGTTACTGATTTTATTTTATTTTCCTAAAAGCAGAGGAGAAAAAATAGGACAGAATCAACAGTTGAAAAGGAATGCCTAAAGACTTTACAAATCTGTTAAAAGATAGACAGTTTATTTATGAAAAAGTATACATGCCAAGTAGGATCTTGGCAAAGAAACAAAAAGAAACATAACCCAGGAACATCACTACACAACACCTGAAAACCTAAGGAAAAACAGAATTTGTAAGATCTGCAGGAAACCATACGATCTTCAGTGAACAAAACTAAGTCTGACAATTAAATTGTGTGTATAAACAATAGAAGTTAAAAATCATATGAGAATATCTCAAGAAGTCCTGAAATGCAATGAATGCCACTAAATGACTGGGTATGGACAAAATATTTATTTCATTCTTCCAAAATGAAAATGAGAGGAGGATGTTGTAGGGAAACAGAAACTGAGAGAGAATTTTTATAGACAGTTAACAGACCAAAATACTCCATGGATTTCTTCAGGTTGAGAAAAAAGTAGTACCTCACCTTTAGGATCTGGCACTTAGTGTACCTACAAGCTGGTCTGGCATCTACAGCGAGGCCTTGGTGTTCCCTTCCTAAAAATAAACAATTTCACATAATGTCATCATGTCTGAACATGAACTGAACATCAACAACTGGACAGCCACATGCAAAAGAAAAAAGGACACAGACTTTATACTCTTCAAAAATCAACTAGAATAGTATTCTAGTTGATTCGAGGGACTGCTGCTTTGGGTTTTGTTTGCTAGTTTTTTTGTTTTGTTTTTTGTTTTACCACTTGCAGCTTTGGCTGAGATCAAGTCTGCTTCCTCTAAAATAAGAGTTATTAAGACGCCCAGTCACAGAATGACCCCTGCTTCCCAGAAGCATCCAGTCGAGCGCAAATCTCTCCTTCTCTAAGCACTCTCCAAATTCACCTAATCCTTTAATAAGGCTTTTTGTAAAATACTCTGCTGCCAAGATGTTCTATCCTGGTGTACTTGGCCCCTTGCTGCAAAGCAACAATAAACCCAACTTTTAAAACCACATGCTTATTCCTTCTGGTCTTTGGCTGAAAGACACTAACAAAGCAGAGGTGAAAAATAGCAGGTGAAATAGAAAGGATAGAGTTGAAGAAAGTAATGGAGGCAACACAAAGAATGAACACATGGAAAATTAAGTTAATTTTGACTATTAATATAATGATAGTATTGTATATGTTTAAAAATATAAGGATAATACATGGGGCTAATGTACTCTATGATTAATGTACTTCACTGTCCAGGACATGGCAAAAATATTAGTGAGCATTACTCTTAAGTGTGTCAAGGATGGTTTTTAAAAATATTTCTAGCCAAGGGAGAGGGATTTTAATCACATGATAAAATAACTCATGACAAAGAATGTAAAAAAGAAGGGAAGAAAGAGGACCAGACAACTGGCAGACATGCAGAAAAATCTTACAGTGGTATTTTGGAACTAAAATATATCAGTGATTTATTAAATACAAATGAAGTAAATAATTCAGTTATAGATAGTATGGTAGAGTTGAAAGCAAAGCTGTTGGTCACACGAATCAGTAAATGGTCTTATTCAAATGTTAAAAGAAAAAAATCAACTTGGTTCCCAAAGTAATACCAAGTATATGTTGTTGGTAAGAGACACATTTAAGGTGATTCAGAAAACCTAAAAGTAAAGAATGAAGAAAAGCACTGATTGGTTAAATGAACACAAAAGATGAGGAGTCACAACCTGGATATTGGCTGGAGTGGAATGCCACGGCAGAAGGCATAAACCCTATTTGGTACTGATGATTTGTTTCTTACTGCATTTTTACTGGTCAGTCTGGCTGTTTATCAATTTAATTGATTTTTTTAAAAATACAACAATTTTTTTTGATTTCCTTCCCTTTTTTCCTATTTCTTAAATGTTTTATATTTCATTTATTTCTGCACTTACTTTTATTATTTCCTTCTTTATGCTTAGTGTTGGCTTTAATTTGCTTGTGGTTTTTGCTTCTTAAAATGGTCACTCAGATAATTTATTTGGGACCAAGTTACTTGGAATAACTATTATTGTTTCTGATGCTTTTTAAATATATTTTTTTCAGGGCAGGTCTGAAGCAGATTTTAGGTTATGATTCAGCTAATAACTTTCTGAAGACTTTAGCCAATACCCAGCCTACTAGGAAGTGTATTTCTTACTTCTTGCTGAGCACAAAGATATCCCCAGCACTGAGGTTCTAGAGATTACTCAGTTCCTCACATTTTTTTCTTGTGGCTCTTGCCCCAACATTTGGAGTTTCTTCTCATAAATATGCAGATCAATTCTTGGCCAAAGAGTCTAGGGAATCCCTGTAAAGATCTCTGATTTGTTTTTCCCTTCTGTGGACTGATTCTCTCTATTCTGGGCTGGAAATTAAGCCACTTTGATCTCTCTGGACTTTGAACTTCAATCAGCAGGCCCACACAGCTCTTTTTTTCATTTTACTCTCTATATACTGATATCTGGAAATACTCTTCAGTAGCAGTCTGGGACAGTACTCTCAGCAATCACTGTCCTATGCCTTTGGTTGTACAATGTCTGAAAGCAATTCTTTCAAATTTTTTATTTGTTTTCTACTTGCCTAAAGAAGGTTAAATCTAGTTCTTCTATCATATCTTTGATAGCAGTGGAAGTCTGTCCATATTCTTCAATCTTTTTCTTCTTCAGAGAGGGTAGTTTCTTTTGATCTGTCTTCAAGGTCACACATTACTTTATTTTTCTTCAATCTGCTGTCAGTCTACATACTATTTTTTTAAAGTTTAGTTATTGTATTTTTCAGCTTTGAAAATTTTATTTAAGAAGGTTATTTTAATTTCTCTCTCGTATTCCTTGTCCAATTCCATGGTTTCCTTTATTTTAAAGCATATTTTCCTTTAATTCTTGAACTATATTTGTAATAGCTGTTTTGAAATCCTTGTCTGGTAAGCCCAATGTCTAGGTGTACTCAGAACCTGTTTCTATTAACTGCCTCTTTTTTTCCATACATGTCTCATGTTTCTATTTCTTTCCCTGTCTAAAAATTTGGGTTGAAAACTGGACATTGTTGAAAATACACATAGCAACTGCTGTTCTAAATGGCAGTTGATTTTCCTGGCCTCAAATGACAAAGATTTTCCTCCCTGCATTAACTGGTGAGTATGCTGTTCTTGTGGTTTCCAACCCTTGTTATTTTATCCCAAATCTCTGGGGATGTCCCCCTGATTCCTGTGCAATTTACAACTCCCAGCCAGCCTCAGACTCTGTCACCTGACATTTTAAAACCAGAGGGCTTCACCTTTCTGTTTCTTGAACTGGAGACTTTTAGGAATGCACTCAGTTTTAAAAGCAAAAACTCACAGACCTCACCCCATGCAGCTTTGCCTTTCAAGCTTCTTCTCTTTCCCTACTGATTCTGGGGGGCCCTGGGGTTCCCCTAACATGTGTGTAATTTATATAGTAGTCAGAGATTTAAGAGGAGTGTATACTCAAAATATGTGATGTTCTGCGATTTATCACTGCTACCAGAATTTCTCTCTTTCAATCCCTCCTGAAAATCCCTATTTCTGGCACCTCGAGTGGCTAATGCTGTGCTTTCTGCTGCTGTTTTCCAATCAGAGAAAAGAAGTTTAGTAAGGATTCTTATGTACAAAAGCCTCAAAAATCCTAATTCTTCCCCTTCCACTTGCATTTTTGTGGAAGTATGCTTCTCTGATTTCTATCTACTGTTGGGGGTTTCACATTATCTTTTAATTTTTCTAAGGCACCACATAGTTTATTTCTTCTAATTCCCGATCTTAATGGATTACAGAAAAGCAAATTTAATAATTCATGTATACTAGTCTGATTTTACTGGATAGGAGAGAGTTAATTATGAAAACTAAAGGAAGGACATATTAGGAAACCAGAAAAATCAATAAAATGTGAACCAAAAGAAACTAAGATGAGGGAATTAGTAAAGGAACCATACAGAGTCAAATGCATAAATAAACTCAATTATTTGTAACTCTCAAGATACCAATTATTTATTAGATAAATCACTGCTGAGCATGATGTGGTTTCCATCCCTTGCTATTTTATACCAAACCTCTGATAGTGCACAAAAACATGCAGTTAGGAATGTTAAGAGAGATGTATCACAAATGTATGAGTACTACCAGTAATTATTATTATCCAATCCCACGTCAAGATGTTGGAAACTTGGATATAAAAGGGATGTCCCTTGCAAAATATAAATGACTGTAATGAATCCTCCGGTGTGCATTATGTGACAAAAATGTGATTTCGTTAAACTTTACTTGGACCACAGGCTTTCACAAGTAAGTTTTATCTGACTTAAGAAGCAAGCAATTCCCGAATAATTGAAAATTCTCCAGATAATGTCCAAAGTTAGAAATCTCCCCAATTTTATGATGTTACCTTATGTTAAGGTATGGTAAATAATATAGTTCAAGCCGAGGTCATAAAAATTCTATACCCCCATTTATGGACAAACACTGGATGCCTTGCTGGGCCAGCCCTTGTAGTTCAACAAAGGAGGCTAGAAGCTCAAGAGAGACTTGGGGACCTTACCCTCCGTGAATGATGAAAGAGGGGAACATGAAGGAAGATGGGGGGCTTCCCAGCCTGCTCCTGCAACAGGCCCTTGCACTTAACCTTGGTTTGGCTAAGCAAAAAAGAGTGGAGAGGATGCCCTGGTATTCTTAGTTAATCATCTCTGTGGTCACAAGTTTGGCAGGAAGTGCAACACATTTTCTGAACCTGAGGTAAATTAAATCCATCCATTTGAAGAAGCAAGTGTCCACAAAGTGTATCAGATTCACCAGTGTTGCACCTGCCCCCACATTTAAAGAGCCTAAGTTAAGGGAGGAATAAAGGAATGAGCAGAAGGGAGAGAAAGACTAAATGTGTTCCTTCCAATAATTCAGTATAAGGAGAGTAACGGCTATCTATTTGCTAAGGCACAAATATTAAGTTCGAAGAAAAAAGCTACCTAATCCATATATATAACTAATTTTATAATATAATTCTGCAATTATTTTGGCTTAAGGGAATAGTTTTTCCTCGGAGTAGGACTACATTTGATTTGACAATTCACAATGAGATCTCCTATATTAATAAAATATACATGTATTATTAAATAATAAGGTCAATTGGGTTCTATACTAGTCATTAGTATTGTGATATTTCAGAAATTTATCTAAAGTGTCACCTAGAGATATGTTGCCTCCTTTTAAAACTAATTTATGAGCACATGAAAAGCTAATCTTATATTTCTTATTATACATCGTATCTTTACACACGCAGCTCCCTTCCTGTTTTTGAATGAATTTCTATCAAATTACCCTTGTAGCTACCTTAAGAGCAGAACAGCTGTGCAAGATTAATGTTATTATAATAAATACTATGAGAATTTATAACAAATGGCCAACCGCCATTATCTGCTGCCAAAATAATTTATCACTTTTTAATTCCTTAAATCCTAATGAATAATTACCAACCTAATTAATCCCTCCTAAAATTACTCAATTCATTAGACTATTGGATTTGGTTCATTGACGAGGCCCCAATATGTATATAAAAATTATCTTTTAAATCTGTAAATCAGTGCTTTCCTTTATGGCTTAGTATGATATTCATGTGAATATTTTATGTACATTCTTATGAACAGAAATTAAGCTTATTGAGATTTGGTAATAAAAATTATCAATGTCTCTACCCCAATATCCAATAAATGTGCAATCAAGACATCTTTTGTCCTTAATGCTAAGGGGGGTGTTTCACTCATTTTCTTACCTAATTTTTCCTTCGTATGGTTTGCATCTTTCTAGCTTATGTGAAAAGTGGCAATTGAGAAAAGATAGCTGCACTGTTACCTGGCTCTTTAATGCATTATATTGTCACTTAACTATTGTTACTCAGTGATGAAATTCAAATATATAGGTGTTAGGGTAAAGCTTTTTCAATGTCTAAGCCTTCAATCATATATTTGTGACAAAAATTCTTAAGAATTTTTCCACAGTCACTGTCCCCACCTCCTCACAAATAATATATAGTGTTGGCCACATGTTTCCTTTTCTTCTGCATTTCATAAACACATATATGTGTCAGAACAGTTTTAGAGGCTTTTTAAATTAAAAAACAATAAAACAAAACACAGCAATTAACATAATGTTTGTACAGAATATGAGTGCAGAAAAAACTCTCAAGGATTTTTGAGGAAAGGTTGGCAAAATGCGGCAGGGTATGAAGAAAGTACTCAAAAGAAGGAAAAGGTGTTAAATAGCTCTGCATCTCTCCATGTGAACAACATGGGAACCGCAGGGTAAAGTTCCTATCATTTAAAATGATTCTTTTGCTCCTGGACTCCAAATGACTAAAAGTCTATTCTGTTGTTGAATCATGCATTTCCCTGCTCAACAGGTCACATTTTGAGCATTTCCAACTGATATTTGGGTTTAATTATGGGAAGTAATTGTGCTATATATAAATGTGTATTACTCCCAGGAGATGGGTTGGCAACTGAGGGACACTTCACAGTTCACTAAAGGTATCTTCATTCTTTCAGGTAATTTTCCAACAAGTTTGCATAGCATCTAAAAACACAAAATCTTCATGGAGTTCTAAAACAGCAGAATAGCTAGCACAGCTGCATGGAAGACAGTCATTAGTTAGGATTAGAGCAGTAAATTCTGGAAATTAAAGTTGGGTTGGCACTTTTATTTTGTTGAAACATCATGGAATGGTGTCAAGTTGTTGGTTGGGGTTAAAGGTGGCCACCACCCTTCTCCTCTCTGCCATGCCCCACTACACTCTTCAGGATATGGAATGATGAGATGAAAGGAGGGTGGTTTCCACTTGCTGTCTTTTTTGAATCCATGAATTCCAACAAAATGAAAATAAAAACAGCAGGACAAAAAAAATCCTCAACCAGAGTTGAGAGGAAATTTAGTGGATCAAAATGCATAAAAGTCTTCTTAAAATATTTAAAAATACAAGTCACCTAACCAGAATTATTTAACTTATTCACAATGTCATTGTAAGACATTTGAAAACGCATTTTGTTCCTATTTGTTGCTGTTTTCTTTCAAGTTAAAAAGGCTCTAAGCATGGCATCATTTCCCTGAATCCATTTTTTTAATTGAAAGTAATATGTCTCACGCATTTGAAAATGAATAGATTTCCACATTGTTTTCTAGATATGTTAGTCACTAAACGATAACATTATTCCCAAGAAGAGTTTAAAGGTGAATTAAGGAATGTCAGCTATGAAATTTCCATTTAAAATCATGATGCCCTAATGCTGCCTGGTTGCTATACGCATATGCAGTCAGGAACCACATCTATCACATGATTGCTATTCATTTCACTTCAGCAAATTTCTTCTGAAGCATAGTTGTTATAACCAAGTTCTTTTCTAAGGTTTACAGAGAAATAAAACAGAAACTCAATTGTAGGGGTGTGTGTATGTGAGTGTGTTCAAGTAGCCTGAATCTTAGGGAATCCTGCCTTGATCATTTCTCAGGAGTGGATCAGAGAATATTTTGCTGATAGTTCCATGCAAAATTCACTCAGGCAATCACAGATTTCGCTGCCCATGTACATTTAGAAACATTTTTAAATATCTGTTGTACCACAATGATATCTTCTATTTAATTTTTTACCACATCCTGATTATATATTATATATGTATATATAATATAGTTTAATTTCCTAAGGTGATGCAAAGAGACGAGTTTATTAAGAGCCCATTCCCTGACTACAGTAAAAATTTTAATAGTGAATAAAGACATTAAAACCACTATTTTTTGCATTTCTGGTGACTGCCATTTGCGTGTCTGTGGAAAGGACAGTTTTCAGATCTGTGCTCTGGAATTAGACTGTTGCTTTACTTAAACTACATTTTAAAAATAGCATCTGAGATATTTTTTCACAGATGTTAAATTCTCATAACTTATGGAAATAAAGCAATGAGACAATTATTGGTATGTGCTTCAGGACTTTCAAGGAGTTAAGGACAGTAAGAAAGGTTTCATTTCTCAGCAAGTGTTAAGATTGTTGTAATGACAAAACCAGTTTCCTTGCCAGGAATTTGGTCATGCGTAGGCATATACCACACGTTTGGCTATAGGTAAACAATGTTTGCTGGACAGTTTGGGGAAAGTCTATCTTATTCTCAGGAGAGACATTTGGGAAGCCAACATTCATTTCCTGCTAAATGAGATAAGGCTGCGTGCTTTGATTACCACTGGGGGCATACTGCAAGCATCAGGTAAATTTATCTTAGAATGGACTTGGAAATGGGGTGATAGTTCCAGCAAAGGACGGCATGAATAAATAGAAGTAGTCATATACCCTGAGTTAAGTTATGACATTCTGGAACTATTAGCAATAATCAAAGTCTGAAAGTAAATTCTCAAAGTGAGTTTAACAACCACTCACCTAATTTGTCAAGAATCACTTAGCTCTCATTCTGCTAAATACATTTCCAATGCATTTACATAAAGATCCTAGCACTATGTTCCAATTATTATTAGTATTAGGGAGTCATTTTTTCCCCTAAAATATTTATCTTTCACTTTTTTATTAGAAAAGTAGAGGTGGAGCAGGGAGAGAGAAAATCCATAGAATAGTTTAACTTTGTAGGGTCCTGTAGCTGGCATGTTTTCTTATCTTTAAAATGATACTTATCTAAGTTATTCACTCTAGTTTCTCTAGTTTACCACTGAGGGAAATAAACTTTCTTAAGACATTCATCAAGTCAGTAGCTTTAATACAGAAGTAGAATGCATCTACATTTTTACCTTGTTTACATGAGTTAGCCTTCATCTCGACGTCTTCCCGTGACCTTCTTGACTTTGCCAGTGGTGGAAGCGGAGTACCCATGGCTCATGGAATTTGTGTTCTATTCTTATATCTCAGCATTATTTTCAAATGGGTAGCTATTGTTGCTTTTACATTAAACTGCACACAAGTCTGAACATTTCCTTTTTATCATTTCAGCTCTGTTTTAACTTTAAATATTTTCCATAGTAAAAGTTACTAATATAATAAATTCAGGAGTAGTAATAATGTAAGTAGAACAGGAAATGGAATTGTGAACATTATTCAGGAAGTGTTTTTGGTAATGACAGAATTGATCATAGAAAGTCAGTCAACTGAACAGCATTTTTGTATTGTTGTATAGTTTTGGAGACAAGTTAAGGGTCTAGCACTTAATACCAATAAACTCTATTCTGAAACATGCATTTTAATAATGTGTAACAGTTTAATAAAGATAATTAATATTTATAGCCATGGATCCTGTCTGTGTCACATTATTGTGTAAACATTTTAATAAACAATACAATATTCAAATGTATTAATTAATGTATTTTATTACCATATATCTAAATGCATAGAATGTTGTTTAAAGTGGTTACCTGAGATATCATTTGGTTTTTACTATTATTCTTATACATTTTTTTTTTAGAGAGAGATGGCTTTTAAGGGCTTTGTTTAACTTTGTTTTCCCTAAACAACAGTTCTTAATATTTTACCCTCATAGATTTCTTTGAAGATCTAATCCAAGTGACACAGCTTTTCCCCCAGAGAACATTTTAAAATATTGTCATGGTTAAGAAATTAGTCTAATTGTCAGCCCCAGTGATTTTTGATGTAAAAATAAATATGCCATGTTATCTAATGGAAGACATATATCACTACAGCAGCAACAGTAAAGACATTAATGTGCTCATTAATTTACTCAACAAAAATAACCAAAAGAGAAATATGTATCAGAAGCTATTTTCGGAATTAATGATAATGAGAGAAGAGGTGAAGTCCATGACCTCATTACACATTCTATAGTAGAGTAGACAACACAAATAGATGAAAAAAAGCCTACTGCGATTCAGGATCCTGGCAAGGGGTATGAAGAAAGAATAAATCTGAATGTTGAGTGATTGAGAAAATAAGAGGTTGAAAGTGGGGGAAGACTGTTTTTTTTTTTTGAGAAGGAATCTGTGATTATGTGAAAACTGAGTAAAGACTTTTACGAATTGACTGATCCACATAGATGTGTAAATACGTAAATCTTTTAATTTCATTTTTTCCCCTATGTTTGGTACTATTGTGAAAATAAAATTTCCTATTTTGACCCTTGGCCATAGCATCATTTGATGCTTCCCTCAAGATGAAAAATTTTTATTGTATAAAATAAAAAATTCTATATAGGGAAAAAAACTGGATGTTTCATAAAGAGATACAGGAGGTCTCTTGCTGGCCTGCCTATTCATGGCTGCGTTTTTGGTGTTTCTTTTAGTTTTTGTCCCACCAAATGCAACATGATGCCTGGAGGTGGAATAGGTGTATCCAGTGTTCATTTTTGTTACTTAAATTGAGAATATTATTCTTCCCTTATTTTTTAAGAATGCTAGCTCCTCTGATGTATTGTTTTAGTTCTAATTGCTCTAGATATATTGAAAATATTTGCTATCCCAACACACTGAATTTCTCCGCATTAATATTCTCACAATAAATAACCTTCAGTGAATTGATGAATCTCCTATATGAACTGTCCAACAATTTGCCTCTTCTCCTTGACCTCCTCACTTTCAGGTATCTTTTTTTATCATTTCATATCAACCATTGATTTCTATGAACCTAATATTCCATTTCCAAAACTCTTATTTTCAAAATCCCACTCTCTTAACATTATTCTTTATCTTTACAAATAAAGTCATCCAGATGAACATCAGCAGTCATCAGGATTACCTGGGGGGGCTGGTTAGGTGGGTGATGGTGGGAGGCTTAGAATTTCTTTTTCTAAAAGTCTCCAGCTGATGCAGCTGCTCGTCTGTCCGCTTTGAGAACCACTTCTCCCTCCCCTGCAAACCCATGATCACTTCCTTCAAACATCACAGGCCTTTGTTCTTGTGGTAAGTGCCTTTTAGACCCCAACTCCTGTTAAAGGCAGATATAGGCCACCTCTGTGCTTCACTAAGCAGCATAAAATGCAGTTGAAACTCTATCAGCCTCAATTCAAATTTTTCTGATCAATTCGCTATCCCACTTTCTAAAATGTTGACTATTTCTTTTCTGAACCACTTCAAAGAGTTACTAATTATTATTGCAAAAACAAATGATGCCAAGATTGCCAGAGCCTAGAAATCTAAGAACATTATAGTTACCAAAGAGAATGTCAACAATAAAAAAATGAGTATAGAGGCTTGAAAATGGCAGAGCCCTTGACTAAAAAGTTGAATGTAAGGTGGATCCAAGACCACAGAGATTTTTCTTACTAAAGACCACTTGAAATGTTTCATTAGCTACTCTGGCATTAATGAAATAACTTTCAAAATCGGAAGACTGGGAATCAGGGACTGGATTTCTAACAGTAATTCTATAAATCAATTATTAACATTTAACTGTTTTAAGGAATTTTAATTATGCCATAATATTAATCGTTTTAAAACATCTGACATGTATAACGAATCAAGTTTTTAGAAGGAGTTGAAATCCTAGAAATGAAACCATGTAGATAGTGATTTTCTTAAGTAGTCCTGAAATAGTCTCTGTAAATTTTAAATTGGTACATTTTTACACTAAAATAATATATTTAGATCTCTTAAGATCCTAATATATAACTGATGGGTCCATATATATATCCAATTTGGAGCCTTTTAAATATGCTTGAAATCATATAAATGGTAGTTACTGGCATGAATAAAATCATTAAAACACAAATTTTATTTCAAACATCATTTCAAAACTCATGTATGAACATTCTGTTTGATGGCTAGGGGACTCAGAGAGAGGAAGACAAAGTTGTGTATTGATTGATTGATCCCTTGCCCTGTATGTATTTCTTTATTTATTATAGCATGTTGAAATCATACAGAATAGAGGCTCATGATTTACCTTTCTCAAAACTGAACTAAGATCAGGGAACATATTATTAATAAATCACCACTGAATTTATATAAAATACTGTGTAATTTGATACATAGGCATAAATGTATTCATTCTTCTGACTTTTATTCTTAAACTTATTTCTGATGCATCAATACATAAATGAGTGCAGTCTACATTACTGTTCACAGAAGAATTGAAAATAAAATCCTGTATCACTTTATTTTCTTTACAAAGTGAAAATTTCAGTCTTTACCACCACCATAACAAAATTTAAAATGTTGAGGGTTTCATGAAGTTCTAACTTTTTAAATAAACACAGTATGACTTTTTTCTGCCATATGGCATGACAATACCACAGAACCACAATCATGTCATTAGATGAAAGAATTTTTCCAAAAATTTGATTTTGCTTTTTGTCTGAGAATATTTGTCATAACTTCTCATCACATTTTATGAGTTTCTCAGTATAACTGTGACTTTTCCCAGTTCTCTTCGAAGAGAACAACTTTGAATGATAGCCCCATAATTTTCTTCTCTTCCTCTTTTTTAGCTTCTAAACTGAATGCTTATAATGAAAGTCAATTTAGTCCTTGTCTTAGGAGAATTCAATAAATTAATGGGAGAGAAACTTTGAATGTTTTGCAAAAATCTGAGTTGCTTCTGTAAGATCTGTATTCATTTCGGACTACATGTAGGTACTAGGGTCACTTTTCCAATAAAATTCCTTTCTTATGAATTCACAGTTTTTACGTTTTTCCTGCATCATCAATATCTCTTTACTACAGGTTCAACAATTAGAAATTTGTATTTGTCATCTTATAATCCTGTTTATTTTTTTAGAACATTATTATGATTTAATGCTAAATTATGCTTTATTTCATTGACTTTAAGATGCCATATAATGTAACATACATCACCAACTGGAAAAAGGAACTCCAGTTACATTTTTTTACAACCTGATATCAGAAATGTTAACATGAAATATGGGACATGCAACTCTTAAACTATTACATACTTATAATTAATTTTCAAAACACTGATTCATGTTTTAAAAATATGATAAATAGTAATAAATGTAACAATCTAAAAAAAATCCAATAGTTTGAAATAACTAAGGAAAGCCTCATTCAATAAATCTATGGAGATTAACTGAAAAATAGTTTTTCTTGAGCTTTTTAAACTTGAAGTAGTAATATTTAGTACAAACATTTATGACATTTCACTATGAAAACTTTAATTAATCTTTCATTTCAAAATTGTGAACTGTATAGGAACAGAAACACCAAATAGCTTACAGAATGTTAGTTAGCCCACCCTTGATCTATAGTATGTACTCAACAGTGGACTGGAACTTGAACCCCTAGCAATCTGGCTGAGAGGATGCCTAGCTAATTTTATTGAGTCTGTTATTGTCAAATCCAGAAGATGCAAACTTTAAAAAGAGACAGTCTCTGCCCTAAGGAAATTTAAACTTCAATAGTAACATTGAAAATAGAGCAAATAGAAGATGGCGGCGTGAGTAGAGCAGCGGAAATATCCTCCCAAAAGCAAATATATTTATGAAAATATAACAAAGACAACTCTTCCTAGAATAGAGACCAGAGGACACAGGACAACATCCAGAGCACATCCACGCCTGCGAGAATCCAGCGCCTTGCGAAAGGGCTCCATAATTTGGGAGAAGCAGCCCAAGGCAGGCCATGCCCACAGCAACAGCAGATATAAGCTCCATAGCAGTCCGGCAAGAATCAGAAGCCCTTTCTCAACACAGCTGCCCAGCATAAGCCACTAGAGGTCGCTGTTCTCCAGGAAAGGAAGGCCACAAACCAACAAGAAGGGAATTTCTTGCAGCTGTCACTCTTGCCAGCTCTGCAAACTCTCTCTATCATCATGAAAAGGCAAAATTATAGGCAGACAAATATCACAGAGACAACACCAGAGAAGGAGACAGACCAAACCAGTCTTCCGGAAAAAGAATTCAAAATAAAAATTATGAACATGCTGATGGAGATGCAGAGAAATATGCAAGAGCTAAGGGATGAAGTCCAGAGGGAGATTACAGATGCTCGGAAAGAAATTACAGAAATGAAACAAACTCTGGAAGGATTTATGAGCAGAATGGATAAGATGCAAGTGGCCATTGATGGAATTGAAATCAGAGAACAGGAACGCATAGAAGCTGACATAGAGAGAGATAAAAGGATCTCCAGGAATGAAACAATATTAAGAGAACTGTGTGACCAATCCAAAAGGAACAATATCCATATTATCGGGGTACCAGAAGAAGAAGAAGAGAGGAAAAGGGATAGAAAGTGTCTTTGAAGAAATAATTGCTGAAAACTTCCCCAAACTTCCTCGAATAGACCACAGAAATACACAGAACTCCCAACAGAAAGGACCCAAGGAGGACAACAGCAAGACACATAATAATTAAAATGGCAAAGATCAAGGACAAGGAAAGAGTTTTAAAGGCAGCTAGAGAGAAAAAGGTCACCTATAAAGGAAAATGCATTAGGCTATCTTCAGACTTCTCAACAGAAACCTTACAGGCCAGAAGAGAATGGCATGATATATTTAATGCAATGAAACAGAAGGGCCTTGAAAAAAGGATGCTGTATAAAGCATGATTATCATTTAAATATGATGGAGGCATTAAACAATTCCCAGACAAGCAAAAGTTGAGGGAATTTGCCTCCCACAAACCACCTCTACAGAATATTTTAGAGGGACTGTTCTAGACGGGAGCACTCCAAAAACTAAACAGATGTCACCAGAGAAAATAAAATCACAGCAAAGAAAACAGACCAACCAAATAGTAACTAAAGGCAAAAAAAAAAAAAAAAAATCACCTACCCACTAAAAGCAGTTAAAGGAAACATGAAAGAGCACAGAATAAAACAACCACCATATAAAGAATGGAGGAGGGGGAATAAGAAGGGAGAGAAGAAAAGAATCTCCAGACAGTGTATATAACAGCTCAATAAGTGAGCTCAGTTAGGCAGTAAGATACTAAAGAGGCTAACCTTGAACCTTTGGTAACCACGAATCTAAAGCCTGCAATGGCAATAAGTGCATATCTCTCAATAGTCACCCTAAATGTAAATGGACTGAATGCACTAATCAAAAGACAGAGAGAAAAAGAATGGATGAAAAAGCAAGACCCATCTATATGCTGCTTACAAGAAACTCACCTCGAACCCAAAGACATGCACAGACTAAAACTCAAGGGATGGAAAAACATATTTCAGGCAAACAACAGCGAGAAGAAAGCAGGGGTTGCAGTACTAATATCAGACAAAATAGACTTCAAAACAAAGAAAGTAACAGGAGATAAAGAAGGACATTACATAATGATAAAGGGCTCAGTCCAACAAGAGGATATAACCTTATAAATATATATGCACCCAACACAGGAGCAACAGCATATGTGAAACAAATACTAATAGAACTAAAGGGGGAAATAGACTGCAATGCATTCATTTTAGGAGACTTCAACACACCACTCAGCCCAAAGGAAAGATTCACCAGGCAGAAATTCACCAGGACACGGAAGCACTGAACAACACAGTAGAGCAGATGGACCTAATAGACATCTATAGAACTCTACATCCAAAAGCAACAGGATATACATTATTCTCAAGTGCACATGGAACATTCTACAGAATAGACCAAATACTACCTAACAAAAAGAGCCTCAGTATATTCCAAAATATTGAAATGCTACCAACAACTTTTCAGCCCACAAAGGTATAAAACTAGAAATAAATTCTACAAAGAAAACAAAAAGGCTCACAAACACATGGAGGCTTAACAACATGCTCCTAAATAAGCAATGGATCAATGAACAAATTAAAATAGAGATCAAGGAATATATAGAAACAAATGACAACAACACAAAGCCCCAACATCTGTGGGACGCAGCGAAAGCAGTCTTAAGAGGAAAGTATATAGCGATCCAGGCACACTTGAAGAGGGAAGAACAATCCCAAATGAATAGTCTAACATCAGAATTATTGAAACTGGAAAAAGAAGAACAAATGAGGCCTAAAGTCAGCAGAAGGAGGGTCATAATAAAGATCAGAGAAGAGATAAACAAAATTGAGAAGAATAAAACAGTACAAAAATCAATGAAACGAGGAGCTGGTTCTTTGAGAAAATAAACAAAATAGATAAGCCTCTAGCCAAACTTATTAAGAGAAAAAGACAATCAGCATACATCAACAGAATCAGAAATGAGAATGGAAAAATCACGACAGACTCCACAGAAATACAAAGAATTATTAAAGACTACATGAAAACCTATATGCCAACAAGCTGGAAAACTTAGAAGAAATGGACCACTTCCTAGAAAAATACAACCTCGCAAGACTGACCAAGGAGGAAACACAAAAGTTAAAAAAACAATTACAAGCAAAGAAATTGAAACGGTAATCAAAAAACTACCCAAGAACGAAACCACCGGGCCAGACGGATTTACCTCAGAATTTTATCAGACACACAGAGAAGACATAATACCCATTCTCCTTAAAGTTTTACAAAAAATAGAAGAGGGGGGAATATTCCCAAACTCATTCTATGAAGCCAACATCACCCTAATACCAAAACCAGGCAAAGACCCCACCAAAAAAGAAAATTAAAGACCAATATCCCTGATGAATATAGATGCAAAAATACTCAATAAAATATTAGCAAACAGAATTCAACAGCATATCAAAAGGATCATACACCAGGACCAAGTGGGATTCATCCCAGGGATGCAAGGATGGTACAACATTCGAAAATCCATCAACATAATGTACCACATCAACAAAAAGAAAGACAAAAACCAAATGATCATCTCTATAGATGCAGAAAAAGCATTTGACAAAATTCAACATCCATTCATGATAAAAACTTTCAGAAAATGGGTATATAGGGCAAGTACCTCAACATAATAAAGGCCATATATGATAAACCCACAGCCAACATTATACTGAACAGCGAGAAGCTGAAAGCTTTTCCTCTGAGATCAGGAACAAGACAGGGACGCCCACTCTCGCCATTGTTATTTAACATAGTACTGGATGTCCTAGCCACGGCAATCAGACAAAACAAAGAAATACAAGGAATCCAGATTGGTAAAGAAGGAGTTAAAACTGTCACTATTTGCAGATGACATGCTATTGTACATGAAATACCCTAAAGACTCCACTCCAAAACTACTAGAACTGATATCAGAATAGAGCAAAGTTGCAGGATACAAAATTAACACACAGAAATCTGTAGCTTTCCTATACACTAACAATGAACCAATAGAAAGAGAAATCAGGAAAACAATTCCATTCACAATTGCATCAAAAAGAATAAAATACATAGGAATAAACCTAAGCAAAGAAGTGAAAGATCTATACCCTGAAAACTACAAGTCACTCTTAAGAGAAATTAAAGGGGACACTAACAAATGGAAACTCATCCCATGCTCATGGCTAGGAAGAATTAATATTGTCAAAATGGCCATCCTGCCCAAAGCATTATACAGATTTCATGCAATCCCTATAAAATTACCAGCAACATTCTTCAATGAACTGGAACAAATAGTTCAAAATATGACCCCGAATTGCCAAAGCAATCCTGAGAAAGAAGAATAAAGTGAGGAAGATCTCACTCCCCAACTTCAAGCACTACTACAAAGCCAAAGTAATCAAGACAATTTGGTACTGGCACAAGAACAGAGCCACAGACCAGTGGAACAGATTAGAGACTCCAGACATTAATGCAAACATATATGGTCAATTAATATTTGATAAAGGAGCCATGGACATACAATGGGGAAATGACAGTCTCTTTAACAGATGGTGCTGGCAAAACTGGACAGCTACATGTAGGAGAATGAAACTGGACCATTGTCTAACCCCAGACACAAAAGTAAATTCAAAATGGATTAAAGACCTGAATGTAAGTCTCAAAACCATAAAACTCTTAGAAAAAACATAGGCAAAAAGCTCTTAGACATAAACATGAGTGACTTCTTCTTGAACATATCTCCCCGGGCAAGGAAAACAATGCCAAAAAGGAACAAGTGTGACTATATTAAACTGAAAAGCTTCTGTACAGCAAAAGACACCATCAATAGAACATAAAGGAACCCTACAGTATGGGAGAATATATTTGTAAATGACAGATCCGATAAAGGCTTTACATCCAAAATTTGTAAAGAGCTCACACGCCTCAACAAACAAAAAACAAATAATCCAATTAAAAAATGGGTAGAGGAAGTGAACAGATAGTTCTCCAAAAAAGAAATGCAGATGGTCAACAGACACATGAAAAGATGCTCCATATCGCTAATTATCAGAGAAATGCAAATTAAAACTACAATGAGATATCACCTTACAGCAGTAAGGATGGCTGCCATCCAAAAGACAAACAACAACAAATGTTGGTGAGGCTGTGGAGAAAGGGGAACCCTCCTACACTGCTGGTGGGAATGTAAATTAGTTCAGCCATTGTGGAAAGCAGTATGGAGGTTCCTCAAAATGCTCAAAATAGACTTACCTTTTGACCCAGGAATTCAACTCCTAAGAACTTACCCTAAGAATGCAGCACTCACGTTTGAAAAAGACAGCTGCACCCCTATGTTTATTGCAGCACTATTTACAATAGCCAAGAATTGGAAGCAATCTAAGTGTCCATCAGTAGATGAATTGATAAAGAAAATGTGGTACATATACACAATGCAATATTATTCAGCCATAAGAAGAAAACAAATCCTACAATTTGCAACAACATGGATGGAGCTAGAGGGTATTATGCTCAGTGAAATTAGCCAAGCGGAGAAAGAGAAATACCAAATGATTTCACTCATCTGTGGAGTATAAGAACAAAGGAAAAACTGAAGGAACAAAACAGCAGTGGAATCACAGAACCCAAGAATGGACTAACAGGTACCAAAGGGAAAGTGATTGGTGAGGATGGGTGGGTAGGGAGGGATAAGGGGGGGGAAGAAAGGGGGTTTTATGATTAGCATACATAATGGGGCGTGTGGGAGAATGGGGTGGGCTGTACAACACAGAGAAGACAAGCAGTGATTATACAACATTTTGCTATGCTGATGGACAGTGACTGTAAGGGGGTTTGTGGGGAGTACCTGGTATAGGGGAGAGACAAGTAAACATAATGTTCTTCATGTAATTATAGATTAATGATAACAAAAAAAAAAGGAAAGAAAAGGGAGAATCCTCCCTGATGGGTTAAAACTAACTGCAAATCACTGATTAATGCATGCTTTAAATATCCTTAATTTTGATCATTTAAAGGGTGTCAGATGATCAGCTATGGAAGTACATTTTTCTGATATTTCTTTCTCTTTAAAAAAAAAAAAAGCAGTTCCTGTGTGGTGACCTCCAAGGAGTTCTACACAATGGTATAAATGGTATACCAAAGTGTGGGCAAAAGGTTCTGTTTGTGTTTATACAGAGGATCAAAGCCTAATTTGGCTACCCAGAAAACTAATTAAGATACGATATGAAGAACTTCCAACATCAACATCGTCTGGAAGAGTCATTCCAGAAGATGATCATCAAAAACTTCAGCAAAGATCCTGGCGCTGTTGCAGTTGTAGCTGCATTCATCCCACCGGTTCTTAGACTTGCCATTGGAATGAATGAGGAGCTATCTAAGCTGGCCTGTGCATACAGTAAAACAACAAATTTGTCTGGATCTATACTGTTGGAGCTCAACCAATAATTAGGAGAAGTGCAAGTTGCAGTGCTCCAAGATCGTGTGACTATAGACTATCTACTGTTAAAAGAACATATGGAATGTGAACAGTTCCCAGGAATGTGTTGTTTTAATTATCTGATTTTTCTCCAACTATTCAAATTCAGTTAGACAATATCCATCATATCATTGATAAGTTTTCACAAATGCCTAGGGTGCCTAACTGGTTTCCTTGGTTTCACTGGATATGGCTGGTAATTGTAGGTCTGCTTTGGTTATGTAGCTGTATTCCTATTATGTTAATGTGTACACACAATTTAATTAGTAATTTAAAACCTATACACGCTTATGTTACACTACAAGAAGATATGTCAAAGAAATAATCAGTCTTCCCATGTTTTCTTCCATCTGCTACTTCTATAGCTTCTCTTCTTCCTTCATAATTACAACCCCTAGGTAGAATTCGTGCCTCATATAGAAATTACCGAGTATCATAATTCTTCCAAGTGGTAAAGATACCTCAAGACAAATGCTGGGCATAGAAGCCACAGGGCATAAGTCTGCAAAAAAGTAAAAAGCTAACCTTTTCAAAGAATATTGCGTCTCTCCCACTTGCCAACTTTACATTTCCCTGTATGGCCCCAGAAGATGACTGGTCCAGAGACAGGTAAGATTCCTCAAGGGAGGAACAACCTAAGACAGGCACAGTCACAGGGGGTCCATCAGGTGAGAAATTGGGGATCAACTGAGATGAGTCTTAGAACCTCACCCCCCGTGTTTTGAGAGAAATCTGCATCTGTGGATGTTTTAATGCCCTTTTCTAGCTTGGATTAATACTTAGTCTATAGGCACACACCTGATCATCTACATTTGCCCTCTTAAAGCACTAAACTATGTTTTCTACCTTTATCTTGCATCTACCTACCACTTCAGCATTTTATTAAAAATAAATAATAATAATAATAATAATAATAATAATAATAATAAGGGAGAAATGTGGGATTCACATATAAATCAAGTATAAAAATTAAATGAATAATCATAATTGACCTGATTGTTTATAGTTCATGATGTGTGATAAAAACTGAAAGTTTCTGTGATGACTGCCCTTGCACTGTTCACCATGCAAGAAATTATTCTCTATGTAAGAACTTGTTCACCATGTAAAAACTTGTTCATTATGCTTCAGAAGATTGGAGACTGTTGAGAATTAGGCATGGGGTTGATTAATGTTTGTGCATTGAGTCCCCTATACAGAATTTTATTGTTGTTAACAACCATATGATCAATAAATATGAGAGATGCCCTCTCAAAAAAAAAAAAAAGAAAATAGAGCAAATAGATCTAGAGAAACTATCTCCTCAGTGATCTGAGTGTTTGTAGGTTGAGTAAACATATGCTAGCCATAGGTCCAAACTATATGCAATACCAAAGATTTTAAAAGGCATTTATATGTTTGTGTATATTAAGATAAAATGTTAAGTGGGATAAGAAAGAAAGTTATATAGTATAGTTTGGAAAGACATGGAGCAGGATTAAAAAATTGGTGTGAATGAGTGAATTAGGATTTTTATCTGTGAATAGTAATAATAAAGTTATTTTTTTCTTTAAGGATCATGATGGTCATTTTTCTGTATTTAATAGTAGGATTTCATTATTGCAATCAATGCTAGTGCAATTATCCCAAGAGACAGAAGCTCTATCTTATAGACTTCCAACATGCAATGGGTGAAGTTGTTCTAAATGAGTTTATAAAACAAGTTAGGGGTCCTTTTGTATATGTGTTGTTTAAATGTCAGGATAAATATGCATGGGTAAGTATGAGAAATATGATGGTAATATTTCCAATGTTCTATGACATTTCTTTTAAGCCATTTTATTTCATTGGTTTTGAATATTATTACTAAGTATTTCTCATATTCCCAGCAGTTATCATAAAACAAATGGAAGGGGTACATTTTGTTTTGTTCTTGTTATCAGCATTCAGAATAAAGAGTTTAAATAAACTTGGGGAGTTGGGAAAGATTTACAATGAGTAATAAGCTTGGCCCATCCCAGGAAAATATTATAACTAAAACTTTCTTTGCCATTTTGAATGATTAATAGGTTTATTCCTATTTCCCATTCTGAATAATAAATTGAAGTTTCACAGTGAATTTGTATAATGACAATTCCAAACTTGGCATTTTGGGAAAACATATGCTTGTAAGGAGATTTGGCTGAAAGTCAAATGTAAGCATTTCTGATTTATTAGAGCCCAGAGATCTGTTCTAACACATAAAGTGCTTATCAGAAAAACATTTAAAATAAACATCCCATGAACTATGGGAAGGTTAAGTGAATCTCCTCTGGTGACCCATCCCAGGGGTGTATCAGTCACAGTTTTGCAGAACCTGTAAAGCATCAAGGGGAAACCAAAGAGCTGTAAAGACACAAAGAAAAAAAAAAACACTTTCAATTCCAACATGAAGTCCATGTTACTCACAGTTTCAAAGTCACTTGTGCATGAAGCATTAATTATACATTTTTAAAAAGTGTCATAATGTGTAGAAAGTATTGATTTTGTGTGTTCACTTACCAAGTATACATAGGCACTTTTTTTTACAGGTTAAGATTTCTAATTTATGTAATTAAATATCAAAACCTCTTATAAGCTACCAGTAGATAATAAATTCTAACTTTATATACATATATATATTGTGTTCTGAGATCTTCCCAAAGGCAAAAATATATATATGGTATATTTTGTTAATGTATTTTGGCCATAAATGTCCAGAACTATAACTTTTAAACTATTTTGTATTAATATTTTGGTTGCACACATATTAATTTGCTTCTGCAAATTTTGTTTGCTACTGCATTTCTCTGAGCAAAAGTGTGACTGTTAATACCAATTGAAAAAGTTCCTCATTTGTTAGAATGAAGAGATGACTTTAAGTCAAAGAAGTTAAAAGGTCATTTAACTGATTGGCCAGTAGTCATTCATTTAAGACATTTTAATTAGGTAAATATTGTTCAGATCATTAGAATAAAAATAGGAAAAGAAACATTAGCAAGTACTTACTTAAGTAAAAGAATAAAAAGGCATAGCAACAGAGCTAACCATTCAAACTTGAAACTCCCACGGGTATTCAATAAAATATATGAGTTGTGCCAAATACAGTTTGAAAGATAGTGTACTTTATGACCTTATTATGAATATTGAAGAAGTGTTGAAAACTATTGCTTTATAGGAGGTCATATTGAAAGAAAAAATTTAAAATTATATGGATGATGATGAAGATGGAGTCTCTTCCTGCTTCAGCTGTAGGTAAAGGTGAGGAAAATAGGGAAATTCATCTCTAAAGACTGGAGAGGATTCAGGTATCTTTTGCATGTAGACTGACCTGATTTGACCATGTTAAAATGCCTGTGAACCTACAATCATATGTATTACCTGAAAACACAGACTCTTTATTCAATGATCGCTCACTATCACATTACACAAACCATTTCTCAGTGAAAACATTAGGTAATGCCACTTTTGATCTTGAGCCAGCAGAGGACCCTTAGTGAAAAAACAGGTGAAGTATGAAGTGACAAATGTTGGGAAAAATAAAGAGAAAACAAAATAGGTGTTTGTGTGTCCTGGTTATATCTTTGTTTGCCATGTTTTCTTGTTGTAAGAGTTCTCCTGAATAGGTTTCACTGTCATTTTTATAAGATCCCTGTAAAGATTGGTAACTTGACTCTTTATATTCTAGTGTCCTGTGGTAATTTCAAACATGGCTTCAAATTATTCGACACTCCTTGCACTGAGGATCCCCAACCCTCAACTCTGGACTGACTTGAAACCAGTGTAACCAATAGAGTACAGGGAAAATAACATAATGTGATTTCCAAGGCCAGGTCAGAAGAGACCTGTCTACTCCAGCTGGTGTATTTGGATATTTGATGCAGGAGAAATCATTTGCCACATCAGAAGCCTGGCTCTCCATGCTTAAGAGCACCTTTGTGATAACACCTCCCAAATGATGGCCAGCCTCAATTCCATCCCTGGAGTAAGTCAACTTGGTTATCCAGCCCAGCCTAACCTGCACAGGACTGCAGAAAGCAGGCACCTTACTGCACCACATGAGAGACCCAATGAGAACTGCCCAGGAAAGTTCTGTCCTAACTTCTGACTTGTAGGCAGAATTCTAAGGTGGCTCCCAGGCACACCCACCCTAGAATACACAGCCTGTAAATTCCCCTCCCCTTGAGTGTTGGCAAGAGTGTAAGTATGACAGGCTGTCCACTCCTTTGATTATGTCATGTTCTATAAGACAAAGGTAATATGATAGTCATTTCTGTGATTTTATTACTTTTATAAGATTCTGTGGTAGCAGACCAAAGAAAGATTCCTTCTGCTGGCTTGGAAGATGGAAGCTGCCTTGTGCTACCCCTGAGCAGACATACCTGCTACTTCATGCCCAGCCTTCTGACTTACAAGAACTTTTTGTTGAGGAAGAAATTCTGTTCGGAGATGCAAGGAAGTCACAGTGGAAGGAATTCATTAAGTCAAGAATAGCAGGGAATGGCAGCTGCCTTGCAGGCGCAGAGAATAAGAAAGAACAAAAGCAGGAAAAAGAAGCTCATGAACTCCTGTTCAGCAGGGTGCATATCCCTTGCTAACTCCAAAAGCCACGGTCAACTGGCATCCAGTGTCCACTTGAATCTGCAATGCATGAGAACTAAGTCCTTACCACCCCAGGGTTTGGGGAGCTGCAGAATACTGGGTAGAGTGAGATTATGTTCTGAGACCTTCCCAAAGGCAAAGAAAGGAGATTTTCAGGCAGGCTACTAAAGAGCATGATCATACAGCTGCAGTCCTGTCTGGATCACCCAGGTGATGGGAGCTCTCAGCAGCCGCTCCCGACTTCTCTGGAGTAGAACAGACAGAGTGACACACTCAAAGAAAGGGGAGTGCAGGGAACCTCAGAGAGGAGGCACGCTTGAGGATTTAGGCTTGGGGTTTTATAGGGTTTTTTTGGGTAGGAGTCAGCATAAGTATGATGTATACAGGTGATTCATAATTCCTTTGAAGTTATGGTTTAAGAATAGGGTTATTTAGCTGACTGTGTTGGTCCAGATCTCAGTGTTCTTTATCCACTAGGTTTGTTTACACTTAGTAGGTTTATCTCCAGTATTGGTTACAAAGTTATTTGATTACAGGGCTGGAAGAAGAGGAGGAACAACATATAGATTAAGTTAAAGAATAAACTGGGCCTTTTTGGCAGGCTAAGTAGATTTTACAATGGCATGATCGAACTGATACATCGAAGACATGGGCTGTGCTCTGATACTTTTCTTTATCTGGGGATTCTGGACATTCCAAGTCACTCTTGGCCTTTGAAGCTTCAACTAATTAAGTAATTAACTCTGTGAGTCCTTTCTGGCTCTCTGGTTTTAGCTGGTTAACTCTCGGAGTCCCTTTTAGTGGGCTTTACTGGCCTTATTCTCTCTCCACCCCTCTCACACCTGTCTTTCTGCCTAACATTTTGTTATAATAAATAGATAGTTGCTATTTAAAGCTCCTAAATTTCTGGTAATTTCCTCATAATAAAAAATGACTACACTGGCTGACAAAATTAAGAGGAAGAGACACTAGTTGTTTTAGGCTGCTGAGTTTTTATGATTTGTTACAGACCATCAGTAAACAGACTGACTTAAAGATGATCTGTTATGCAGCAATTGTAAAAAGAAAAGCTTCCTCCTGTTCAACCTTTCTTCTACTGAAGAAAAGAGCATCAGTCAGTCCCCAGAGTGTACAAATTAAGGGGAAAGGGTTAACTTGAAGTATTGCTGTAAGGTTCAGAATTATTCAGGGAAATGTACTACAAGGTGAAGACAAGAGAAAAAATACAAGTCACATATTTGTCTATGATTTATCTATGTATTTGCCATACAAATTCTTGAAAATATCTTCGGCAAGTTGATGACAGAGAAGACCCCGTGCTCCTTATCTCAGTGGCTTACCCTCTGGTTCCATTGACTTTGAAAAGTGTCTCTTTCAGCCCTGTAAGGTCGAGAGAGTTCCCATATCATAAAGAGAGCAGCTTTTATCTCTTTCTGCCGTCATCTCGTCGTTCCTCCTCTATGCTTTTCCCAAGAGGCTGCTTCCACACCTTTCGTGGTCAGAGCAGCCCTGTTTTTATTGTGCCTGTCCCAAAAGTGCATCTGTTTTTCAAAGTCTCATCAGCCTTTAAGCAATTATCTATTCAAAAAGTGGAGTGATTAATAAAACATGAAGCACACATTTAAATAAAGTGTTTTAAATAGATAAGGTTTTTAGGGTATTTAAACGGATAATTGAGTGGAATTAACAGATCACAGTTTGAATTTATCTCATCATTTCCTATGGCAGTTATTGCGAATTAGCAAAGACTGGATGGGTTAAAACAAAAGAAATGTATTATCTCACTCACATTTCTGCCGTTAGCGGTCGGGAACCCAGATGGCCGGGACTGCGCCCTCTCTGGATCCTCCAGGAGGGAACCGGCTTCCTGTCTCCCTTTCAGCTCCCGAGGCTGCCGGCAGCCTGTGGCTTGTAGACACTGTTCCGGTCTCTGCCTGCCTTGCGCAGAGATGTTCTCCCTGGGTGTTATGTTGTCTTTCCTCCATGTGTCTCTCTCTTTAATGCTTCCTCTCCTCTTATAAGGACATGAGTCATATTGGATTAAAAGTCTCCCTTAGTTTAGTGTGACCTCATCTTAACAGACATTTTAATTACATCTGCAAAGACCCTTTTCCTAATAAGTTCACTCTCACAGGTACCAGAAGATAGGATTTTAACATGTCTTTTGGGGGACAGAATTCAATTCACAACAATGCCGTTTGATGTTGCCAAGTGAAGGACAGTGTCAAGGCTTAGGCAACACTTGAATAAATGGTCTACCCATTCAACATAGGGGAAACAAGAAATGGAGGACAATACCACCTGCATTTTAATTTAATCATTACTGCAGTCCATTGTGTACACCTCTTCCCACTGGGGAGCCCTCCATCTTCCTCCTAATTAAGCTCACAGGTCGTTTGTGTAGGATTAAATTTCATACTGGTGTCCTAAGAACCCACACTTTGCTTTTTTTGGAATTTCTACAGTAAAGTAAGAAAAAAGCAGGAGGGCAAGTAGTAAAATGGGCAAAACCTATAACAATCACTTCAAACCAAAGAATATCACAATAATAAACACTCAGAGGTATTCTGATATAAGTATTCCATATAAGCACATGGACACACATAAATGTAAATATATATATATATATATATATATATATATATATGTATACAGATAATTTATACAAAAATGTATTTTGGTTTATTTATTATGACATTTACACAGTACTTTACAAAAAATGTACACATTTTTATTTATAACAAAAGCTATACCCCTTCTATATGAATTTTAATCCTTGTAACTGTTCTCATTATTAGTCCAAATTTTCATAATTGAAACAAAATATTTTAATTCATGACAGCTTCATCTCTCATAGGTATGGAGGTCTGCCATTAAAATTTCTTCCTTCATGCATTTGGACTTAAAATTTTGCAAGTTTAATAATATGTTTGAAAATGTGGGAAGTATGATACTTGAGCTCACTAGGTAAGTATTAACTGCCTTATGGTGGAGCTTTGCCAAGTCAGACCGCTCCTTCTGAGCCCAGTGGAGGGACATGGAGAAACAGTGCACGTTTAATTCTCACAATGCAGCACCCTGGGTGAATCCCTGGAACGTGTGTATTTCACGCAGCTAAGACTTCAGCATATACAGGTTATAACTATTTCTCTTGTCAGACACTCCTTCTCATCTGAGAGAGGCTTGGCCAATGTACAGCTCGGTATTCCATAATGAATTCTGGATATGAAATGTTGTTATTGCAGAGGAAAGGGCTAGTTGATGTCTGCCTACTTAAAGTAGAAGTACAGAAAGACATAATTTAAGATGACTGGGATGCCTATTTGCATGTCCATAAATATTTGAGAGAAAAAAAATCCTTTTATCCACATACACAAACACACACCCAAAACACAATATGTAAATGATCTACTGGAGCTTCGGCTATATTTATGTCATTGTAATCTTTTCTGGCCATTGTTTTAATAGTGTCAAAGTTTATCTTGACTTTACAGTTTGAAGAGGTGTTCCATCTGCCCCCTTACACTATTGTTATTTGAATGCTGCAATCATAATTGTGTTTCTGAAGTACCTTTCCAATGAAATCTGTGATGCAAAAATAAACTTTATTTACTTCAATTGTGTTATTTTTCTATTAACATTTCAAGCTGTTGAGTCTCTGATACAGCTCGTCAACTTTTTATACCCCTTGAAAGCAGTATTTAAAAAAAACATAGCTTTTCCTTTCCAAATTTCTGTTGTAGTATATTAAAGAACTAAACTCATTTTCAGATAATTGAACTGTAAATGTTCAATGGAACTATCTTTTTTTTTCCTAGAGGGAAATGCTTTTTTTCCTTCTTCTTCTTTTGTAATGATTACTCCCCCATCTTTGCACAATTAATGATGGTTTACTCTGTGGCTCTTATGTGTGTTGATTTTAAAACTCTTTAATTGTTTCTTGTTAAAAACAACTAGGAGAAATTGCTTTTCTCTTTCTTTCATGTTTTTTTGCCCTGTATCAATCCTGAATAACAATCCCATACAAGAAGGAAGGGTGATTCTAAAATTTCTATGTGTCAGAAATAGGGGCATTTTGTCACTGTGGATTACCTCCTTGCTATTATAAGAACCATGTAATATGTCTAGCTCAAAGACAAAACCAGGATCCAGGATCAGATATAGAACTATTGCACTGATCTTAGACCTATCCTTTCTCTTTTTCTATTTAGCTTTTGATCAGAAAAAGATTCTTCTCTCCTGCTCCCACAAAATGCATTTTTCATGTTTACATTTTGACCTGTTCTCTTTTTAGTAATGCAAACATAAATATCTTATGGATTTAATATAAAATGAGGAAAATCAAATTTTGGTAATACATTTTTCTTGTGAATGTCAGTTCTTTGGTAGAATGCAGGTGGAAAACTATGTTTTTTTCTGGGCATATTAGAGGGAGAAAAACACCAAATTCCCCAGATAGTCTTGACAAGATAGTATTTTCCTCTTTATCCTGTGTCACAATCCACCTCATTCATCTCTTTTAGTATTGGAGAGGTCTTATTTTATGCTTAACAAACTGCCAACTGGAGTGGTCAAATAATTGCACTGATCATAGACCTATCCCTTCTCTTCATATTTCATTATATTTTAAATAAATTATTTATTGACTTAACAGTGCAGGGAGGTCCTCCCAATTGTCTTTCCCATTTTGGAAAGAAAAATATGTCACAATTTATTTATGTATTATTAATGAACAATTATTTCTCTCACTTTAGGCTACTAAAAATAAAGCTACTCTTGAGTATTTATTGTGGACTATGTGTAATGTTCTACATACACAGGCAAATGTGCAACTGCCTGGTTATGGTTATTGTGTTCATATTTTCAGCTGTTATGAGAAAGTGCCCGGTTCCTTTCCAAACTGGGTATAATCATTTCCACTTCGCCCCAACTCCTCCACAATGAATAATCGAGTTTTAGCCGTTCCATATCCTCACCAACCCTCAGAGTAACAGATTTCTTAGTCTTTGCTCACCTGCTGTGTGTGGAGTGATATTTTGCTGATGCTTCAATCTACATTGCCTATTTGTATCCAGGCTGGAGACTTTTTCATTAGTTCGTAGGCAACTAGGGTTTTCCTGTATGTGAAATGTCTGTTCAAATCTCTTGAGCATGGTTTTTTTGGAAGTGTCATTCTCTTATTGAATCATAAAAATTCCTGTCTTTTATGATCTCCTTGTCAGCGATATATGTGCCAATTTCTTAATTTCTGAGCTTTTCTTTCCATCCTCCTGTTAAATCTACTCTCAGTATGTGAGCAAGTGTCCCCTTCACATCAATACTTCCCACAATTTGAATCTTCACCATTTTTATGTACTCAATGAAATTTCTTCTTAAGTTAGCCCTTCTCTCATACATAACCATTTCATCCCTTTTTACTGAATCACTTCTTCAGTTTTCAAGCATACTTCAATATCAAGATATTTTCTGCTATCTGTTGCAAAGTAGAATATATGTCCATGTTGTCTTTGAAATGGTTCCTGTCAATTGATTTTGAAGTCAAATTGTGGTTAATGTACTTACTTGGTGTTCCTTCCTTCTCAGCTACTTATATATGTTTTTTGTAATTGTTGTAACTCTAAACCTGAACATGAATAAAAAAAACCTTAAACTCTCACCTTGTTACAAGATCTGAAAGTAAAGGTACTGGATTTCATGAGATTAATAAAATGATTTACTTATATCAGAGTTTCCTACACATATATTTTTTTTTCTGGGTAAGAACACAAGGTGTCTGGATGTAGGATCCATATTATTTGTTTCTTTTTCTTTTTTATCTATATATTAAAGTTATTATTATTGACTATATGTATAAGCAGTGTGCTTGAACTTTAGGGATGCTAAAATAAACAAGACACCATCATTCAGCTGCAAGAGCCTGCAGCTGAGAGGAGGGAGAAGCTGGAGCTAATGAATCTGTGGGCCCAGAAATAATGGGGTGATACCCCAAAGCCTAGAGGAGTTGGGAAGATGGAGAGTCTAGGAATCAGGAAAGGAGGCCGTCTAGTTGTAACAGAAAAAGCTTGGCATCTCCACCTCCAACTGTGTTTGTCTCCTTTGCTGCTTTAACTTTTGGGCAAAACAAACAAACAAAAAAGAATAGGAAAAGGGCTTTTGCTCAGCCTTGCAGCCCTGCATGTAGGATTGTGGAATATTTGCAGTTTCAGATTTCTACAAATAGCCCCTTACCCAAAGCCTGCCTCCTGCAAAGAGATAGAGAAATGTGTATGAAAATAATGATTGCCAAGATTTATAGGAGCATGACGGCCAGATCTAGGTTGATATGTCAGCTAACTGAGGTCACGGAGTTTTTCAGGTCTCCTTGGACCCTCGCTGGGGCCTGGATGTCTGCAGCCTTCAGTCACTCCCTCACCTGCTCCCCTTTTGTCTGGCATAAAGGAAGCTTGCAGTCAACCCTGAGTTAAGATGGGGCTTTAGGACACAAGTCTGCCATCTTCTTGGTATGCTGTCTTTCCTGATAAAGTCACTTTCCTTGCCCCAACACCTTGTCTCTTGCCTTGCTGGCATGTCCCATGGCCAGTGGCACAAGGTTGAACTCAGCAACATGATCAACCTGAATGACTGCATAGAGGAATTGAGATGAGTCAATACAGCAACACTAGTCCAGGTTAAAACAAAATAAAACAAAAAATATAACAGGTGAGGTGTAGAAAGCAAGAGTCTACGTAGTATTTATATGTGTCCTAGATTTTATGCTATATAATAATGGTTCTCAAACCATAAAATACATCAAAATCACACAGAGGATTTATAAAATGCAGATTCTGGGTCTCACCCCTAGAGATTTGGTGGTTCTGAGATGAGGCTTGAGATTTTCATTCAAATGATCTCCCAGTTAATTCTGGTCCTGCTGGTTTGAGGGCTTCACTCTGGGAACCATTTGCTGTTCACATTTTTCATTTCGTTTAGCTCAATCTGGCAGTTCTGTAAAATATGGTTCTGAGGCAGACAAGGGAGAAAGGGTAACAAACTCAATCACAATTGTTCAAGGGAGAATCGAAAAGAGCTGAAGCAGTGTCAATAGATACAGTGGTGATGAGATGGACTGAGAAAAAGAGGATATAAGAAAAGGGAGTTTTGGCTGGTCAGAACCAAGAATAAGAGAAATCCAGGATAACTTCAAAGCTTCTGAATTTCATGTGTGTGACTGTGCCACATGCTGAAAAAAAAAGAAATAAATACAGAGGGACACATTTCAGAGAGAAGAGAGTGAGTTCAAACATATATGTACTGAAGTAGAAATGTGTGAGGATATCTCCTGTACACATGCCCTTCAGGCAATTGGATAGTAAAATTTAGTACTCAGGGACATTATGGGAGAAAATTATACATTTGGGAATGATCAATAAAGATGACAGCTAATCAGGACCAAAAAGAAGGAGGGGAGAAAGATGTTTAAAGAGTAACAATAGAAAGGGACATTTGTGGGAGACAGAGGAGGGTTCTAAAAGGAAAGGGTGAATGACTAAAGAACTCCAAAAAGGAGTGAGTAGTTTCCAAACAGGTCAGTATGGAGGCCATTGCTGAAATTGTTAGAACAATTTCTGAGGAAGTAAGGACAGAAGTTAGAATTTCAAAGTAAGGAAAGAGAAACATTTGAGAGAATCTACTGTTAAAGACTATGATTGTGAATGAAAGCGGAAAACAGGGCATAAATATTCTCCAAAGAAATAGGATGATTCTTGAGAATATTAAGTGCTGTCTTTATATTTTATATGTATGAATACCTGGCACTGCATGGCAATTATTCTATAAGACATGTCCTTCAGCAGGGATGTACTAAGAATCAGGCTCAACATTCTGCACTTGATATTGTATACACTTGCCTACTTACGGTGAATTTGCATGCAAAATACTTGAAACAATCACACTTCTGAGAAACTCTAGTACATATGTTGTAAACACCAAACATCAGGGTAATTTCAATACACTGTGCAATAGATTACTCTTAGATTTCATCCAATTAAGTTAGAACTAAATTGGTTTCTTTTTGCTTTAATATTCTTCTGGAGTTAGGGTATGGGAATTCTGATGATGTTCTTTACATTATCTACCTCCCCAGAAGCTGATCTCTCAAGATGCTGTTGTTTATCTTAAAATTAAGAAGTTAGATATTTTCTACATTTGATTATAGCAATTTGCTCACCATGCTTTAGCTCACTTACCAAAATTGAGAAGGATAATAGGGAGACCAGAAAGAGACAGGTCTAGAGTATATTTATTTTTGTATGCATGTTCAGTGGCTCTATTAAGGCAAATTAGCTATTTGTACAACTTGATTTCTTTGTGTTACTTTTATTGTTGCCAAAATCCTCAAGATGCTAAAGATTTCACTAATTTTTAAAAGTCCAATCTGCACTTATGTTTTACTGCCACCAGGTGTTAGAGATACAGGTGTTTTGCTACCTTTAATTACCCTAGAGACATTGGGATTTGTTTGGCCCAGCTGCATAGAGATTACATAATTTAAGCATAAAAGCATCTAAACCCTATGCAATTTATGTAGAAATCAGTAAGCAAAAGAGGAGCTGTATAAATTACCCAGACTATCAAATCACGACAGAGGATAAGCATGCCAATTTAAAAAGTTTCTGTCTAATTAAATGGCATTTTATTAAAATTCTGAAGTATTACTATAGTCCGTATATTTTATTTGCCAGTGGAAAAATACTGTGAAGACAACTCAGTGAATAATAACTGTTCAATAAAATATCAATATATTTCTAATTTGTACATAATGTGTGTGCACTGTGTAAAATGTAAGGTGCTCTATTTAAAGTTTTTTTTTCATGTTCAACTTGAAACAAACAGTCATGCAGCAAAAGTACATCCTACAATTATATATAAGATAAGCTAATATTATCATTGTTTTCCAAAGAAGGCATGAGATAGGAGACTTGTTGACAGGCCTGGGGTGCATTCTGAAAGGAGAGAGGTTATTTGATTCTTTACTCTTGACAGCAACTCTTGTGGCATTGAGAGTCTCAAGACATTGTAGACAGATTATTTTAATGACAAAAATAATTGATTTCAAAGAAAATCCTATTTTGTACACATTCATGAAAATTTCAGTAGAGGCAATGCTAAGAAAAATAAACAAGTGCACAATATACTTAGTAGAACAATGAAGAAACAAAACCAAATATTGTTTATTAGAATGATCAAACCCTCATTGTTTCCTAGCATTTTGAGGCCTGTCTACCCTGTACACATTACAGGGACTTTCGATGCACTCCTTGCATAGGGAGCTAGGGATTCACTGGGAAAAAATAGATGCTCCGACTTTTCATGACCTTTTCATGATGTTTGCAGTCTAGTGAGGAAAGATAGAAGAGTGATGCATAATCATCAGTGTGATGGGGTCTCTGTTACAATCATGGGAAAGGGGCCTTAGCACCAGAGATTTAAAAGACTACATAATTTGTCCTATCCCCAGAACTGAAAAAGGCTCTCTGAACACAATGACTAGTTATTGTCTGCTCGATGTTAATATTACGCCCAGAGGATGACAAAATAAGGGCTGAATAGTGAATGTCTGCTCACTGGCCCTTCTTGGAAGTTAGAGTAACAGGCTTTGGCTTGACGGGATGGACTCTGTGCATTTAAGCAACTTCTAAAACAAAACTTAGCGTCTTGAATATACTCAATCAATGTTTTAAGAGAAACAGTCCTTTCACACCATCCCAATCATTTCACAGACAAGGAAATGGGTTCAGAAGAATGATGAGAGCCAACACTCGAAACCCTGACATTTTCATTCTAAATGTATTGCGTTTCTCTACTTCATTATCCTGTCCTCATATTACTGATTATTTGAAGCAGAAAATACTTCTGATTTCATGAAGTAATTTAGCCTCTTGTTTCATAACAAGGGAAAATATCTTTCCTTCTTTTTCATCTTAAAGAAATATAACAATAACAGTACTTTGAGTGTTCATACAACTATCTCTATAACTTAAGTGCCCTGAGAATTTTTTCTGTAAGATTTATTTTAAACACCTTTTATACATTGTATAAAATGCAATGAAACAAAAAATATTTACACGTAGCTACTACCAGTACTTACATTAGAATATTACCTAATTCAAAAATGGAATCCTAAGTATTCAGACTGTGCACTGTTAATATAGTTTACACAAACTTCTTATACCTAAGATGTGAATTTCCTTCTTTGCCTATTACTCTGTCAAATGTCTTAACAATAGACCTGCTCAATATGTCTGTTCTTGTAGTCATAGAAACATATTTCATTATTCATTTTGTTGTCTTAGCACTGTTTCCCCCTTTTCTCCACATAACAAAAAGACAGGTAAATAAGTCTGTGATTTATCATAAACATAGACTTATTTTTATATTTTTTCCTGGCATAGTCTTTTTGTGAATTTTTTTTGTAAAAAAGTAACTGTGGATGGAAAAAACCTACTGAATTATTAAAATTACTGAAAGCAGCATAATTTTAAAAAATGAAACTGTTTCTCAGACATATTACCTTTTACCCCTTTGAGGTATTCTATAACAACAAGAATAATAAATCTAGGAGTGCAGGGTTGGGAAACTATCCAAAGATCAATTTCCATATGGTCATTTAATTTTACTTCCAGTCTGGTGGTCTTAATGCAATTGGCACCTTTGATCTGGATGAAGTCACGGCTGCCTGCTAAATGCTTGAAATCCCATTGAACAGCTAAATACCTAAATGGCATAGAGAGCCTGGGTAATTGTGAATGATGAGCCCTGCAGAGAAGGGAGTGGAAATTGATTTAAGTGTTCTATGAAGGCTCTGACGATAATCAGCTCTGATGATTCTTTTAGATGTAAATGACATTTGATAAAAGAGTTCAAGAAAATTTGAAAATAGAAACCTACCACACAACAATTTCCAGAGAATGTGGTCCTCTTATTTTATATGAGAGAAGGGGAGTCATACCAAGAATCCACTAAGTAGTCTGTTCTAATTGCTTGCAGGTAAATTCCTGTTTGGTGCATGTATCCTGGCCCACGTGCCTACATCTTCCAGGATCAATGAGCACAGTGAAGCCTAAATCTTGAGGCCAGTTTCTGTTGCCAAATTCCAATTGGATTAAGTGATCTCTTAGGGTTGGGGTATATTCTCTATGTTAGAAATCTGATATTCTGAAGCCAGAATATAATGCTAAAGAGATTTATAAACAGCTGTTGGCCCTTTGTTTGTGTAACTGGAATATCAGAAAGTATCTAAATATTGAATGACTTTGTCCCTTTTGAGGAGTTTTATTGACTGAATTAGGTAAACTTTGCTTCTAGCCAGAATCCTTCAAGGTTAAATGAGCCCTATATCTACCCATGGTTTTTTAATGAACTGCAGAAGAAAATTAATGTATTTCTGATACAGAGTTTACTTTGCAGAGTGCCCTTTTAAACATAAGTACCTGTATTTCAGCAATTATTTATTAAGTTCCTATTGTGCTATATGGTTGGATAATGCAAACATGCTTACAACATAACATGTGTTCTAAACTAAAACCGTAATGTCATATTAACCTGGAATATACAATAATTGCAGTAATATCTTTGGTCACTTTGGTTAAGAAGCAGAAACACCTTTCGTTAGCTTCCTTTTGCCAGGTAAATTGCAGAATACATTGTTATTTCTACCAGGAGGCTTTTTATTCTTTCTCTTAATTTCATTATTTCTCCAATATGCTTTGAACATTTGCTATGAAGGAGACACTGAAAGAATAGCCCGGGGCGTAGACAGGCATTTTAATAAGTGGTGGTTTATTCAGGGCACTTGTGCTCATTTAAGGAATTTAGGGAAATCCTCTTAAACATTAAATCCTCTGAAAAAGCTCTTGGGTCTTGTGTTGTGATTTGTTGTGATTTGATGAAGGGATTGTGTCATGCTCTTTCCCATCTAGACTTTAAGGCAATTGAGAAGTAGAGCATGTAAGTAAAATATTGAATAAAATATTATCTTTATTATGAGTAGAGTTGACAAGAAAGTGCTGTTTAGACAAGAAATTAAAAAGAACTTTGTACGTACTTCCACCTGAATTGAACTTAGCTTCAGTAGTTCATGCCTTAGTGATCTAACACAAAGAGGCTGCCATAACCCAGTAGGAGAATGTATGTGTAGCGTGGAAAAGACTCAAGACAGAAGAGGCTAATGATGAGTTTATAAGGGAATATACAAATTCTATGGGATGGGTTATACCATCAGAAGGGGCGTGGTTTATACCATAGCAGCAACAAAGGTTCATTTAAGATTTCCAATTAGAGGAATAGAAAGATTATTATTTTTTGCTTTTTAGAAAGTCCTCTATAGTGTGTTGAATATTAGTGAAAGTAAGAATAGAGAAAGATCAGGGAAGAGGTGGGTAGGTGGTTGCAGTTGTTTTGTGACAACAGGAAGTCTAGTTTAGTTTTAGATTATTACTTTGATTCACATATATTTTTCCAGTGCTTTTGTGTTTGACACTTGTTAAAAAAAAATCAGGAAAATACACAGTGTCATGACCACACCGTGACAGTCAGTCCTTGACTTATGCTCTATCATTCTAGTAATGGTACCAAACGAAGGGGAGAAAGCTGAAAGGGTAAAAAGAGAGAACATAAAATAATTTTGACAATTTCATTTTATGCGCTTGGCAGTTGATTCTAATTGCACCAAAGAAAATAAAGGAAACACTTTAATTAAAAATCCTAACCGAAACATTTAAAATTACATATCAATTATTTGTGTGCTTTATTTTTATTTATTTATTTAATTGAAGTATCCTTGACATACAATCTTATGTTAGTTTCAAGATACAGCACAGTGGTTCAACAGTTACCCATATTATTAAATCCTCACCCCCACTAGTGCCGTTGCTTTCTGTCAACACAGGAAGGTGTCACAGAATCATTGGCTGTATTATCCATGCTCTACAACTATCCCCATGACCAACTTATATTATGACTGACAATTTTTGTGTTCCTTTATCCCCCTCCCCCTCCCCACCTACCCACTCCCCATGGTAACCACTAGTCACTTCTCAGTGTCTATGAGTCTACTGCTGTTTTGTTCCTTCTGTTTTGCTTTGTTTTTATATTCTACAAATAAGTGAAATCTTATGGTATTTGTCTTTCTCCACTTGGTTTATTTCACTGAGCATTAATATCTTCTAGATCTATCCATGTTGCTACAAATAGCAGGATTTCTTCTTTTATGGCTGAATAATATTCTGTAGTATATCTGTACCATATCTTCTTTATCCATTTATCTATTGATGGACGCTTAGGTTGCTTCCATATCTTTGCTGTTGTAAATAATGCAGCAATAAACATAGGGGTGCATATATCTTTTTGAATCAGGGATTTTGTTTTCTTCAGGTAAATTCCTAGAAGTGGAATTACTGGTATTTCTATTTTTAGGTTTTTGAGGAACCTCCATACTGCTTTCCCCAGTGGCTGTACCAATTGACATTCCCACCAGCTGTGTAGGAGGGTTCCCATTTCTCTGCATCCTCGCCAACACTTGTTATTTCTTGTTTTTTGGATAGTGGCCATTCTGACTGGTGTGAGGTGATGTCTCGTTGTGGTTTTGATTTGCATTTCCCTGATGATTAGTGATGTGGAGCATCTTTTCATGTGCCTGTTGGCCATCTGAATTTCGCCGTGGAGAAGTGTCTGTTTGGGTCCTCCACCCATTTTTTAATTGAGCCATTTGTTTTTCTTTGGTGTTGAGGTGTATCAGCTCTTTTTATATTTTGGATGTTAACCCCTTACCAGATAAATCATTTACAAATATATTCTCCCATACTGTAGGTTGCTTTTTTGTTCTGCTGATGGTGCCCTTTGCTGTGCAGAAAACTAAAAAGCTTTTGCACGTACCAATATTTACAACAAAAAGAAATTGAAGTTAAATATTTTGAAAATTTCGTTTTTAAACTTTAAAATGAACATTATATTTTATTTTTTCTATTTAAATAGAGGAGAATTACTCAAGAATATTTTTATTCTCCAGTATTTTAAAGATAAATCAGAATCAGAAAGGAAATATCTGATTATGTTTATTGATCCAAAGATAAATTATTTTAAAGTTAAAAACAATACCTTGTAGCTTTAGAGTAAGCACAGTAAACTACAGGGACAAAATAATTCTTAAAATATCTGTATTCTCTTTGTGAAATCATCCTGATAGAGTTTTGCATATATAGGGGTTCTTTTGTTGCAGAAAAGACAATAAAATATAAATTAGATTGTAAAATGCATCACTAAAATGCAGAGTGTTCATGTCATATCTGATATACTCTTAACCCCCTTAGCCTCCTGATGCTGAATCTGAAGAGAAATGAAACACATGTTTCATGATATTTGGCAAGTATATGGACATAGTTTTTCCTAAAAAAAGTATTTGAGTCAACTCTCTAGGTGAAGAGATGGTTTCATCTAGGAAAACAGAGGGTTATTGTTTTGTTACAGGATTTAAAAATATGATCTGCTTGCACAGATACTGATGTTAAGACCCAACATCATAAAGTCACATCTCAAAGAGTATTATTTCATGTTATTTAATAATTGCAGACCAAGTTATAGCCAGATAATTTAAACTGAGGATCACTCACGTCCATCAATCAAAGAAAACTAACTAGCTGAAATTCTCTGTGGCCCACTGCAATCAAAGTGAGATACACATTCACAAAGAAAGTAGCTTCAATCTGGATCTATTCCCAACTATCTTAAGAGGTTACTGTCCCATCTTTCCTTTTCCTGATTTAGTTGCTAATTCTTACACGAGAGTACTTACCTTTCAAAAAATTCAAAACAGTCCTCAAGCCATACATACCTCAGTCTAAGCTGAATTTAACCATTTTTCCCCTCTTGGAAACTCCACAGCTTGCTCATATACTCACGTTTTCAACTCTTTCATCCCTCAGTCTTGTTTGCATTCTATATATGCATTGCATCCTTAGACATTTACATTTTATGCAAATTAAGAAATGATTTCACTCAGAAAATGTTATACAAGAATCCTTGGCAAACAGGAAGTTCTCTTTTCACCGATTTTTTTTCATATATTTATTTCTGTTTATTTTATCATTTTCCATAGAAATGTGGTGCCAACATGCATGAGCTATAGGTCTCATGGAGCTCTTATGAATAAATAGAAAAGTAGAAGAGGGAGAAATTAAAAAATAAGTGGGCAAAAAAATGTGACAAGCGGCAGTTGAGATTTTGCAAGAAAGCCTTGAGTAAAACAGAGGTGAAGTAGGAAGGTTAGATTCAAGATTTGAATTGTGGCGGTAGATAACTACCAAGGTAAACAAACCAAAAAACGTGTGCTTGAGATGGTGTGACTCTGAATTCATACATAATGTAATCTTGGATAAAGCTATATACAAACACACAAACACACACAAAATGAGTACTGGGGATAAATGGGGAATACCTGAATTGGATGGTTATCAATATTTTTGTATTTAATATATTTTGGGAGTCCATGGATCGTCCTGTGGTAGTCTGGAAATCCCTCTTGTAAACTCATTCTGAAGCTGGCTAAACAGAAAAATCAACACATACCCCATGCATCTTCTTCCCAGGCATTTTATATGCATTGTCTATAAAACAGAAGTTGAAATTAGTTGCAAACATGCATAAAGTTAGTGAAGTACTTACATTCTTAGCAACTTAAACCTTAACAAACAGACAGGAACACATGATGCTGTTCCAAGAGGTCTAGTCAACAGTCAACCTATGACAGATGTATTAATGGCAGAGTGACGGGTCAACATTTTGAGCCATTTTTTCTGTTGGTACATGTTTCTATATTACTTTTATAATAGTGAAAGCAAACTTACACCTCCCACCTCCCATAAAAGGATTCAGGGCCTTAATGACATTAAAGGTTTTATAACCTCTCAGTACTTGTTTTGGAGTCTCCTAAGTATGTTTTTAAATTAATTTTAATTTGTTAGTTATAATTTATGACAACATTCCTCTTATATAGGTCACTTATGCCCCAGATTGCTCCCTTCCCCATTAGGCCTCCATTCTCCAACTTGAACAGCAAAGAGGTTTCTATTAATAATTATTTAATTATTCAGGACTTACCCTAGTGAATCTTAGTCACCATCCTAAGAGATCGAGAGGGTGTTAGGAGACCAAAGGAACTCCAGGCCCAGCTTGTCAAAGCAACTCTCCCCACCAGGGGCAGATTCCATGATAGGCTGTGGTCTTGCAGCAAAAGGAAGAGAAAAAACTCAGGTATGGGTTTCTCTTATACATATGTATATATTTTCCCCTCTATCTACTTTTACAATTTACAATGAACTGGACCAATACAAATGTATTCCAGCAGTTAGAATAAGAACCTGCATAAATCAGGTGACAAATAGCCTTCTTGCCCAAGAAATAGTTGGCTCAGTGAATCTCTAATATCTTGTTCATTTCCTCAATTCTTGGATGCATGGTCAAAACAAATGTTTTAAGCATAATAATGGCAGGAGTCTCATACTTTTTTTTGCACCCTTGGAGTTACAGTTGTCATAGTAGAAAGAGCAAAGAGACTGCATCCTTATAAAAATAGTAAACCAAAAACTATATCACACTTGCAGAGGAATTACAGAGTTTGTGCCCCACCGGATATTTGGAAAATCCTAGGTTGATACTTACTATCATACAGCAATCTAACTAGCATATTGTTTAATTCAAAAGAATGAGAGTGGAATATGAAAAAACAAATCTTTATTGGTTATAATTTTGAAAATTGTTCTAGATGTGATCTTACTGGAGCAAGTTGAAAGAGACCTTGATACTTGCAGACATTCCTAGAGCAATATTTTCTCCATATCTGTTAGCAAAGGCCACAAATAAACATTTAATTTAATCTAACAGAATTAAAGATTTAAAAAGAGTAATCCTTTTTAAATCAAGGAAAAGCCAGCTTTTGAACTCTATAATAATCTGGTCTGCAGGAGCTTTAATTATCTTATTATATACATGATATCACTGCAATCCTCTATATTTATGATATTATTCTGCTGAACTGGATAAACAGGAAGCAGAAAATGCTCTAGATGTTTTGCTAAGACTCTTGGATGCTGGTAGATAGAAATAAACATGTGAAATTAAGGGACCCTCCCCTTGGATGGTGTTTTAGGGATTGTGAGATCTGAAACGTCCTGAGATTTCAAGGGTAAGTGTAAGCTCTGTCCTGCCACTCAAAGAAGTACAAAGCCTCATGGGTCTTTAAATTCTGGATGAATGTCTTGCATGTGGGTATCCTCCACAGGTTTTTGTTAATTTGATTTGTTTTCCAAGGTACCCAAAAGGAGTGGTGCCAAAAGGAAGAAAAGTGCTCCAACCGATTTCGGTTATATGAAAGTGTAAAGCTCTGGAAGCCTGTACTGGAGAATCACAGTAGAGATTCTTAAAATTTTGAGACAAAAACATGATTACTTCTGTAGTTAACTATTCATATTTTGGGAAGAAAACAAAACCAAAAGCATTTCCTATCTTAGAATATACATCTGAAGCTCTACCATAAGAAACCATGAGACCTAAAGCCCTTTGTAATTTTTTGATGCCATTTAATGAACCAACCTGTCAAGTTGGGTGATCACAGAAGCATTCCATGCTTAACTGTAACTGGCAAGTATGACAGTGTGAACAGGTTCTGATGGCAAAAGTGAGTAGAAAGTGCAAGCAACTTATACTACCATGATATTGATTGCTGCTGCACTGGCCTCTTCCTTAACCTTCACTCATGGCTTTGTGAATGATTACCAATGTGAATGACACCAGCAATCCCACATATGCCAATATCCCACCAAATTGGAAGGCTGCAGCCTTATAGCTCCACTAAAGTGCTTCCCTGAAGGGCAGTGAGGAGGGAAATAGCCTCAATAGACATGAGTTGTGCATCTGATCATTCACTCTGCGTCAAGGAGAGATGACAGTAGCTATTTTTGGCAGTCACTAGCCATATGGCTGAATAGTCATGGATCTAGAAAGTACAAGATAAGAAAACTTGTAACAGGCAGGCCTACCAATACGGTTTGTGGATTAACATCTCAGAATGAGTGAGGGTATGAGGGTATGAGGGTATTTCATCTTGGGTGACTCTCATTAGACACTGATTTCAGTGACTGTTTCTCATTATCAGTTCAAGGTAACCTAGTCTATGCATGTAAGATGGCTTTTTCCCATGGCTTCCCTGTCTCTTGCTGGATGACCCCATGCATGAGGTAGCCATGAGGGAAGATATAGAGATTATTAATACATGGTCTCAGCAATATATGATCTGTCTAGCCATTGCAGAGACATATAGTGAGCCCCAAACAAGTCATCATGTGTAAGAACTAGCCAGCCTCCTGGTGGCAGATTAATCATATTGAGCCCCTTCATACTGGAAGGGAGACAGTTTATTTTCCTTGGAAAGCAGAGTTGCTCTAAGTATGGACTTGTCTTTCTTTTCAATTCTCTTGCCAACCTTCCTCTCCATGAACTAAAATAATGTCTTATTCCTTGCTGTGTTTTTCTACACCAGCAAACTTATTTTACAGAAAGAGTAGCATTGACTCACTCATTCTGTTTTTATCTCCATATATTAAAGACATTTTAGACTGAGTACTATACCCTATATGCTTCTCTCTCCATGATTTTGACCTTGGTCATAAGTAGAAGACTGATTATGAGAGTAACAAGATGAAGAATAAGTAAGTCTCTCTGTCTCTATTATTTCCTTCTACTTCTAAGGAATTTACAACTGTTCATGTAGACTGTCGTTAAGGAGAGTTTGGCTGCTTAATAATCTGGTACCAGAGTAGATAAAAGATAAAAGCAGTTTTAACTGCCATTTTCTGGCTAATAAACTGAGTGACTGTTATAAATTATGGCTCATAAAATATTGCTCAAAAGACAAAAATAAAATTCAGAAGAAAATAGTGACACGAATTCTTAAATTTAAATTAAGATAAGTAAAAAAATGCATAAATCAGTAAAATAAAATATACTTATTGTAATTAATTTTAAAATATACATATTTAAAATAAGTTATACTTATTTGAAATATATTATAATAACATTTCATAGAAAAATACAGACTCAGATAAAAAAAAGACAAGTACAAAAGTAAAAAATCTTGGTTCATAATGGTATCTATGAGGGGAATATAGAAGCATATATCTGTGATGATAATTAAACAGGTTATTCCTCTCAATTTTTTTAATTCTTTGTGTGTTTTTTCCTATCAGTAATTTAGGAACTTAAGTAATATTCAGACACTTGTACTGCAATAAATGTGGAAGTACTTATCCAATTTTTTCAATGGGTGTATCAAATGCCAGAGCCAACAGCCTTTTAAAAACAAGACAGTTTCCTTTTAAACTAATTGAAGGATGGGATCTAATGCCTTCTAGCAGACACAAGTAGGTTTTCAGTAGAATGTTTGATATCATTGACTTTATATTATATTCAATTCATTAAATAAATTCTCAAAAATCTCAGAAGAGTTTTTAAAACACCTAATGCATAGTTTGGAAGCAATAATGTTGGTAATAGATTGATTTATACATGGACTGCGTTATTACACATCTCTATCTTTATCCTATCTTTTGGCAATTGTTCAAATCCCCATTTATCATCCCCTTCCTTCCAGTTTAGGCATCCATGATGTGCTCTTGGCACATTTTTCCAGTGTTTCCTCTCTCCAGTCTTATCCCACCTCCACTCCAACCACTAGATTAAGGCTCAAGTCTTTCATCCCCAGATGACTTCCTGCAAAGAAAAACGCTCCTCTGAACCAATCCTGAAATCTCAAAATTGACAAACTCCTATCTTTTGAGATTGAATCAATTCCTCCAGGCCTTCCTTAAAATTTTCACTTTCAACTCTTCCCAAGTACAAAGGTCTACAGTAGGGCACAGTGACCTTGTGCAGAGCTCTGTCAGCTAAGAATTGCATTATCTAAATCTACGATCCTCAGCGTTCTTTTGTTTAAAAAGGAGTGATTGTGGGAACAATGTGTAGTAGACACCAAAACATATACAGATGTTATTAATATTAGCATTTTACATGTCAGCATAATGTGTTAAAAATATACCACCTATATTTCTACTTTACCATCTATAATGATGTGAGATTACAACCATTTTGTTTTTAATACTCTATTGACACCTCCCTATGTTATAGAAAGCATCATTTATTTTCAAAAATGTTACTTTTCTGATTTAAAATATTATCTATATATGTGAGAAATGCATTAAAATATAAACAAACAAAAGAGGTAACCACAATGAAATTCCAAATTTAATCACATAATATTGTTGTGTAGCTACAGTATCTTACAGATAATTCAGTGTGTCTGTACGTTAATTTTTTCTTTCCCTTCCTTCCTTCCTTGCTATCCTCTTCCTTTCAATACACACACTATGTATACCTGACTTATGTGCATTCATATCTGTATCTATTTACATATGCATAGTTTAAGTCACATAGGAAATAATATTATATTTTACATATTTACAAATCTGCATAAATATATGCAGATACACATCTCTCAACATTTATCTAATTGGAACATTCTAACATAAATAATTTTTAAGACTAGATATTTTAACTTAGTTGTAAGTTGTTAGAGCAGTCCATATCTTAGTGGCTATTTTATAGTAAGTGCTTAAAAAATCGTATCCAATATATTAATTGATATTATGATGACCATGAAAATACTTATTACAATATAATATATATTAATATTTTATGATATTTATGCATATAAAAATTCCCTAGGTAAAAATTGGTATACCCATAGTATGATAAATTAACTATTTTTCTAAAAAATGTGATATATTTTATCTATGTTCTTTCTGAAGGGTTGTCACCTTTCAAATAATTACATTATCACCATGACCATTTTTGCAATTTGCTGTTTTTATAATATTTTGTTTTCTTTAGAGTCTATTATTTTTTGGCTTATTTTTAGGGAATTTCCAATACAAAAATCAGTGAATATTTCTATATTTTTTCTATCAACTGCAATCTGTAATTTCTTTAATTTGCATGAAACACTGTTTTAGTTATTGTGGGGGTTGACTTTAAAAAAAGCTGAAAATGTGTTAAGTAAAAATGATAATAAATGAGTAGAAAACAGAGGCAGAAGTCTGTATAATATATTTAAGAAAACAATATCCATGTGAATGGACTAGATGTTTGTGTGTCTCCAAATTTCATTTGTTGAAATTTTGACCCCTGATAGGATGGTTTAGGAGGTGGGGCATTTGGGAGGTAATTTAAATCATGAGGGTGAAGCCCTCATGAATGGATTAGTGCCCTTATAAAAGAGACTTCAGAGGGCTCCCTCACTCTCTTTCTGGAATGTGAAGATACAAGAAGTCAGTCTTCTGATTTAATCAGGAAGAGGACTTTTCCCATGAGATACAAATTTGTATCATTTATAAACTGCCTTCTCTAAAGTAATTTGTTATTGCAGTTAGACACAATGCAAAGATAAATTTGAAATAATAACAATTTTTCTTTTTCACCTCAGCTTTAGTGAGGTATAAGTGACAAAAATTATATGTATTTACGTTATAACATGATGCTTATATATGTGTACATTGTGAAATGATTATTATCACATCAAGCTGACATATCATTGCCTCATGTAGTTATGATTTTGTTTTTGTGGTGAGAACACTTGTGATACTTTCTTAGCAAGTTTCAAGTATATAGGTACTTACTGTCTTTCTGATCAATCATTTATTTATCCAACATTTGTTACCTCAAACTATACAAATAAATCAATACTAGATGAATTGCCTATCTAAATATATCTAAAAAGTTATATGATAAAGATTCTAGAATGGTAAATAGGAGAATATTACATTGCGTTGGAGGTGGGGAAACACATTTCTAAAACAGTGAAAGAAAAAGTTGAATCTTTAATTATTTGAGTATATTAATATAAAGAATTATCTTTTTATTAAAAGACATCAGTAAGAGAAAAACATATCTCACAATAAGAAGAGATATTTGCAGCACACATCCCTAACTAAGGACTTACATCTAGATAATAAAAGCACAACTGCAAATCAAAGAGAAAAAAGTCAGAAAGCCCTGTAGAGAAATGGGCAAAAAAGTCTTGAGGCAATTCATAAAAAGGTATATTCAAATAGACAATAACCATATGAAGAGTTACTCAGTTTTATTAGTCATCCTGGAAATGTAAATTTAAAATATGATGCAAAACAGCTACATAAGCATAACAGTAACTAAAATGAAAAAGGTATATCATTTTGGGTTCTGGAACCAACTTTCTGTTGGGGGTAGTTCCCCACACCAACACCACCAAGCAACTCAATCCTGACCCTATCCAGAGCCACAGGTTGGGAGGTGAGCTCCACAGGAGGTTCCCCCACCCCAACAATGCTGATACCAGTTGCTAGCCCAGGTTATCACTTGTGCTTTTGACCATCTGACTATAAATCAGACATTCCCCAGACCTCCTTCTTGCATTCAATTAATTTTCTAGAGGAGTTCACAAAACTCAGAAAAACATTTTATTTACAAGGTCACTACTTTACTGCAAAAAAGACAAAACTCAGGAACATTCAGCTGGAAGAAGTGCACAGGACAAGGTGTGGAGAAGGGGCATGGAGCTTCCATGCCCTCTTCAGGAGTTCCACTGTCCCCCAATCTCCACATGTTCATCAGCCTCGAAGCTCTCAAAACCCTATTCTCTTGATTTAATTTTATAGGAATAATTTATTAAATCACTGGCCTTTGGCTATTGATTCAACCTCCAGTCCCTTTACCCTCCCCAGAGATCAAGGGGATGGGACTAAAAAAGTTCCAGCTGTCTGATCAATCAGCTGGTTCCTCTGGTGATGATCCCCGATTCTTGGGTGATCTAGGAACATTCCAGAAGCCACCTCATTAACATAATGAGAGACACTGTGATGACTCTCATCACTTAAGAAGTCCCAAAGGTTTTAGGAGCTCTATACCAGGAAAAGGAAGAAGACCAAACAGACAATTCTTAGTATAAATCACAATATCCCAGTATATAATGCCAAGTGTTAACAACAGAAATGAAGCCACCAGAACTCACATGCTCAGCTAGTGAAGACAGAAATTACTGCAATCTCTTTTGAAACCCATTCATCAGGATCTACTGAAAGGGACTTATTCATAGTCAGGGGCCCAGCTATCCTCTTCCTACAGTCCTCAAGAGAGGTACATACTCATGCTCAAAAGGATCCAATACAAGGATGCTCAGAGCAGCGTTACACAAAATTATTCCCAAGTGGCAATATCTAAAGCTCCATCAATGGCAAAATGAGTGGAGAAATTTTGGTAAGTTCACACAAAAGAGTGATGAGACCTTGTTATTACAGCATGGGCTGTAATAACACGGGAATATGGGTGCACCTCAACTTACTCTTTAAGAAGCAAGGGTGAACAGAGAATATCACATACTGTAAGTTTCCATTTACATAAATTTCAACAACCAGCAACACTCATCTGTGAAGTCAGGACTTTATGCAGTTGTTTGCCATTGGGACAGTCACAATAAGAAGGGACCTGGGTGGCCTCCAGGGGCTGGTGATGCCCTGCTTCCACAGCCACACAGTGTTGTCACTTGGTGAGTATTCATCAAGATGCACTCTTCAATTGGTACGCCTTTTTATTTATATGTTATAATTCATTTTGGAGTTTAAAATTACATTTGTTATAGCAAAGTCTGAGGGGTGAGAAGAATAATCATGAAAATAGGTCTATTGTAAGAAAGAACTACTCATTCTCGCCATGCCAATTAAATGCAGCAGAAACAGTGCAAAGACAGTGATGTTTCCTCATTGGAAATGACGGTTATTGTATACAACCAAATGCTATTTGGTATGTAAGAGGGGAAGAGGTTGCAGGCTATTTCTTTCAAATAAAAAACTGATTTCTTACTTTTATATTTTTCACTAGCTAAATGCTGTAAGTGGGTAAATTAAGTGTATTCTGATAAAAGGCAAATATTTAATGATCCATTTCAGGAAGTCATTTGCATGAATTTCTAAAAGATACACTGTCAGCACTTGTAAATTAGTAATAAGAGAATTGAAAAAGAAAATGTACAACATACATAGCTGTACTGCAGAATTGGCCCTTCACTGGCTTTAAAACAAAACCAATGTGCAATGTTCCTAAGAACTAAAAAATTTATCTTGTTCAAATACTTGAAATAACATGAGCAAGTATTTTTCACTTCCTCGGGCAATTTGTATACTGTAAGAGAAACTAATAGTGGTTTGACTTACACGTTTTTTAAATTGTTCACGTTGTCAATCCATTGTGTCCATTAAAATCATGCTATGATAAAGTGGTGTGCCCCACATTTTGTATGACTGGTGTCTTTTCCAAACTGGTCCAGAAAACCTGTGGCAAAGAGATCTTACTGTTAGGATTCAGGTATTTTTAAGACTGAATCAATGATTTAGAAATAAAAATGGAAATATCTATTCGTTTCTGAAATAGTTCCTAGGAAAAATTATAGGAGAGAGGGGAAATGTAGTTTCTTCTTCTCGCCCATGGCATGTGAGCAGTGAGGATATTACAAGGCTGATTTCAGTTCTTCCCATGCTCTTAGCAGCCATGGGGGAGGGCAGAGGAGAAGGCATCTTTCTTGTCAGAGTCCCTAGTCCCCAGGTGTTCGCTGTGTGTTTGCCTGCAGTGTCAGAGGGGGAGTCCGGCAGAACAAGGTAGGGGAAATATCCCCGTAAACATCCTGACTGCTCTATTGCTTTGTAACATTTCCTCTTCAACTCTTAGAGGAGTTCATACTTTCTCCAAGTCCCATTTCCTTATATGGTTTTTCTTTTTTAATTTTCTTTGAATAATTGGCCCCAGGCCTAGCTTTCCCTATGTGCAAATTTAAAACAAAATAAGCAAAGCCTCACCCGGGACTGTCAATGCTTCACAGTACAATTTACCAAGCACTTCCCACTCTCAACAGTATTTTGAGTCTTGGGAGCTCTGCACTTAGGCAAACTCTGCTTGTAACAACTTTGACAGTGCCTACTTCTGTAGGAAAATCTTGTCATTTGTCTCTGTTGGATGAAACCCTAAATGCTTCACAAGGGTCCTCAGTTCTCATCTAGTCTCAGTACTTTTCAGCAGCTACCAATGGAGATGAATCCCGCTATGTGTTTCAGAATTTTTTTTAAAAAATAGACTAATTTTTAGAGTAGTTTAGATTCACAGGACAATTGAACAGAAAGTACAGAGATTTCTCATATTTGCCCTGACCCCACATATGCACAGCCATTCCCACTATGAAAATCCTGCCCCAGAGTGGGACATTTATTACTATCAATCAATTTGTTACAACCTATACTGACACATCATTATCCAAAGTCCATTGTTAATTAGAGTTCACTCTTTGTATTGTATATTTTAAGGGGTTTGGACAAAACTATAATGGCATGCATCCACTCTTAGAGTATACAGAGTAGTTTCAATGCCCTAAAAATCTTCTGTGTTCTGCCTATTAATCTCTCCCTTTCCTCAACCCCTGGCAACGACCGATAATTTTACTATCTCCATAGTTACGCCTTTTCCAGAATGTCATAGAGTTGGAATCACACAGCATGCAGCCTTTTCAGATTGTCCTCTTTCACTTAGTAATATGCCTTTAAGTTCCCTCCATGTCCTCCCGGCTTGATAGCTCATTTCTTTATAGCACTGAGTAATATTCCATTGTCTGGATGCACCACAGTTTGTTTATCCATTCTTCTACTAAAGGGCACCTTGATTGCTTCCAAGTTTTGGCAATTATGAATAAAACTGCTTTAAATGTCCACCGGCAGTGTTTTGTGTGGACATTGGTTTTCAACTCTAAGTACCAAAGAGTGTGATTGCTGGATCATATGAGAAGTGTCTGTTTAATTTTTGCAAGAAAATGTCAGATTATATTCCGAAGCAACTTTTCGCATTCTCACCACATTGCTTTCAAATACTTTTTCATATTATTGTGTCTTGTTTTATTCAAGCTGCCTCTTCTCCATCTGAATGTTGTAAGCTTCCTAAAAGTTACATTACACATTTTTAGCTCTGTGTATCCTGATAATAGTCGTGTGTCTGCAGCATAGGAAGTACCGAGGACTTATATGTTACTTAACAATTGTGTTATTAAAAATAAAATTATGCTTCGTATAAAATGGAATAAAAACACGGCTTTTCAGACTTTGTCGTATTTCCTAGTAAATAAAAGCTTTTGCTGTACAATAATAACATAATTATCCTTCTGTCACTTCAATAAGTTAATCAGGCTTCAGATTTATTGTCCTAAATGGAGCTATAAATCAAATCCATATCATATTACCAGGTATGGCACAAATCCCTGAAAACAATCCAGAGTAGAATTTTTAAAATTGATTAGACATTACATTTTTTTTTCTTTCAAGGTAATTATTCTATTCTACTTCTATGTGCTTTTTAATTATAAAATCTCTTTAATATCTAAAAATCAGTAATTAGTGGCACATTGAAATGTATTACCATTGACTCTTTGTCTGAATCATCCCTTTTTTATACCTTATTTCTACACCAGGAGTACATATCAGAATCAGAGTTAGTCTCCTGTATTTCATCCCCGATCTCACACCTTTTTGGTCAAACTTGATTTTAATTTGAAACTTCACTTAAATCACTTCTTTGTTCTGTAAGTTTCAACAATTCCTACAGCATTTCTTCAGATATTCCAATTCATCAGACCTTTTCATCCTATCACACTTTTTAAATATTTGTTGCACAGACTATCATTCCACTGACATTATAATGAATTTCTTACTATTCTAATTTAGATCTAAATTAGAGTTGACAATTTTTTTACACTGATATCTATTTCATGTGAAACTATAAAATTATATTAAGAGGCAACCCTGACAAGCTGGCAACAGACAAAAATACGAGACCAGTCTTATCGTCAACATGGGCATGTCATTTCCCTGGTGGGCAAACAGCAGGAATTCCTTCCCTACGGCTGCATCAGCCACAACAGTAACAGGATGAGAGAGTCTTACAGACGACAGGAGTGAAAGGACACCTAGAGGATTTCCAGGTATGAAGTTTGGAAACGAGACTGAGTTTATGGAATTGTCGAAGGCCTTGAGGCCATCCTGGTTGGAACATAAACTGAAAATGTTCATGGCTGTTTTCTAGGTGAAGCTGGAAATAGTGCTATCAAATAAATTTGCATGTCATATGAAATTAACCTGTTAAAAATTTAGCATGAGAATAAGTGGGAGAATAAATTTTCTGTAATTCAAATAAAACAATGCTTCACTCTATGCTATATCATTTTAAATATAGAAAGGTAATGGAAATCAGCATGTACCATTCCCTCTAAAATACTATATTGTTTTCTCTGCCAGTTTTTCACTAGATATTGATATTCATAATTATATCCCTATCCCTTAGGCATGTGTGCTATGCTATTCTCTATTAATTCATAAATCAATCTAACAATCAGTCTCCTTTAACTGTATGCATTTGCTAGTGAGCATGAACTAATTTAGATGTGGTTGACTTTTTCATTGCTCTATTGTTCACATCCATGAGTATATTAGTTAAATGATAGAGATACCACCTGTGTGCCTGGTGCTCAGGGAGAATTGAAAGAAAAGTAGCATTAACAATTGTGAGGAAATACTTAATGATAGTCTCCTTATCCACACATTAATTAACACTAGAGCATTTTTATTAACATGTTGTCTCAGTTACAATATTTTTTATTCCATCTTTCCTGCTCCATGGTCATGTCAGGGTGTTAGTGAAAACTCCCTCCCTGTATCTGTGGGCCTTAAGTTGATGAAAGCTCTGCTCTGAGGAGACCGTGCCCAGCGGTGCCCTTCAACACCAGGAGGGAAGGGAAGAAATCATTCCAGGTAGGGGGCAAACTGCACTGCCTTCCATTGGGTGATGGAATGGCCTGTGACAGCAGGCTCTCATGGGATAATGAGAATTGGTGAGGACAAGTCCAGAAAGGCAAAACAGATCTGTCTGAATGCATGGCTCTGCACTCCGAACAGGGGCTCTGTGCTCCTTGCTGAGTACTCCTAGGAGATGGGCAATGAGGGCGAGTGCAGTGAGGGGAAGCTCTACCTACAGGAGTGGCTTAAAATAGTGGTGAAGAGGTCAAAATCAAACTTTAAACACATTGCAACATACTGAAGAAGGGAAATAATTAGCTGAGGGGATTTTTTTTTTTAATTACAAGAAAGAAGGAATAAAGAAGGAAAAGGAGTGAAGGGAGAGAAAGAGGAAGGAAATAAGGGTTTGTCATTTTTTTGTTTGCTTATGAAAATACTCTGATAGAAATTAGCCAGGAGTATATATGTACAGTGTATTGCATTTTAAAGTCATTTCTCTATTTAGTTTTGGTTGTTTATACAAAGAGTAGGTAAACATAGTGGAATGTACTGAGCTCTATATATTTGTTTTAATCTTTTGCTCAAACTTCCTAAAGGAAGATTTGATTTTGAAGCGTATTATTTCAGATGAAATATGTGATTTTAAAAACTAGACTGTGTAAAACAGGAGGATAGTTCTGATGATACAAGGGAGCATTGAAAGATGCAGTTGAACTATTCTGATATCTTTCCTTGCAAATGATGGCTTGTTCATTTGATTATTCTTTAGACATTTTGGGGTGTCTCATGCCTTTTCAACTTTCTAAATATCTATCTATCTATATATATGTATATCTTCTGAAGCATTTCCAGGGATGTTCTTGACAGGTTAAAATTTGACTTTCTCTTAAGTTAAGTGATTCCTGCTAATCTCATTTTTGGAAACATCCTTACCAAATGTGTATTATGTTCAGAGAGGATTTTCTTCTAAATTTCTTTGTAGACAAACATTGGAATGTCTTGAATTCTTGTGAATCACTTTAATATAAGAACATAATAAAAATAAAATTAAATAATAAGCAGTTAAAAAACAACAATGCCTTGAGTTGTGTGATATATAGAGTGTCAGTCTCAGAGTTAAGAAATCAGAATCCCTCTCCTCTTTTGGCAACAAATGCCAAATGTTATTCAAGTATTCATTTATTTTATCTGAATGTAATTTCAATTTTGTAATTTTTTTTTTGCAGGACTAGGTCTACAGCCCTGACATTATTTAATAATACATTAGCAGTTTTGAGACACAGCAGGAATATAATCTACACAGGCAATAATAACCCTGAAGATGCCAAACCATTTAAAACTAGAAAATATAATTCTAGAACTGTAACATTAACCCTGCCCCCAAATTTCACTGTGTTTCAGAAGAGGAAAAGAGGTAAGATGTTCTCACTCTTGACCCCTGGCTCCACTGAACTTTTTATTTTGCCATCATGCCCCAAATGGGCTGGTTAAAAAAAACTTAGTATCTCATACCTGCAAGTCTAAAATTTCCAACAATGCTTATTTTGGGTCAAACTTTTAATTAGCTGTACAGGAATTAATAACAATAAATGAATTATTTAAAGTTCTTTCCTCCTACACATTGCAGACAAGTTACTGGTTTTGTTTAGAATATTTATGCAAAATAATATTACCCAGAGTCTCTACTTGGTAGTAAAACAGTAAGTTCCATATTTGTACAAGCCGTTTTTGTATTATTGTTTATTTTTTTCTGTCTAAATAAAAGCATTGCTCTGATTTCACTTCTGGATTAATTACTAGCCACTTACTCTTGAATAAAATACTTCAGAGAGATGTTGAGAGTAATACTACAAGAACGTACTTGGCAAAGCATGTAGCATTGATTAGACTTGCTGTGTTATATAAATTTTGTGTTTCTTTGTTGCTTTACATATTATTCTCAATTAAAATTCAAGAATTAAATAAAACAGTTATTTTGAAAAGTAAATCCAAACAAACATATTTTAGATCACTCTAACTTGTTTTGCCTTTTATAACTTTGAATAAAAATTAAGCATAGACTGTACATGGGGTGTTCCAAACTGTAAAAGAGGTTATGGTATGAGTCAAGCTGGGAAATGGAGATTTTTACCACCAGAAAGTCTCTGAAAAACTAGTTTCATATGGAAGCTATATACCCTATGAAAGTATACAACTGTTAATTTGTTAATGGGAAAGAAACAGCAGAAATTTTAACTAATTTCTTATCATATATGTATTTGGGTTTTAAAATAAATAATATGTTGGTAGTGTGTTATATACATGAAGCTGGGTTCTTGTTCATGGAGCAGAAGAATGAACTTAGCAAACACTCAAGGCAGAAAAGCAAGGGAGAGGCTTTTATTTAGAGATAAAGGGAGAGGACTTTATCTCTAGTCCTCTCATGACAGAAGGGGACAAGAGAGGCCATAGTTGTGCATTGTCTAGGGGTTTTATGGATGGTTGAGGATTTTCAGGAATGTGATACAGACCTAGGGGTGCAGACCTGCCAAATTGTCTTAAAATGTTTATTTTTGACAATATCCTAAGTCTCTTTTCCTTGTGTCAGTTCTTTAGATAACAGAATAAATTTATTGCTCTGATTCCTTCCCAGGATAGTAGCTTCTTGATCTGGAAGCATATCAATCAAAACTGCCTGCCCTGCCCCCAGAGTGGGCTGAGTTATTGTGTGTTTGCTAAAGAGTATGTTAAGAACCATACTTCTTAACTTCCTGGGTTTTAACATGCAGTCTTATGTTAAGATTAAATCTTTCTTGTTTTTACTACATTGCTTATGGCTGGGCTTGCTTGCTAAACCAATTGCCCAGGTTGCAAATTACTTGATTAGGGGTTGGAGGAGGAAAAGCATCACATGTGTAAAGTTAAAAAATAAGCCTTTTAGCAGACTAAAGTAAATCTTACAATGGCATGATTTAATTGACACAATGAAGACATGGGCTATGCTGATATATTTTCTTGACTGGGGAATATTCCAACATTCCAGACTAAATTACTCCTTGCATTTTGAACTTTAACTGATTAGCTCATTAATTTTGAGTCTTTTCTGGCTTTCTAGTTTTAACTAATCTCACTGAAGAATGCCTATATTCCTAGTTTGATATTTTTACCCTAGAGAATTAATGTGACTTTGACTTTGCTTAATATTTAACACGGAGTTTCAGCAGGGGATTCTTTGCATATTGTTACATTGCTTTGACTGTAATTATCCCACTTAACTTTTTTTTTCCAGAGGCCCTCACCCTATTCTGTCTAAAACCACAGTCCCTGCCTCATACACACACCCATACATGTACACATATATAACATAAAACATACACACATACTGACAATTCATCTCAAAAAATTCTTACTTATAGTGTGGTCAAAATATTGGAGAACTATTTTTAGCCTGTCTTAAATAAAACACATACTCGCCTGTGTAATTTCAATGTCTGGTTGACTGTCTGCCATGTTAGCTATCTAATAATGAATTAACTGATTAAAATCAACTAATCATTCTACAATGAATTTTCTGTAGGTGAAAACTACCAGGAATCAATTCCTGTTTTCCTGTTTGAAAGCTAGGCATCACTAAAAATATATCCCCATACATATTTTGCCTTGGATACCTTGTATTGTCCTAAACCGTTTATGGATATATATGTTAAAAGATATATATTGGATGAACTTTTTCAAATCTATTACCCAACATTCACATTTATACCTTTTAGACTATTCAAGCATTTGCTACCAACTCACAGAAGTGGCATGGAATTGAATATTGTCTATTTTTACCTTGCCTGAAGAAATACTTGGAAGACTAAAACACCACACATTTGTCTTATCTCACATTTTCTAGCATTTCAAACTATACTATAATTGCATACCTAAAACTTTTTAAAGCTCTTTCATAAAACCTTTTTCTTTGGCTTGAGCCTACAAACAACACCAGTAATTCACAATATGATGACAAAAATAGAATGCTGCTTAAACATGATGGGATAAAATGATAAGTTTTTGTCGTGAAAACTACAGTTGGGGATAAGTATAATCTGGAACATTTTGAAAAGAGAATTTGCGATTAGCTCTGAGCTGTACATAGCCTGGTATTTTAATTAAACATAGAAACTATGAGGTCATTCATTAAAACAATATCAAATTAGCAGGCTTTTAAATTTTATTTTCATGTTCCTTTTCTCACTGTGCTTTAGGGATTATTCTGAAAACTATGCTTGTCCTTTTACCTTAGGCGATAATGTGATATATTCCTGGAAAATGCTCATTGTAATGAAACTACAGAATAGTTGCTACCTTTTCAATCTCAGTTACGTCGGAATTCTAGTTTAAAATGTCCTTGATAAATGCTAAACTATCTTCTAGTAGATTACCTTTTTCTTTCTCCAAAAATAGAGAATTCCTACAAATTTTAACTTGTTGGAATGTCCCAGTGTACAATGGCTGAAAAGCAATAAGTTGATGTTAAATGAAAAGATTGTATCACTATACCCTGTGATAATAGAATCCTGAAATATTAGTTTTCATTTCTTAGTTTTCTATGTTGTATGTTCTATGTATTATACTTAATTATGGCATATCCAACCCTAGGAGACTATAATGTATTTTTGAATATTGTCACAATCTACCAATCACTGTACAATATCCATACTTAATGGTTCTAAAGGAAATAGTCAAAATAAGGAATAAGGGAGGTAATAAAACAGAATTAACATTTAGAGTAATAAAAGAATAACAAGATAAATGACATATTTGGAATACTATGAAAATTTCACTATTTAAATAAGGGCTAAAAGAAAATAAAATGTTTGAGGTTGTGCTATATTTCCAATGTTTGTTTATTTCTTTGTTTACCTTGAGATATCAATAAAAAAGGTGTGGGTTATCTGTTTAAGTAGGCTGACTAATAATATCCTACTGAGATATTATGACTAACTCATGAAAGAGTAAAACTCACTTATGTACTAAAACTTGATTTTATCAGTGTATAACTAGAACATGAAAGATATTTCTTTTAATAAGGAAAAATTCCAGCCTACTAAAGAGTTTTAAAAATAAGTGTATTTAAAGAATAGTTTTAGGTTTACAGAAAAATTGCAAAGATATTACCAAGAGTCTCTCTGTGCCCTATATATATTTTATGTTAGTATGGGATATTTGAACCAATTTTGATATATTACTTTTTAACTAAAATCTACACTTTATTCCTATTTCCTTCATTTTTACTGTATTTCCTTTCTGTGCTGATGTCCCATCCAGGACACAACCTTACATTTAGTCTTCATATCTCTTTTAGCCTTCCCTTGGCTGTGACAGTCTCCCGGGATATTTTTATTTTCTCTGGCCTTGTCAGTTCTGTGGAATGCTTGTCAGATATTTTGGGGACTGTCCTCAAGTGGAAATGGTCTGATCTTTTTCTCATGATTAGACAGTGGCATGGGGTTTTGAGAAGAGGTGAAATGTCATTCTCATTATATTATGTCAAGGGTACAGACTGTCTGTGGTAGTGTGATAGTGTTTCCATGTGGTTTCTAGATGATAAAATTATTCTCTTTTCCCTTTTCTAGACTTTACTGTTTCAAAAGAATTCACTGTGCACAGACCACAACTAAGGAGCTGGGTGGAGTTACACAATCTGTGTTACCTGCAGAGGAGCTACGTATTTGGTATTATTCTGCACTTGATATTTGTCTGTTTTCTCCATCTTTTTATATACTTACTAATTTATATCAGTATGGATTCAGATATTTTATAGTTTTGGTTATAAACTCAATAATACATCTTTGTTACTCAAATTGTTCTGGTTTTGACCACTGGAAATACTTTACATTGACTTCCTTTGACATACCATCTTGTATATGTGTGTGTGTGTTCACTTTATGGTACTAGCAAAATGCTCCAGGCTTATCTTCTATATTTCCTGCTCAATCCTAGCATCAGCTGTAAAAAAAAAAAAAAAACAGTTTTTCTTTCTCTACATCCTTACCAGCATTTGGTATTGTCGGACTTTTTAAAAAACTGTCAGCCATTCTGAAATAATATAATGTTTCATTATTTTATTTTGCTCTTCTACAATGGCCTGTGGTACTGAGCATGTTCTCTTATGATTATTTGCCATCTTTCTACCTTCTTTGTTGTGGTATCTCCACTGATTTCTGGCCTTGATGGTTTCTGATAAGAAATCAGCAGTTACTCGTATTGAGAATTTTATGGCATATTACTTCACTGTACTAAGCCCACTCCTCTGACACCAAAGGCAATGGTGTATTTCTTCCCTACATGTATGTACAGCACTAAAAATATTATACCCAGCAGCAATAGCAGTATAACTTCATTTGGGTTCCCAGACCCGATTCCAATGTATGAACAGCAGCAGGGTGTTCAAGAACTCAACTCAATTCTGACACTATCTGCCTGGAGACAGCACCAGATTCCCCAGGTTAAGGGCTCTGTCTTACAGGACTGCCCTCCACCCCTCACTCCAGATGCCTGTCACAAGCTCCAGGCAGTTGCCTGTGCTTCTGACCTACCCCGTACTGATTGCAGGTTCCCACCACCTCCCCCTTAGGTTGGATTAATTTGCTAGAGTGGCTCAAAGAACTCAGGAAAACACTTATATTTACCAGTTTGATAAAAGATACAAGTTAACAGACAGATGGAGAGAGACATAGGGAAAGATCCCAAATAAAGGAGCATCTATCCTCTAGGACCTTGGGGCCTGGCTCAGTGGTACGTGGAGGCATCTGGTTCCCCAAGCATAGAAGCTCTCCCTGACTGAGAGGCAGGATACAACCAAGCAGAGTGAAGCAAAGCAAAGCAAAGAGAGCAGTAAGGTCTTCTCAGGGGGGTTGTGAGGGCTTTATTGCATAGTCGTAATTGGCTAAATTATTGTCCATTGGCTGATTCAACCTCCAGACCCCATCCTTGGCTGGGGGTCCAAAAGTGTCTCATTAACATGACAAAACACCCATTTCACCTTTAAGACTCTACATTGTTTTCAGGAACTGTGGATGAGGACCAATATACCTGGGAAATATATATTTGTTTACATGAATGATCAAATGTGTATTTCTTATAACTCATTATATCACAGGCTGCCATAGCAAAATACCAGAGACTGGGTGGCTTAAACAACACAAATGTGTTTTCTCACAACTGTGGAAGCTGGAAGTTCAAGATCAAGGTGTCAGCAGGATTAGCTTGTCCTGAGCCTGCCTCCTAGGCTTGCACATAGAGGCCTTCTTTCTGGGCTCGAACATTCCTCTGTCTCTTCCTCTTCCTATAAGGACTCTAGTCTTATTATATTAGAGCTTTGCCTGTATTTCCTCATTTAAAATTACCTCCTTAAAGGACCTAGTTCCAAACACAGTCATATTGAGAGTTAGGGCTTCAGATATGAATTTGGGGTTTATAAAAGTTAATTCATAAGATATGTGATGAATCACCTCTCTCTCTCATTGCTTTTAATATTCTTTTTACCTTTGGCTTTCAGCAGATTTATGTTGGTATGTGCGTTTCTTTGTGTTTATCAAAATTGATTATTCTTGAGATTCTTATATGTGTAGATTAATGTTGACCATCATATTTGGGAAGTTTCAGGTCATTGTTTCTTAAAATATTAAATCCTCATCTCTCTCCTCTCGTTCTGAGACTTCCTTATGTGCCTGTTAGTGTGCTTGATGGTTTCCATGGTCTCTAAGGCTTCATTTATTTTTCTTCATTTTTTTTCTTTTTGCTCCTCACACTGGATAATCTCAACTGACCTACTTTAAAATTCTTTCTTTCCAGCTCGATTCTGCCATTGAGTCTTCCCAGGAAATTATAATTTTCAAGTCTTAAATTTTTATTTAGATCTTATAATTTTTATGAGTTTATTAACAATGTTCTCTATTCAATGAAATATGATTATCACATTTTCCTGGAGTTGAGCACAGCATTATAGACTGAATTTTTCCCCTCACAATTTTTATGTTGGAATTCGTTAACACCCAATAAGATTTAATTTGGAGATGGCCTTCAAGGAGGTAATTAAGTTTAAATTACATCATAAGGATGGGCTCTTATCCTGAAAGGATTGGTTGACTTGCTTTCTCTCTCTCTCCACAGAGAAAAGGCCATATGAGGATACAGTGAGCAGGCTCTGTCTTCAAGCTGAGGGAAGAGGTCTCACCTGAAACCATCCCTCCTGGAACCTTGAGCTTGGACATCCACCCTCTGGAATTGTGAGAAAATAAATGTCTGTGTTTTATGTAACCCAGATGGTAGTATTTTGTTATGGCACCCTTAGCAAACCAACATATATTGTTCCTATATTTTTATATATATTTAAAATATCTCAATTAAATTCTTTTTTTCTAGTTAAGTCCAACATCTATGTTTCTTCAGGGACAGTTACTATTTACTGGCTTTGTTTTGCTTGTGCATATTCACATTTTCATGTTTCATTGCATGTCTCAGAAGTTTTGGTTGAAAACTGGGCACTTTAACTAATATAATTTAGCAACTCTGAAAAATGGATTCTCCTTCTCTCCTCAGGGTTTCTTGGTCAGGTATTTATTACGGATTTTTTGTTTTGTTTTGCTTTTAGTGACTTTCCTAAACTACTTCTGTAAGACTGTATTCTTTTTGCAGGTAGGACCTGAAGTCTCTGCTCAGTTAGCTTATTGATCAACAAAGGATAGAAGAGAGATTTCCTTAAATATCTGGAACTGTTAATTCTCCCAGACTTTGCTAAATAGTTCTGTGTGCATCTTGGGTCACATCTTCACTTATCAGACAGGCAAGAAAGGCTATTTGTACTGAGTAAACTCTGAGTCAGGACAGATAAAGACAAGCCTTGTGAGTAGGTATTAACCAGGGAACTGCCAGGCAGGTCAAATGATCACAATTCCCTTAGAATGGTGTGTCTGGAGGACTCCAAACCCATTCTATCCACTCCAGTGACTGTTAGGCTACTCTTTTGCCACCATGATTGTTGATCTATTGGTTTGCAAAGCTACCCCAGGTTTGTGGAGAAGGAGAATGGGATGGTGTAAATTAAAATATTACAAAGATCACTATTTTTAACAAGATTCAGTGGATTTTATTAAACACTCCTTAGATTGTTGCAAATATTTAGTTAATTTCAAGAGTTCTGAAAATGTTGCTACTGACAATTTTGCCATATTCTCATGGCATTTATGGAGGAGCATATTTTTAGAGGTTTCTACCTTACCATTCCTCCTAATGGTATTTCACTGTATGTAAATTGAAAGAATTATTAATATAAGAATTTTTACATACTGGGTAGAACCAAATGTTGAAACTGCCCAAGCAATGCTTCAGTGCAAAACCTCTGTACTGGTTAATAAATGTTAAAAGAGATAAATTGCTTGATATTTTCTTATTGAAGATAATATATAACCAATTATTCTTTGCTTTCAGTTTAAGCTAAGTATTTCATTTTTAATCTTACCAATTCCATACCAAATTAATTCATACCATACCCTTGAAAGACTGAACATATCTTTCTTCACAAATAAAGGAATGCAGTAAAATCTAATGGCTTGTTTTAAATTAAGGGTTTTGACTAGGAAGTAAATCTCAACACAGCCTTTTATAAATGTGTCTTTTGGACAACTGATAAACTGTGGGAGTATATTTCCTAAGATACAAGGTGCATAGGACTACCTCCATTCTGTGCTACCCAACCACCATCTGAATGACTCTTGTTCGGTAGTTGTTCAAAGTTTATACTTATCAAATAAACTGGTCCTGTATAACTCACATATGTTTGTGTGTATGTTTCCTAATATAGGGGTAATATTCTTTTACTCTTTCCCTATATCAATAAAATTTAGCCAAGAAACAATTTGATAAACGGTAGAAGGGAGAGACATGAAGGTTAAGAATATGGAAATAGTTTTCTATTTCTCCTGTAACAAATCATCAAAACCTCAATGAATTCATAAATCACAAATTTATTCTTAAAATTCTTCAAGTTTGATGTCTAGTAAGAACCGCAATGAACTAAAATCAAGGTTTCGTCAGTCTGTGTTCCTTCTCTGGAGAGTGGAGAGCAGGATCAATTTCCTGCTCTTTTGGATTTTTGGTAGAATTTACTTCCTTGGGGTTGTAGCACTGGATCTTTGTGTCATTTCTGGCTGTCTGCTGAGGACTGTATCCAGCTTCTATGATTTCCTGTATTTCTTGTTTCATGGACTTCTTTTCCTGTGTTCAAAACCAGTAAAAGTAATTGTGCTCTTCTTACATTTCTCCAAGCTAACCAATAAATGTTCTCTGCTTTTAAGGAATTATGTGATTGGATCATGTCCACATGGATAATCCAGAATAATTTCACCTCCTTAAGGTCTATATACTTAATCACATCTGCAAAATTCCCTATCCTATGAAAGAGAATATAGTCACAAGTTCTGGGGTATACACATCCACAGTTGAGTTGGGGAGCATTATTCCACCTACTCTAGTGACAAATTGTTGTCATATTTTCATGAATTTTGGAAATATGATGCCCATAAATTTTGGAAATATGATGCAGGAAGAGAGAATGAAGAAGAGTCTTACTAGAAACTCACCTGAAGAATGTAATGCCTCTTGTGTTAATAATTTTTGAAATGTCAGAAAGGCAGATGAGTTAGGTAGTGGATAAACTGTTCTCAGACCCACATACCTGTAATAGATGGAAATCAGACAAACGATGGGAACATTCCTCAGATTTGCATAACTCAACCTGCCCTTCAGATAAAGATCTGAGAATATGAAAGGATAAAGTCCAAATAGAAGAGAGGATGAATGAACCTCTCCTACCTGATGTACTGGAAATTACCTAGTCTGAAGTTATGAGAGTAAGTAATGAAACAACAAACATGGAAACCATGAAAAAATGATTGGAGTCCAAGGAAAATTCAAGCACTTTCTGGTTACACAGGGAGCAACAGAATGGCAATGGTCTAAAACCAAGGACTATGGAAATACAAATAAAAAATGTTGGAAAGATGTCATTTTACCCTGAAGATGTGAAGAGAAAGCAACCAACAAAGAATTTTAAAAACTGCAGGTAAAGAAAATTTGTGTAGCTGAAAAAGTTAAAGGAAATGTAAAGAAAGACTGTAAGGTAACTTAAAAAACTATAGCAGAATTTAAATCTGCTTTCTATATTATATATGTATGACATGTAGTATCCAGATTCTCTCAAACATTCTCAAGTTATTTTTGCATAAATTATATTTTAAACACATACATTCATAAGTACAAAAATCTCCATATATAATTTTAGAAAGGATATAATAAAATATGTAATGCTTCTAAAAAGAATAATGTTAAGATTAACTATAAAGAAATTACTGATCAACCTTAAATTACTATCATGGCAAACTACCTATTTTCTTTACACATTTTTAAAATTAGAGTGTTTGGAAGACTTTTTTTCTGTCAAAGTACTGCTCTGTTATCTTTTGTATATTATAAAATGTTCACAAAGAAGGTCTTTAATCTGTAGCTGTTAAGAGAAGTTTTAGTAATGTACTCTGATCTCTTTTTTCATATGAATGTTCTATGCAGGCTACATTTTAATTAAAGAACAATAATGATACTTGAATTGTAGTTATGCAAATTAAATAAATTTTTCTATGAGTGAAGAAATTGTTATAGTGCCTGTAATTCAGTGAAACACTTTATAATGTCAGCTATAAATTTTCTCGATTCTTAAGGGATATTATTTCATGTGTCCTCCATTAATGTTATTGGAGATGGATTACAGAACTTTGGTTTCGTGCTTTAAAAAGGCATTTCCAATTAAGATTTCATTGTCTGATATTAAGGATCTACATTTGAAATGGAATTAGTGACCATTAATTAAATATTGTCTTCTCTGGGTAAAGGACACCATGCAGAATATAGCTCTGTTTGTATACACACCAACTGGTAGTAATCTTAATAAACCAGGAAGGTAAAAAGTTGTAGCAGAGTTATGGATATGAACCTCTGAGACAATCAAGGCATACAGAGTCTCCTATAAACTCTTTGGATATGGGGGGGGGTTTATTGTTGATTGTGGTTAAATTATTTTTTATTATTATGTATATTTTACTGATAAAAGCCTCAAGAGCATATGTAAGTTAGTGATATAATAATTTCAGTACTTAGGATAAAATAAATCTTTGGAAGGATAATAGATAAAATTATGTAAAAAGCAAGAGAAGTTAGCTTCTCACAATAAAGCTTCCTTGAGGAGTGTCAGGGTCCGGGGGATGCTGTTGAGGTCTTGGGGTGATGTGAAGAGCAAAGAAGGAGGCAGGAGTTGCTGTGGAGAGAGCTCAAAAGAAGCCACTTTATTCTGCATAAGGCTTTACTTTTTATACTGTTATAGTGCTGAGTCATGGTTGCAGAAGTATTGAAGATGCACATGTGTGTGGCCTTCATGGCCAGGTGTCCAGGCTTCAAGGCCCTTATCTAGCTCCTTACTCATGGGTACAGCATGCTGTGTTTTCAAGGTTTCATGGACAAGGCCAGACGCATCAGGGTTGAGGCAATGGACAGCTGTCCTCGTAGAACAGTAGGGAAAGTACCCAAAGATGAGTATTTGTGAAAACCTATTTCATCAGGCTGTTTTGTCAAACAAAATGTATTCTGCACATGGAATTGCAATGTTATTGAATATGCATTATCCCTACCATCTTTCTAATATTTAAATGGTAAGAAATGTTAACATTTAGAGAATAGAGGTCTCTGCATCTGACTCTACCAGTTGCTAGTTGTGTGACCTTGAGCAAGTTACTTATCATCTACACACTGCTGTTTCCTCATCTGTAAACTATTAAAATTAGTAGTACATATTTAATGGTGTTGTGATATTTAAATGATTTAATACAGGAAACCTGTCTTGAAAAGTGCCTGGCACAGAATAGGCATCATGATGTTAGGTCTGATCAAAATTATTGGTATGATTATTGCTTATAAAATAAAATTTAAGCATAATCTTGTATTACTCTTTTATTATTAACATGTTCCAAAGTGCTTTGTACACATCACTTGTCAAAATAAGTTTATTTAAATATACATTTTAGAAACAAATGTATTTTAGAAATAGTGTACAAGAAACAAAGTTATTTTCTGATTATAAATCATTTGTTTAAAAATTTAAGAATCCTTCATGACAGCATGACCACAGTGAAAATATACTTAAATTGGAACAGCTCTAGAGAATACTGTATCCATATATGAATATATTTTCATGTTAAACTATTCATATTTCAAATAATCTAATATTGAAATTAACATATGTTAATTTCATTCACCTATTTCTTAATATACCATCTTTTACATTCTAAAATTCTAAATTCAGATATTTTTATTTTGGAGCCCACTACTTTGATGACTTCAACTAACAAACCCAAACATATGACATCCTAACAATTTTGTAGGCTTGACTACTGTAGTTACAATTATAATATGCTGCATATTTGAATACGCAAGCCATAACTTCAAATCAGCCTATGCCTGAATCAGTTATATGATACTAATTTCATAGTCTGCCTCCTCTAGTACCAGTGTATCAATTATTCATTCACAAAATCCTGATTCTTTCTTTCCTGCTCCAAATATGAATCACTTTCCAGTTACTTGTATATCTTCCTTTATGATGTCTACTATTCTGACCTTTATTTTCATCCCTTGTCCTTATCTATCATGCAGAAATACTCAATTAATTACTAGTCCCCCATTCCTCATTTCCTCTGCACTTCAGTTTGTACTTCATAGCACTGCAAAAATAACCTTTAAAGCTGTGAGCCAGGATGGTGGTGTAAGTAGAGCAGTGGAAATCTCCTCCCAAAACCACATATATCTATGAAAATATAACAAAGACAACTCTTCCTAGAATAAAGAACAAAGGACACAGGACAACATCCAGACCATATCAACACCTGCGAGAACCCAGCACCTCACAAAGGGGTAAGATACAAACCCTGGCCCGGTGGGTCCTGAGAGCCCCTCCCCCCAACTCCCGGCAGGAGGAGAGAGGTCTGAGTGGGAGGGAGAAGGAGCCCAGGACTGCTGAACACCCAGCCCCAGCCATCCAGACCAGAGCGCAGACACAGTGCATGCGCAGGGCCCTGGATACTAGGGAAACAGTGCAGCAAGTCCGGTGAGCGGATGCCTGAGGCTGGCTCTGGAGAATAAAGAAAAACGAGCAGCCTTTTTTTTTTTTTTTTTGTGGTCGTTGTTTTGTTTGGTGGGTGCTTTTTGGAAGTTTAAAGGGGCAGGCCGGGACACTTAGTCCAGAGGTAGGGAATCCAGGGATCTCTGGGCACTCTAATTCCCTGGGCTGCAGGGAGCATGGAGGCCCCTTACGAGATAAATAGCCTCCCGGACACTCCCCCTCCAATGCAACTCCACCACTTTGGAGCAGCAGCCCGAGCCAGGCCATGCCCACAGCAAAAGCAGAGATAAACTCCATAGCAGCCGGACAGGAAGCAGAAGCCCTGTCTGCATGCAGCTACCCAGCACAAGCCACTATAGGTCGCTATTCTCCCAGGAGAGGAAGGCCACAAACCAACAAGAAGGGAAGTTCTTCCAGCCATCACTAGTCTCAGCTCTGCAAACTATTCCTATTACCATGAGAAGACAAAATTACAGGCAAACCAAGATCACAGAGACACCAGAGAAGGAGACAGACGTAACCAGTCTTCCTGACAAAGAATTCAAAATAAAAATCATAAACATGCTGACAGAGATGCAAAGAAATATGCAAGAGAAATGCGATGAAGGTCGGAGGGAGATCACAGATGCCAGAAAGGAGATCACAGAAATGAAACAAGCTCTGGAAGGATTTATAAGCAGAATGGATAAGATGCAAGAGGCCATTGATGGAATTGAAACCAGAGAACAGGAACGCATAGAAGCTGACATAGAGAGAGATAAAAGGATCTCCAGGAATGAAACAATATTAAAAGAACTGTGTGACCAAAACAAAATGACAATATCCGTATAATAGGGGTACCAGAAGAAGAAGAGAGAGGAAAAGGGACAGAAAGTATATTGGAAGAAATAATTCCTGAAAACTTCCCAAAACTGGGGAAGGAAATAGTCAAACAGATCACAGAAATACACAGAACTCCCAACAGAAAGGACCCAAGGAGAACAACACCAAGACATATAATAATTAAAATGGCAAAGATCAAGGACAAGGAAAGAGTTTTAAAGACAGCTAGAGAGAAAAAGGTCACCTATAAAGGAAAACCCATCAGGCTAACATCAGACTTCTCGACAGAAACCCTACAGGCCAGAAGAGAATGGCATGATATATTTAATGCAATGAAACAGAAGGGCTTAGAATCAAGGATACTGTATCCAGCACGACTATCATTTAAATATGATGGCAGGATTAAACAATTGCGAGACAAGCAAAAGCTGAAGGAATTTGTCTCCCACAAACCACCTCTACAGGGCATCTTACAGGGACTGCTCTAGATGGGAGCACTCCAAAAAGAGCACAGAACAAAACACACAACATATGAAGAATGGAGGAGGAGGAATAAGAAGGGAGAGAAGAAAAGAATCTCCAGAAAGTGTATATAACAGCTCAATAAGTGAGCTAAGTCACGCAGTAAGATACTAAAGAGGCTAACCTTGAATCTTTGGTAACCATGAATTTAAAGCCTGCAAGGGCAATAAGTACATATCTTTCAATAGTCACCCTAAATGTAAATGGACTGAATGCACCAATCAAAAGACACAGAGTAATAGAATGGATAAAAAAGCAAGACCCATCTGTATGCTTACAAGAAACTCACCTCAAACCCAAAGACATGTACAGACTAAAAGTCAAGGGATGGAATACATATTTCAGGCGAACAACAGTGAGAAGAAAGCAGGGGTTGCAGTACTAATATCAGACAAAATAGACTTCAAAACAAAGAAAGTAAAAAGAGATAAATAAGGACATTACATAATGATAAAGGGCTCAGTCCAACAAGAGGACATAACCATTCTAAATATATATGCACCCCACACAAGAGCAACAGCATATGTGAAACAAATACTAACAGAACTAAAGGGGGAAAGAGACTGCAATGCATTCATTTTAGGAGACTTCAACACACGACTCAGCCCAAAGGATAGATCCACCAGGCAGAAAATAAGTAAGGACATGGAAGCACTGAACAACACAGTAGAGCAGATGGACCTAATAGACATCTATTGAACTCTACATCCAAAAGCAACAGGATATACATTCTTCTCAAGTGCACAGGGAACATTCTCCAGAATAGACCACATACTAGCTCACAAAAAGAGCCTCAGTATATTCCAAAATATTGAAATGCTACCAACAACTTTTCAGACCACAAAGGTATAAAACTAGAAATAAATTCTACAAAGAAAACAAAAAGGCTCACAAACACATGGAGGCTTAACAACATGCTCTTAAATAATCAATGGATCAACGAACAAATTAAAATAGAGATCAGGGAATATATAGAAACAAATTACAACAACAACACAAAGGTCCAACTTCTGTGGAAGCAGCAAAAGCAGTCCTAAGAGGAAAGTATACAGCGATCTAGGCACACTTGAAGAAGGAAGAACAAAACCAAATGAATAGTCTAACATCACAATTATCGAAATTGGAAAAAGAAGAACAAATGAGGCCTAAAGTCAGCAGAAGGAGGGACATAATAAAGATCAGAGAAGAAATAAACAAAATTGAGAAGAATAAAACAATAGCAAAAATCAATGAAACCAAGAGCTGATTCTTTGAGAAAATAAACAAAATAGATAAGCCTCTAGGCAAACTTATTAAGAGAAAAAGAGAATCAACACAAATCAACAGAATCAGAAATGAGAATGGAAAAATCATGACTGACTCCACAGAAATACAAAGAATTATTAAAGACTACTAGGAAAACCTATATGCCAAGAAGCTGAAAAACCTAGAAGAAATGGACAACTTCCTAGAAAAATACAACCTTCCAAGACTGACCAAGGAAGAAACACAAAAGTTAAACAAACCAATTACGAGCAAAAAAATTGAAACGGTAATCAAAAAACTATCCAAGAACAAAGCACCCGGGCCGGACGAAATTACCTCGGAATTTTATCAGACACACAGAGAAGACATAATACCCATTCTCCTTAAAGTTTTCCAAAAAATAGAAGAGGAGGGTTACTCCCAAACTCATTCTATGAAGCCAATATCACCCTAATACCAAAACCAGGCAAAGACCCCACCAAAAAAGGAAATCACACACCAAGATCCCTGATGAATGTAGATGCAAAAATACTCAATGAAATATTAGCAAACAGAATTCAAAAATACATCAAAAGGATCATACACCATGACCAAGTGGGATTCATCCCAGGGATGCAAGGATGATACAACATTCGAAAATCCATCAACATCATCCACCACATCAACAAAAAGAAAGACAAAAACCACATGATCATCTCCATAGATGCTGAAAAAGCATTTGACAAAATTCAAAATCCATTCATGATAAAAACTCTCAGCAAAATGGGAATAGAGGGCAAGTACCTCAACATAATAAAGGCCATATATGATAAACCCACAGCCAGCATTATACTGAACAGCGAAAAGCTGAAAGCATTTCCTCTGAGATCGGGAACCAGACAGGGATGCCCACTCTCCCCACTGTTATTTAACATAGTACTGGAGGTCCTAGCCATTTGCAGCAACATGGATGGAGCTGGAGAGTATTATGCTCAGTGAAATAAGCCAGGCGGAAAAAGAGAAATACCAAATGATTTCACTCATCTGAGGAGTATAAGAACAAAGGAAAAACTGAAGGAACAAAGCAGCACCGGAATTACAGAACCCAAAAATGGACTAACAGGTACCAAAGGGAAAGGAACTGGGGAGGATGGGTGGGCTGGGGAGGATAAGGGGGGGAAGAAGAAGGGGGGTATTAAGATTAGCATTCATGGCGGGAGGGAGAAAGGGGAGGGAGGGCTGTACAACACAGAGAGGACAAGTAGTGATTCTACATTTTGCTATGCTGATGGACCGTGACCGTAATGTGGTTTTTAGGGGGGACCTGATATAGGGGTGAGCATAGTAAACATAGTATTCTTCATGTAAGTGTAGATTAAAGATTTAAAAAAAATCAGTTCCTGTGTGCTGACCTCCAATGAGTTCTACGCAGTGGTATAGAGGCATGTCAAAGTGTGGGCAAAGGGTCTGTTTGTTTTTATGCAGAAGATCAAGGACTAGCTTGGCTACCCAGGAAATGAACTAAAATACGATATGAGGAGGAGCTTCCGGCATCAGCACTCTCTGGAGGACTCCTGCAGGAGGATGATCATCAAAAAGACTCCACAGGGATCCGGGCAATGCTGCGGTTGTGGCTGCATCCACCCCACCGTTTCCTGGACTTGCCATTGGAATGAGGAAGGAGATGTCTAGGCTGGCATGTGCATACAGTGAGACAACGAATTTGACCAGATCTGTACTGTTGGAACTCAACCAGGAGTTGGGAGGGGTGCAAGTTGTAGCGCTCCAAAATCTTACGACTATAGACTATCTACAGTTAAAAGAACATATGGGATGTGAACAGATCCCAGAAATGGGTTGCTTTAATTTGTCTGACTTCTCTCAGACTGTTCAAGTACAGTTGGACAATATCCATCATATCATAGACTAATTTTCGCAAATGCCTAGGGTGCCTAAATGGTTTTCTTGGCTTCACTGGAGATGGCTGGTAATTATAGATTTGCTTTGTTTATGTCACCATATTCCTATTATGTTAATATGTGTGCGCAAGTTAGTTAGGAGTTTAAAACCTATACATACTTAAGGTTCTCTACAAGAAGATATGTCAACAAAATAATCAATCCTCCCATGTTTTCTTCCATATACTACCTCTATAGCTTTTATTCTTCCTTCCTAATTACAACCCTTAAATAGAATTCGTGCCTCATATCGAATTTACCGAGTATCATAATTCCTCCAGGTGGTAAAGATACCTCGAGACAAGTGCTGGGCATAGAAGCCACGGGGCATAAATCTGCAAAGAAGTAAAAAGCTAACCTTTTCAAACAATATGGCTTCTTTCTCACTTACCAACTATACATTTCCCTGTATGGCCCCGAAAGATGACTGGTTAGCTAGAGACGGGTAAGATTCCTCAAGGGAGGAACAACCTAAGACAGGCACAGTCGCAGGGGGGCCATCAGGTGAGAAATTGGGGAACAACAGTGGTGAAGCTTAGAACCTCAACCCCCCCACCCCTTGTGTTGAGAGAAAGCTTCTGCATCCGTGGATGTTTTATTGCCCTTGTCTAGCTCGGATTAGCACATAGTCTACAGGCACACACCTGATCATCTACAATTGCTCTCTTACAACACTAAACTATGTTTTCTACCTTTATCTTGCATCTACCTACCACTTCAGCAGTTTATTAAAAATAAAAATAATAATAATAATAAAGGGAGAAATGTGGGATCCACATATAAATCAAGTATAAAAATCAAACGAATATTCATATTTGACCTGATTGTTTATAGTTCATAATGCGTGATCAAAACTGAAAGTTTCTGTGATGAATGCCCTTGTACTGTTCACCATGTAAGAACTTATTCACTATGTAAGAATTCGTTCACCATGTAAGAACTTGTTCGTTATGCTTCAAAAGATTGGAGACTGAAGAGAACTAGGCTTGAGATGGATTAAGGACTGTGCATTGAGCATTGACCCCCCTATACAGAATTTTATTGTTGTTAACAACCATTTGATCAATAAATATGAGAGATGCCCTCTCAGAAAAAAAATACACATCATACATGATTCCATTAATTACACATTTCTTAAACAAAGAAAATAACCACAGGGTTTAAGGATTTTAAAGAATGCATAGTTAAATGGCAAATACAGGTAAATAGAAAATAATACAGTGAATGATAATCTTAAAATTCAGGGAAAAGAAGACAGCTAAAAGCAATAAAACCTCACGAAAGTTTCTGACAATGTTTTATTCTTTCTTTGGTTGGCAGTTCCATCAATTTTCACTTTATAATAGTTCTCTAACCTGCATCCTTTTATTTTGTGAGCATTTCTGTATTTTAGTACCATTCCATAATAAAAAAAATGATGGTTTTGCTTATCAAAAAAGAAACTTTAGGGAAGGTATCCAATATACTGGATAAAATTCTAAACAACCTAGAGAGTTTAAGATAGTTTGAGCCAGCAGATTATGGAAAGTTCTGCCTCACCCAACCTCAACATGAAGAAACTTTTTATGAACAGGTTGGGAGGGTGAAATCTTCAAACTGAATATATCACGCGTGTAACAAAGCTTCCAGAAGAAAAAGTGGCCCTCCAAAAGGATTACGACCGGTAGTGTTACATAGTGATCCAGTAAAGTATCAACTACAATCAGATAGAAGGACGGTTAGATTATTTTCCATACCACTTTCTATTAATTTATAATACAAAAGAACATTTTCTTTATTAGTAATAAAAGCAGCTACTGTTGAGTTCATTCTGAAATTGTTGAAAGCTTATTCTCAAAGTTTCTATTTTTCTGACAATAGTGTAATGATTTTTAAGTATTTCATCTAATTTAAAGTGTGTATTTTAAATTTCATCTAATTTAAACTGAAGGGCCCTATGCATCTTGTTTCCAGAAAAATCTACCTAGAGGGAATTTCTAATGAGATATTAAATATTAAATATGCAACAGTCTTTTTTCCCCAACAGTAAGATGCTTGCAATTCCAGACACAAGTTTTTGTGTTTTCAAGATGCCCTAATCCAGAATTTTAAAGATATTAGTGTTAAATGAGCAATAGTACTTCATTGTAAAACAAAATGACTAAAGTTAACAACATGCTTATATGTGCATAATTGTAATGCTCAAATATTTAATAATCAATTAACTACTTTGGTTTATTCAGTGTAAATTGCTGTTTTTGTTAACTTGATAATCTCTTAATGGCAGGTGATTGAGACTGTTAAAATATGATGGTTTGCAAGAGTGAAGTCAGACATATCATTCTTGTTTGAATTCATTATTTTCTTTAATATTTTTTCTTTTCTTTTTTTAATCTGTTACTTAGAATAATGTTTTCCAAAAGTCGTGTTTATTTGCCAGATCAAATAATATTCCAAGTTCACACTCCTTTTCTTTTTCATAGCATATTAAATGTTCTCCTATTATGAGGATTACAGCCTTGTTGAGTCTGTTTCTTATTTTACTGAATTTAAATTTCCAAGTATTTTCTTTTTTTCAGGTTTTTGATAGCCATCTGTTTCAGAATGGTTTTCAAAAACTTGAACACAAGCATGGTGTGAAAATCCTAGAATGGGAACTTCTCCCAGTCACTCCTCAGCAGGTGAATTTGCCAATCTGCCACATGTATGCCAACCACGTGGGATGGAGAACATGTTTGCATCGCCATTCCCATAGCGGACCATGTGGGCCTTGAAGTAGGCCATGTGGTAGAGTGGAAATCCCAGTGTTTCTCAAAGGGGCAGATCACTGAATTTAGCACATTTTAAGAAGAAAGGCCCACCTAAAATATACTCACTTCTCTGGGTGATTCTTCAGAAACCAGAGCTGTGCGAAGCATAAGAGGTCATAGGGCATCATTCCTTGCTGTTGAAATGCTGTAAAAACTTTTCTTATCTCACCTCTGTGCACGCTGCTGTATGGGGGAATCATTTCTCTCTTTCAAATGACACTCCTGGATCCATCAATTCCTTGACATATTCTGCACATTAAGGACCATAGAGGGGCCGTCATGTAGTCCATTGTCTAGGTTAAGGGAGGTTATTCTCTGGGATCCTGCCCATGTCCTGGGTTGACATAGCCCTTCAACTAGCCATTTGTTACAGTTGTTTTCTCTTTCCCAGTAGGTTTAATCTATAACCTTTTACAAGGGACTTCCCACCAAGTGAGACATCATTTACTTGCTCTAATGTCTTCCTGGTACACGGGGCAGAGTCATTTTGAACTGGCATCTAATCTGTGACAGATTTTTTTCCTGCGAGAGCTGAGTGATCCCTCCAAGGAACTGAATGAAGTATCTATTGAACAACAGAGTGTGTTTTGACAAATTGGCAAGAGGAAAGAAATGTCAGTCTTTCCACCTTCTCTAGAATTAACAGGTTCGATGTGGTTCACAGTCAAGGACCTTTATTCTTCTCTCCCTAAATTGTATCTGAAAGAGTGGTGGCCATGGCTGCCCAGTTATGACAAAATGGGTTCAAGCCCCATTATGGTCACGTACTTGTTGTTCCTACCCAAGTATTAGAAAAATGTCACTATTCTTCACTCATCTTTTAAGTATTAGATTCCAATTTCTCCCAGGTGGGAAATATCTTTTCTTCTGCTGAAAATGCAACTATACTATTTTACCAGTGTGTTCCAAGTAAAGTCCTTATTTTTCAAGTGGAGTTAGAATATGGACGTGCATCTATGTTACATTATTTTTTAAAAACATGAACTAGTTTGTGATAGTTGTATGCAGTGTCCTCTGTTTCCCCAAATGGTGACAGACTCATTGATCTTGGGTGGCCTGTGATTGATGGCTCCCCAAGAATGGAGACAGTGAATTGGTGGGACCCAAAAAAATGTTCAAGATGATTTCATCTTTTAGAAAAGTCTGTTGTACTGACCTGATTTCAGAGCATCTAATAAAATCTAGTTGGAGTGATATAACCTTTTCTAGGAATCTGGACAAAGTAAATTACTTGAAAGTGGAATTTAGAAGAGATATTTGCATTGTCTTCTGGTCAATAGTTTTATGTAATTTGTAACATCTCCAAAAGGAATGACAAAAGGCACTTTACCACTAGGGATATTGGGGATTGAGTTCATTCTCTTTGATTCTTGCCCCCATCACAACAAAGAACTGAAAGGCAGAGACAGAATAGCGAAGCAGATGAAAATTTTATTTGAATACAATCCAAGGGAGGAGCAGGCCAGAGTCAAGACGGAAAAAGGCAGAGTCAAGACTGTGAAGCTTCTTTTTATGGGATTTTATGCAGACAGAGAAGTCCCTGATTGACTATCTTTGGTCTTGGAGGCCTGGGCTAATTGGTAAAAGAAGACATGGGCTTCTCTCTGATGGTTATTGTGCTTATCTTCCGAAGTTTTTTGTTTTGTTTATTTTTCTCTTATGTGGGGAGTGTCTGTGCTTGAAGACTTCTCATCTGAATATGTTGCTTTTTTCATCTGGGGAGTGTTTGGACATTTCAAGTAACTCTTAGGTCTTGAAATTATCTCTGTGGGTATTTTCTGACTCTCTGGTTTTATCTGGTTAACTCTTTGAGTCCCTTTTAGTGGGTTTTACTGGCTTTATTTTCTCTCCACCCCACTCATATTTACTTTTGTTCCTAATAGAGATACAGTTGTGCTTTTCCAAGTTCTAAATTTTTATTGTGAATTGTGTGTTTCTCTGGTACATTCCTATTAGTTAAAATAGACATTTTATTCTAATTTTATTGTGTTTGCCCTACTCTCCTTTTACTGTTTCAGAATCCCATTCAGGAGAACACACTCCACTTAGGCATCAAGTCTGCTTAGCCTCCTCTGGTCTGTGACTTATTTTTCAGGCTTTTCATATTCTTGGTGGTCTTGACTAATTGGAGGGATATTGGACTGGAATTTTATCAAATATTGAATCTATACAGAATATAGAATATCAGTTTGGGTTTTTCTGATATTTGTCTCATGGTTAGACTGGAGTAATGGTTTTTGGAGGAAGACCTCACAGGGGAAGTCCTTTCTCATTAAATGAATGTGGTTTTTTAATTCAATAAGGTATTAAGCAAATTGAAGAGTTTAATCTATAGTCCCTGTTCTTTTCATTTAACATATCCACACCTGCAGATTATCTGAGTAGTAGACTTTGATAAAATTCACTGAAATAACATAGCCTTTTTTAGATGAAAATTGTTAATAAAACAAGTACATTTTTTTCCATATGGCAAAGCAATTTCACTCAGAATTTTAAAACAGTGTTTTAAATTAACCACTAAAGATCTAAATATAACACTATTTCTTCAAGAATGTGTCATTTTCTTTGCAGATATACAAAACTACTGAGTTAAACAAAGTGTCTTGTCAGAAAAAAAATCTATCACAAGCATATGAACTAATCATGAAATTTAATTTGCTATTTAAAAGTACTGGAAAATATGTGAATTATATAAAAATTCTCCTACTTTCATCAAATGCACCACTTTTTAAAATAAAGATTCTATCAAAAGCTATAGTTTTAAAATGCAATTTATTTAAGCAGTCAGAGTACCTATATGGCAATATTTCTTTGCCATCCAGAAATTTAAAAAGTTAATGTACTTTTCCTTTTAAGCAGATCATTTCTTAAGGAAACAAATGTATTTGAGCTTTCCTGTAATCCTATTAGCACTCTACCTAAGAAAAATGAAAAATTGGACTACTGAATAGCAAAATCCATTGGAGATCCTCAGTTTTAAAATAGTATATTAGATATTTGTTATTACCATTTGACTAATTTCCTGTCTGTATCAATAATTGTGATATAATAAAATATCTATGTATGTGTGACCTACACTTTATGAAACATGCTTCCCAAAGCTTAGAAGTTCTGAAAAAGAAGTGTGTGTATGTATTATTTTCTTTTACATATTACAAATATTGCTTCCTTTTTCTATTAAATACATATCAGCACACTGTATTGAATAGGAGAAAGTCACTCTAATAATGGTTCAGGGATTCATTCAACTGCATATGATTGTAATATTCCTTATATTTACCCTGATAAGCATAATGTAGCAGCAAGACCCAGTTACAACACAAATACAAATGCCTAAAATGTTGAGATTACTTTATTATTAATTATTGGTTATTATTACTATGACAAATAATCAGAGATAATTGCACATCCTTCAGAAGAACTGGAGCCTAACTATTTTATTGATTCAATTTGTCATTTGTTTGTACCTCCTTTAAAACTCCATTAGCAGAAAGGAGCTCAATAGACTAATAAAAACAAAAAAATGAAACTAGCAAATTCCTGGAGATCTCTTTTAGGCTGGATTTCCTGTCTTAAGCAGCCATTTTTAGCTATTCTGGACTATTTCAGTAACTCACAGAAAGGACACTGCTGGGCGTGTGCCTTGATGGGTATCACACATTTCACAGGGGAGTTCAGACCCCCAGCTCATCATCTGCCCTTTGATGAAGCCTGAACAGCCCCATCTGACGCACACCTGTGAAGACATAATTGCCTAGGAAACAGGTCATTGTCTCACAAGTTCTAGGTTCCAGTAACAATTATATGCTACAGGGTTGGGTTTTTCCTCTTGTGGGCTATGTTATTCTAATTTCATCTTCATTGGAGAGCTGTCAAATTTTTTGACAGTTTTGGAGAGCAAAAATCTCCACAGGGAACAAATTCCACTTTCCAGAGCAAAAGGATTAAGCAAAAACAAAGAGCTGGAGACAAGCAGAATAAACAAGTTTCAGCAGAGATACTGCTAGGAAATTATATAAATTCCTAGTCAGTGATTTCATTAAAATATTTAAAAAATACATAATTTAAACTAAATATTAACATAAAATAAGTAATATAAAGAGAACAATATTTAAAACAACTTCTAATGTTCCTAAACATTACCAAAATATTTTACTATAATTGCATTAATAGCAAGTTGTGTTACTTTAATTGCATCCATCATAAGAGATGACATCATCCAGTATCACTGACATAGGAAAAGACATTAGTATTAAGAAAGCACCTCTTAATAATAAAAGTATGAATAATCTATAATAAAAGAAAACAAAAGCACAGTGATTAATACACATGATCAAGACTAGAAATCATAAATATCCTTCATTCAAACCAGGGAAATTCCAACTTTCTGACTATGCCTGTTTGCTATGAGACTTAGGAATTTTTGCTTGGTGGATGGGCTCCCTAGACAAAATTTTGAACTGGTAAAGTGATCATCTCTATCCATCAAATTTCATTTTTTTGAATATCAAATGATACCAATTCAAGAAGTGGTTAGAAAATGTCCCTCTATGTCATTCACACTTTAAGTGAAATGTGACAGAAAATTAATAATAACCGACATTTCTTGTTTGTTCATTCTTTACTTAACTACAAGACTGGCAAGCCCATTGTTCCCACACCTTCTAGATGTGTTTGCAGTTGAAACTCTCCCTCCCCACTGGAAAGAAGATGCATTTGTTTAAAAATTGCCACAATTAGAGCACTGGGTATAAAAATCAATCAAGTTCTATCATAAAAGGAAAGGAAAAGAGTCATTTTGGCAAATGGAGCGTAGTTCCAGAGGGACTGTGTAGCTGTGGTACAGAACTAGAGAGTGGACAGGAGAGAATAGAAGAAAGAAGGGAATGTGGTATGGTGATACCCAAACACAGGAGGACATTCCAGGAAATTGCCGAAGTCGGAGAGAGCCTGCTATGGTCTGCATGTTTACATTCCTCCAAAGCTCCTATGCTGAAATTCTAACCTCCAAAATGATGGTATTAAGGGGTGGGCCTTTGGGAAATGCTTAGGTCAGGAGGGCAGAGATTGGAATGGGACAGGTGCCCTTATCAAAGAGGCCCCAAGAGATTGCTAGCCACTTGGACCACGTGAGAACCCAGCGAGAGTCGGCAGCTGGCTACCGGGACAACAGCTGTCACCAGAACCTCACCATGCCAGCTGCATGATCTTGGACTTCTCAGCATGCAGAGCTGTCAGAAATAAATTCTGTTTATAAGTCACCCAGTCTGTGGTATGTTGCTATAGCAGCCCCAGTGGACTGAAAAGACAGAATAAGTGGACCAACCAATGAATCAATGCCAGCAGCACTGCTTTTGTGGTAAAGAGCTACATGGACCCCAATCAACCCATGGCATGGTTTCCACTTGCAGGGCAACTTCCCAGCACCCGGATCCAGTGCCAGTTTATCCTCCCATCCCATTCATATCTGATAAGAGTTTACATACCTTTTGCAGTAACTGGCAATTCTGGCATGTTAAATTATCACTGTGTATTTAAAAATTACCCAGAATGAATGCCACCCCCAGGCTAATCCCTAAACCAAGGTAGTCACCTCTGCACATCTGGCGATGTGGCTGTGGGGAAGCTCTATGGAGGAATGGGCATGTGGACCGAGCAACCTGGAGGCCTTTGTGCTGTGAGGGGAGAAATTGCACCACCAATATACAAAAAGAGGCTGGCCTTGAACTTCTGTCTCTACCAGGATGTCAGGAATACACAGTGGAGAAACATCTGTAGCCTTGCCACACTCTTCCATAGCTTATTAATTATTCAACTTTTACTTTTATTCTTAGGTCTTGTACATCAACCTTAACTTATAACTTCTCTAGCAATTCTATAGACAATGATAGAAGATAGAGGCATACATATTCTTTTTCCTTAGGAAGATAATTAACATACATAAACATCCTCAGTTTGGAGTTATTGCTACCACACTGCAACATCAAATTCTTATTTTACACTCTTTAATGACATAATATAACAGGTCTCCAGATATTTTTCTACTCACCTCAAAAACAACTAATCAGTATAAGCTGATCAGCAAAAGATTGGGAGTAGCTCTGAATTTTAAATGCTTAATTATCTATTATTTTTCTGTGATTTCAGAAAAAAACCACAGCTGAGTGAAAGATTAATTGTAATCTTCATTTGATAATAAGTAATTACTTAACTATCTTTTATATCAAATTACCTACATTCTCTTTTAAAAAATATATGTGATGTATTGTGATAATACATGGGATATATTGATATATGTCTACAATAATTTTCAAAAAAATAATTTAAAATCTAAAATTTTCAAATCTTTTTAATTTATACATAATGAGATAACATAGAATACAAATAGGATCTTTTTTTTTTACCAGTATCTAAGGCCTATTTCTCTGCTCCTATAAGCATAGGGGAAGGTCAGCCTGATTAATTAGAAGAACTTTAAAAGTTGCCTATAATATTCAACTCAGTACGATTCATCATCTAAATTTTAATTCCTGAATTTAGGCTAGATGTAAGGTTGATAATTCAGCATGGATAACATTCATGTGTATTTAATAAATTCCAAACAATTTCTAATGTGATTTTTCTTCACTATATATTTACCAGCTATACCAACAATCTCTATTCTCTTATTAAAATAGTACAGACAGTTAGACAGAATTTTATTCCTCATCTAGATACTGGTTAAATGAGCTGTAGTACTTAAAAATGGGGAGCCCTTCAAAAGAAGAAATACATATAAGCAGATGTGAAACTATGTATAGAATATATTATTTAGTGATAAGTTCAAAACAGAGTCTATATGTGTATCTGTCCATAATTCTATTTTAATGACAAAACTTATTTCTATGTTAAAACAGAAAAATAAAAATATGTGCTTATGGAGAGGGAGAGTGAGAGAGGCAAAGAGAAAAATGACAGAATTTCTGCTTTACAAAAAACTTTTATAGATCATCTAAGGTGGCTCTCTCTTGGAGGGAAGCTGGCTGGTCTAGACCCAGGCTGTGGGTTGGGTTCAGGTCTGTGGTACCAAAAGTTTCCTGTTTCTGCTCTAATAAATTACTACAAACTTATTGGCTTTAAACACTGCAAATGCATTATCTTATAGTTGTAGGTAAAAGCCCAAAACTTAATGTGTTGAAAGGGCTGGATTCTTTCTAGAATCTGCTTTCTTCTTTTTCTGATTTCTGAAGTTTACCAACATTCCTGGGCTAGTGGCCCCTTCCTTGCATCTCTCTGGACTCTGCAACTGTCATCACATCTCTCTTTCCTCTTTCTCAGACTGTCCTGTTTTCTTTTTATAAAAACCACTGTGATTAGATGAGCCCATTCAAAAAGTCCAGGATCATCTTCCCATGTGAAAATACTTAACCACATCTGCAAAGTCCCTTTGTCTATAAGGTAATGTATTCACATGTGCTGGGGATTAGGATATAGATATGTTTGGAGGACAATTATTATGCCTATCTACCATAGAAATCCATGCTACTTGGGAATTCAAATCTTTGGATGACTTCTTGGAGGGCAAGAAATAAGCCAAATAAGGTGGCCTCATTTGAAGCCTTATCCACATCTCATACAATGACATTCCATTGGCCAAAGGAAACCACGTGCTTAAGCACAACGTCAGTGGTGGGGATAAGCATCCTTGGCCCAGAGTGAGATAGTACCATATAGAGATGTGCCCTCATTTACAGAGGAGGAAGGTAAACAAGAAAGCAAGAAATATCTGTTTCTGCAAAGTAGATAATAAACTGGAGTTTAAAAACTTCCTTTTCCAAGTCTACCCTTATATCAATTCAGTACAAGTTTGAGCAGACTGGTCTATGAGAGAACATCTTGGTATCCATGGGAAGGCCTCCACATTTTTACATTTCACTTACTAAGTAATGCTCCATAAATAGGCCCAAAACACAAACATTATCAATGTGATATATGGACTCTTGAACAGACATCTCATTTGCACATTGAAAATTGCCCTTATACAAGTCTGTCAATTAGGAAACATTTCCCAATATTGCTTTAGTATCATTTATAGGATCTGTAGCTCAAAGAGATATGTTATTCTACAGAGGTTAAAAAGAAATCATATTTTAAGATGAAATCTAGCAATTTTATGAGGAACCCGAAAGCAGATAGTTTAAAATAACTTGAAAAATTAATATTTATCCAATATACAATGGCATTTTCCATTACAAGTTTTTAACTAGGGTGACTGACTGAAGATTTTTTCACATTATAAAGAAATAGAGTATTAGGACCTCCATACAGTAGACTAGTCAAACTCATTTTCAGAAAGGTCATTTTCATGTAGTAACAGCTGTACATTGAAAAATATTTTTACCCAGGCTTAGAGTTGGGCCCTTGGAGTATAGATTTTCAAAAAATAATTTTGCTTATGGAATGATACATCCACTGCTTAACTAGAGCCAAAATTGCTGCTTGTTTCAGCTGTTATGTTACCACTGGGGCCTTTCATGGGAATATCATTTCCTGCCTTTCGATTTCATTTTTAAAATTTCATGCCCTAAATTGCATCTGGTGTTTCACTTTTGAACAGGTAGGCAGTATTACTAAAATGAAGAGTAAATTCTCCAAAATTCAAATCTAAAACAAAAAATCAGTTTGAAAATGCTATTCAACTGATTAAGAAACATTCAAAATGATGTATGGAACCTGCTTTTAAAGAAAAATATACCATATTCCTGAAAATAAAAATAATCAAGTCTCAATGAATAGTATTGAAGTCATACATGGCATAGTCTCTGAAGTCTTATATATTTGAGCAATAATTATTTATTTATACACAACATTTCCATAATCACATCAAGGAAGCACACATCAGATTCATCTGTTTGCAAATGATGCCCTTCTAAATGTCATATTGTCAGAAACATAGGTTGGGTGCATCACTGTTTGACCTGTCATTTTGGGCTATATTCTATAAGCATAAATTTAAAATTACCTAGTGTAAAATTTAGATAAGTATGGTTTAGTCCAAAAGGAATATAGTGAAACCTTACTCTTTTTGCTCCCTATGTCCTGATAATAACCTGTCTTCATGTTTGCTTAACTCTCTAAGATCAACAATATTATTACTTACATTTTATTAGATTAAAAAATATACATTTTTTCCAAACTGTTAAAAGGAGAGAAACACAAAACAATGAAATTTTATAAAATAAAATTGTGCTTATCTTTTGCAAATAATCATGCTCATATTTTTCTCTTTTTTGCTAAGGTATATTACTTTAAATATCATAAATTTTTTTTATTTTATATAAAAAGATATAGATGTATAAACAGAATTTTGTATTTTAACTTATTTTAATTATTTTAGAACCATACAGAGATGTGAGTGTGTATAGGTGGTAAAACTGCAAGAGTTGGGGGAAAAGAAAGTTTAAATTAATGATTAAAGTCAACAATTTATAAATAAATTCAACCAGAATTTTAAAACATCATTTGTATTTGAGAACTATAAATATTATGAAAATATAAATTGGTTTAGATCATGAAGTTATCTTTAAATATCAGTATATATGTAAAATGAGGATATGTCCAATATGAAATAAATAATAACATGTATCTTGAAATATTCTTCCCACTTTATTGTATGTGCTTGTGTGTTAACATTATGTGAGGTTAGAATCACAATTTTAAAGACTACATATCTTCTGAGCCTATTTGAAAAGAGATTGGTACATTAAAATATTCTATATTAAGGGAAAACATACACGGATTTAGACTGTATTATCATTCCATAATCAGATAATCCCTATCTACTAAAGATTAAAGCAAATAATAATAGGTGAACATTAAAAATTCTCCCTCTTCCTCAGTGTATATAAAGATACTGTACGTTTTTCAAATTATAAAACACTAAGTCCTTTCATTAGATATTTGTCTTCTATTTAGAAATTCTGCATCTAAAAAGTAAATGTTAATATGAAGAATTTTAAAAAGAAAATATTCATTTGATTAAAACAGTACTGTCCATATCCATTTCGAGTTTACTTTTGTGTATGGGGTTAGACAATAATCCAGTTTCTTTCTCTTGCATGTAGCTGTCCAGTTTTGCCAACACCAGGGGTTGAAGAAGCTGTCAATTCCTCATTGTATGTCCATGGCTCCTTTATCATATATTAATTGACCATATATGCTTGGGCTTATATCTAAGCTCCCTAGTCTGTTCCATTGGTCTATGGGTCTGTACTTGTGCCAGTACCAAATTGTCTTGATTACTGTGGCTTTGTACTAAAACTTGAAGTCAGAGAACGTAATCCCCCCAGCTTTATTCTTCCTTCTCAGGATTGCTTTGGCTATTTGGGGTCTTTTGTGGCTCCATATGAATTTTAGAACTATTTTTTCTAGTTCATTGAAGAATGCTGTTGTTATTTATTGGACCTATTTTTGTTTTGTTTCTTTTACATGTCCTTAGGGGTAAACTGAAACTCTGTAGTATTAAACTATTGAAGCTCATTCTTAAAACACGAGTCTTTCAAAAACTAAACAGGATATATCCCAAGTTAAAGTAGGAGGGTACGTAAGGGTCTGGAGAGAGGGTGATGGGCAGAAGGGACCTGGGAGCAGAGGGAATTCTGGGAATGTGAAGTACAGGTTCTGGTCCACTCATCTATCCTGCAAGTCCATGATGTTTGATGCCTGTGAGCCAAGTGACTCCTGAGACCCAGGTAGCTGGATGGAAGTGAATGAATGGACTTTCTCTGTGTCCCAGCAAGGGGAATTTGTTCATGATTTTCACCTCAGGGGCTGAGGAAATCCTGGAAAACCATCAGGAAGGGGTGGATTCTGGAAAGAGATCAAAGACTTGAGTTTTATGGATAACAACCTCATCTCCATAAAAGTTTTTAATTGCTCATATGTGCTAGGGATTTCTGACCCAGTAAGGCTAAGAATGTGGTAAAGAATCAGGTTGAGCCTTTCTGTCTTTGGAGTTGGAAAAGAACCTCCAGACCAGAGAGGAGAGGTCTTTTCTCAGGGCCTGACACACTGAACATTGTTTAACCACGTAAATTAAGACCATATTCTCTAATCACTGGTGGAAATCTTGTTCTTCAGCACTCTCCTATCACCAGATTTTAGTAAAAAATAAGCTGAACAAGAAATTGAAAACTCATCTAAAGGAACCCTGGACACAGAGTGATTATTAGTCAGAGTTGTAAAAATTCAGACCCAAAGAAACAGAGTTGCCAGAGGAAATTTATGAAAACTTTAATTAAAATGTTAGAGCACATCTTGGCTTTTGTGAATGATCCTGCAATGAATATGGGAGTGTAGATATCTCATCCAGATCCTGACTTCATGTCCTTGGGATATATACCCAGAAGTGGTATTGGGGATCACATAGTATTTCTATTTTTAAATTTTTTGAGGAACCACCGTACTAATTTCATAGTGGCTGTACCAATTTATGTCCCACCAAATAATTGGAAAAGAACACATGACATGTGTTATAATGGAATTTTATTCTGACATAAAAAAGGAATCCTGCCGTTTGTTGCAACATGGATGAATTTGGAAAATAAGATATTAAGTGAAATAAGCAAGATACAGAAAGACAAATACTGTGTGATCTTATATGAAGAATCTGGAATAAAGTCAAACTCATAGAAGCAGAGAGTAAAATGATGATTGCCAGACATTGGGGGTTTGGAGGAAATGGGTAGATAATGGTCAAATGATACAAACTTTTAGTTATAAGATGAAAAACTTCCAGAGGTCTAATATACAGCATGGTGACTGTCATTAACAACCCTGTATTGTATACTTGAAATTTGCTAATTTCAAGAGTAGATCTTAGGTGGTCTAACCACACACATAAGACATGATAACTGTGTAAGGTGATGGATGTTTTATTGAAAATAAAGAGCCATTTAAAAAGAGGCAAATTCAAACAATGAGAGGAAGAAGAAACATTAGAAATGAAGCTAAGGGGGACCAGAGAATTATCTTAAGGTTAAATAGTTAAATATAAAGGATTGGGATGGTCTCTATTTTTTGGTGTAGGGAAAATCACAAAGTGTAAGACTTTGCCAAATGTATTCAGGAGTGTCTGGAAATTGTAGAGAAAGCTTGAGGTTATGAGGGTTGTGAAAATGGAGAGGGATGGTTATTTATCAGGCTCTCCCACTGTCTACTGCTTCTTAATTTGCACAACATGCTGTCCCATGCTATGTCTGTGCCAGATTCTGTGATAGGCTCTGAGGTCCAGAGGTGAGCACTTAAATGCAAAGCATGCAATTCTCCATGCAGTAATTAAGGGAATGATCTGACTTAAAAATTAGGAAAATAATACCTCAAATTGTCCACACATTTGCAGTTTTCTGAAAAAAAAGCTTATTCATGGGCAACTAATAAATTAAAATTTGGCATGCAGAACAAATTTTGGCCCATTTTGTTTATATATTCAAATTATATATAATTATAACTAATAGCTTAATCTATCTTGAATGAACTATGGTGTCTCTAATTCCCCTACTTGCCTCAGTGCATATATCTGGAGAGCAATCTACCCAACTCTGATATTGGAAGTTTTGGTCTCAGCTTTATTAAACCTTAGTACATGCTAGATAAATGATGATAGATAAAGCAAACAAACACTTACAAGATTGAAAATGATATGCCATTTTCTATTAATAGTTAATTAAATATGTGATAAGTTCATTATTTCTTTACAGGGTCAAAAAATGTATACAATGACTTAATTGTGTGGAATGTGTTTACTGAAGTAAATTTGCCAAAAGTCAATTAGTGAACTGACCTATCATGGAAAGAAAAAGTCTCAAAAAGTCAATTCTGTATATTGAATTGAATACCACTACTGAAATTGGTGTTGAATACCAATATACTATTGATATACTGCATGGGTTCAAATTATTAGAAAAATTTATTTGGGTAAATTACTTAAAAACTCTCTGCTACACTTTATTCATTTCTCACCACATGTTATTTTTCATCTGAAAAATGCCCATTACTAAATATTTATTTACCCAAATTATATTCACAACATCTACTTTAGCATTGATTGTGGCATGGGATATTTTTAACTACCTGTGACATCCTTTAAAGTTATGTAGTTTGATAGAATTAATGTTAGTATAGCTGAAATCATTTTGTCAGCACAGGCCAAAATTTAGTTAATTTCAGGGTAAAAGATGTTGCAAAATGAGAATTTCTTGTATATTTTGAAATTGAAGCATAATACAGGATTCTTTCTTCCAATTTTCTTTCTTCCAATATAGTTTCACTCTATTTAATTTTTTCTATTTTATTTATCAATTTTTAACTTTTTGGATGGAAATACTATTGTCATATCTTTTGAGCATATGACACTGAGGAGTTAAAATCAACATATAATTATCATTTCATTTCACAAGACAGAAAAAAATTTGACTGTGACACAATTATCCAGGTAAAAGGGCTACCAGGAAATTAAAACTTTACAAGAATTTTTGAAATTGTTCAAACCAAATATGAAGAATGATTTGTAACTTTTACAAATAGTTAACATATGTAAAGTTGGTAGATTAAAATTTTGTTCAATTGGTTTTTAATGAACTAGTGTTCACTAACTGATTAAGCCAAATAAGTCTGTGTCACAGTATTTTACACACACACACTCATACACATACTGCATATACTTTCATATTCTCAAACCACCCACATTTAACAGCATTAAATAAATAAAATTTGAAGGGGCAAGATGAGGCACATTGCAAATAGGTTATTATCTATGTTCCTAAAATGTTCACAATTTAAGAATGTAAGGTTGTTCCTCCTTATGGTTGTGGAAAGATATATTCTATTCATTCTACGTTAACATAGACAAAGTCCTTAGGTACGTGGGGAGCAGGGAGACAAAGCTGTGGTATTGGTGGGAAAGACCCAGCCATTAACAGATTTGCGGGGAGAAAGGTCTTAGTTTGAAATCATCTCCAAGTAATTTGTCTCTTCTAAGATTGGAATTGGGGTGTCAAGCACTGCCTCTTGTGGCCTTCTAATTACTCGATCAAATCAGCACAGAGTGCTCCAATGAGCCAGATGAAAAACGTAAGTAGTCATTGAAGACATTTTTGAAAAGGTGACTTTTCTAGACCATTAATGATGCAGATTAATTACAGGAACTGCAGTCATTACCATGTGTCTTGTGGCAAAGGTGAAGTTTTATGAGTTAATGTAGTGATGGATTTAAGAATGGTATTAGAAAACACTGAACATCGAATGGAAGATGCACTGAATTTAAAAATAATAATACAGGAATGTTACACCTGATTATATAATGTAATAATTTGTTTTCGATTTCACAGAGTTAAATTTTTTCACTCATATATTTATAGATTTTAGAGAATGTGCTCTCTATCTAAAAACAGTGAGAGAGAGGATATGTGTATTTTACTACTTAGTCATAAAGGGCATATTTTTGTAATATTTATTAATTTACATTTTTAAACGTGATTTCAAAATATACTTTAGCCACTTGTTAAAATGCCCTTACACGTTTTCCTCTTCTTTTGGATTGAAATAAGATGGAAATTAAAATAAATTTTTCCTGGTTTCTTTTCCTAAACATAGATTATGTTTTACTTATCATCCATACTTATAATCTAAATATTATAGATAAGAAGAACTGTGAAGGAAAATGATTGATTACAAACTGTTTTTTATGTATGTTTTAAAAGCTAATGTGAACCTAAATAAAAATTCATACACACATCTGAAGAATTACAAAATGTTGGCAACTAACAACTTAACCTATTAGAATAGGCTGTGGTGTGATAAATAAAACAAAACAAGCAAGCAAAAAGTGCCACCCACTCTTAGGCTCTTACAATGACAAAGATTTCTTTCTTACTCAAGGAACCAATTATGGTTATGAAATGACAAAATCTGACAGTTTTACCATTTCACACTGTTCTTCACAACTGCTGACCCATGAAAACTGAGCATAGCAGACAAAACACTGGCAGTGAAATATTTTTGCCCCAGTGAAACATGCCAATCCAGCTACAACCCACAGGCCAGTTCTGAATTATATAGAACAGCCTACCTTGTCAAGGGGCTAAGAATGTAGGGAAACACGTGGGGTCATTAGTGAACATTACCAGTCTCTAGTATGATTTCCCTCCTGGTCTTTACTTTTTTGCATCCTTTGTTCCTACACAGAGAACTAACTGAGTCCCTGCTAAGGAAAACAGCCCCAAAGTCCCATCCCATTTGCAATAGACTGAATGTCTGCATCCTACCAAAGTTCAGGTGAAACCTAACACCCAATGTAGTGGCATTTGGAGGTGGAGCCTTTGAGAGGTGATTAGGTCATGAGCGTGGAACCCCAGGAATGGGGTTAGGGTCCTGATAAAAGAGGCCCGAAGAGAGCTACCCTCTTCCCCTTTTCACCTTGTGAGAACACAGTAAGCAGACGGCCATCTGTAGCGGGAAACTAGTTATAACCACACAGCAAGGCTGCTGGCACCTTGATTTTGGATTTGCCAGCTTCCAGAACTGTGGGAAATAAATATTGTTTTAGCCACTCAGTTACAGTATTTTTTATAACAGTCTAAAAGGACTTAGATATCATCACTTCATCCAGCTTCATGTTCTGGGTAATTCTCGGAAGTTTCTGCATCCTATTCCATCTCCCTTTTTTAATTTGGACTTTATGAGCTAGTAAATCAAGTTATCTTACCTTCACAGTATGCATGCACATGTATAAACATATGTGCACATACGCACATGCCCATGCACACACACACACACACACACACACACACACACACATTCTGAAATAAGAGGAAGTGAAGACAGCCACAGTAGTTCTGCAATCAGTGATATCAGATCTGGAGATGGTCCACAGTCCTGAGGGTGTGAACATTCCATGAGGAGGCAGCAGTTTTTTCTCTGCAAGAAACTCTCTGACCCTCATTCTCCACTCTTATCCATGATCATCTGAATCTATAACTGAACCCAAGATTCTGCCAATTTATTACCCTCTTCAGGCACTCAAGAGGAACTTCCATGCATAAGTCCTCCATGGAATTTATAGTTTTCCTAGGCTGTTTCCTTTCCTAGGGAAAATATTATGCCCAAGAATTGTCACAATATTTTTAAGTAAGGTCCTCAGTTTCTAACCTGGAATAATTGTCTCAGAAACATAGATATCTTTTTATTTATTGGACTTCAGTCATTTTCATGTGTTTCAATAAATTGGTAATTAAGACTGTAACTTCATCTCTCTAACTTATTAGAACAAATGTAATATTGTATGATTTTAACATGTATATCAGAAAATAAAAAGGGAAAAGCATACACTAACAACTCACTGTAGTCTAAGGCTTTCATTTAATTGATGTCATATTTATAATCTTTCATCATAAATGCTGTTTGATATAATTGTTACAGCTCAATGTTGAAACAAATGCTTTGAACTTCTGCATTACTGTAAAAGCTGAAATGAATTCAAATTTATATACAATAAAAATAAATGCTTTCAGTCATCCACAAGCTAAAACATGTGTCATTTAGCATTCATAAAGGAGTCCAACAAAAAATATTTCTGAAACAATGAAGACAAAAGAAACATTAGATAAATAATTTTAAATGCATGAAATTAATGCAGCTTATACACCTCTGAGACCACCGAGTTGGTTTTGTAAAGCTGTCTGATTACTTAGTATTTAATGTCGGTCTCTTTCTACTCATTCTTCCATAGTGGATTGTTTTGTAGGAACGAAAAAATGTGCTTCTACTTAAACTTGACTTCTGGCCTACAACACCATACTTCAGATAAATATTCTTAAATGTGTATTTTGTCTTGGAACTTGAAAAAAGTTCAATAATATTCTGTTCATGGTTAGATATTATAAAGGTTAGACATGTTTCCATGGAAATTAATCATTTAGTTATTAAAAAAGGAGCTTTAAAAATGGAGATCCGATGATTTTTTCTGATTCAATTGTAATAATAGTCTAGAAATGACCATAAAGGCTTAGCTTCTCCAGTTGCAAAGATTGGAGTAAAAGACAACTATTACATGGCTTGCTTTCACTTTAGTTTCCTATTAAACCAGCAAATAAGTAGTTTATTTGGTTTAGGAGCTAAGTATCCCAATAGATCCATGAATACATAATCATATTTATACAAAAAAGTACATTAGAAAGTCATAGCTACAATAAATGAAAGTTTCAAAATATTTCAGTTAAACATATTAATAGAATGAAACTATGAAATGAAAATAATTGTAAAACATTAGAATTTTTTTAAATTTGCAATAAGACTTTAAACAAAAGACCTTATAGACTCATATAAAATTGAAAATTATAGAAAATATTTTACACATGAAGATTAAACTAGAAAAAATATAAGAAAAAATATGGCAATGCATTATGCCATGAGAATAGAAAGAAAATTTTCAATAACTAGAACACATAAAAACACCTAAAAAAATCCATAAAATAAGTTAACTTGGAATGGTTAAAACTAAATTGTAGATGAAAAAATATAGGAAAATACAAATCAAACAAAAGAAGTGATTGTATTCTTATGTATGAACAGGTATAATCCTGAACAAAAGAATTAAAAGACAAAGATGGATACTTTATAATGCTGATAGCTACAATTCTCAATGAATTATAATAGATATAAAAATGTATGTCCCCAATTACATAGCAACAACTGACATAAGATGAAACAAGAGGAGGTGAAAGGAGAAATAGAGAAAAAAAATAATAAAATTTTTTATATATGCTCTCCAGTTACTCAATATTTTATATTTATTTCTTTCTCTGTTCTTCTTCCAGAATGGATTGATTTTTGGATGTGGGAGAGAAACAACGATGAACTTCTACTAAAATTTGATGTGTGACCTAATAAAAGATGTTTTAATATGAAAATTTATAAGTTAATATAGCAACAGCAAAAACTCTATGATTTTTGTCAAATATAATGGAACACTCACAACATTTTTCTAATAGTATGACTAAAATTTACAACCCAAGAAATTCAAAGGAATAATTTAAAGAACTTACCTGATAAATTCTGGAGAGCTAATGTACACATGGTGACTACAGTTGTTATGTATTATATACTTGAAATTTGCTAAAAGAGTAAGTATCATGTGTTCTCATCACATACACATAAGAATGGTAACTGTATGTGGTGATATGTTAATTAGCTTGATTGTGTCAATCATTTCACAATGAATCCTATATCACATTGTATGCTGTAAGTATATCCATCATATCTAAATTTGTCCATCATACTTCAATAAAGCTGGGAGAGAAAAAGGAAATAGAGAAATTAACAACAAAACCAAAAAATCATATTTTGTTAACAATTTAAAAAACAAACAACACACAATGCTCTATTAAACAACCTTTGCTTCAAAGAGAGAATTAGGTAACATTTTATATGTCTTAAATACATTGATAATATAAAAGTAATAAACCATATTTTAAACAATCCAGCAAAATCATATTAGTGGAATATTTGTAGCATTAGACATATAAATCATTGTAATTATCAAATGAGTATAAAAGCTAGTGAAAGAAAATTATAGCAAATAAGAATTAAGAAGGATTACATTAATAGATAAAAGTAATAATCATTTAAAATGCAAAGTAAGTAAAATATAAAATTTAAACAGCTTTAAGTACTTTTCTGCATCTTCCTAAATGATCAGAAATTTTTCTCCTTAGTTCTTTTATGTTTATGTACTGTATTATGATTTCCTAAAATTTAACTCTTGACTTCATGGAATAAAACTCAAGTGATTATAACACTATTTTTCAATATTCACTTGTAATTAATTTTGCTAATACTTTACTCTGTTTTTGCATAGATTATTTTAATGACATTACTCACTGAATTTGTTTTATTTGTTGCAGATTTTTCGTACTGAGGGATCAATATTTGTTAATCAATTTATGACTGTTTTATTTTGCCCTTGAATAATTTAATTATCATTTATTTATACAAATAAGAATTGAAGGCTTATTCCTTATTCTTAAGACTGTAAACATATTTTAAATACTTTTCTATATACTTATGATGTTACACTCAGGAACAAGAAAAAATATATATATATTTTGATGTAACCTTGAATATATGTACCTCACAGAAAGCTTTGGGATATATTTTATGTTTTATCTGACTATAGATAAGCTGAGAATGAAACATATTTTAGAAGTAACATCAGTCTGAAATACAATGCAGGAAACATAATGTAGGCTCTCAATGTTAATCTCACTCTTATTTTCAGTAGGAGACCATGAAATCGATGTTGAAGCACTAATTCAAAGCAACAAGGTTGAAAAATCACCACTTGTAAGAAATTTGGAGCTTCTACTATTGATCATGTTTCCAAGGAAATGCAGATCGCTAAAGTTTCAGAAGAAAAATTTTACTTGATTGCTCAAGTACAGAAACATAATGGTAGGCTGCTCCCTTGACAATACTGAAATTATATGAGGTTGGAATTGAGCATAGTGATAAATATTTTGGTAAGCTGTACTTGATTTGAAAACACCAAAAATGATGTAGCAAATATTATATTTAGATTACACTCAATGCCAAGAAAAATAATAATCTGAACTATACTGTGTATATATATATATATATATATATATATATATATATATATATATATATATATATATAAAACTAGAATATGAAATTATATTTCAGAGGAAGAAAATGAAACAAATCCATAATTACTTGTATTTGGCATTACTGTGCATTATAAAACTGTAAATAAACAAGGCATAAAATCTTCTTTGCTTTTGTCATAATAAAGAAGGTTCCATATTGAAATAATGAAACAATAAATTGGATTTCCATTAGAATGAGTGAGTCTTAATTACTTGTAATGGCTAAAAGGAGTAATCAATAGTTTGCTACCTGTTATAAATCACATGACTCTGCAGGAAAATAGTGTCTTGTTGAATCAAAAACACTCTTTATTTTGCAGTTTCAAACACCGACCAGATCGTTACAACAATCTCTATTTTCTTACTGTTAATTTAAAGAGATTCAATGCTAATTATTTTAGTATAATTTTTTTAAATGACCAAACAGTCTATCATGCCATATGAGAACTAATGTGAACTAGTTTAAGCTAATGTGAACCCCAACACTACCTCACCATACTTCTTGAAATCTTGGGGTGATCATGAGAGCCTATCTCCAGAATATATATTTCTTGGGTGAAGTCTTACAGACCCAAGATGACTGAAGTAAAATACATATACAATTTTCCTATACTAAATTAATTGTTATAACAGAAGCTGTCCGCATTACATTCATATCCTAAAGATCTACCTTTCAGTTTCTGCCCCTCCTCCTGCTGTGTGTATCCTGGACTCCACATCTCTCCCCCAGCCCTGGCCAGACTTTCTTTGTATTATAGAACTTCTTCACATTGACCATCTGTGCTGTGTTCTGCCCTGCTCAGCTGACCTGGAGTCTTGTTTATAAACCCACACTGGGTAATATTTGTAGAGCTTAATGTCCCTGCTGACAAATCTTTCTGAACTCAAAGGAAGTCTTGTTATTTGCATCAACATGGATAGGCCTTAAGGACATTATGTTAGGGGTATAAGTCAGACAGAGAAAGGAAAAGCAAATCGAGCTCATGGGTACAGAGAGCAGTGGTTGCCAGAGGCAAGAGTGGGGGTGAAATGGGTGACATGGTCAAAAGGTACAAACTTTCAGTCTTAAAATAAATAAATCCCAGGAAATAATGTACAGCATGGTGACCATAGTTAATAATACTGTATTGTACTTGAGAATTGCTTTGAGTAGATCTTAAAAGTTCTCATCTCAAGAAAAAAAATGTGTAACTTTGTGTTGTGATGGATGTTAACTGGACTTATTAAAATGATCATTTCATAATATATACACATACTGAATTCTTATGTTATACACCTCAAAGTAATATAATGTCTATCATGTCTCACTTTTTAAAAAATCATTTGTTGAAGCTCTAACCTCTAGTACTCAGAATGAAAGTGTATTCGGAGATAGAATTGTTAAGCAGTAATTAGGTTAAAATGTGGTCATTTAGAGTGACTAGTGTCCTTACAAGGAAAAGAAATTAGGACACAGACACATGTAGAGGGAAGAGGTCGAGAAGACAGAGGGACAGGATGGCCCTCACAAGCCAAGGAGAGAGGCCTTAAATGAAACAGCCCTGCTGACTTCTTGCTCTCAGACTTCAAGCCTCCAAAACTGAGAAAGTAACTTTTTGGTGCAAGCGAAAAGAGAGATGAAGTGGGTGAGGATTTATCAGAGACTGGTATTTTTTTAAACTGGAAATCTGTAACTGATTTCTACCAATACCTATAGGATGCTTATTATAGTAACATTGCATATGCTCCAAAATGTTACTAAACAAATATTAATATATATAAGGTGTATGTTCCCTGTGTCATCATACCCACATGTGACACTCTACTGATTTAAATTTAAGACCTAAAGGAACAATAATTAAATAGACTGGAGGAAGATAATACTTTGCCTTACTTTTCAAATTTGTTTTGTATGTATTCAATGTGTAATTATACAGATGTTATACGTTATCTGTCGGGCAGAATTTTCCTGAGACACATATAAACCTTATGTTATATATGTGTGTTTTCCACTGAAATATATTAACTACTCTTCTTATACATTCTGTTATATTTATGTTAGATTCACAGTGCAAAAAGACAAATTTGTCTTTAAGCATGAATCATGTAATTACATTATGCACTTTGTTCCTTTTGTACAAGGTACCACAAGTTGTGTTTGCCTACATGTTTCATCATAACTAGACCCAGGTAATGAATTTTTGGCAGAGTTCTAACATACATGACATTTTATCATTTCAAAGTGTCATGTCAGCGTTTCTGGCATTAGTCTGTGCCTTCACTGATGCTGGAAATTTGATGTGGTGGTTTCTGCCAGATTACTCCTAGGTTTCTGTCTTCCTTTAGTATTTAATGAGTAATTTATAGGAAGCAACTTTGATCCTGTTCTCAACAAATGTTCATGTAAGGTTTGAACATCCATTGATACATATCAAAATCAACTTTCAGTTATGACAATTTTAATTATCATTTATTCTATATGTTTTAATTTGCATTAAACCTTAGAAGTTTTCTTCTCTCACCTATATATATTTGTTTGTTTTACAATTTTTATCTGTTTTTATTAGGACTTGAAATTTTAGATTGAGATCAAGAATGATTTTTTTGGTTATTACATAAACTTGCTATGCTTTTTGAAAAATAAATAACTTTCACAAACAAAATGCACTTTGCACTAGACAGAATTCTAAGATGATACTCAATGACCCACACACCCTTTTATGAGGGAATAGAACTTTTGGGATTATTTATGTTACATGGCAAGCATACTTTTTGCAGCTACAAAACAATTGTTATATGGATTAAAAAATGGTTGTAGTTGGAGAAATATATAGACTCAGCTTATAACCTTTGTTGCTAAGAAAGGTAGTAAGATGATATCCAATTTGTTACAGCCAGATAATGAAGGACTAGATCAAGATTCTTAAGTAAATCATGCCAAGTCTCTTTTGCCATGAACGGTAACATATTCATATGTCCCAAGGATTAGGACATGGGCATCTTTGGAGGCAATAATTGTGCCTATCACATTGATATTCCAACGTGTTTTTCTTTCATCTTTAGATTTTAGGAGTTGATTGTGATGTACATTTTCATGAATTTCTTTGAAGTTAGCCTCTTTGGAGTTCACTCAGTTTCTTGAATCTGTAGTTTTATGTTTTTTGCCAGAATTGGGAAGTTTTCAGCCATCATTTATGAATAGTTATTTAGCCCCACATTTTTCTTCTCTCCTTTAAGGACTTTGTTGACATGAATACTTGATTCTTTGTTATAGTCCCACAGGTCTCCACACTCTGTTCTTTTGATGTTTTTTCTATTTTCTCTCTGCTCTTCAGATGGGGCAATTTCTGTCTTCAAGTTCACTGATTCTTTCCTATGTTCTCTTTACTCTAATGCTGAGCCCATCCACTGAGGTCTTTTTTTCCATCTTTTCTAGGATTCTTCAATGTTTGATTTTTCTCTTTGTCCTGTCATCTATTTATTTGAGACTCTTTCACCTATTTATTTGGTATAGCTTTCTATGTTTGCATTTGTTTCAAGAATGTGATTTCTTATTGAAGCATTTTTGTAATGTCTACTCTAATATATTTGTCAGATAATTCTAATGTCTCTACCATCTTATTGTTGACATATGCTTTGTCATTTATCATTCAGTTTGAGATCTTTCTGGTCCTCAGTGATGAGTGATTTTTCATTGAATTCTGGGCAATCTGGATATTGCTATAAAATTCTGGATTTTATATTTTAGGCCCTGCACATTAATAAGTTTCAATACCTGACATAAATAAGGCAATGTGTAGGATCTTGTTTAAATGCATAGTGATTCATCTAAAATATTATACATATATATATACATATATATATTTAATATTTTCTATAAAGCACAATATGTAAGATTTACTAGGAAGTTGATATTTTCAAATAAATGCTTTTATTACCTTTTATGCATTTAATCCGTGTTCATTTCTAGATTCTTATTCTAAGACCTACTTGCTTACAAAAGAAACAAGAAGAATGAACATTTTCCTAATGAAATGTAAATTGATATTTTATTACACCAATTCAGTAACTTTTATAAACCTTATACACAAAGAAATGAATATCTCATCCCACAAGAATTTAGAAAGTTACTGAAATTCATTGGGAAAACAGATTTTCTTTTACAATTGGAATTTACATAAACACTTAGTATGATTACCTCCACTCTTTAAGAGCTTCCGTAAAAGAAACAAACTATCCTTTGCTCCAATACCAGAGAACACATAGGCAGCATATGATTTCATTTATTTCACATTCCAAAAGCAGTAATAAAAGGTCACTTAGCAATAAGGTAATAAATTATGACTTTTTAAAATAATAATTGCAAAACAATTATATAGTAAAACCAAGATGTTAAATAAAAAGATTATACTCTATAATGTAATCATAATTATGATATAGTTCTTATTGTAGGGGGTGTTTTTTACATTTACATAAACTAGAAAATCACCCATTTTCTTTAGTTATCAAAATTCTCACAAAGATTTCATGTAGTTTTATATGAAAATGTTTTTGCTTTTATTTGTTATGCATACTTTTACACATGTAACCTGCTGGAAGCAATTCTTAATAGAAATGGAATTTTTCATAACAGAACTGTAACTGCTACATAGCATTTTTGTGTATAGCACTAGCATTTTTTGTATTTTTATTCCCCAATTATTTGACATTGTTTTTATTATTTGCAAAACTTGGGATATTTTAATATATGTCAATGCTTCTATCTACACTTTCTAAGATAACTTTCAGGAAGTTAAATTGCTGGCTTAAAGCTATGAGACATTTTAAAGATCTTAACATAGATTACACTATGAGAAAATACTTTTGTTACAGTCTCCATAGCATTTTAAATGGTGGCAAAATATTTTCAGAGAAATCAGGGTATATTTAACTATTCTGCAGTTTTTGATTCATGACGTTGAATGTTAAGACTGTGTTGGAATATTTTACCACTATCTACATATTACTGACAATTCCCTTTGGTAACATTCCAGGAGCAAGCTTATTGGGTTAAATCTTATGAACATATTTAAGAACCTTATTGCAAATTGCCAAGTTGTTTTCCGGCATTCGGTTAAACTCTGACAAGTGATCATAATTAAAACAAAAAAACTACTAATTTAATAGTTGTTGTACTAGGATGCATTGATATAATTTGCAGTGACTTGATAATGAGGTAATATCTTTCTTTACCATGTTAATTAGAGCTTTGACCATTTTCTTCCATAAATGTTTATGTTCTAAGAAATAAAGATTTAGTAACAGACTGGTTCCCTTTCTCCCTCCTGGGGGTTGATGAAAGAATGAGTAAATCAAACAGATGGACCTCTTTGTAAACATGCCAATAATATTTGCTAAAATTAACACTGAATAGTTTTTTTCCTTAAAGAAATGTATTTCCAGGATGTATCTAGTCTGTTCAAATGGCTAATACTTACTACACCTGCAATTCATGGCTTTATGGATCATGTTTATGTAATGACTAAAATGGGGATGAGTGGGAGCTTTTGGATGCTGATAATAGTGTGTTTCTTAATTTGTATTCTAGCTACATGGATGTGGTCTGCTTGTAAAATTCTGGCCAACTGTATGCTTTATTTTGTGTTCTATTCTGCATGCATGTTACACTTGAATGAAAATAGGTTTATTTAAAAGAGAAGAAGTTTTACTTTTCTGAGACACTTTGTAGCTAATACCTCTTCATCACAAACATTTTGACTTGTCATCACTTGTTTACCTGTCCATTCTTCAACATGTATTTATTCAGTATCTACTGTATCTTCTAGGCATTTGAAAGACTGGAACAAGAGAAAAGTGTTCATTGTTTGCCTGGAGGGCATGTCTTTTGGAGATGAATATTCAGATAAAATAAATGAATATATAAAAAAAATTTCAAAATAAGATAAGCGCTGGCTGTCAAGGAATGCATGAAGACATTTAACAGGGATGTTTGGATAGGCCTTTATGAGAGGTGGCCTTAGCTATGATCCTGGCTCTTGAGAAGAAGCCAGCTACGTACAGGCCAGGAAAAGGATTGTTGAATTGAATGAATAAGTCCTGAAATAAGAAACTTCTTGGAAAGTATTTAACAGAAAAAAAGCATGATGGAACATATCATAGCATTTGTTTGAAATGAGGGTTAGAGGAATGTGGTAGCCTGGGTCATGGTAAAGTATTTGAAGTACAAGAGAAAAGATGTATAAAGGATTAGGAATATGTGCTTTGGACCCTCTTCCTTGGAAAACAGTTCATATTCAAAATCACAAATTAGTATTTTTTCCCTTGTGTTATTACTGTCCCCAGATTAGATTAACATTTTTCAGTAATGCATTTTTTTATCAATATATAACCAACCTGTGGAAATAACTATTCTCCTATTTGATGACGGTTATATATAAAAATCCATACAGCAGCACACAGTTGTCATAGAAATTTTAAATTGGAGAAGAAGGTCTCCAAAAAAATTGCCCTGGTAATGGGAAAGACCTGGAATGAGGTCATTTTTTACTCTAAACTCTTCCTAACAAACTATTAATTAGAGTTTTAGTGCAAAACAACAGTAAAGTATTGGATCAAAGTCAGGGTATTTGGCTATAATGCAGATTTTGTTGTTGAACTTACATAACACTGGAAGAGAGAGAGAGAGAGGGAGAGAAAGAATGAAAGGAAGGAAGGAAGGAAGGAAGGAAGGAAGGAAGGAAGGAAGGAAGGAAGGAAGGAAGGAAGGAAGGAAGGAAGGAAGGAAGGAAGGAAGGAAGGAAGGAAGGAAGGAGGGAGGGAGGGAGGGAGGGAGGGAGGGGAAGAAAGAAAGAAAGGAAGAAGAAATTGATTTCTTTGCAAATTAGAAAGACAATATTTTGGCTTAATTGGGATGGAGGTATTTGAAAGTAGGCCCCTCTAATATATTTAACCTTCATTTCTATGAAATGGAAATCATTCTAAGGGAATCCCATGGAGCCAAGTAAACGTCTGAACGTGTCTAATACATGACTTCTTCTTATATTGGATGAACTCTGAGCATAATTCATCACTCTTGATTGATGTAAATATGTAGTAAATTATGATAAAGCTCATACTATGCATTTTATAAACATGTATGTAAAACATACATATAAAATATGTGTGTGTGTATATATATATATATATATATACACACACATATGTATTATACAGTTATTAGCCCCTTTAAAAAGTGTTCATCATGTTCTCTAATGGAAAATGCTCCATGATTTCAGGCTATCTATCCATCTGCATATTAATAATCATGTATTTCCTTAAAAGTCTCAAAAAGATGAAAAAAAATAATACATATAGCAAAGATTCAAAGACTCCAGTTAGCTAGCTTTCTTGCTTCTTTTTTCTCTTTTACTTGTTTCTTTTTTAAACCTATCTTCTCACACTTCTATAGTTAAACTTGTACCTTATATATTTACAAGTACTTATATGACACAAATATTTTACAAATCCATATTGTTACCCACTTTCCATAAATGCAATTAGATATATTTATAAAGGTGTTACCTCTATAAATTAGATATATTTATAATGTGTTATCTCTACTCTGCTCGGTATTGTGCTACACTATAATATCTAAATATGTGCATCTTTAATGTGAGTTGCTCCTATAACCACTAACAGGTTTTTAAGATGAGAACACTACAGTCAGGTAACAGACTCATTTAACATCAGGATATAATGTTGACAAGGATATCTTTTCTCAAAACAGCTGTTCTCCAACTATTCTGAAACATAATACACCCTTCCCTAAATACTTACTGTGGAGAAATTAAATTGGTTAGAGCAGATGCTACAATCTCGGGTGTTACTTTGTTTCCTTTATAGCTGACTCTGAGGAATTACATCATGACCTAGTAATTGTAATAATGATAAATGAAAGTATTTGTGGGTGCAAAACATCATGACCTCTACTAAGACAAGGATGGAAAACCTATTATCACTCAGCCCTTTCACCACTAAGAAGGTGAATGGGATGGAGAAGTGAGGATAAAAACTGAATTATTAATTTAAAAAAGAAAATGGAATTAGTCATCAGGGAAGATACCTTAGAAATGTTGCAAACTGAATCAAAATGAAGGCAGATCAACCGAACTATGTGATTTTGTTAACACAAGGGAAGTTTGTGGAAGATTTCCCAACAGTCAGTTAGTTAACTCAGAATGTCAAGGTTTAAAGCCTGGAAGTCAAGTTTCAGATTTGAGGCTCACTATGATCCCTACAGCTTCTCTGGAACACATATCCGAACTGGCTGTACTCACGGTATATAAAAAATGAGAACAGCCATGGCAGTCAAAGCTGGGGTGGAAGTGCAGGGAGTCAAACTTTGCTTGATCCAGATTATTGCAGGGATGCTAAGCAGAGGATGGTGGCTCCACCCAAGCTATTCACGCCTACCCTAAAACCATGGAAAATTATCAGGTTCTTGAGCAGAGAAAGAAGCATGCTGATTGTCATGACCTTCTTTCTAACAGGGTGATGGATATCTGAAATGCTATAGCTTTCTTCCTTGGTCTGTACCTGAAAAGCAGGGACCTACACTATGTCAGAGAAAGACCGCTTTGATTATTCATAACTGATCAACTTACATCATGCCTTCTAAATAAAAACTAATAAGAAAAAGACAGTATTAACACCACTAATTTATAATTGATATTTACTGACTTATATTGGGGTTTCAGCCACTGGAATAACTGGTTTGCCTGCATTACTCCTCACCTTATTGAACGTTCACAAAACATTATGGGTACCCTATTTCTAATATGATGAAACAGTGAAATTTAAGTACAACCACATTGCCTGAGAAGATCAAGCTAGAAAATCACAAAGCTAATATTCAAACATTGGACTGTAGGAATCCAAAGTCCACAATATTAATAAAGATGTTCTACAGTTCATGTTGTACAGAATTCTGTTGCCAATCTCAGATAAAATTACATGAAGAAGGACAAATAATGGGTACAATTTATCAATGCATTTTGATGAGAAAATTGAAGCAATATATTAACAAATAGAATTCAGCCCAACAGATGTGACCTTAACAGGACTGGTATTTTTCAGAAACACTAGTAGGCTTCACTACTAGAAAGCATTTTAACATTTCACCTCATTAATGTTTTAAAAAAAATTTAAGGTATTTTTCCATATATGTTGATAGGAACAATTAAACTAAAATCTTAGCTAAATGAAGTAAAAGGATATTTTATTCGACATGATTAAAAATATGAAACTCAAAATATATATCTACATGTAAAATATATGCAGAAACATGTTAGAAATAACCATGTTCATGGCTGTTTCTCAGAAAAGGTATGGCCATGCTTACTAGACTTATACATTTTGGAACCAAAGCATTGCATTACATGAAGATTTTCTACATTGAAAAATCTAGGAAAACTCTAGAAAATTCATTTCAGTAAGGGCATTGGTTTTTAAACAAATAAGCAAAAATCAAAAGCTTGACTATGTAACGGAAATGACCAATTAGGAAATGTAATGAAAAACAAATCCTAGAGGCTACGGAACTTTAAATTATGTAGGAATGAACTTACAAGAAATTAGGTAAGTCTATACTAATAAAACAATAAAAAATTTCACTCTTTTGCATAGGAATAAATGGTGGTGCAAATCATATATGGCAGGCCAAAATATTACATAAATTTATTGTAATCCAAAACAAAATTATTGACATTCTTCTTTGGGAAACTGGCAAATCAAATCTAAATTTCATGGGGAAGAATAAATGTGAGAGCATCTAAAATACTTTTCAAAAGATGCTTAATTATATGTATCCTATCTGATTGTGTTATAACACTATAGTAAATAAAAGTAACAAGTTTCCTCAAAAGAAACATTGAACTGATAAATGTAACAATAGAAAATATAGAAACAGATGTATATAGGTTTTTTATTGTTAAGAAAAGTGTATCTTCAAATGAGCCAGAAAAGATGTTTTAGACTCTAAGTTAAGAATTTAAAAGAAAAATATTTCATATCTGTAGATAAAATGAGAGTTCCTGTGGCCAGGATTCTCACCTGGCCCTGGTTGACTAGCTCACTGCACACCTGTGGGCAATACATGGCTGTTGACTCTATAAAAAGAGCTCTGCCCAGTGCTCTGTGCAACATGGTAGCTGGGCTGCAAGGCTGCAGGTGAGCGGAGCAAAGGCTGGAGTGGTGGCAGTGCCAAGGACAGAGGCCCAGAGGACAGCTGTGTGGGATGGCTGGGTGGACAGAGGGGCCCAGAGGCAGAGACCGGCTTGCTGCATGCAGACTTGCTCTGAGTGAATGGGATTCTAGTGACTAACCTGCCACCTGGAAATAAAGTTGGGTATAACCCTTTCACCCCAAGAACGTTTTGCTGTCATTTTCTTTGGTCACACTGAATCCATAGCGAACTTGTCTGGGGCTGAAACCCATAGGCAAGACAATATCTCTACTTCACATCCTTTATGAAACAAAATCCCAAATAATTTAGTTTTTGAAGCAAGGATATCTAAAAAAAAAAAATAAAGAATTGCCTGTAACAAACACAGCAAACAGAATAAAATATTGTATTAATTGTGTAATAAATGGCTTTTCTGTCATAAAAGGATAGCACCCATAATAATAAAAAATTGAAAAATGCATAAAATTGTAAATCTTTATATGCTAACTTGAAAAATATTGAAACTTAGAAAACTAGAAGATAAATGCAATACATATGAATATTTGAAAAAAAATGTTTCAAAGCAAACAGACAAGTTAGAGGTTAAGACAGGAACTTTAGTATTATTGCAGTGGGAGGCATCAGGAGATAGGGTTTTTATCGAAAAAGGACTAAAGTGAAAAAGAAAGAATGTAGCTACTCACCCAGAGAGTGGGATGGTCAGACAATGTGTGACTCTTAGCATTGCTATTAATTTGTAACCAGCTAGCTCCTGTTGAGGAAGGTCCATGGAACCTGTTTGCAACCATCTGTTTCTTGTTTTTCATGTTCCACAAAATACGTAGCAACTATTTTCTTTTCTTCTCAAAGCTGCCTTTTATGAAGATGTTGAAGTTTGCAAGTAGAGGAGTACAGCTTCTTAAAAATGCTTGTATTTGTAACAGAAAACCAAATTAAATTGTCTTAAGCAATAAAGGATCTCTATCCCTGATATCATCAAAATGTTTTGCCTCAAATAAGAATTCAGGATGATGGAGTCTTGATATGATCAGTTTAAATTTCTTTCCCTTCGTGTGTCTTTACTGTGTCCTTCCCTAGTATGCTGGCTCTATTCTCAGACTTATAACACTGTCAACCGCTGGGGTGATTACATGTTTCTTATTCATATCCAGAGAGATGAAGATGGCATAAGTCACCACCATGCTTCTAAGTATAATTCCTAGGATTCCTCTAATTAGTAGATCTCCTCCCTACCATTAACTCCAGCTGGCCCCCCATGGGTCTCCTCCCCCAGGCTGTGAGTATAGCTGACGTACAAACTGCCATGGATCCCATCTGCTCTGTGCTGGTGGTGGCGTTCACCCCCATAACCCGAGAATGGGAATCCCTCTCTCACCAACAGGGGGAATAGGAGGTAATCAAAATACCTTCCATCCAGACCACTCATTTAAACTCAAAACTCATTTGTCTAATTGCCTGCTGCATAACTCCACGTGGATATCTAATAAGGGCCTCAAATTGAGAACTTCCAAACTGAGCTACAATAGTCCCAGGACCTAGCACAATTTTACCTTGTATGCATACGATATGTAGTGGATGAATGAAGGAAACTAGAGGTTACACAGGACAATTGCCTATTACCAAACACTTTCTCCTAAGTAACTTGAAAACAACCGAGATGTTTAACAAGGACTATAGATTTCCTTTTAACAACCTTTTTGGTATAGGTATAGATATGCATGTATCTATGTATTTGTGTTTTGTACATGCATGCATATGCATTATCTGTATGTATGTATGTATATGTCTTTTTAGTATTTAGCATTTGTCTTTCCTTCTCCTTTCACTTTAACACAAACAATCCTGAATGGTAAGTTTACTTATAGTATAATATTTGTCCTTGGAATTCCTTTGCCAGGGTTGATAAAAACATAAGTTTGCATACACATGTGCAAAATTAGCATTAGTTTTCAGAGGGTTCAACTCACTTGCATGATCAGTATAGGTAAGTATATTCATTATATCATCTCCTGGCTGGAGGCAATGAATGTCTAATGGTTGGACAGGTTTTTTAAGTCACACAAAGGTAAAATTTGGGCTGGATTTCATTTCACTGGGTTTCACTATACTCTCTAAATCTAATACATATATGTAAATGCATATAATATAGACACATATGCTTTTAGTTTATTCCAGGAAAATAAAGAAACATAGAATATTTAGAATTTGTAATATTTAATGACTTTGAAATGTTTATTATACATTGGTAAATGTCAAGTACAGAAAAATAGCAAAATTTTAAAATTAATTGTAAAAGGTATCACCCATTACATGAGAGGTTGTAACACCTTTCTATAATGGACAGAATAATAAATAGATTTTGGCTAGCACACTGTATTCTGACCCCTGCTGTAGGTGGTGAAGTAATGTTATTTGTATTAATTATTTATTACAGTTTTCTAAATGTCCAAATTGACCATCATAATCATTACTGGTTTTCTGATAAAATATCAGTAAATAATATTAAAATAAGAACTAATAAGAGCATATATTTTTTATGATAGTGACAAAGATTAAAGATTTATTATTTATATATTAAGTTAGCTAATACACAACATAAATGTATCCTTTATATATATCACATATATATTATATATATATGCACTCTCTATATATTTATATATTTCAATATATTTATATATATATTGCTTTCTTTATATATACAACATAAATAACATGGTTTAATCCTTCCCTCTTTTTTCCTTCTTTTCATTTCTAGATAGATTTCAAAGGCAAATGTAAACACTCCTACTATAGTGTTCTTTAACTTCATTAAATTAAAAACTTACTGAAGTTTTGAGGAACTAAGTCAATGATATCTCTGAAAGTTATTTCTCTAAACACACACACACACACACACACACACACACATTCATTTATTAGCATCGCTTAGTTTCTTGGCTCTCAAAAATCTTTTTATTCACACCTGATTCTACACTCGTGTCTTGCATAAAGTTGCAATGAATTTTCACATGTTCAATGCACTTCGCACGAGTTCTTAAAAGCCAATCCAGGATGGATCAGTAGTGTTGGAAAGAGAAGCATACATCAAGAAACTGCATATCAGAAGTGTTAAGCTGTCTGAAAGCTCATGAATTTTCTCCTGAGACAGAGCTTGTTAGACAACACAATGAATATGAACTTCCTATAAATGTGGCTTAGTCCTTACTTAACCTTACTGAGCCTCAGTTTTATCAGAGCAAGATGGGAACTGAACTGTCGATCCCCCCTCATGTATTGTAGCTACTATAAAAGGTCGAGTCAGTCAACTGGCCTCGCTTATTCTCTTTCTATATACACTCTCTTTATATATATTTATATATATTGTCCTCTTTATATGTATACCATAAATAACATGGTTTAATCCTTCCCTCTTTTTTTCATTTTTTTAAATTTCTTGATAGATTTCAAAGGCAAATGTAAACACTACTGATACAATGGTCTTTAATCTCATTAAATTAAAATTCTCTATTAACAATTCATGCTAATAGTTTCTAGTCCAATCTTCTCCAAGTCCACTCATCAATAGCCTGTAAAGTAATTTAACCTACAGAAAGAGTTCCCACAAGACAACAGCCAATTTTAATTAAGATATGCAGAAGATTCTCGGCCTCACAGCTACAAGTCAGCTGCAGGACTCTATTAATGACCACCATATTGATTCAATCAGAACAACCTTGCTTCTGCTTTTGCTCCTGGAACCCTGTCCTGCAGCACTGAATACCCCCGTAGTACATGCTTCCTTTGTCACCTGGAGGAGGACTCTGCTCCCACAAGCTTGACCATGGCCTGGCATTCTCAGCAAAAGTGATTCATCACATAGACTGACCTTAAAGCTGCTCAGCCTGGTGATAAACTCCTACAAATCTACTTCAGGATGCATACCCGTAGGTCTAAGTTGACTTATATATTAATGGTCAAATCCTCTACTACCATTTGAAAAAACCATTTTCAAATAAGCATCCAACTTTTGGAAGCATGTCTGACCACATCTTGCCCATTTGGGCTTATTCCCTATCCTTGAAACAAGCTCCTTTCTAGTCTGCCTCAGTAATTACCATGTCATCGCTGTTATTTCAGAATAGATCTACAGAGAATAAGAATAAAAGGAGAGAGGTCTAGGGACCATGAGTGCTTCTGCCATTCTCTGCCCTTCCATATTCTTCCCTCATATTTTAAAAGCTCCTCTCTCCCAGAAAAGGAAGTGGCATGTTTTAATTATGATAGTGATGATGGCTAATTCATGGTTTTCATGAAAAGCATTACTATTTAAATGTATTTTTTCCACTTTTTATGTATGTCTTTGAAGAAGAACAAAAATATTTTCCAGTTCTCATTTATATCTAAAGTTACTCTTTATTTACTCAAAACATATTAATTGTGGTAAATATTATATGACACATACTATAACTTAGGCATAATATAAATAAAAAACTATATTGCTATGATATTTACTAGTAGAAAAATATGTATTTTTAAAACTGTCCCTTGAGAACTGAATTTATATAGCTAGTATCATTTAAAAATTGCATGCACCTATGTTTTGGAGAAAATTATTGAGTTCGCTTTAAAAGTCCATCAGCCTTAGCTCAGCCATGACATTCTCTAACTGGTATTGCTTGTCATGTTTTCCTTAGGGCTCAAAATCTTAATATGAATGTGAAAATAACAAAGGCTCTACAACAGAATTGTTGTAATCATGAAATGAAATAGCTGTGCTCGCTTCTGTATACCTATATATCGCTCTCCGGTAGATAGGAAGTGTGCACTGAAGAAAAGCTGCTCTGCCTTTGTTCTATTTCATTTGAAGTTTCACAGACAATTTCAAATGTTTCCTGACAAGTTCCTCTAGCTGGTCATTTCAACTGATGGCGGAGTATCATTTAAGTAGATACAACGTCTATGAAATTATATTGAAGTGTTATCACCAACAACCAGTTTTAAATAATTGACCCACTTCATTCTATACCTGCAGAAATCACTGGGTGAGTAGTTTCACGTCTGTAGACTCAGTGAATTATAGTAATCAAATCTAGAAATTATAAAGCTGGGAACATCTGTGGCTTGCTCTGCATTTCTGGGATGAGGTGCTGACCTCCATGTCAACTGCAATTGCAGATTTATTCTATTTGCTCCAAAATGAAAATTGATTCTTTCTCGTCCCATCAGAGCACATCATGTAGCAAATTACATCTTGACTTAGTGTTGGGTTGAGTCAGAGTTTTCTACTAATAGTCACATCTGCGGGAATTGATGATAGGTGACTAAGCTGGTGTATCTCTATTGGCAAAGTAGAATTTAGCACTCTGCCCAGAAATCTCACCACAGTTTTGATTATCATAAAGTCTGCACATCAGACATATCCCTTAATTATAGCAACAGCCTATAAAATTTGACACTGCTAAATAATATTATTAAAGATAAACTTTTTATTATTCAAATGTGAAGCTCCTTTACTGAAATTTGTAGATGTATTTCTAATATGGAAAGATTGTCAGGTGAAGTATATAATTTTGGTTATCTAACTTCTAAGAAGAAAAAGTCCTGCTAGAAAAATTTTCAAGTAACTTCGGATCACATGCTCAGTACTATCATCTATATTTCAAAGTGATGATTTTTCAAATGAGAGTTGGCATCTTTGACTGAAATGGAGGCAGATGCCTACTTGGACATCTTTTTGAAGCACTGTGTACTGTTCTGTCTACATGTATGTGTTTCCCTTCTTTTCTCCATTTCATTTCAAAATCATGCTCCTTTTCTTGCCTCTTACTTCTATTCCGAATGTCTCCTCTGTCAGTAAAAACAATGTCATTCTCAATGTCATCATATGTATTCACTAATTCATACACTGTTTTTTGCATTCATTTAGTCATTCAACATTTATTAAATACTTATGTCAAGGGTAGACCTAATGAACATGGGATTAAATGATGAATACATCAATATTTTGACTGAAAAAATTATAGTTGGGTCTGTGAGCAGTTTATAGTTAAAGATATCCTTAAAAATTGTTGATGTTGGTTTGCAGCTAGAATGTAGTAACATGGACCAAATTTACCTCCCCACATTAAACAGTTTTTAAAAAGTTGGCCAAACAAATGAAAAAAGGAGTTTTCAGAATTTGGAGAACTGGCACCTCAGATAGTTATCACTGAGATAAAGAAAATATAAAAGATAAGCAGTACCATGTCCCCACATTACAGATTGGACACAGCTTTCAAGCCACAATATGGGGAAATAGAAAAACCTAAATCTAAGGGTAGCAAATCTTGCTGAGTTGGGAAAACAGTTCAGCATTGGTATAGGCAAAGGCCATCAGAATCCATGGGTTGAGTACTAAGAAGAAGGCTGCACAGAGACAGAGAACTCCATGATAGAAAAATCTAGAGATCTTCAGGTTTCTCCTTGGGTGTTCACTTGAATACTGATCTGGGCATGCATGTGCAGAAATTATTGGAAGCTGAGAAAAGAAAACAGGTAGCATTTTATCCAGAACTCACATCCACAAACTGTGAGTCTCTATCAGTCTAACATACATGTATCATCCCAAGGGAATCAAATAAATCCCCACAACATACCCACACACATATGATCCACTGACACTGACAAAACGTACCTAGGCAATTCCAAAGAGAAAGGATAACACCTTCAAGAAATAGGACTAGATCAGCTGGATAGTGATATGGAAAAAAAAAATAGAACAAAACTTTCCAATAAACAATAGACATAATTTGTATATTTAATAAAGGTAATGTATTAGGGTTGAATTGTGTCCTTCCGCCTAAGTTGAGTTCCTAACCCCCAGTAGCAGTCAATATGACCTTATTTGGAAGTGGGATCTTTGCAAGATGTAATCAAGATGAGGTCCTACTCAATTAGGGTGGGCCTTACTCCCAAGGACTGGTGCCCTTATAAAAAAAAAAACAGAGACACTGGGAGGAGGCCGTGTGAAGACACACAGACACACAGACACAGGGAAGACACACAATGGAAGGAAGGTGGCATCAGCTGGAGCTAAGCCACCACAAATGAAAGAATGCTTGGGGCTGGCCAGAACCTGAAAGAGGTAACGGAGGATCTTCCCCTAGAGTTGTTGAAGGGAGCATGGCCCTGATAATAGCTTGGCTATGGATTTTTGTCATAGAGAACATAAGAGAATACATTTGTCTTGGCTTAAGCCCCCAATTTGTGGTAGTTTGTTACAGCAGCCCTAGAAAACAAATACAAGTTTGACTGCCTAGAGTGGAGCACAGGTATATCTTTTCTCTATTTGTACTCATTTTTTAAAAAATTGTGGTGAAATACCCAAGACATAAACCACCTTAGCCATTTTTAAGTGTACAGTTCAGGGTCATTAAGTACATTCACCCTGTGCAGCATTTACTGCCCCCCATCTCTAGCATCGTACAAAACAGAAACTAGGTAGCTGTTAAACTACAAATCCCCAGTACTTCCTCCCTCCAGCGCCTGGCAACTACCACTCTACTCTCTACCTCTCTTAATGTGATTACTCTAGGTATCCAAGTGGAATCATGTAGTATTTTTCCTTTCGTGACTAGTTTATTTCACTTGGCAACAGAGAACTGGATTATATACATACATTACATACTCATAAATATATATGCACATTTATTATTATGTGTATTTAATATATTATGCAAACATGTGTGTAGAAACATTTAAAAATAAAAATGTGAAATTAATTTTAATAACATATTGAACCTAATATTTCCAATGTATTATTCATCGACATAAAATATTAATAACATACTTTACAGTCTCTTATTTTGTGTGAAATTTTGGAAATCTACCGGGTATTTTATACTTACAAGCACATAAATTACTACTAGCCATATTTATATTGTTCAAAACTACATGTGGTTGCAAGCCACTGGATTGGAGAACACAGTTCTAGTGACATTCTAGCTCATGTTCGTAAGAAGAGATTGAACAAAATGTTTACTGGTGTATTGTTTATGTGAATAAATTTAGAACATTCTTAATATACAATAGAGAGCTGGATTAAAAACATATCATGTAACATATGATAGGACCAGCAAAGGAGTTTGCCTTATCCCTAAAATCTAAGCTATACTTTAGATATAAACAAATGGCTCAGGGTAGCACACTATAAATTCAAGCAGTGCCTCTCATGGAAGAGATACAGTAACTGGCCTGGGATGGGGAAAAGGAATTTCACTATTACATAAATATCTTAGTTTATTTATTTAAAAATTTGATAAAACAATAATTATTTCCAGTTTTGTGTGTTCAGAACACTATTCTATACCTATTACATTTGTTAGTCTGTGTATTTTAAATATTTCTTGTACCATATATAAATTTTATTTAATATAGTTCTCTAGAAATTAGTACAGAATCCATTTAATTTGCTGCTTCTGACATTACTGCATTAGTAGAACTATCACTATTACCATTTGATATGAATTATAATCTATTCAGTATGATTCCAGATTTTATTCTTTAAGAGTAAATATTGTAAAAATACTCCATCAGCTCTGAGAAGTAGAAATGAAGATTTAGGGAAATACGAAAAATTTTCTCTATTCTCTGTATATATTTTATTTTCCAAATTAACATTTTAATTTTTAACATCTGCATGCATTCAAATTTATTTATTTATTTATTTATTTATTTATTTATTTATTAAGGTATCATTGATATAAACTTATGAAGGTTTCACATGAAAAACATAGTGGTTAGTACATTCACCCATATTATCAAGTCCCCCCTATATCCCATTGAAGTCACTGTCCATCAGTGTAGTAACGTGCCACAGAGTCACTAGTCTTCTCTGTGCATGCATTTAAATTTAAAGCTAATTTTAAATTATAAAGCATTTTATAATCACATGTAATATGGGTTAAAGCTTACAAACATGCTTTGATCTGTAGAAGAAAGATAGTTTTGACTTTTTCTAATTTTTTCTGCTCTTCGATTGACAAAGAATTTTATTTGATCTAATGGATTTTATTTGCTTCAGTGAAATAAGAAACTAATAATTATACTAACTGTAAGTCAGTAATCCTATGAATATAAGGACGTAGTAACTTCCTAAGTTATCACCAAGAAGCATAGCTAGGAAGACAAAACTCAAGTTACGTTTTGTTTTGTTTCCTGTTACAGCAAATGAAGTAAGATCACTCAGATACCATTGTAGGTATACCAGCAGGCTTTTAAAGTAAAAAAGCAAGCATTTATAATACAATATATTTTAATTTGTTTTTGTACTAATCAACATATCGCTCTGCAATCACACAGATGTCTCTACTTGGTTTTCCTCCGCCATGCATTTCCATGAAGTTTACATACATTTTCGGCTTTTTCTTACCCCAAATCAAGGCTACATTTGCAAAATGTTGCATCTAAATGACTCATAAGCTATGCAATTAACATGCAAAACTGATTACTGCACAGAATTGCAGCTAAAACTTTAAAATTATAGTGCAAACGTAGCACCACTTGAATGTTTACCAGTAAACTGTCATTGGAGATGAACACAAGGCTTCCTGAGCTTGCAAAGTTAGATGTAGCAAAGTAAACTGTCCATGCAGCAAAATCAGCATTTATATATTCATTTTTGAACTGTGGAGGTCCCAAGCATACACCAACATACCAACTTTTAGGGACTGTCTTGAAAATTGTCTTGCCATGTAAAGAATAGCATAGCTCTTTAGTGCTGAAGTGTTCATGATTTAGCCACTAGAACAGCTCTTTGCAAACTATGACCTTTTCTTTTCTTCTTTAAACAGTTTTATTAAGGTATGATTGAAATATAAATATTTTATACATTTAAGTTGTACAATGTGACTCGATGTGTCAATGTGATGATTTAATATATGTATGCATTGTGGAAGTTTACTACAATAGAGTTACTTGGCACATCATGTGACTTTTAAACCCAACTGCTAAAGCTCAAGGGGATGGGCAGGGTCTGCAGATAGAGGGATGGGACTGGGGTAAATCCTTTAAGTTTCGTGGATGGCCCATCCTGGCTGCAATCAAAGTAGTTTCATGGTTGTCTTCATTTGGGGAATATAATACAAGGAAATCTGGGACTAACAATGATTGGAACATCCCAAAGGCAGTGAGAACATCCTCTACTTTTAGAGACAGGGAAAGGAAGTGAAGAAAAAATAGTACATCACTCGAGCAAACTGGGGAATCAGTGATAAAAAGCCAAGTGAGGTATTCTAATTTCACTCCACTCACTGCTTACCTATGCTCTATGGCATTTTCTACTTTGTTTATTGATTGACCCAGCATTATCTTCACCCTTCAGAAAAATTCTAAATTTGCTGTGAGATCATATTATTTCTATGCTCACACACAAAACAAAGCCTGAAACTCTGGTGATCTAAGAAGATCCTTATTCATCCTTCAGAGAACTAAGTTTCGAATATGTTTTTATCAACAATCTGATAACATATGTATATGTATATATGTATGTGTGCATATATATATATATATACACACATATATATATAATCTTTTACCTTATCATTTAAGGATAGGTATAGTATTAAAAAAAACAATTGGCTGGAACATTGTACATAACAATATTGAAAACAATCAATAGGAAAACAATAGGGTACCAGTTTCACATTTTATGATACACATGCATACACACACACACACACACACACACACACACACACACTTTACAAGACACTGACAGAATCAGTTGTGTCACTCTTCAGTCCCACAGTGCAGTGTGGGGGTACAAATTTCTCTAGCTCCATTTCTCACAAATGGAGTTTGTATTTTCCTTTTTAATATTATCTACTTGATATCATAATTTGATTTTTAAATTTCATTTCCCTACCAATAAAGGATTTTGTGTACCGATTTCTAAGTTACTGGTTCTTTGGGGAGTTTCTTTTATAGATTCTTTTCATGCCTTTTGTGCACTTATCCATTGGATTGTATCATCTTGTTTAGATGCAGGTCTTCTTATATACTCAACATAGGAGACCTTTTTCAGATCAAGAGTATTTAAGTCTCCTCTCTATATTGTCTCTTTCACTCATACTGTTATTTTAATGAACATAATTTAATTCTACTATATTAGTTTACCTTTTTTTGTATTACTCTGGTTAGAGTGGAGATCACTGACTATAACCAAATTTAATGGAATAGTATTAAAAAATTTTGCCATTTAGCTTCATATAAACTTTACATATTATTTTGTAGATAGTCTTTATAGATTAAGGGAATTTCCTTAAATTTTTGAGGAAAGTTTGCTTAGGGTTTCCAATGGATTAATGCTAAATTTTGCTAAGTGCCTTTTATGCAACTTCTCTTTTGTTAATATGATTAAATTTTCAGTGTTGAATCCCCTTGAATTTGTTGAATAAGCATTATTTAATCATCAAGTATTAACTTTTATTATCACTGTACTGATCTGCTAATATATAAGGATTTTTATATTTAAGTTTGTGATAGACATTGTCTCTCTTCTCTTTCTTGTAAAGTCTTCATCAAGTATTGATAGGAAGATTATGCTGGTCTCTTAAGAAGATTTAGGAAGTCTTCATATCTTCTATTCTTTGAGTTTCTGAAATATTCATACAACTTTTCCTGGGGTTTTTAAAAGAAATTTCCAAAAAAGCCCTTTGGCCTTGGGATTTTTTTTGTGGAAAAAATTCTAATGATGGAATTAATTATTTTTTTGAGAAAGAATTCATGAGCAGGTCTAGTGAAAACAAGCAATGCGTAGTTTAATAAAATACACACTCATGAGGGAGTGTGGGCATGCTCCAGAGGTGAGCAGGCAAGAATTTTTTTTTATTTCTGTTTGCTGTACCAAATTTTATAGGTTGTATTTTTTTCCCCAAAGAATCTGTATGATTCCTTGTGGGAATTATTTTTTGGAAAAATATTATTAATATATTTCCAATAACTGCTTGATATTTTGAACATCTACAGTGAGGCCCTTTTTCATTCCTGATATTGGAAAAACTGATTTTCTATCCTTTTTAAAAATAGTTTGCAACCTACAAGAAGTTGCAAGTTCAGTACACAGAACATTCAAATGTCTCTCACCCACACAACAGATTCATTAGTACTTTGACGTATTTGTTTCATCATCTCTCTACATATTTCCCTATCATCTCTCTATAATGTGCATATATTCAGTATACCACGCATATACCTTCTGAAACAATGACAACCCATTACCACCAGGCAACCTTGGCAATAAATAAATCATCATAGACATATAGGTACAACTCTATCGTATATACTTTGTCAGACCTACACACACTAGCTTGATTTTTGTTGATGTCTCCCAACTGTATCAACCATCACAATCATTATTTCTAAATGGGGATTGTTTATTTATTTAGATTGTTCTGTACTAATGGATACTTATTATACTCAAGTCAGCAGATGTTCATATTATTGTTCTGCGTATAATGTGCTGTTTTAACCTGGCTTTTTTCAAGACTTAATCTTTGCTTTTTAGTGTCACACCTATGTTGGTTTGACTTTATTCTTCTTGGGGATTGCCTTCATAAACATGTGAATTATTGTCTTAGACCATATTTGTGAAAATATCAGTCACTATTTCTTCAAATACTTTGTTTTCTGCTGCATTTTGTCTTTCTCTCTTTTCTTTATGAAATTCTTGTTATCTTCTTTTTTAGATTCGTAGACATTGTCTTACGTTTTCTTTTTCCAACATTTTGTGTTCTTTTCAAATTAGATCATTTCCATTTAACCTATCTTTATGTTACTGACTCTTTTCTCTAATAAGCCTCTTATGAGTTGAATTGCTTCCCCTAACCCCAGCAAATCAGAATGTGACCTTACTTGGAAATAGAGTCGTTGCAAAAATAATTAGTTAAGTTAAAATGAGGTCAACATGGCTTTTTATATTTGCCAATATAAAAAGGGAACTTTTCAACATGGACTCACACGCAGGGGAGATGAGAGCAGAGATGAGGTAATGCTTCCACAGGCCAAGGATGCTAACGGTTGCCAGTAAGTACCAATAGCTAGGAGAGAGGCATGGAACAGATTTTTCCTCAGAGGAACCAACCCTTACAACACCTTGATCTTGAACTTCTAGCTTCCAGAACTGTGAGACAATAACTTTCTGTTGTTTAAATCTCTCAGTTTATGGTACTTTGTTATGAGAGGCCAGCAAACTCATACAACCCCCTTTGTATTATTAAACTCAATTGGCAAAATTTCTCAGATATATCTCCACTTCTATAATTTTCATTTCATTCGTATTCACGTGTTCTGTTTTCCTACTGAGATTTTCCTGCCTTTTCATTCATTCATTCATGGCAAACATATTTTCCTTCATAATATTAAGCAAAGTTAAAAATGAAAGTCTAAAACTCTTAATCTAATCATCACAACATCTGCATCATCGCATTGTTACTGTTTCCTTTTCTTATTGAAAATAAGACACAGTTTCCTATTTCTTCTCAGTCTGGTCATTTTACATGTGTCCTATACTGTATGAGTGTTATGCTATGAGCTTTTTGAATTCTGTTATAGGTCACTAAATAGTGTTGATATTCTCATTTGTATGCTTGTTTTAGCAGGCAAGTAAATTGATTGGGAAATGTTGCCTCTTGGGCAACAACTTAAATTGCAGCTCACTATTTTATCCATAGCTGAACTGCTGTGGGTACACCCCATGCATACATAAGTGGCTCAGGGATAAGCCAGAGAATACTACATTTTTACAGAGTTTATACATATAGTACATGGCTCCCTGTCTTCTACTTTCTTTTTTGGGGTATTGCCTCTCCCCATTACAGTATCTGTGGTTATCCCCACCTCTCTCTTTGTCCCCACTTCTCTCTTGTGCTTTTTTAAGCAAGTGTCATTGTGGATATTCTATCAGAATTTTAGCTGCTGCATGTGGAGTGAAGTGTGGTGTGCCTTTAGGCTAAAAGCTACTAAGACAAGATATTCACCTTCTGCCTTTCTGCTCTTGCAAATTTCTGCTTCTTTTTAGAATCTGCCTGCTTTTATTCACACTACAGTAACTTCAGATTTTTCTTTCCCCAGAGTGTAGAGTTGTTATAGTCCTTTACAGTATTTTCCCTATGATATTTTCAAAAGATTTAATATTCTATCTACGTATATCTGTGGTCACTGGATTTTAGGAACAAGTATCATATAAATCTATGGACTGTAACAAATCCAAAACATTCTTTATTTTACATTTTAAAAATCCTCATTACTTCCTTAATTACTTTATAAAGCAATGTACTTATAATGTTTTAGTCCTTTACACATGAAATGTCACCTTTTTATATCTTACCTACACTTCTGAGTAACTCTAAGACATATCCCTCATGGTGCACAATGAGTATGTTTAAGCACATATTACTTTCCTTTTAAACTATATGCACATATAATATAAGATTAAATTAGCACCTCCATTTCTTTTTTCATACTCCATTCTTCAAGACTTCAATGACACTTCCTCAACTTCTTCATAAAATCATGCAGAGTAAATCCCTTCTTGCCTGAGATATTGTTTGCCAAGTTCTAGATTGTCCTATTTAATGTGTGTATTTGAAATTCCTGGAAAGAAGAAACTCAATGGGAAGGTTGGCTCAAGTAACTCCATCAGTGTGAAAAATTGGCACTGTAATAAAAACTTCATTTGCTTAATTGCAATTTATCTCTGTCATAAAAATGTATAAAATGTGCTGCAGTTCATTTACAAAATGCAAGGCTGTACTATCCAGGTAATTAAGTTGTATATAATGTCACTAACGAATAAGCCAAAAAGTAAAATAAATATGCATATATGGTGTAATTTTTTAATTTGCAAGGAGAGATAGGACCTAGATATCATGATGTTATTCATAGGCAGAGGCTTGCTATTATCTGATTATTGGGAGTTTCATTCTCCAAATAATGCAGTATGGGAGGT